>NC_047661.1:88112268-88842268 GCF_011762505.2 Arvicanthis niloticus | reverse complement strand
ATGCTATTCATTCGGTTTCAAAATAGAACACACACTTTGTGAAGGTCTCCTTTTCTGAGTCCACAGTTGAGTTGTCCGATAGGCTTTCAAAATACCCTTGCTGGTGAACAGAGATGTCAACCTAAAAGCATGCGAGTAGGAGCTGGGGTTGAAGCAAAGCAGGCTAGAAAATAAGTTGCCAGGAGGGTAACAGAAACCTGTATTTTCAAGCTTGAGGTTATTTCTATTCAGTCAAGTGGTTAGGAATTATTCACACTCAAGATTAATGACTCCGTACAGGTGGAGGGAGGGCCGAGCAGCATCCTCTGCAATTGCTCCTGACAAAATCCATTATGCGGCGACTCTTATTCTCACAGAGAAGTGGGTGTTAAAACATCACTGGAATAGAGTCTGAAGCCACCAACATGGCACAAAGAGCTCTTCCAGAGCAGGGGTTGAGGAGGTAGCATTTTAACACAGAGCTGAACAGCTGGGTTCTACTGGCAGAGTATGATTTACTTGAGTATTTTCTCTTGGGGCTGGAAAAAAAAAAACCACAATCACAAATCAGACGCCTGCCCTACCTTCAACTATCCAGGTGGACACTGGAAATTCAAATTCAAATGAAGCTATTCTATGACTCCCTGACCCATAGCCATACCCCCACACACACCCACACCCACACCCACACCCACACCCACACCCATAGACACCTCTGCACTGATTTGACTCTGATCCTTTCGACCACTGAAATATTATCTCTTGACCAGTGAGCGCAGAAAAACACTTTCCTAGGCCAGGAGATAAAACCCTCTAAAAGCAGTACTCGGTGCAAAGAGCAGGTATGCAGGAACAAGCAGAGACTGCTTACAAAGCAAGCAAGCAGTTGCAAAGTCACAGATGGACAGTTTGGTGCTTGTCACAAGCTTCATGACCATGTGAGTGGTCTAGTGCCCAGTTACTGAGCCATGCTTGCTTCCAGTCCCTCACTTCTGGTCCCCTAGCCTACTTGGGTCATTAGTGGCTTTGTTTACCATGACACATGGTTTCTTTTCTCTCAGCTCAGGAAGAGCAAGCTGATGTCATGTCTACTTTCCAAAAGATAATATTTCAGCAAGCAGGACCAATTTTGCACTTTGGAATAAGCTCGGCAATTAGATGACACAAAGAAATCCAATACTTTCCTATTTGGAATGTGAAATGATTCCCTCCATGTCTAGTGGTATAAAATTGACTTCTTACAAATATTTACATACCTGGCATCTTAGCTATGAGACTTGAGAGAGAAGTTTCATCCCTGTGTGAAAAGAATAGCTCTGATTACTAAAGAGTTCCTTCCCACAGCACAATACCCTCTAGTGCCATGTTATGCCAAACTAGAAATTAGGAGGCAGGCCAACCATGGAAACAAATGCATAAAACTGGCCATCCATCACCAAAGAATGATCTCTTCCCTGAGGGAGATTTTCTGCTGGATTGCCAAGTGCATAATATTCCCCTGAAGCAAGTTTGCATATAAGAACACCACTGCAACACGTATCTTGAAACTTAACTAGCAGGTCTCAAAGCCAGAAGGTTGGAAGAGTTTAGCTAAGTGTGAGGTAGATGCACAACTAAAATCCATCAGAAGAGCCTCAACAGAGCCCATTTTCTCCGTGCTATTTTAAGTCCTTAAAAGTGTGCTGAGTGGGACAACCTTCATTTTAATCAATAAATATGCAGGCAGCAGGAGCTGTGTCAGCCACTGTTCTGAATACTGGGGTTAGCACCAGGAAAGAGAGACACAGACCTTGAGCTTGAGATCCTGGGGAGATGGGGAAATCACTTGGTGTCCTCAGCAAAGTTCTCTGTAAAAAGAGTATCGCATCAGCAAGAGACCAAAAGTGTCATAAAGAGATAGACTAGAAAAAGTCTGGAAGATGAGTACTCCAGAAAGAATATTCACCTCCTGCTGAAGCCAGAAGTCAAGATTGCCCCCTCTCATAACATGGAAGACACCAAGTATGGCTAGAGAGTGCTGAGGGGAGGTGGAGAGGAGATGGAGGGAGGCAGGCATTGCATTCCTCACTATCTGTGAAGCTAGGTTGAGAGGTGTGGATTTTATTAATAGTCCAGGGAGTCTAGCAAGAGAGTGGCATGCTGTGGACATTTCCATTGAAAAAGAATAATCCTGAGCATTATAGCATTGTGGACAATAGATTTCATGTGTTGATGGGGAGGCCAGATATGAGGGAGTTAGACCAGTTTTCTAGGCAAGAGGTATGAGCAGGCTGCACTGAGTTAAGGGTAAACCAGGTAATGAAAGCAGGAGCCGAGAAGTCAGTCTGCACCCGTCTTTGTACTCGGTACTAGATCTAACTTTCTAGGTAGGTTAGAACAGAGATGTACCTATGTTCCTTTGTATTGCCCCTGCTGTGCAGATACCTTGTCCTGACAGTTCCTACCTGATTCTACTTCATAAAGAGAGAAATGAGAACACAAGTAACATCATTCAAAGTCGTGACTGTTTGTTGATGTCCAGTGTGAGGGCCGATCAGATAAAAGAACCTAGTGACTATTTTCTCAAAGCAACTTCGTCCCAACCACTGCCTTCCATTACCTATGTGAGCCTGACGGCTCAGATGCCTTCCTTCAACCTTGGAGTCTTCATGTAAAACTACCAGTATGAGGGTATCTACCTTATAAGAGGGACAGAATTAACTAAAGCAAAGCATGAAAAGTCCTTTAGAATAAAGGTTAGTACAGATCAAGTGCTCAAAAACCAAATGGTAGCTTTCACATTCTTTTTATCATTTAACATAATTGTGGTGCTTATGACATATCAGCATGGTTCCTTTCCACCACTGAACCTAGAGGGACTATATAAAGAAGTCATCTTTTAAATATCTCTTCTAAATAAAAGAACCAAGATTTGTTACTCACTAGATGTATCATGTTTAATTTCATCTCTTATAAACCTCTCTATAATCAAAATAGTTACCATCTGTGGGCAATCTTTTAATAGATCGGTATCTGTTTTCAGCTCCAAAGCTCTCAAACTGGGTAATAACCTCCTGTAACCAATTTCACACACTTGGGAACCAAGACTCAAAAAGGTCAATTATCATCTTAAGATCCAAAGCTAGTGAGTTTGTGATCTAGGATGCAAGTCTTAGTCTGTATGACTCACAATCCTTCCAATTTTCTTTAATCATGGGTAATAGACAGACTTCACCAGGCAACCTCCAACTATCAAATCCATCATTAAAGCAGCCAGGAAATTAGACTTCTCCTTTCTCCTTTCTCCTTGCTCCATGCCCACCTCAGGTTTTCAATGTTCCTGGACTAGTTTCCAATTAAGAATGTTCTGAGCTAAATTCTTAGCCTAGTTAGCATGTATTGATCATGCATTTTGATGTCATTAGTCAAGCCACCCACATCAATATGAATTCATTATGGGCTTCACAAGAAATAAACTGAAAAGTGTTAGAAATCACTGGAAACTTTTTTTTTTCATGTGGTCATTCAATCTTTTCCCATTATTCTCACTTTATTGCTCTTGGCAATGTAGTTTAGGCTCTATTGATGTTAACATTGTAAGCTAAATCTATATTATATGGTTTATCACTTGGCCATAAAAATTCATTTATCTTGAAATTTGGGCATGATTCTTCTTTACTCACTGAATTCTTTGTCATAAAGTTTTGTTGTATGAGTTATGTAGTTCTACAAAGAACAAGATACAATTTCAATTTATGATTCCTTTGGTTTTTTTTTCCTGCTGGCTCCTCCAAACAAAGACAATGAATTTAAAATAGTAAGTGAACAACCATAATATTAATTAAAGTGTTTTAGCTATAAAGGCATTACAGCTAACAAAAGCCAAGAATTATCAGCAGAAAGTTGTAAAAGAAAAATACATCTGTGTTTTGCAAGACTTGATTTTTAAGCACTTTATTCCCTGGTTTATGCCAGGCAAGGGTCCTGATAATAATGAGACTCGATGCCATGTTTATCAAGTCAGTATTCTTATTCATCATTCATATCATCAGTGACCAAATTCAAGAATAATATAGTGCAGGAGGAACTGAATTTTGAGATAAGTTTGGAAGATTTGGGATAGTTCTAAAAATGCAGACTTTCTTGTTAGACAAGGTTCTCAACCATCCTGATGCTGTGACCCTTTGATACAGTTCCTCATGTTGTGGTGACACAACATAAAATTATTTTCATTGATACTTTATAACTGTAAATTTTCTACTGTTGTGAATCATCATGTAAATGTCTTTGTTTCCCAGTGGTCTTATGCAATGACCATGAAAGTATCCTTTGAATCCCCAAAAGGGTCTCGACTCATAGGTTAAGAACCACTGTTAGACTATAAAGCAGGAAGCTTCTAGAACATGTTTTCCAAGAATCAAAATGAGTACAACAGCAGGGTTAAGCTTCCATGTTCCATTTCACACAACAGCCTTGCTATCAACTCAATATATTTTGAGGCATATTCTTCTTTCTCCCTTCTTAGCACAAGTGGAAACATCAGCTTTATGGTCAAGAAAACCTCTTCCATACCCTTTTGGAGAACTTGTAAGGGCTGTCAAGTCATAACAAACTAGAGACACATCTTGGCTCCTCAAGATGTGGTATCTCAGATGACAAATAGCCTCTAGCCATGACTTCTGCTGCATGGCATTTCCAGGAGCGAGAAAAACAAATGTCTATTAGCCACATGTAGAACATCAATGATAGACCAAATATATGATTCCATTTCCGTCTAGTTTAATAAAACACTGAATTCGTTGTGGTTACTTACAGGATTGTGCATGAGGGGTTGCTTTCATAAGCTTGAGTATCTCAGGCAACATCATTGAAAATTCTACCAGCATAGGTAACATCCACAAAACCTGTATACATGGAACTTCCTGCCCACCCTACAGACTGCTACACTGAAAAGTCTGCTCCCCAAAAGCAATTGCTTATTGCCTATCCATTTGGAGTTGGTCATGTGAGTCTTATAACAGTCCTCTCTCTCTCTCTCTCTCTCTCTCTCTCTCTCTCTCTCTCTCTCTCTCTCTCTCTCATGTTTCATGAGCCTTTTCCCTTCTGTTCTCAAGGGAATGTTTCAGTCCTAAAGAAAGAGCTTCATGACAGTCTCCATATTTACCAAACAGGTGTGCCATGTTTTTATCTAGTCTAGCAGTTTTAAAGCTCATAGGAATGTTTTCTTTCTTTGCAATCAGTAAATAAACTAGCCATCCAAGCCAGTCATGGCTTAAGACTCTAGTCTAGAATCTTTAACTTTGTAGGTATACTTGACATACATAAAGAATTACAACCTGCAGCATCATCAACCTAATTAAACCTTGGTTTATACCTAAACAGAATGGAAAGATGTTAAAAAAAAAAAAAAAAAAAAAAAAAAAAAAAAAAAAAAAAAAAAAAAAAAAAAACTTTGTCAAGTTAGGAGCACCTGGTGTAAAAGGTACCACTGTCCAGAAAACTGTGACTTGGATTTCTATGAATAGCCAGATACAGCCATGAGGCAGACACACTAGGAATGTGGGATGAGTTGCAGCAGAGAGCTTTAGATTAACTAAAAAATTTATACTCACTGGTCCTATAAAAACTCAATCAGAGCCCTGGAAGATAAAATCAGATGAGCCAACATGAGTAGGATCACTCACATATGAAATAGTACATTTATTAGTAAGAAAGTGTCTGGTGCTGTGCAGAGCAGGGCTTTAACCACTGCCCAAGTAAGCTAGGATGCTCATTTGGGCAATAGGTGGAGAGTTTGCCTCTCTTTCCTGTGTACGTTTCATGAGACTCATGTGACGCCAATCATGCTTTAATCCTTACAGTAGTAGCCTAGATAGGAGCTAAGTCCAAGATAGAATTCAGTATAAGACCTTAAAGTTTGTAAACATGTAACCATGATCCCTATCTGCAGACAAAGAGAACTGGGACACTCAGCAAGTAAGACAGGTACCACACTCTGGGTGGGTTCATGTGGGTGGTAATTCCCTGTCACTCAGCCCAAATATGTTTTCTCAGTTTTTCTGTTTGCTTTAATCCTTCCTCTAAACTACTCTCTTTCTTCCCACAAGTCAAAAAATAGAAGCAAAATGTATAGAATTCCACTAAGAGGAGGGACTTCTCTGAAACTTCCAGTTGGAGGCAGGGATGAAAACTCAGATTGCTTTCACGTATGCTTTAGGAATGATGTCCTTCCTCCACAGCCTTGGAAATGTAGAGATTGTCTGAAAAATCGTGATTTGAAAAGTGAAAAGTTACTGAGAATTTTCTGTGACAAATCAGACAAAAAACATAGAATCTTAGAATTCAAAGATAAAAGATATGCCTGAGGTTATAGAAATAAAAGAGATATCTGTTATCCTCACAAAGAAATCCCAGCAAATATCCCCCTGGTGATGAACAATTGATCAGTGTGGACAAGAAAAGCTGCAAAGCAATGGGCTCCCTCTGATAGCTTGTACTGTGGTTCAGGAGACAAGAAATGCACATGGGCAAGGAATATTTGTCACAGGCTTAGAAAATCCCAGAAGACCCACTGTCTTATATGTCAGGAGTTGTTCTATTCTAGTTATGCACATTAAGTCATTTAATCTACATAACAGTCTTTGGGATAGACTTCAGGTATGAAATTAACCATATTATGTATTAAACAGTGATTGGTTGACTGCCACACATAATCATTCAGCTCTTCTTCAGAGGAACCAAAGTTTAAATCCTGGCTCTTCCAACTCCATCTACACACACCTCAATGCATGTCTCACTATCTAGACCATCTGCCATGTGCCTTCAAAGGTGGGACAACTTCTGTGGGTGAAGACAATCAGAGAGGTCTTCTAGGTGCGGCTTATCAAGAAGCTGAACCTTGATGAATGCATGAAAAGTTTAGGAAAGAACACATCCAGAGCAGAATCACCAAGTCGAGTGAGCTGGGGACATGAAAGGGTCAACAGAGTAGTGTGGGCAATGCTAAAGAGCCAAAGAGGTATTACTCCTCGGTTAGTATCTGCTGCTCTACCACCATGGTCCTTGGGTAAGATCCATAGGTTGCCATATAGTAGAAATAATCGATATTGATAATGATACTGATACTTAAACTGTCTATTCTTCCAGGCTATTGGAATATCTAATAAGATGACATTTGTAGCATATGTAAAATTTCCAGTACTTTAATTTTAATTGTATAGACACCAGTGTGGGCCCGTGTATATGTGTGTTTACTAGCAGAAGAAAGGCTGTTTCATAAGCAGATAGGAAGATCGTAATCACATCCTGAGGGACCCTGGCTACACTGTTATCCAATTAGCAGTGGGGGGCCACTGAAGGTTGCAAGTGAGAGAAAGAATGGAGAGCTCTGTGAAAACACTTTCTGAAGAAACGCAATCTGGCTGTAGCACTTCTGCGCAATTTAATTTAGGGGCGAAAGAACAGACACAGTTGGGAAGCTATTTTAGAAGCAAAAAGGAAGCGATGGATATGGAATATGTGAATTTTTTTCTATATATTTCATTTATTCATTCACTCAAAAATACTCAGATATTCATTGAGCACAGTCTGTTACAAAGTGCAGTTCTGGGCACTGATACCAAAAACCAAAACAGGCAAAATCCTTATCTTCATGTGGTTTACATTTTAGAAAAATTTTATTAGTTTTATTAGGGGCATAAATCAAAACATAAAAAAATAAACATGGAAGAAAGCGAAAAGTGTAGAACAAGGCATTTTACACATGTTCTGTGACGACCCAACTCCACCCAAGTCGTCTTCATTCATGCTTAACCTAATCTTGATAAAACTTCATCTGCTTTAGACAGAAACGAACATCTTTTCTCTGCATTTTAAATAATACACACAGACTCCCAATTAAATCCAAACCAATCCATGATCTTTTTCTTTCTGCATCTGGATCTGTTGTCCCTGAAGACACCGCTTTTACATGTATTTTGCCAGACACATTTTCTTCATTGAAGTATCTCCCACACCTCCTGATACCCCACAGCTTTGCTCTTCCTAGAAAGAGCTTTCAAATGTCACTCAGATCCCTTCAGGGACTGCATTGCCCCCCTCGGGTTATACTTTAAATACCTTTGGCTTAACCAGCTGGGAAGCAGCTCCTGTAGCTCTCAGGACAGGACTCTGCCTTCCCCCTCCTCTTTGAAGTTCAGTTTTTGTAAAAGTTCTATTCCATGAAGTGAGGAAGCACAACTCACAACCTGGTTGAGCATCCCATGAAACCTTTTTCTTTAGTGAGGGCTTTTATCAGGTTTTCTCTTACTTAAAGAAACACAAACAATCTTCAGTGGTAAACAGTTCTTCTATCTCTGAAGGGATTGTAGGAGTGAAAGACAATTTTATTTTCTTTCTTTTTCAGTTTGGTAAGAACTTATCAGGCACCAAGAAAGCTAAGCTAGAATTTATTAATGGTAAAGGTGAACTGGAAGACACAGTCTGTTAGGCACACTGTTTCTAAGGCTCTGGGTGTCTCCCTCCCCCCTCCTACCCGCTCCTATCCCCCCTCAATTGTAGGACTTAGAGAGGTGCCTGGTGGTTACAAAGCACTTACAGACAATTACAAGTTAAGTGTCTTTTCCTGTTCACAACAGCCATACAATCATCAGTAATCCCAAATAGAGAGCCCAGAGTAACGATGTCCACATTTAAGTCTATACCTTTGGATGCTATCATTATAGGCAATTAAATATTAAGCTTTACATTTCCAATTTTGAATGTCACTGGAATTGTAGATGGGAAAGGACAATGTGCGCTGCTGTTATCCACACTAACATTACTGAAAAGATTTGCTTAGGACTCGTTCCATAATTGTCACCTCTTCGTCCTTTCTTAACTTCAGTTAAGTACTTTAGAAAAATTAAATATTGGAGCTCCAATGCAGTGGCAAATGCATTTTGGAAATTAGCAATCATTTTCACTCAGAGTCAGGCATCTCTAAATGAGTCCTGTCATCATTTTGCACAAGTCTCTTGATTCCATAATGCTGTTTTCCTCACCTTGAATTTATTGACACCAATTCATTTTGCTTTGACATTGGCATTAACAAGGAAATGGCTTTGTTTCGTCCTGACATTATAAAATCACCTCTTAAGACTGAGTTTGACATTGTCAGGAGGTGGACAAGAGTGAATTACAGTGATTCCCAGAGAAAAAAAAAATCATTAAGAAAGTTACTGCTGTGTGATTTCAGTAGCTATTTTTCATACTTAAATATCCCTGCTGTTTAGAAATCCTAAGAGGGCTTAGACCATATTTAGAACTCTCTTGCCAAGTATACATCGGAAAAAATTAAGTCTCTAAGGAGACATTTGGCTATAGCTTGACAAACAGGAAACTCAAATTATATTTTAGATTTATAAAATACTCAAATACTCAATACTTAAATTTTCTCTTTAAAACATACACACAGAGAGAGACAGACAGAGACAGAGAGATAGAGACAGACAGAAACAGACAGAGACAGACAGATAGACATGGGTACTAATGACATAATTATCTCCTTTCAGCCCTATACACTTGTGTTTCTTAACACTCAATATCAAAAGCCCATGGTAGATTTTCTGCCTCCTCTTCCTCAGGATGTACAATAGCTTACAAATTTGTATTCATCACAGTATGGGATTACATAGATTGTCTTTCATAATCCCTACATCATTTTAATACAAAATCTTCTTGCTCCTGTTTGCAATGTCTCCATAACAGGTCTGCAACTCCATCCTAGATGAATTAGCTACATCCAGACTTTTAGCTTATGCTCCAAATTTAACTAATCACCTTCCCAATTGAAAAACAAACAAAAAAAGTTACTAATTTTCTTCAAGGTCTCCAAGACACCTGTTCTCCCCCATCGTATCACTCACAATGCTCTGAACATAACAAGAACTGTTGTGTGTTGCTTAATAAAAAGTGAGAGACATGTTTCTGGCCCCTTGTCTCCAAATACTGACCATCCTTGCTCTCTCTCCTCTCTTCCACTCCTTCCCCAGATATATTTTGAATCATCAAAAGAAAAAAACCTTAATACATATTCCTGCCCTCCTAGTGTTAATGTTTTCTCCTTAAAAACCATGGCTGGGGACCTCTAACACATCACAGTATCCAACCTGAGTTGAAGTGATAAACACCTCCAAGTGCCCCTGGTTCACTTCTCCCATGCCCTGTCAATCTTTCACATGCTCCTCCCTTCAAATCACACCTTGTGACCACCTTTTCAAATGTGCTTTAGCAAACACATTTAGCAAACAAACTCTGTCTTTGGATGACTGAAATGAGGCCATCGAGGGAAAACCCCTTCCATTTCTTGCCCTCTGACTTTTTAAAAAAATATTTATTTATTTATTTATTTATTTATTTTATGTATATGAGTACACTGTTGCTGTCTTCAGACACACTAGAAGAGGTCATCAGATCCCATTACAGATGGTTGTGAGCCACCATGTGGTTGCTGGGAATTGAACTCAGGACCTTTGGAAGAGCAGTCGGTGCTCTTAACCACTGAGCCATCACTCCAGCCCACCCTCTGACTTTTAAGCTTCCCGTATCCAAGAGTCTGTTCCTGTCCACTTCCCTGCTTACCTGTCCCAATATCTAACATATTGTCTGCTTACTAATAATAGATAGGCATGCATCATTCATAAAGTGGCAGAGGAAAAACTAGACAAATTTTACGTATTTACCTAATAAAATTCTATTGAGCATAAAGTTTGTTCCTCAGACAATTCTGTATCCTGATGTAACTAGTGAACATGAAACAGGTAACCAGGGGAGCTCACCATTTATAAAGGTAGAAGGTTAAAGTCTTTAAGCCCAGACTTCATAAAAGAGTTTTTAAGTTGATTTAAATATAACTATGACTCTCTCTACCTGGAAAAAAGTAGTATATTTTATCTCAGCAATTACTGTGGCTTCACCTTCAAAGACAACAATGTCTAGACATTTGCTCTATCTTCAATGGTTACCAAAAACAATGAAAATTTGTCTTCAGATACTGTTGGCTTCAGGAAGTTCTGTTGGTTTCCTTCTTTCCAGAGACTGTGGAATGGTTGGCAAAAGAAGGAGGCAGTGTCTGGAACACTTGTTATAAGTTTGGGGCCCTGTAGAAACTCACCCATTTTTCTGAGATGTTTTGGGACATTTAGGATAATTTGCAGCATTATTAGAAATATATGTTAATATTACAAATACCAAATTTTGCAGAATGTGATGGTAGGATTCACTTATGCAATGAATTGCTTTTATCATTTCAGTAAAACTACTTTTCTCAAAAAATAATACATTCTTTTTATGTTCAAAATACTATATATTTCTTCAGTACAAATTTGGAAAGAATAAAATAATATAAAGACAGAATTTAAACTGGTAAAAATCAATTCCACTCTCAACAGCCAAAGATAAACATGGGTCATATTTGGTTACAATTTATCCCAAATGCTTTGCTAAGGCTTTCATTATATAAGATGTGGAAGGCACAACAGAGCTGCATTTATGGAGCAGGTCACGGATAAACATCTCATCATGGAAGAACAGCCTGCATCTGCTTTTCTCTTGACACAATGACTTGTACTTGGGAAGGATGAGCTATTCCCGGACGTGTGTTGCCCTTGCGTGTAAAGATGCCTCCCACGACAGTCTTCTTTCACCTTCAGCCCAGAGGAGAGGTTGCACCTTTTCATTAGATGAGAAAAGTGTCTTTTTGATACCAAAAGAGAAAAATCTGTGATTTCTCAGTACTGTCTTCATGAGCACCTCTCCTATGTCTGTGTCTGAAAGTGTTGACCTAAATAGGATTTCAATAAACCATTAATGATCACTTTGGGAAAGGTGTCCAGCCTTGGGCTTGTAGGATTTGCCACAAATTAATTCTTTCTCAAGATCAGTTGAGGTTGTTTTACAGGCTGTAAAGCTAAAGCCTTTAAGGTATGTAGATGGTGCTTCTTTCTCCTGCCTTGGAGTTACCTGTCATCTCTCCAACATCTGCTGGGATAATACAGACTGTAGATGTGTCTCCTTTAAAATAAATGAGGCTTTTTCTTTGGTGTTGTAAGCAGCATTTTCCTAGGTTGCACAAAAGAAAAAGATCACTCCCATAATAAGTGCTTGGCTAACAGATGAACAAGGGGATGACTGCTCCCTCAGGTCAGAACCTGCTGTCCCTGATTAAGGAGATGAGACATGGCTGACCACTGAGCTGACAGCCTCCACACAGTTCCCGACAGACCGACCCTTCAGCCCTGCTCCTTGGGTTTGTTGCTTTGAAATCAAGCAGACTGGATGCTGTCACATAAGGGCCATGCTTGGCACCACCACTGTGTCCTGAAGGGAACAGACACAGCATGGGTTTGAAAGCAAGCAATCAGGGTTCTTCCATGTGATGACTTTCAGATTTCAGTCTGTTGCTTCAGTCTCTGCCTCCTTCTCCCCAGCCTTCAACACTAAACAGGAAGAGGTGAGTTGGAGTGCAGGTTGGTGGTTCTCCATCCCCCCCTCCCCCACGTACACCTTTGCTCCTCTGGAAGCATACCACATTCCTGTATGCTGACTGATGCAGATGAACACACGTAAATGAGTATAAATTTCACCTTTGAGAGAAAGGGCACTGCCATTCCAAAGTGACCTTGCAAGACTCTGTGGAGAACACAGCAACTGAATACAAATATTCACCAACCACAGGCTTTGACTCCAGGCTTGCTCTCTCTCTCAAGATTTATATGTGCAGAATGTATGCAGATGCTGCCTTCAAGGGAGGGCATTCACTTTCCTTCTCGCTTCAGGTTTCTTGGATTGGAGATGCAAGGAATTCATTACCCTGACCAAATTAGCACCTTGCTCATCCAAACTGAATTCTGTGCCTTCAGGAGACTGAAGAGAGAACCGAACACTAACAAAGCCTACTTGGGTTATATTTTGTCCTTTGTCAAACATTCCTATATAATCCATCTCAAGCTTCCCAGCAACTTGAGGTGGGTAAACAGGACAGATGCTATTATTTCTGCTTTAGAAGTGAAGAAAGAGAGCATCAAGAGGTTAACTGATTTCCTCAAGTTCAGCCACCACATTAACCATAGAGATGAGACTCGAATACAGAATCTAATTCTCCTCGTCTTACCTTATGCAGTTCATCCACAGGAGAGACAAAAACCTATCTTGTTCCTTGGGTGGCGACTTAGACTGCCACGAAAACAAATCAAATGAAATTAGTTACTAACTCTATCATCAAAAACTCATAGAAATTCACAAGTCCAATTATCTTATCAAGCCAGATATCTTATCAAATGAGGGAGAAATTCCTAATTATTTTCATTTGTGGTGACAGGCTTTCTATCAATAATAGTCATGTAGGCTAAAGAGACAGATATGGTCATAGAGCACTTGCTTTACCAGCCTGATGGCCTGAGTATGATTCCCCAGACTGTCCAAAAAAGGCCAGGCATGATGACACAAGTTTGTTAACCCCAGTGCTCACGAGGCAGACACAAGAGGCTCCTTGGAGCTACATGGCCAATTAGCCGTGCATACTTGGAAAGTTCCAAGAAAGTGAGAGACTCTGTCTCAAAAAAAAAAAAAAAAAAGGTAGACATAACCTCAGAAACAATACTCAAGGCTGGCCTCTGCATACATGTGTACAAACACACACACACACACACACACACACACACACACACACACACACACCTACCTAAAAAATTACTCATGCAAATAAAACCCAAGATTATTTAGAAAAGCGACGTTTTTCTTACTGTTATAGTTTTCTAGGAATGACAAGCCACATGCCCACATGTATATCAGCATTGTTAGTCTGGCCCGATATATAATATATATGCACCACCTGAAAAGTATTTAGTTAAAAGACAGATGAACAGAGGTCACCGGCCAGTTCATGATAAGGTGTCAATGTCTCAAAGTAAAAATGTGACTCTCTGAACCAGAGCTCATGATTAATGGCTCTTCACCAATTTTCCTACCATGCCATGCCATCTCTCATGAACACATGTAAGTAAAAGATGGAGAATGTAGCTGGTGTGCCCAGAACTTGCTCCCAAACTCCACTGCAGTCTGTAAAGTTTTTGCCACACCTCAGGATCTAACCTGTATGTTCTATTTTCTGTTTTGCTCACAAAATAGTAAAATAGGCACAAAGGCTGTGTAAATGGGTCATAACGTGGCTCTTCAGCTCCCCGCTGCCAGCTCTCAAACACCTGCAGAAGACCTCAGTGCAGGACGCATGCCTTTGTTATTACCCTGTTTGGTGGAGGTCATTTGTTCTTTGACGTTTCTTTGCAAAGGATGGAAACAATTTGGAACATCTTTCCCTCAGTGATCCCGGGCTTGGTTCAGGTGGTGAAGGTAGAGGTCACTTTATTAATACAGCCATCAAGGAAAGCTGTCATGGTAACACATTGCATTGATTCCTTGAAGTACAGGGGACAAAGCCAAAAAGAGAAACTTTCAAGTCTATAAATACAGACCCAGCATTGCTCAAGCGTAGCAGCAGCTCATGGACAGGGCCAGCCTAAATGTATAGCTTTGAACCAAACACAAACACAGAGAGAAATCTCTTTGGTAATGCGATGGATCATTTTGACCATGTGGGAATAAGTGACCCTTTCAATTTCTAAAGGAAAAAAGAATAGGACAAGAAATAACACTAAAGTCCTGGTTGCTGCTGTCTTTGAATATATGAGAACGTTTTCCAGCTCTGGTTTTTGACATGTTCCAGACAAGGCTAATAGAAGGGAAAAAATTAAAGATTTCATAATTTGAAAATATTTTGGGGGGAAGAAGATCAGATTATTTAGTACTCAAGAACACCCACATACCTATATACACAAATGCACACAGAAACACACACATACACATACTTATACATATATATGTGCATGCATAGACATCCATCACATGCACAGACATATATTTATACACAGATACATACATATGCACACATAGGCATGCATCACATGCATTTGCACACATATACACATACAATGCATATCTCCATGTACTTTCCACCACATATACATGTACACAGATACCCAAACCTTCTCCACAAACAAAACAAAACAGAAAATCCTTCAGAACCTGAGTAATTTAGTGACATTCTTCTGGCTTTCCTCATCCAAGGTCCAGTAAAAACAGAAGTAATAAAGAAAATAGTGCTCACTCCTACTTTCTCCCTGTAAAATTAGGAGCAGTTTTATAGATCATGGCAATTCTGACACCTTGTTCATTTGCTTTTGTGTCTTGCTTACCAAAGCTGTAAGCAGAGCTAACCTAATACCTTGCTGACTCCAGCTTATCCACTAAGATTTCATACTTCATCTTCTGGCCACACAACTCGGTTTCAGTCTCACATTAATACAATAACCTTATCAGCCAATGTCTTCTGTTATCTTTGGCACACTATTGGAAAGCATTCCAAAGACTGGAGTATCAGAAGGTATCAAGTCATGTGGTATTATTATGTTGGCCATGCCATAAATAAATTAATCTTATGAACAGTAAAAACAAAATTTAATAAAGGGAACCCTACAAAAATAGTCATGCTACTACCAAAGGAATGTCAGCTCTTTCTATATCTGACTCAGACTTTACTATAACATAAAGAATTGTATCAACCAAGTATCTATTCACATCCAATCCTTGGACAAAGGTTATATAAGGGATTTAAAAATAAAGCTTCCTGATTACTGAAATAAGAAGCCCCTTTATAGTCAATAACAACAAAGAAAGTCTAGATAAACTTAAAATAAATATCACCAACCAAATTCTGTTTGAAAGCCTATACTTTCAGGGATCATTTCTACAGTTCATTACTAAAGTCAGTTTGAAGCTGATCCATATAGGGAAAAAAACAAATAATTGAAAATTTACATTAGGTAAAATCTTCCAGCTCTTTAATCTACAACTTTATGCAGTACAGAACAGAAAGATCAGGAACATTGTACTGAGGTTTCATTCTCATGCCTGCCCCACAGGTTAATGATGGGTGCTTAGAACTTTGTGATGAAAAGGATTCTGTAGTTCAGTACAAAAGAGCACCATTATTAAATAGTGACATTCCATTTTAATTCATTTGTGTCACCATAACAGAATGTCACAGGCTAATTTATAACAATAAATAACTATTTATGAGACAATGTTTTGGTTTTTTATTATAAAGTTCTAGTATTTTATCATAAAAGCCTGGAAGGCATCACATGGTTGAAAGAGAAATCCCCATTAGCCCATCATGTGTGCATTAGTTCATTCTTAATACTACTTCTGAAAGGTCCCACTTTTTAAGAATGTTACAATGTCAACTAAAATTCACCATGAGTTTTGAAGAAGCCAAACTTTGAGATCTTAGTAGTGTCTTATGCTGGAGAAGACAGAAATGATGCTATAAATGTCAACAGGATTCTCACTCTCAGTCTAGACCTTTGGCATTTCTACTTTTATTTTTGTGTAACCTGATTTGAATTTGGACCTCCATATGTCAGTAGAACTCTAGAAGTTGGAAGTAATTCAGAAATGTTATTAACAGATGTCTCTGCCCCATCCGAGTAGTTTGAAATCACATTAGCTAGGAGATGTAGTGTGAAATGTATTGTCTAAGAAGTGGTTCTGTAACTTCTAGACATAGAGTCAGACATGTCTAAGAGTACAGACCATTGTGCTGTCCAATACCACTCACTATGCTTCTCCAGACTCTTCCCTTCTCTATAAAGTGCAATATGCATGGGTTGACACTCAAGCTCTACCCTAAATGGATATTGTCTAGGTGGTTTGAAAAGTGGCCGTCATTCTAATCTTGCCAAGGCGGGGATAGAGGCCTGACCTCCAGTAATTAAAAGGGTCCTTGTAATGGCTTTGGTCCTCCTGTTGTTGTCCAGTGAGGCATGAGGGCCATACCCATCCTGATGTCTTTTTCCTGGAGAGGGGATACTTTTGACATCGATCCCTATGCAGTCAGGCTTGTCCCTCAGGGAACCCAGAAACATATTACCCTGTATAGTTTTAACAATTGCTGCTAAGTTAAGTTATTTGAATTATCGCTCAGAGTTGTGGGTTGCAAGTGAAATAAAATATAATTCTGAAAAAAAAAAAAAGAAAAAGAAAAAAAAAAAAGAAAAGTGGTCGAGTGTTCTGGTGTCACTGCCTCAATGGGAGTAAAAAGCAAATCACAAGGCAAGGATGCCTTTGGATCCTCTGCTGTTGCTATAAGCAGTATTCAGACTATCTGCTCTAGCATTTCTGAGTTACCTACATACACATTCTTTCATTCCAGTGGCTGTGCATCTGAAAACTCTATGTTATTTAGATCCAGAACTGACAAATCTGTGTCCTGCTCTTTTTCCCAGTGTACACCAGGAACAGCTATTTATTTTCATTGATATGTCTGTACTTCAACCCAGAACATCTTCATTTTATTCTTTATATTAATTGTAATTTCTTCTTGGTAGAAGAGAAAGCTGTCCCAGCCAATTTAGGACATTTAGCGAATCCATGGCCTTTACCCACCCATGGTATGCTATCCTTACCCAGTTGTGACAAAAATAAATAAATAAATGCAATCTAGTAATTGCCTAATATCCTCTGGGGATCTTAATCCCCAAAATAATTGGGACCCACTCCTATCAACTGATGTTCAGGTTATCACCATAAATTGTGAGAACCTCCACCTTTCCCAGTACTTTTTCTCATCATTCCAAAACCCTTTCTGGCTGATTCAGTCAATCAAGAATTACATTACATATTTCCTCTGCCCAATTCAAATGCCGTTCTTCTCCTCCTCTTCCACTTCATACATTAATTCATAGATGGTCTTCCATAACAGGAAAGCATTTTGTGATTAGTTTCATGGCGCCCTGTGACCACTGCATTTTATTATCATTTCTCTTCCAGCCATTCTTCACAATGTTGCTTTCTCTGCATATAGCTGAGGCTGGTACTTTTCAGGGTTCTAGACTCAGTTCTCACTTTGACATGACTGATACTCTCATACCATGAGACAGTGTACTTTGTGTCTGATAACAATGACCTTCACCACCGGTATTCCATACCTCCATCTCCATAAGGAACTTTCTCCTGAACAGTGACATAATTTTATCAAGTAATAACAAAACATTCTAGAAGAACTTACAGACAGAGTCAATAAGTCTAAAAGCATTCATTGACTTCTCTGACTGAATTTCTCTTCTGGTTCCTTTTCTTAATAAATTTTTTGTGATGTACCCACGTAGTCAAATGTCACCTTAAAATCACTCACACTTGTTACATAAACAGCCTTCATTTGTGCCCTTTCTTCTCCTCTCCTGTGCGCCAACCTAGCCCATTCTGTTGGGTGTCTGGTCTTCTTGTCTCCGGTCTGTTTTCATCTAGTTTCATCTTTTCCTTTCCTTTAAAACTCTAGTTGACTTATTTGCATTTGACAGCTTCCTGTTGACCATTTCCCAAACTCTTCAATGTCTACATAAAAACAGCTCCAGACAGAACACCCCTAGCATTCTAGCCTCCTTTGTTTGTGTGCATCTGGCCTTCCTACTGCAGCCTACTCATCATTTAAGGACATAATCAAGTTCCAGTCAGAAAACAAGCTATTCTAGGTATTTCAACAGAAAAACACTATCAAAGGAAATAGAATAATAGGTATCTGAGGACAGATATGAATACAGGGCACCAAAGTAACTATTGGACAATAACTGTTCATATAAGTGGTGGCTAATACTCAGGGATTGAGAAATTACAAGAATGAAGAGGGATTTCTTGAAATTAATAGTGTTGATGTGAGACTTCATATACCTTATAACTGTATCTCTGAGGAGGGATGATGTCTGGCTACCTCTGTAGTAGTCCCTTGGAGATATGCTAGCAGGATGGTACAGGAGTCTCCAAGGCTCAGTGAGAAGCTGGTTCTGAATAAAGATAAACAAGGGAATAAGGATAAGATGGATAAGATTTGGATAGATGTCAAGGTTTAAATGAAGGGCCCTTGCTATGCAGTACTGTTAAGGCAAGCCATTAAGTGGGAAAAGGGAAATATCTTCACATACACCCACCTTCCCTCTTTGTTCCCTCTGGGGTCAGTTGTTGGTGAAATCCAGCAGGAAGCATGTAGGGTTGTTTTTGTTTGTTTGGTTGGTTGGTTTTGTTGCTGTTGTTGTTTTATGTTTAACAACAGAGGAGGAGATCGGTGCTCAAAGATAACTTCTCAGTAACCCACATGGCCCGTTTGCATCTCTTTGCTTTAACCCATACAACTTTCCCATCTATGATACTCTTTAACCATGTGCCTTGTGTGCACCTTTGTTCAAATACAACTCCTTTTCTGTAATTTTTCCTACTCTCTAAAACATAGACCCCATCAATTGTGTTTGCCTAACAGTTTGCACGTACCAATTGTGTGCTCCTTTTCATACTTTGTCTGGATATCTCTGATTGTGTTTGTCGATTTTCCACCAAATTGTGAGCTTCTTTATAGCAGTTAGAGTGACAAAACATAGCCTGATGCTTGGCAAGGACAATTGGCTGAGTGGATAAAACTAATAAGGATATTTTAAGGAAAGCAAATCTAGATCACTTCCGGAATGCATTTCATCTCTGTAAGTAAATTAGAACTCTATGGAAACAGAGAGCATGCTTTGTATTTGTCTTATTCTCTCGGCGGTGTGTTTAGTACAAGGTTTTACATGATGAAGAAGAGCTCATTGATATTTAACCATCTAGTTTGTTCATTAACCAACAGAATTTTGGTACTAAATGACATGAAGATGGAACATGAGGTTATAAGTATCAGGTAAGAACTCTAGTTAGACTTAAGTATATTTCTAGCATGTGATTTCAGGCATTAGATGGTACCATGTGCCCGGTAAAAATCTGTACTTGTTGAATTTTAATAGGATGGGCACCATCAAGAACCCAAATGTAATGTGCTTTGTACTGAATTTTAAACTAATAAAATGTATGCTGGTTTCCATTTTTTTCTGTTTATATATTATCCAAGATATATTCCCCCAGTCCATGAGATGATTAATCCCAGGCTACATCTGTTCCTTGTGTATTTATTAAATTCTCACAACCATCCAAATCAACTAGCAGATTATTTACATGTAGAGAAGGTATTGAATTTTAACTTA
This sequence comes from Arvicanthis niloticus, assembly GCF_011762505.2. Taxonomy (NCBI): domain Eukaryota; kingdom Metazoa; phylum Chordata; class Mammalia; order Rodentia; family Muridae; genus Arvicanthis; species Arvicanthis niloticus. The sequence continues at coordinate 88,822,154 of NC_047661.1, read as the reverse complement.
ATCACTGGCTTCTCAGAAAAAGAAAGAAAGAAAGAAAGAAAGAAAGAAAGAAAGAAAGAAAGAAAGAAAGAAACCTCTGCTCAACAGCTGCTTTACATTCAAGTCCAAGAGGAAGAAAAATAGCTTTGAAAAAAAGAGGGGAGTGATATTTAATTAACTATTGATTTCTTCTCAATTATTCAAGGCAAGCAATTATCGATATTGATGGAACAGATATTTCCCTATGTCTAGTGCCCAAATGAAAGGAAATATCCCATTCTGCAATCTGCTGTCTGGATCAAGAAAGGCTCAGAATCTTTAACTTTAAACGGCAATGGTTACTTGGATCTGTTTATCCCATGTTGCCCCAATTAAACAGATATTTCTTGAAGTGTAAGCAAAACAAAACCTATGCACACTTTCCAAATGGAAAAAGACCAAAACAGAACAAGACCCACCAAGATTTTACCCTATGACCCTGTGCGTGGGGGACATTGCTTTATAGCTACAGATGCTGACACGCAAAAAAAAACACAAACAAACAAACAAAAAAAAAAAAAACACTGAGAAGCAGCTTGTACGCATGATGCCTCTAATCCATGTGAAACTGCCTTGTGTACCAGCATTTCAAACATGAACGATTAACTAGTGCTAATTGCACCTATACCTATGTATTGTGCACCTGTCTTCTACGTCCCCCTGGAATGTTGAGGAATGTAGTCACACTGGACTCTGTTTAGGGAACTTTATTATTAGCTCCAAGGATGCCCAGTGCCACCTTCCTTCAACCATTCACACACAGGAGCATCCTATGTTTGTGGGTGTGGACAAAGTCCCTCTTCAAGGTGACATGAGTATTAAACATGATTAATAGGCAAAGCAAATACTATCTATAGTTATTACATGGAAGGTGGGATGATTTTGTAACAATGACTTGTATTTAATAGCACCATTGTGTGTGTGTGTGTGTGTGTGTGTGTGTGTGTGTGTGTGTGTGTGTGAATTCATGTGTCATCTTTGGAGAAATTGGACCATGAAATTTATTTTGAATGAAAAACTGTTATAATTTATAAAAAGCTCCTTTTTCTGCTCTGTGCCCCGCCTGCCCCCTGTCCAGAGTGGTCTGTGTGTTAAGTGCTTAAGCAGCAAATGTTGTTGGAAAGCGTTCGCTCGTTCGTTCCTCTCTTATTCTTTGTTGCTGTGTTAATTTCCCTGGATTCTATTTAACATTCTGCTAAATCAGTGAAACCTTGATTATCTAAGAGAATACAAGACATTGAATTAATGAGGATAACGGGAATTTTGAAGATATGAGAAATTATTAGAGGTGAAAGTTCTGTGGCAGAGGCTGTGAATGAATTTCAGTCAGGAACTGCTCCTTGATTTTCCAACCTGATCCTATTCCTTGATGGATGTAATGAAATTTTGGTAATCAGGGTTTCACCGTTGCATTTATTACTGTTCCCAAATCAAGGTAACCTTGAGCTCTACTCCCCATGTTTACAAGGTAATAAAAAAACTCTGATGGGCTGTCAGGGACAAATGTGACTGCTCTTCCTCACGAGCCTCCCACGAAACAAGCTTTTCCTCTTCCCATCTGGCTGTTGCCTGCCTGGAGCATGCTACTTTTCTCACATCCTAAACCTGCATTTCCCTGCTTCCCTGTGGCCTCTTTGCATGCACGGAAAAAGACTGGAATCGGTTCAGGGACAGGACGATGGATGGATGTCCTGACCTTAGAGGTTGTTGGTCATTTTAGCAACACCGCTTTGCATTTTAAACGGCACTCATCTGGCTTCGAGGTTCTGCTTTCTTGTAACAGGCACTTGTCCTTTGAAAACCTAGGAGGTCACGAGAGGTCTCACATACAGAAGAATTTCCAAACCAGGAATGTTACATTACCTTAGATTCAATAGCCTGAGCTGGAGAATATCCAAGATTGCAGGGGAAAAGGGGCGGGGGGCTGGGGGGGGGGGGACCTATATGGAAAGGCCTAAAATGATCAAAACAAAGGCAGCCTACACATTTGTTTGGAAATTGGAGTCACATGCTTAGTTTGTGGAGGGAAAGGGGGAGCACAAGATCGATAGAGAATTTCTTTTTTAAAAGCTGAAAACATGATGTTCCAGATGAACTTAAATTGATTCTGCTTCTCCTCCCCCCACCCCTTCCCTCCCCTCGTTCTGCAGCTAATGTCTGCGACAATGAGCTCCTGCACTGCCAGAATGGAGGGACCTGCCAGAACAATGTGCGCTGCGCGTGCCCAGACGCTTACACTGGCATCCTCTGTGAGAAGCTACGGTGCGAAGAGGCGGGCAGCTGTGGCTCCGACTCTGGACAGGGAGCACCCCCGCGGGGCTCCCTAGCACTGCTGCTGCTGACAGCGCTGCTGGGGACTGCCAGTCCCCTGGTGTTCTAGGGGTCACACCCAGCCCTCCGACAGGCCTGTGCTGTGGGGACGCAAACACAACCCAAGCGATTGCTACTGACAGAAAACACGCACACCCACTCCAACACAGTGTATAAAAGAAGAGGGCCTAACTGAACTAAGCCATATCTCTCAGAACCGGACAGCACATCGCACATCGGAGTCAAGACTGTTCATCACTGACTCCAGAGGAATTGGCAGCTGTTGTTATTATCACTGCAAATCTCATTGCCAGCTGCAGAGCTGATTGCGGATAGGAAAGGCTGTGAGAGCGCCCCCAAAAGGAAAGACGAAAAACAAACTGATCAACCAACCTAAAAACATTCGCTACTCTACCTTGGTGCACCCGGAGTACCGCTCTGCTCAGTGTGTGGGCCAACCAAATAAAAGCACTCTTCGCTGTCAGGTGCATTGTGGGTAATAAGGAAATCTGTTACAAGCTGCCATATTGGCCTGCTTCAGCCCCCCTCAAATCCCTTCCAACCTGTGCTTTAGTGAACGTTGCTCTGTAACCCTTGTTGGTTGAAAGATTTCTTTGTCTGATGTTAGTGATACACATGTGTAACAGCCCCCTCCAAAGCGCAAGCCAGTCATGCCCCTGTATATTTTAGCAGCACTGCGATCCCAGTGCCAGCTCACATCCACTTCACAAGAGTGGTTAGAGGAAAAGAGAAAGTGTATCTATCCTTTTGTATTCAAATGAAGTTATTTTTCTTGAAATAATGTAATATGTAGATTTTTTGTATTATTGCCAATTTATGTTACCAGACAATCTGTTAATGTATCTAATTCGAATCAGCAAAGACTGACGTTTGATTTTTGGTCCTCTTTGGTTTTGTTTCGTTTCGTCGTGCAGAGATTTCTCTGTAAGGGCAACGAGCGTGCTGGCATCAAAGAATATCGGTTTACATATAGCAAGTGTAATAAGATTCCACCAAAGGACATTTTAAATGTTTTCTTGTTGCTTTAACACTGGAAGATTTAAAGAATAAAAATTCCTGCAGAAATGATATCAGGAAATTGTATGGCCGTTTCTTAAGCTGAAAGGAGCAACCACCCAGCAGTTTCCCAGTTACGTCACTGATTTTGTGTGGACTGAACACAGTCAGCTGACAACTTTAGTAACCAGGAAGATGGATTGATGGTCACTAGCTTGGACAACGTCTGCAAAATATGAGACTATTTTCCACCTGGGAAAAAATTATAACCACAAAAACAGAGAGAAAGAAATATCTAAGTGATTGCCAAGATTATGCCAAAGCCTGTTGGCAGAGCACTAAGAGACTTTTATTTTTAAGTCATGCTATTTTCACAGATTTATGGTGATCATGTGACTCTAGGGATGCCGATCTATGTATCCTTCCAAATACAGTGTTTACATGGAGTATCATAAGAGGCCACCTGGGGAACCAGGACAGCAGCAGGGAAATTGAGTGATTAGCAATTTGACTTTGAATATATTCTAAGTATTTAAATGAAATATCAAAATATACAGCAGCAAGTAGACATAACTGCTGTTCCTGAAAATAAAGTCTGTTTCAAGTACTGCCCAAGGTGTAATAAATTCTTGTTTCTGCCTTTTATTAGGCCAATTACTGTACAAGACAGCAGAGGGAGCTGGGCGGGGGGAGAAACACTTCGAAGTTTTAGAGGGGCTGAAACAGTGTATGTTCAATCCCAGCACACTGCCACCCTGCAGGTGACAAATGTGTCAGCAATGGCATCTCTTGGAATCAAAAATAATTATGAGACCAAACCAGAAGATTAAAGACAATGAAGTCCTACATGACTCGGTGGGACACTAACCTATGACAGTATTAGGTCAGAAGCCTCGTTCCAGGCTGAATTCTTCACCCTACTGCCAGTCTCAGCTGAACCAGGGGGGGGAGAAATGTCTTCTGATAAATAACCCGAGTCAAAACTAGATGAAAGAACAGCATGTCTTATTGGTTTTGTTCCCAGAAAAGCCAATTCGAAGAAGGCAATAAAAGGTAAGCAGGTAATTCCTGCTCTGCCTGCCACCCCACGTCCAAGGCGATTGAATGTTTGTTATTCAAACCAACAGCCTCTTTTGATATAAGAAATAGGGAAAGATGGAAATAAATTAGCGCTTTGGCTGAGTGCCAGAGTGGCCATCCAGAAATGGCAGATTTACATTAGAAGCATAAATAGGAAATTATATTCCCGGCTCACCAAAGAATACACATGAAAATTCTGATAGCATGCAGAGTGTGAGATTACTTCTAATGAGGTGGATTTCTGATATTAAAATGGAGTTTAAGTTGTCTTATAGTTTATTAGCACAAACCAAAGGCAGACTGTGTTATTTCTGGCAATGGTGCACTTTATCGTTACCCAGTCACAGCTTTGTCACAATGATCAGGAATCAGACGCTGCACAATTCAATACGTGGGATTCCAAAAGCTAATTCTGAAATTTAATGAAGGCCTGATTTAAATCAACTCATCTGCATTTTATCTTTATGAGGCTATAAGAATCTAAATTGATGAGGAATATCTTGCATTCAGTGTATTTAGATATAGTTCTCTGAATTTCTTGAAGTGATGTGATCTGCTTTTAATAAAAATTCACTTTTAGGTATATAACAAACGTAAATGAAATGTTCTTTTTAATCTGGTTCTTTAAAAAGTCGATTCATTTTTTTAAAAAATGTCAGCATACAGGATTTTCTCTGCTGCTTTCTAGAATTCTTTGAATCTGTAATATTCTGTCTTGAGACAGGACTGAGGCAGATAGGGTATACACTAAGTTGTACTCACATTTGTGGCTGGAAGGTTCTTTAATGTGGGCAATACGGCTATCCCATGTCATCTGTCAACTGCCCTACAAAGGAGGAGCATCATTCTCCCCACAATTGATGTGTATAAAACTCAAAAAAAGAGTTGGGGCACGGGGGGTTAAAATGTCAGCTGTCTAGAAAGTTTTGCTATGGACAGGGAGGTAAGGAATCTACCTTACCTACTATAAAGGGGCAATGACTGAGCACACAGCCTAAGGGCAAATATTGGAAGTGCCACCTTTACCTTTTGCCCAGTTATCCAGTCTAATTAGATGTCCCTACAGGACAGTGGCCTCCTGTAGGCAGACAGCACAAAGGCAACCCTTCAGCACATGGGTGGAAGAAGATATAGACTCCATAGTTCAGTGGTTTCTACTGTGCCCTACCCACCCTTTCCTGGACCTGTGACTTTACTGGAGTCTAAGAAGCTTTAGATAGAAACCCTGAAATCAGATCTTTACTTCCATCTTCTTCACCCTCTAGCATCAATAGTCTAATAATATAGGAATATTAAAAACCCCATAATCTGAAATGGGATGTTCTTTACTCTGGGAAGTGGTCTGCTGTAGTTTACCTAGTGTTTATTTCTAAATCAAATATCAGTGGCAGTTTCTGTGCTCATAGGATTGAACAAGACACTGGGAAGCTTGGGGTTACATGGTATATTCATAATATATACAACTGTCTAAATGCATTTAGCATCCGACATAATTTAACATTTTTACCTGCAGAAATTTGAATGAGTTATTTACCTAACACTTTGACTCCCAGCCTTTATGGATAAGGAGGGTGTGATACCTACTTACCCATGAATTGGGACAACCTGAGGTTAAAAAAGGAAGGCATTTTTTTTTTAAAGGAAACCCAACTGGAGTGTTTATTATATATAAGAATTTTTAAAAAGAAAGATATCCCTGAGATTTTAGCACAAAATCTAATTATAAACAATTTACCTGGAGTCTAATAGCTTGTCCCAGGAAATCAATAATGATTTCTAGTCAATGTTATTTATTTGTTTGTTTGTTTCTTATGTATGGATGTTTTGCACAGATGTGCCTGTGTGCAACATGCACTCTGGTTCCCTGGAGGTCAGAAGAGGGAGTCAGATGCCCTGGAACTAGAGTGGTTACGAGCTGCCATGTGAGTACTGAAAACAGAACCCAGGTCCTCTGCTGGAGCATCTGCTGCACCTAACCACTGAGCCACCTCTCCAGCCTCTCAGTGTCATTTTTAAGAAACATGAAGCCTTCCTTTGATATAAACATTCTGAAAGTTCTGAGTATTTCCATATAAAGTGTTTTTTATTTAAACTTCATTTTTACTTTCTTACATTAAAAGTAGCTTATTTTTTCTGTCAGTTACCTAAAATGGATGCCAACAAACCCCTCACATAAACTGCACACAAACACAAGATGATGTCAGGAAAAAAAAAAAAAAAAAGCATGCCAACTTTTATAATTTGAATTTTCCCCAAACAGTCTCCGGAACACAGAGAACGTCTGCTCTTCTCAACACCTGGTGCGGTGTGACTCACAGACAACCGTCTTCATTTGGCTTCCGGAGAACCAAGGGAAAAAAAAATAAGACATGCCCTCTGCATAAACCCCACTATTGCATTTAACTAGAAATTGGAAAATAACACCTGTGAAAAGCAAGTTAATATTGACTAATATACAGTTACCTAAGTTCTATTACTGAAGAAAATGGCACCCTTAATACACATTTTTAGAGTGCATTCTGAAATAATTCTGCAAGAAGAGATCAACAATTTTGAAGGGCATTTTAAAGCACTCGAACCTTTAGTAATTGCTGGAATTCCACTTCTTTCTCTGGTCACCCTAAAGCCTTTGTTAAATGATTGATGAATTAAAATAGAGTCGTAGCATTTAAAATTATATCTTTTTTTTTTTAAACCTAAACTGCCACCTGTTAAACGAGTCATTATTCTACAAAACCTAATTATGTTAGCACTAAACACTTAGCCAAACTAGTCCAGGAAAACTGCAGACGATCAGAGGTAAAAAATAACCCTCATTTTCTTAACTTAGTACCATTTTTTTTCCAGAGGTGTCATTTTAACTATTATTTAATTAGAATTACAAATTTCCTCGTTGGGGAGAATAAAACTAACTGGAAAGAGAAAAAAAAGTAATTGTTACATATCTTACCACTATGGGAAATGAAATGGAAATTCCTGCTTAGCACGAATGTGTCAAGAACCTTAAAAACATCATATACCAAAGGTGTCCCTGATGCCACACTGATATTACCATGGTAGAGCATGTCTGTTACACGGGTGGGTTTCCTACTTGATTAAAAGAAAGCGACAGAAAAACACACAACTGACGTCCTGTTAAGACTAGGTGATTTTGTTTTGTTTCTTTGTGTTTGTTTTGTTTTGTTTTTGCACCAAGGTAGGCAACTACATAATGTCATTTTTGTTCCTTTGGATTTGTGCCCCTAAGGAAGGCTGCTCCTGTTGAGAAACTGTCTTCCTTCTGCCTAGGAGAAACACTAAAGAAAGCCTCCTCCAAGGAAATAGCCTTGTGCCATTTACCCAGTGAAGCCCTGAGTAATTGTTTTGGCTTTCTTGGCATGATAAACACCTAGAGGCAAAGAGATTAGTGTCATCTCCCTCCACCCTGGTTTTTCTCCCTTCGGAAAGGTGTTGGATTCGGGGGATGGCTCCCAATCTAATGTGACAGGTGTGTGAAAAACATTTGTCCGTTGATACGTAACTATGAAGACCCCTGTTAAATATTCAGTTTATTAAATTAATAGGGCAACAAATATTGGATCAGTTTACAACCACTTAAACTCGTGTTTATATCCTGTGTAATTACAATTCATAATTGGGAGAGCGGTCAAATCTGAATGCATTCTGATCAATGGTTCTCAGGCTGCCAAGCAGATCGAGCACACCACAACACAGTAAGTGGTTTTTAAAACCCAGAATTCAAATCAATTCAAGAAGGGTGAGAGAGGAAAGTTAACAGTGAAATGTTTTAAATTGTGAATTAGATTGTATGTAAATATAATGATTTTTTCTGGCCATTAAAAACAGCACAGTCTCTAAACATTAAAAGGCTTATAAAAATGTAAGTATGGCTGGTATGTATCATCAAATAATACATTGTTATCCTGGGAGGAATTATATAGGCACACAGATACATGAAAAACTATTGTCCAACAATCAGTTCCATCTCAAATTACCTTACACCTACCCAATTCCCTTTCATATACACTTGTATTTATTTCTCTAGAATCCAAATATAAGTTTTTAAAAAATGAAAGAAAGAATGGCCCAGGTAAGGACTATATAGTATGAGGTCAAATAATCAAAATATCTAAATATCTTGATAGGTTTGGTATATTTTTTATAGGACCATGTAGAGAACATGGACATTCACAGAATGGGATGTGTTCCAGCAAACAGTCTCCAATACAGCTCTTAGGAGATGCTCTGTTCCATTGGTTCTCAACCTCTGTATCTTGACTCCCTTAGGGATGAATGACCCCTTCACCAGGACTGCCTAAAACCATCAGAAAACACAAATATTTATGTTATAATTAACAACAGTAGCAAAATTAAAGTTATAAAGTAGCAACGAAAATAACTTTATGGTTGGTAGTTGTCACGAAGGTTGAAAACCCCTGCTCTAGCTGATTTAACATTTGGTCATAAAATCTTCATACCACTTGTCTTAATTTATTTTCATGTTACTGTGTGTCTTAGTTAGGGTTTTGCTGCTGTGAACAGACACCATGACCACAGAAACTCTTATAAGGACAACACTTAATTGGGGCTGGCTTACAGGTTTAGAGGTTCAGTCCATTTTCATCAGGGCAGGAACATGGCAGCATCCAGGAAGGCATGGGGCAGGAGGAGTTGAGAGTTCTACATCTTCATCTGAAGGCTGCTAGCAGAATACTGGCTTCCAGGCAGCTAGAATGAGGGTCTTAAAGCCCACACCCACAGTGCCACTCATACTCCAACAAAGCCACACCAACTACACAATAGTGCCACGCCCTGGGTAGAGCAAATACAAACCATCACACTGTGATAACATAATCCAGAATTTTAAAGAAGAAACATTATTTTTGGCTCACAGTTAAATGAAGCCACCATAGCAGGGAAGCCCTGGTGGCAGGAATTTAAGGCACAATGTTACATTGTGTCAGGAAGCAGAGAAGAATGAGTGTCCATGCTCAGCCAGATTTCCCCTTTTATGCAGCCCAGGGTCCAGTTTCAGGGAATGATGCCTCCCTCCCTTAAGGGGGGTTTTCACACCTTGATAGTCCTAATTAAGATAATCTTTTCTAGGTATGCCCAGAGGCTAACTTAATCTAAGTAATCCCTCCCAAGTGTTTCTAGAGGTGTATCTCCTAGGTGACTCCAGAGGCCAACAGCTTGACAATCCACACTAACCCTCATATCTCTTGTTATAATGAAAAGATGGCAATCAAATTCCTGAGCCAATCCAAATAAAAGTCTATTTTGTGTTAAATTCTCACATTAACACTCATGGCTTGTGGACATTTACAAGCCTCTGTGTTAAGGACTACCTTTAATTAAAGGCAGACAGTACTCAGATGCAGATGACCTGAGGCACATTCTTAAGGAATGCTAATATAGCTTTAACACCCTCTCTATAGGTCACATTCTATCACTGGAAATGTGACCCGACCATGCTCAAAAACAACTCTGAAATAACACATGTTCAGTTTTGGTTCTCAGGGTTCTGACAGTCGTAACCTGCTCGGGTTTCTCCATTGCAGACATTTTATTAGAAAGATCTTCAACAATATCTTTTCCACCCTAGACATAAAATGTATGAAAAGCAAAATAAAATGCATTAGCTTCTAGAACACATTTGGATATCACAACACAAAGCCTTTTTTTTTTTTTTTCTCCATTTGTACCTTTTCTCTGGTTCACAAGGGTAAGATTAGGAGCAAAGGTCTCCCTAATTATCATCACACTTCTCCGAGTATGGGCAGTCCACTGAATATACAAGGCTCTTATTTCATCCTGGATCCTGTGGACTTGAGCTAACTATTAACAATAGCTACCTACCTACAGCTATTGAGCACCAGAGCGTGGTCAGTCCAAGCTGACAAGCCCCATGACTATGAACATCAGATTTCAAAGTCTTAGTGCAAAACATACAAAAGAGCTTTTTGAATCATTTTAAAAATAATTTTTATATTGATGTTACAATAATAACACTTTGGATAAAATTAAATAAAATATATTATTATAATTGATTTTAATTATTTCCTATTTTCTACTCTAACATGGATCCTAGGGATTTTTAAATTACACAATGCTATATTGAATAGCATTGCTCTGAACATCAAATTTTCCCATCTGCAAAATGGGGTTAATAGTATTCATTCTCCAGAATTAATGTGAAAATAATCATGAGATCACAAAACTGAAAGACTTGGTGAATTGTAAAGTGGGGAATACTTGCCACTCTATATATTCCAAGACTAAAGCTAACATTAGCTGTGTATTTGCTTTTTCTGCTATTAGTTTCTGTATCACTCAAATTAGAATTTCTTTGTTGAATCAGTCACTGATATGAGTTTCATGTCCAACCAAGTCACCTGTCACATTCAAAACCTTAAAGGCATTCCACTCATCTCCCTGGGGGCCACTTGGGAAGCTATAATGAGACCTCAGGTTGAAAACTCATGTTAGGACATGAAAATGTGGAATAAGATCCTAGAATATAAGCTAATTAAAAACCTCCCTGCAATTTAATCCAAAAGCCCCTGGAGCTCCAATACCCGAGATTAAAACAGGTATTGTGATTCTTACCCCACAGGAAAAGGTGACAATTAAATGAAATTATCTAATCCAAGCTTCATATTCAGGAAATGTCAGTTGCTACCAGGCAATGCCGATTCTGCACTAAACTATGCCTGCATCATTCATTTCACAGGAGAGTCTTAAAGGGCCATTCTAGCTCCCTGTTAGGAATCCTAGGCTCTACGTTTTCAATTCTGTTCAATGACAAAAACGATGAAATAGGCTAATATGCTTGACCAAAGCCTCAGAGAGTTCCTGGAGTGAGAAGTTTAATGTTTTGGAACAGGTAAATTGTCAAATCTTTTTGTTTACTTTTTTGATTCAATAAAGCAATCAGAAAAAAATCGAACAGGTTGCATGTATCATTCCTCAACTTGAATATTTGAGTTTTCCTAAATTGAATTATTTGACTAGAACAAACTACATCAGAGAGGGGGGACAGAAAAAAAAAAGAAAGAAGAAATCAAATTCTCATTTTTCTTGTCAGCTCACGGTTGTAGCTTCCACATGGATTCTCTGAGGCCCTGTGAGATTCTACTTAATTAAAGCCTGGTTCATTCTAACTCCAGCTTGCCCACTGACTCACTCTGTGAAGTTTCTCTGCATACTAGAAAGGCTCGGGGGGCTGTTAATGCAAGGAATCAATGATCAAAAATTAATTTTAAAGCTTGCGGTAAGAGCACATTAACATGACCTGAACATCCTGCCTCGTGGAGAGGCTGATCTGCCGAGCTGAGGTCTTCCAGAGGATCTAAGGACAAAATCCTGCAGCTAGCACATATCTTGAGGATAATGATGCATGGCAGTGCTCCGTTACAAGCCCAAATTGGAGACTTTGCCAAGAAATACACAGCCTCTGTAATTTCCAGTTTGGTGTAATAATATGGAAATGGCTTTTGGTGCTGCGAATGGATCATCCTAAATGAGCTAGAATTGATAGCTGCCTGTAATACTAGGGGCAGGAGAGAGTGATCACGTCTCTGTCCTTGCTGGCTTATCTAGGGCTCTCCAGACGTGACAATTTTAGGAAGTGAGCCTTTAAGTGTGTTGTGAAAACGTACTACAATATCCTGTGGCACAGAGCATGGCAATTCTAAAATCACCTCAACAAGAACACAGAATAGGAGCCCCCTTTCCCAGGGAGGGAAAGAGCTCTTGTTTTCATTTTTAAAAATTAAATAAATAAATAAATAAATAAATAAATAAATAAATAAATAAAGTGATAAGCTTAGGGAAAGAAATGTGGGGCTGGGATGATGGCTCAGTCAGTAAAGGGCTTGCCTTGAAAGCTGGAAAGCCCAAGTCATATCCTCTCAAAATCATGTTGCTGTGATCTTATAATCTCAGGGCTCAGGACACAGAAACTGGCAGATCCCTGATGTGTAGCAAGCCAGACAGCCGAGATTATTCAGTGAGTTCCAGACCATTCTGTCCTAACAAAAATAGGTAGATTGCACATGAAAAATGGCATCTACAGTTGTCTTCTAGAATCCACATGCACATGCGCGTGCGTACACACACACACACACACACACACACACACACACAAAAGAGCAGTCATTTCTGTCCCCTAATCAGCAGGGCAACACCTCTCTTTCTTTGGAGGCAAGTACATTGGATGACTATCTGTTTATTCTCCTGATTGACATGCAGTGAAGTTGGATGTCTATGGCCAGTGACACAGGAACCTTAGAGATTTTATAGTTTCCATAATATAGACAGCACTTCAAGCACTGCCCAACAGTCACTTCAATCAGAAGTTATCAGAGCATGGAGAAGTCATCAGGAAGCATAGGGAGTATAGGCTTTAGATTAGTATATCAAACTATAAGCGTGATGACGGCCATTGGAAGAGATGAATCACTCACTCACTCCCCCCTCCCCCGCCCCGGCACTGTGCATTCCTTTATCCTCATCTTGCTTGAGAACTTGTGTTCCAGCAAAGTTCAGAGACTTCAATTTTCCCCAAAGACAGCCTTCTCTGGTGCACTAGATGCTTCCACATCTGTGTATCTTCTGCCCAATATGTTCTCCCCATTGTGCCCGTCTGGAGCTCTCATCCCTGAAAACCCAGCTGAAATCCTTTTAGCTTGAGTCTCTGTTCTACTTACAATTGCTGTATAACAAACCAATCAGAGATTAAATGGAACAAAATTGAACAAGCAAAGATGGTTTCTCTCTCATCTATCCTCTCCAATGCTTCACTTGTGATGACCCAAAGACTAGCAGTTGATTGTGAGGCTAAAAAGCCATGTGACTGGGTGAGTTGGCCAGGAGCAAGGTTGAGACCCAGATGTGTCCAAACCCGAAAATCTCATTTTGAGACCAGCAGGAGTAAGGACTGTTCCTTCCTTGTTTGGGGTCTGCATGCTTTGGTGCATGTAACCTGTACAACCTCCACCTTCATCACCCTTGAGGCAATCACATAGTCTAGTGGCCACATTACAGGTTTAACTTCCTCTCTCCCTGTAAGGACATGTCCAGCAAGTACCTGGAATTCCTCTTCATGCAAATGAAACATCAGTAGCACCTTGATACCAACCGAGAATGTGCACTTACCCTGAAAACTCCCTATCCACTCCTCAAGGGTTTACACAGCCCTTAATAGCCTCCCCAATAAAGGAGAATGGTTTAATGAAAACTCTGTGAGAAGGCTCTTTCTTTCCAGCACCCAAGCAGCTCAGACAAGCTTCTTTGATCCTTCTATTTCTGCCCTGTGTGAGAAACCATATCTGGAAACCCCAAGGACAGAAGCAGGACCAGGCAGCAGCTGATAGCTGAGACTTGGGGATTCACTTCCATAACTTTTTAGTTCTCGAAATTCATGCCTTAAAGGAAGCGGATGACGGCAAAGAACAGCTTATCCGTCTACCTACCATGCACATGTCTTGCTGGCACAAAGGGCCACAGACATCTATGCTGCAACACTCCATTTAACAAGATGTCTTTTATTTTAACTACTGATTTTATTAGTTGTATGTGTGTCTGTGTGTGTATACACAATGGGTCATGCACCCATGAAAACCAGAAGAGAGTCTTGAATCCTTTGGATTTAGAGTTACATGGGATTATAATCATCTGATGTGGTAGCTGAGAATTGAGCTTGTGTTTCCGGAAGAGCAATGTGCTCTCTTAGTTGCTGAGCTCTCTTTACAACTCCCCCAACCCAACGTGTCTTTCATTATCTGGCTTCAGAACTCATACTTGTACTTCTGTAATGTTGTTCTATTTCTTAACAAAGTTTCACGTTTGTCCAGATTCATGAACATCAGTTTTACTTCTCATGGTAGGAAATGTTAAATAATTAGAGACTGTTTCTTCACTGATCCCCTCATTAGGGGTCAGGTCTTTCTTCTTTGCCCACCACTATATGCAGAGATCTCTAACACAATCTATTCTGACTATTCCATGTGTCTCATGATGTGACCACCAACTTCATGGGAAAAGCCAGAAGAGCTCACATGTGACATTAACCACAATGTTTGCAAATGACACTATTCTAAATACTGTTCCCAAGAGTGTCTCTTGGGATTGCAAGGATGCAGAGACCCCTTGAACAAAGGCGTAAAACCCATACCCAGCCCAGCAGATCAAGCTTATGGATAGAATTGTTTCTTAGGAGATAACCTGGTGAGCAAAAGAGTGTGGACTCAGACCTTTGAGCCTCATCATCAATGGCCACAGCAGCTCACAGCCTCTCCAGGAATGAGGAATCAAAGTCAAATGCCACCTGTGATCACTCCAAGGACCTGAGGCAAGAAGACCTCCAAGTAGAGAAGCAAGAGAGGCTGGAATACACCCCCCTACACGCCCCCCCCACACACACACATGAGAGAGAGAGAGACAGAGAGAGAGACAGAGAGAGAGAGAGAGAGAGAGAGAGAGAGAGAGAGAGAGAGAGAAGAAGAAGAAGAAGAAGAAGAAGAAGAAGAAGAAGAAGAAGAAGAAGAAGAAGAAGAAGAAGAAGAAGAAGAAGAAGAAGAAGAAGGAGGGGGAGGGGGAGGGGGAGGGGGAGGGGGAGGGGGAGGGGGAGGGGGGGAGGGGGAGGGGGAGGGGGAGGGGGAGGGGAGGGGGAGGGGGAGGGGGATGGAAACTCCACAGAAAGACCAATAGAGTCAATTAACCTGGACTGTTGGGGCTCTCAGAGACTGAACCACCAACCAAAAGTCTACATATGCTAGACCTAGGTCTCCCTGCTCATATGTAGTAGAAGCACAGCTTGGCCTTCATGAGGTCCCCCAACAACTGGGGCAGGAACTGCCCCTAAAGCTGTTGCCTGTCTGTGGATTCTTCTCTTAACTGGGCTGCTTTGTCTGGCCTCCATAGGAGAGGATAAACCTAGCCCTGCAGTGGCTTGTTGTTCCAGGGTAGACAGATATCCAGGGGAACCTCCATTCTTTCAGAGGAGAAGGGGAAAGGGGATGGGGGGACTATGTGAGGGGGTGATCAAGAGGAGAAGGACATCGATCAGGATGTAAAGTGAATACATAAATAAATTAAAAACATGCATACAAAAAAGTGGATTCATATGGATTCATGCCTATTCTACTAAACAGTGGCAGACAAAGCATGAGAGAATAGGCTTCTGGGGGAAAAGAGACAAAAGCTTTTTAAAAGGAGGAAAGATCTGGACTTAGTAGACACCTGTAACACAGGACAGGGAGGTAGGTAGAGTTGGAATACAGGGAGGTAGGTAGAGTTGGAATGGTATGAGTTCAAGGGTAGCCTTGGTTACATGAGGCCTTGTATCAAAATAAAGGTGTATGCAAGGTCATCAAATCCTCTTCCAACTACCTTAGAAATTATGCATTCAGTCTTATTTAGAATTCTATGCCAAGACACAACACAAAACAGAGACAGGCTCTCTTCTGGAATTCATATTCCAACTACATCTGTGGGTGACAAACATGGCCACAGTACTGACACAATATGTGGAAAGTGGCATGTAATCTGGGGACAGAAAGTAATGATACTGCCTGAGATGGAGTTGAGACTATTTCATGACAGAGTGGCATTTCAGAGGGGACACAATTAAATGCAGATCTTGGTATTACCAACACCTGGGGGGAGGGCTCATAGCAAAGGCACAGCAAAGACAGCATTCAGAACACAGGAATGTTTTAGGATGAGCATGAAGGGAGTATAGCCAAAGGGGCTGCACAAAGGAAAGACTGGCAGAGGAGAGGAGACTCAGTAAGAGTCCATATTATCCTTCACAGTGGTATAGAAATTTATGCAAATATTGCAGCAAAGGTTTCTGGGGAAAATAAAAAAAAGTAACTCCCTTACAAGAGTCCATCTTTAGTCTTATTTCTGTTCCACATTACACTGAGTATAACAAAAAGAACTGTTCAATAAATGCTTCTAGAATGAATGTACTCACAAATGCAGGGATAAGCCAACTCTATAACAGTGTGTACAGATATTCTCAATTGTAAAGAATTGATATCTATTAGACTATACCAGGTTCTGATTGAGAAAACAAGGCCAATAAATATTATAGTTTAGTCTGCATTGCAAAATTAAAGGAAAAGCTGCACATTGTGATAAAATGTCTGAGGAAATGTGTCAAGTCCATGAAACAGAAGTCCAAGCCTTCAGGAAAGATGTGAAGGTCACTGGCAGTCTCCCAGGACACTCTCTCACCACATTTGACCTTTCCCTAGAATGTAGTCTCCTTTGCGTGAAGGCCTTTGCGACATTTACCTAGAAATGCACCAGACTCATAGACCTATTCTCCCAACCTCCCTCTGTTCCCATCTCAGGCCATGTTTTCCTATTTCCCTGTTTCCTACACCACAGGGTTTTAACTCTACTGTCACACAGCCAGTCTTAAAGGATACATCTCCCACAGGGTGGGCTGTAGTAACTGTTCCACTTGCAGCCCTCTTCCTTTCTTCCAGTCTCTTCTCCAGTGTGCTAATGGTTTCTCCTCACAGGCAAAATCCAAATGGCCCTTGGATAGCCCTCCACTCTATCCCACATGTCTTCCTGCTAAAGTAGCCCTCACTCACTAGTCGCAGACACATTGCCTGCCTTCTCCGATAACTGGCTCTGCTCTGGGACTCTGCACCTGTTCTCTGGGGTCTGCATCCCTAGACAATGTCTATAATTCATTTAAGAATTTTCTCCCAGAAGGGCTCTTGCATTCACTGTTATATTCCAAGAACCTGGGATGGTGTTTGGCATCACAGAAGACATAATATAAGTACTTGAGGAATTAGGAAATTAGCGTATGCTCCAAAAGATGTTGATAGCTGTGCAGCTGCCTACAGAACCTGAAAGAGGCCTGAGACCCTCGGGAGCTGTGCTCCAGTGCCCATCATCACTTCCAAAGTAGTTCAAGCTAGAAAATAAAAGCAGCATGCCAGCTTTGTGCAAAACTATGAAAGGTTTAATTTTTGTGTTGCTCTAACAGTAAAGAGCATTTTCAGTGCCTTTAATCAAAGAACCTAATAAAGTCGGGGGATAAACAAGCATTTGGCAAGTCTCTGCTCAGTCTGAGTTCAGCCCAAGTTTAAGTAGGGAGAAAGGTTGTGAGAATCATGGGGTATAAAATTATCTAGCACTGTAGTAGCTCAGTTCAATTCTGAAGGTATTTCCTTCCAATATACACTCTGCTCTCGCCTATCTCCACTGAGGGTTTGGGATGAAGAGGAGCATGTGTCTCATTATCCAGCCACACAGGAGAGGCTCTGCCTCAGTCTCCTCAAGCAGGATGGCCTAAAGCAATATGGCTACTCACTCTGGCCTGGTGTCGCTCCCTAGTTAGTGGGGAGGAGAAATGTTATCCTGTACTTACATAGGACTCTTGGAGAAAGTATCACTCTTGCCTGTGTTGTGACAAGAGCCCTTAATTTACAATTGACATTTGCTGTCTCCTAACATTAACACTCCGTCACTCTGGTGACATGATAGTCTGACAGGTCCCAAGAGCTTCCTGCGCCTCCTCGTGCTTCAGTAGCGCTGCTGGGATTGGTGCTAAATAAAGACCAGGGCAGCTGGGGACCCAGCTCAGTGTTTGCAAAACTCCTTTCAGCCAAGGCTCTCAGAGCCCTTCACAAGCCTTAGGAGGAATTATTATCCTCACTTTGCATAAAGAGGGGAAACATTTGATTTCTTTAGTAATAGCCTCTTACAACAATTTCCAAATGTAATTACATTTGGAAATACCAACTTACGCAATGAAATTACCAGCACATTACATGCGAGAAATAAAAGGTAACACTATATCATAGAGCTTATCAAGTGTAAGGAGTTTCCTTCAGATTCAGATTTCTCCTCTCAGAGGAGGCCATTCATGATCAGTGTCACTGTGAGGAAGTATGGAAGTACGGGACAGTGACTGAATGTTCCAGCATTGCCGTAAGAGTACAGGATCCTAGGAGTACAACTGGCACTGTGCTGGGTGTATTTACAGACCTCATTTCCTTTAGTCCCCAACCCCTATCACTTTGCAAAAGAGGGAACTGTGGTTTAAGGGAGCAAGGAGCTAGGTGTTCAATTTCAGGATTGGTGCTCTTTCTATAGCCCACAGCACAATGTCAAGTCTAGGGCAGGACTCATCTCCTCCTTCTAGCATTTCCAACTTGTATCTATCCAGGTAGACAAGAGTATACCTGAGACATAGCATTGATGAGCTCAGAGAAAGATGCTGGAGAAGAACATAGTAGCCTGCCCACTGCCAGTAGGCCTCTACTACCCTTAAAGATCTCAAGCCTCTTTACTTGTCTGGAGAAGTAATTGGGAGTGTATATTATAAGGTCCAACTGACTGACTTGGTAGCTCAGTCTCTCTACTTACCAGTATGTGATCTTAGTATTAACTTACTCTTAGTATGTCTCAATTTCTTTACAGTGAAATGAAGTCAATAATATCCAATGCATATTGTTAAAAGAAATTAACATATTACTAAAGAAGCACTTAATAAATACTGGACATTCTAATTATTGTGTTATTAACTTTCCTTCGTGGCTTCATCTACTCACGTTGCTATTTTTAATTTTTACTTTAGGTATATGGGCATTTTGTCTACATGGATGTCTGTATGCCCCACACATTCCTGGTGAAAGCAGAAAGCAGCAGAAGTCACTGGACCCCCCTGGAATAGGAGTGGCAAACAATTATAAGCCACCATGTGGGTTCTGGAACGCAAACCCAGGACCTCTATAACAGCATTAAATGCTCTTTACCTGTACGCCATCTTCCAGTCCCGATATCTGTTGTTTTAACCTCACCTCTGCAGGGAACTCTGCCATCTCTCTAGTCTATTCAACCTCCTCCCCCTGAGAGGTGCCAGGAATGGTAGGTTTGAGTAGGAGCCAGAGACCAAGGCTCTGCAGGAATTAGGTCAAGCAGACTAATGGTGATACAATCTGGAGCACAAATAGGCAAATAGTAGGCGCACCTTTTTGTCCTGCTGAGTTCCAAATAATCAAAGCTGTCCTGAAATTTTCACTTTTTGAGTTTAAATATGAGACAATACCCACTACAACTTAAAAAGCAAGAGATTCATGAGTTAAGTAAATGTGAAATGACATGGAATTATGGAGAAGGGAGGTAGAGGGAATGATGAAGGTAGAATCAATTCAGTCTTGACCACAGGGATCATTCTTGACCAAGGAGAATCTAAGACCAGCAGTGCCTTTAGCTAGCCCTGTCAGTCAGTTGCCCAGGCACTTCCAATCAACACATTCTAATGCTTTGATCACCACTGGGTATTTTTGCCTAGACCTCTTCCCCTCCATTCTTACTGTAACCATTTCACTTGTTCCAGATCTTTCTTGCCTACCTACTGAACTGCTACAAAATCCTGCCTCTGCCCGTCTCTAAACAGTTCACCCCACTGCCTGCTGCCAGGGGAGATGTATGATGCATACTGTAAGAATGCCAGTTCTGCCCTTTTAGGAAGACCTTTGGAGATACTCATTTTAATATTTAATGAAATCCATATGCCTTACCATTTTATGGCATCCACTTGAAAGCCTGGGTATTGGCTAAATAAACCTATATTTAGCAGCCTCCCTGTTTCAGTATTGTGCAGATAAGAACACCAAGTTCTGGTCACAGCATAGCAGAGACAAAAATGAAATGTGTGTCAGGAACGAGTGAAAAGAAACCCAGACAGACACATCATTAGGCAATGCTTGCTTACAGAGGGATTCTCATTTTTAGATGCCATGGTTGTTGGGTAATTTCATTAATCAGTAAATTACTTTAATTACATGAATACATGTGAAAGAGGGCTCAGACGCTGCCAAGGAGCAGAGCGAGAGGATGTCCTCTACGTGTGTTCCTCCTACTTCTATGCACTTAGTTGAGTCTCTGTTAGAACACTGATCTCATTGCTCAGGAGTAAATTTTACCCAAAAGTAATGGAGAGTAAGAGAGTTGGGTATCAGGAGACAGATAAATAAAATGGAACTGTGGAGAGAGGTCACAACTCGAATGCCTTCTCAAATGACCACATGGTTGCAAGACCATAAGAAGGATGGATATTACAGACCTTGCCTAAGATCACCCACATTCCATTTTCTTTCAAAACTCCATGAAAAACCACCTATCTCGGCAGGGTAGGCTTGTCACAAGAGAGGGCCTTTTCTGGCCTGCCCATTGAAATTTGTGGGTCTAGACTGGTCCACCTCTAAAGAGTCCTGTGTTTTTTGAGCAAGGGCTAGAAATTCTCTGACTCTTGGTCTTCTGTATTGAAAGCTCATGTACAGTTCATACACCATCTTCTAGAATTCACAAATATGGAATCTGTTCTCCCTTAAAACTCTGTGTGTGTGTGTGTGTGTGTGTGTGTGTGTGTGTGTGTGTGTGTGTGTGCAAGAATGCGTGGGTATGCATGCATGTGTGTAAATGAGATTTAAACCTAGGATCTCGTCTATGCTAACCAAGCACTCTACCTCTGCCACTTAGCTAAACCTCAGGCCCACAAGAGTGTATTAAATCAGAGGAAAATGAATTTCCCCACTTCTGTTTCCCAGTTACAGGAAAAGTTCACTTTTCTAAATGACACTAAGTCATAAGCGATGACACCCGTGTTCCTTGATTTCCATACCCCCCACCCTTGTATGAAGATTTCCTTCTCCTTGATCCAGATGTCTATAGATTACACAAAGTCTCTGTCTCTTGTTGGTTCCAGTCCTAGCCTACCCTCTTTCAGCAAAAGATCGTTCTCTGAAGACAAGAATGGATTTATGCACATTGGCTATTTGTAATCTCATTCCCTAAAGCCTTAAGAAAATAATTGTATTTTGAGACATAACCATAAACTATTTGGTAGGGTTTTATAATCTCAAGGCCAAGAATCACAGAGGAAAAAAAATATAGTGCAGAAAGAAAACAACTAACCAATGTTACAGAACCATATCTGTAAAAACAACAAGAAAAAAAAGATGTTTTCTGAACATAATAGCTAAGGCATGTGATCTTTCTTTCCTTGTAAATAAGAAGAGAAATTTTCTACATTAAACCAGTCAGAATGGCAAACCCAAGAGATGCTTCCTGACTTAGACCTGAGCCCCAGGGCAGAGGATGAGTCTGGGAAATCAAGTGGAATTGAGGTTCCCTTGAGAAAACAGTTAAGATGGAATGAGGAGGTGTTCACAAGTTGTGCCAAGTCCTCCCTTACTGACAGGCTGTGACTACTCAACTAAACATTCACTTCTGCCACTATCCACAGTCCTTGTAAATGCAATAATGTGATGTGTTAATGTGATTAGAGCTTGTTTCTCTCTCTAAGCCAGGACCTAGAAGGTACCTCCCAGCTATCCACTGTGTTAAGAGAAAAGATAAAACAAGCTCAGTGCTGCATGATGCGCAGATGCATTGACTTTGAAATACAACATTAGGACTAATTGGGATCTGACCCTCACGTGTTCCCAGAACAGTAGGTCCCTCCTCTCTGGCTCCCTTTGTGTCTCTTGGAACTGGAATATAAACCAACTATGACACTGAGAGTGCTCAGAGTTCAGGCCTCACCAAGGAGAGCAAGAAAGCAATGGTTTCCATCTTTGTTTACCCTCAATCCCTGTATCTATTTGACTCTCTGACTTGTGAGGACCAAAACATTGATGCTCACACCAAGGATCGAATTATAAGAAAGATAATAAAGAGCTATAGAGAAAAATGACTTTGGAGTTACTCCTGCAGCCTAAGTTATGGGGAAGAGTTTTGAATGTAAACTATTAGCTTCCTGGCAAGGGAATTCTTGTTGAAATAAGACTGGAGATAGCTGGACTCCAGCAAGAAATGACAGGTCTCTCAAAAGGAGATGTTTCCCATGATGACTTGAAGGGACTGTGTTTAAAGGTATGGGCAAGAAAATGTTAAGATCTTCTGGCTGGAGAAACAGCTTTCATCCTCTTGGCCTAGAAAAGCCAGCCATCACTGTAAAACAAAAGAGCCTGGCAACCAAGGGAAGCACTTCAGCATCCATAGGGGACCAGCCTCTGCCAGCTTCTGGCTAGCAGGAAGAGATCCTAGGGAATAAACCCTCATTTTCCTCTGCCCTTCCAAATTTGATCTGTGCCTCTAAGCCAAGCCTAGAGGAACCCAGAAGGCAAAGGAGTCCTTGTTTATGATATATGAAGGACTCACCAGAAGTAAACCAAGGTAAGGGCAGATGGATATAAGTTTGACCAGGTCACAGGGATAAATGGAGAATGCGTGGCTTCATGGGATATCTTACTCTTCCCAGATACTGGCTGAGTAGATCAGCTCACCACAGTCAATCCAAATGTCTTGATTAGGGGTATATTCGAAAGATTGTTAGAGTGTATTTGAAAGGAGTATATTTGAAAGAGTCATTCTGTCTTGGCTGGCAGCACCCTGAAATGTTAGCAAGCTTCTAGTTTCACAAAAGGGCAAAATTGCTACTTACTCAATGCAAAGCAGGTAGTGAAAGTTAGGCCCTCGAGGCCCCCAAAGCCATCTGTAGTAATAGTCCTTGTTTCTATTACTTTTTAATTACTATGATAGATAACCATCATGACTGGGACAACTTGAAAAGAAATTGTTTACTTGGCTTACGGTTTTATAGGGTTTGAGTCCATGATGGCTGAGGAATGGAACAGCTGATCCACACCACGAGGGAGAGAGAGAGAGAGAGAGAGAGAGAGAGAGAGAGAGAGAGAGAGACGTGAACCCTCAAAGCCCATTCAGGTAACTCACTTCCTCCAACAAGGCCACACCTCCTATCTTTCCCCAAAACTTCTACCAACTAGGGACCAGATAGCCAAATATGTGAAATTAGATAGGGGTGGGGGGCACATTTTCATTTAAATTACCACAGTCCTGTTGTAGTTACCCTGTGTTTGGAGGTATGTACACCTAGCCTCAAAGGAGCCTCTGTTCTTCAACAAGTAAATCCCCAGTTAAGACTGCTACTGAAATATTAGAAGTGCAGGGAAATCACAAACATGCAGCAGAAAGACTTGAGAATAAAACTCAGGGAAACTTTTTTCTATAAGTAACCTATAGTGGATATTTTAGGCTTCATGGGCTTTAATCCCCTCTGTTGTAATTACTTAATTCTAAATAACCATAGGCCAAGAAAACATATAGGTATGGCTGTGTTCCAACAACGACTTACAAATAGAAATGACAGGCAGAGTCAGCCTTTTAGCAGTACATTGAGGCCCCCTGACACAGTGTCGGAGTATTGGATTTAGAATAGTCAGATAATCCTGCCATGATTTGTATCCACAAAATGATAGGCTGGAGTGTTCTTGTTTTACATTTTACACTTACATTTGCATCCCATTCCTGTTTTCTACTTGACTGTAAGCTTCATGGAAACAGGAAGATGTCTATTTATCTGTCTAAGTTTAATACCTACAATTATGTGTATGAATAAAAGAATCACTCAAAAATATAAATGTCAATAAGAGAGTATATAGTTTATAGTTCCTTTGCTTATGGCAACCTATGTTGAACCCTGTCTTTTGTACTTGCTCTTACTTTTAAAGTATTTGATAATCAGAAAAAATACAGAGAAATATCTAACCTATGTGGGTCCTAAATTTCTTGTAAAACTGAAGTGCAGGTTCATGCACTGGCTATTGCTGCCTTTCTTTAAAGAAAGGAGAACAGGTTAACTCAAACAAACAACAGTTGACAGTAGAGAAGTAAGCAGGCTCCTAATCTATGTGTTTGCTAATGAGACTCCCTGGATGGGTGTTGAACCATGACACATGAATTAGGTGTTTATTCGTACCATCTGTTCAAGCTATGGAACTGGATAGTAGTCGGAGCTTTGTTTAGCATTTATGGCCTTCAAAACCTCGAGAATAAAACTCTCCGGAACTCCAATTATTTTGATCTGTACTTATTCCCTATCTTTTGACCCTGATATCCCCAGAGCCCATGTGACACATCTGCTGTCCTTAATACTTCATAAAAGATAACTTTGCAACCACCTGTGAGTTACTATACTTAGCACCCAACCAGTAAAGCAGACCTGAAGACAGAACCATATAAATCCACTGCAGACAGAGAGAAGGCCAGAAAACAATGTGTTACACAGTTTAAGTTTAGAAAGTTGACTATGCTCAGGACAAGAAAAGTGTCTCTATGTTCGCATTAAGAAGCACTTTGAATCATTTGATCATACAATCTTGAAGTAGAGGAGTTCATGACTTTCCCATAGCAATAAAACAAACTTTCTTATTTGGTAGAGTTTAAGGGACGCAGAGACCCTAGGAAATGTGTTTTCAGCTTGAGTGCTTGATCATAGATACTTTCAAGCACCTAGAAAGAGCTCTAACCTTCCTTTCTAGGTCACTGGGTTCACTCAATAAATATTTATTGCACATTCACCAAGTCTTCAGCTTAGAAGAAAGCAGATCTGGATGCTGTTAGCTCAGCCAACCTTTTGTTGAGCCTACATACAAACTGCTATCTAAGTGTTTTGTAGATACTGTAGAGATAGGTATTTGATACTTGCTTTACAAGATCACAGAGCCATAAACAAATCTCTGGACACCGGTGATCTTGGCTTGTGCTATCTTTCCTATGCTTCATCTGGAAGTACCTAGTCAGGAGAATGAAGGAAACGAAGAGACAGTAGACAAAATACCATTTTTATTTTTACGTGAAAACAAATGGCCTGTTCTGTTTATTCCAATCTAAGTAAAGTATGGATTGCATCCATATTGTTGTTGTTATTCATCAAATGTGCTCCTGCTGTTTCTATTTTGCTAAATGACAAAATTTCTGCTCTTTCCTTTTTCCTACTGAGCTCAGGCTCTTCCCACCTTTCCCCTGTGGCAAGCGTCCATTAGTCTGAGCATTACGCACAAGCCGGTAAGTTACTAAGAAAAGAACAGACGACCTGGGAAAGATCCACACTGCTACTTGTGCATGTTGGTCTAAAAGTGTTTTGGTTTGTTTAGTATCAAAGAATGTTCTTGTCCATCAGTCCATGAATGGCACACAGTGTTTTACATAGGGCATCTGAGGAGAAACACTGAACTCTTCAGGTATGTGTATGTCTACAATTGTATGACATACCATGATCCAATCCCCATTTTTACATCCCCTAGGTGTCCTAATAAAACCAATTATTACCTTCTGAAAGTGTGATGAGAATATAGATTATGGCAAATGCTACTTAGAATTTTACCATAAGTAATTAATATACTTAAAGCCAATAAATGGAAGATAGTCATATGGAGAGAAACAAAGGTGATCACTTCCTGTTGAATGTCTCAATTACTTTAAGAATTCCTTCTAAAGAAACTACAGACAAGTAGCCAAGGAAGATATTCGCAGTTGTGGCTCTTGAGCAACCAGTGGGCAGCTTTACTGACACCATCTGCCTGTGAATTAAGTACTCTGTAGTGAGAAAACTGGCATATTTTCAATTCCAATTGACACAATTCAGGATACACACATAACCTACATCTACCCCCTAATACTGTGTGAAGAGACATTATAGGAGCTGAGAAACTGTCTGATACTTACAGTAACCATAAAAGCTAAACACTGGGGAAAAAATATCCCAAACTGCTACCGATATTCTGAACAGAATGTGTAGAATGTTCTGATAGGGCTTTCACCATGAGCTAAATCCTACCGTTGAAATGAAACAAATAAATAAAGCCTCCAGCCAAGTTTCTCTGATGAATGATTCCTTGTGTTGAATTTGCTAATTGCAGCTAGGATGTACATGTTAGTCCTCATTCATACGTCACATTCCTGTCCCTGTGGGTCATCTTTAAGGGAATAATACAGGAGGTATCAGCTGCTATTTTAAAATTCTCCTTGGGGAAATAAAGCAGTGTCCTACAGTCCTGGTGTGCAAAAAATGTGTCTGGAAATTACAGAACTTGCAATCTGATCCTGTGACTCTGAGAGACCTTTCTAGTTGGACTGTTTGGTGGTAATTCAAATATGGATAAGATATACTCAACAAGAAGTCATTTTGGGTAGCCAGTTGGAATGCTGAAACAGACATCAACACTCAGTAGTGAGCAAAGACTGTACTAAGATAATTAGAACATGGAGATTTGACTCTGGCTGCCAAAATCATTGGGTTGGAAACATTAACACTGAGTGTACGCTGCTGACATGGGTGTAGCTTCACCTAACTCCGCACTGCACAGACAAGAAGATGGTTTTGTAAATATAGCTAACAATCCAAAGACATCCATGGTCGCAGTTCATTCAATCAATAAATATTTTATGAACATGTATGATGAGCTTGTATCAGGCTAAATAGTGTGTGTGTGTGAGTGTGTGTGTGCATGTGCGTGTGTGTGTGTGTGTGTAGTGCGTTTGTGCGTGTGTGTGTGTGTGTGTGTGTGCGCGTGCGTTTGTGCGTGTGTGTGTGTGTGTGTGTGTGTGTGTGTGTGTGTGTGTTCTCCTCCAGATTTTGAAGTTGGAAGCATTTTCAGAAAAGTAGAAAAGAATGCATAAAGGATGTGGTGGTTTAAATGAAAATAACTCCTATCGGCTTGTAGGAAGTGTCCCAGTTAGGAAGTGTGGCCTTGTTGGAATAGATGTGACTTTGTTGGAGGTGTGTCACTGAGGGGCTTTGAGATTTCAGATACTCAAACTAGGCCCAATGTCTTCCTCTCTTCCTGCTGCCTGACAGTCCAGAGAGTAACACTCTCAGTTACTTCTGCACACTGTCATGCTTCCCACCATGATGATAATGGACTAAGTCTCTGACCTGTAAGTCGGCCCCAGTTAGATGCTTTCCTTTATCAAAGTTGCCCGTGGTCATGGTGTCTCTTCACAGTAACAGAAACCCTAACTAAGAGAGTGGATCAAAAGTGAACACTCATATAGAGTAAAAGAAAAAAAATAACTAATCAAAATGTTAGAGCCAAAAATTGACACAAGCACAGAAAAATCCATAAAACTATCATAATTGTACCAATTGCTGTCGGGAGCACTGCTGTTATGTCCCTTTCCTGGTAATTCTGGCTATACAGTCCTTGATTCCCTTTTCCATAACCATGAATTTTATAAAATTTTCTGTAAGCAGAATGGTCATTCTGATGTTTCTTTTATGATCATTGATAAAAATTTGTTTCTGATCATGATAGCTTGAATGTGATTTTATTAGCTTCGTAACTTACTGTTGGGAATTCACTACTGAACTTGACCATTCCCATCAACTTTAGGAAAGTATATCTATCAAGAGGAAAACCTCTCTTTCGATTTGGTTACAGCATCAGAACCAAATCATTGCTGAATTTTCTATAACTAATGAGAGAAGCGTCTTCCCTAGACTGACTTCAAGCACCACAGCATTCAAGGTGCTTTCTTCTCTGAAGTGCATGAACGTCCTCTGCCTAAAGACATCACAATGTATTCACTTCAAATAGTCCTTCATTATTATATCCTAACACAAGATAAACAGGCAGCAGAGATTGTTTCTGGAAGCTGTGCGTGGACTAAATCAGTTAGCAATAACTTAACTACAGGTTGTTAGCATGAGCCACATAAATTATAGAAATTGTGCATGAGTGTGCATGAGTGTGCATGTGTGTGTGCATGTGCATGTGGTATAACATTCAAAGTTCTCTCAGCTAAATCTGCAAGCCACCTCAACAGGATTCAACCCAAGGACAACTGTGACAGAGGAGAATGAAGTACAGAAAGTTATATTGATTGCAGTTAAAATATTTTATTTACTCAATTTTAGCTAAAATAAGACCCTGTGTGGACTTTTGTTAAATATCTCCCGCTTCCCATCAAGTAAGGATGACATAAATGAGGGTGAAACAAACTACTTCAAATGCCCTCCAGGCGTTAGGGATGTAAGAAGAAACATCCTCCAGTTTCTACAGTCAAATGGCTTTCAATCAAACCAGTAAACTGGAAACCACCACACAATGAATTGTTTGCTGACACAGAGAATAAACATATGGACTACCCACAGAAACACATAAAGGACAATGTCATTCACTCTTGGCACATAGCAGGAACTGGTTTAA
This sequence comes from Arvicanthis niloticus, assembly GCF_011762505.2. Classification (NCBI taxonomy): domain Eukaryota; kingdom Metazoa; phylum Chordata; class Mammalia; order Rodentia; family Muridae; genus Arvicanthis; species Arvicanthis niloticus. The sequence continues at coordinate 88,793,676 of NC_047661.1, read as the reverse complement.
TTAACAGTAAAACCCATTTCCAGTTCACTCAAGCCAACAGTTTAGGACCGGATAAAAGATCTTTTATAAAGGCTATATTCTACTTTGAGAAACATTTTAGTTTATGATCCATATGGTGGCTACTAACAAGGGAGAGATTGGAGCTAATTAGTGGTGGAGTCTTGCTAGACGTTCAAAGTGATAAACTAGAAAGAGCGCCTTTCCAATTTAATCATCTGTCAAGGGTCGAGGAGGTTTTCTGAGCAATAAGAGTTAGAGATCAGAATCTTGTCCCTAGGAAAGCAGGCATTGGACTGGAAGATGTCATTCATTTATAACCTACCTTTAATCACTATTTATCAATAATTTACAATGAATTGGCTCTGGGCCAATGAGTTCATGTGATAGTTTGCATTTAATGCATTTCATATATCTTTTGTTGGGACTTTTTAGTGCCCTTGCAAATATTGAATTGGGTGCTCAACGGGTTGTCTTACTTAGGGTTTTATTCCTATGAAATATCATGAGCACAGGAACTCTTACAAGGAAAACAGTTCACTGGAGTTGGCTTACAGGTTCAGAGGTTTAGTTCATTATCATCATGTGGGAAAAATGGCAGCATGCAGACAGACATGGTGCTGGAGAAGGAGCCGAGAGTTCTACATCTTGATCTGAAGACAGCAGGAGACTATGCCACACTAATTGTGGCTTGAATATGAGAGCTCAAAACCTGGCCTCCACTTTCTTTAAAAAGGCCACACCTCCTCCAAGACAACACCTCCTAATAGTGCTACTCTCTATGGGCCAAACATTCAAACACATGAGTCTATGAAGGCCACACCTATTCAAGCCACCACAGACCTCCCAGTGCTTTGCCTGGGAAACATAAGAAGTAGATACCTAGAATTTGTAAAACAGTCTTTCTGACCCCAATGTCAGTTTTGGACTGACTGTATGGCAGGAGCAGTGGTTGTCCCAGGCAATGTAGGGGAGAAGAAAGTAAAAATCCCTGCCTGTTGAAGGAAAGATTGACAAGAAGCAAGAACAAAGTCCAAACTCATGGACAACAGGTGCAGTGAGAATTGTGTTTCTCCCCATGTCCCGCCCCTGCACTTATTCTATGCTGTCAATCAAGCCTCTCTACTGGTTCCTTGTCTGTAACTCAATGCTTTCACATTTAGTGTCAAGTTTTGAACACTTTCCCCATAGTTGCTCTCACAGTACCTTTCTCAAGTCATTGAGGTTTCTGATGCTAAGTCACCGCCTTTAAGAGACTTGAACAAGGTGACCCCCACCTGCCATTTGTATTTTGCTTTTGGTTTCCTTTTTTTTATACTATTTAGCATTAGTGTCTCTGTCTCTGTCTCTGTCTCTCTCTCTCTGTCTCTCTGTCTCTCTGTCTCTGTCTGTCTGTCTCTCTCTCTCTCTCTCTCTCTCTCTCTCTCTCTCTCTCTGTGTGTGTGTGTGTGTGTGTGTGTGTGTGTGTGTGTGTGTGTGTGTTTCTTCCTTCACTGATGACCCCATTTAAAATGTAAATGTAGAATGGCTTCATTTTGCTTTCTGGTGTTCAATATATTATGGCTCAGTAAATATCTATAAATCAGTAGATGTGATATCTGTGTAGCCTAACGTCATGAAGGCCCAGCAAGACAAGATGCAAAGATAACAGAAAAAGAAGACTGCAAGTCTCTGTACTCCTGTTACTCCACAATAGACCTACATCTATGAGCAGAGTTGTTCAGGCTCCCAGAGAAATCTACTTCTACAAGAAAAACAACATATCCTTTTGTCAAATAAACTTTTTTCTCTCAGTGAGGGGACCATTGTGAGTCCAAAATTAAGATTCTAAGCAACACATCCTGTCCTTCTACGGACAACTAGTTCTTTAACATGACCATGTACATATCCCACTTCTTGTCAGCAAGTCTGAGCCTTAAAATATATCTGCTGGGTTCCTCTGGGAAGCCATTTGTGGTAGTTAGGGGTCAATACTACATACTCTGCTGCAACATGATATAGATCAGCAGGTTGTGAAAGTGACACCAGTTAGTCACCTCTGCCTAATAAAAATGGAACCATGGAACTGAGGATTTACATAACTAGGAAGAGAGCCCCAAAACCATTATTCCTTATGTCCTAGTAATTGTTCATATAAAGAAGACATTTCCCAGTGAAACACTTAAATGAGAAAATGTATCAGAGGAGAAGTGAGCTAATAGTTTCCAGGGTATGCTCTCTCCTCATCCAGCTTTGATGACCACTAAATCTCTCCTGTTTTTCCAGATTGTCTGAGGTCAGTCTAGGTTCAGAGACTAATCTGTGCAGAGGTGTAAAAGGTCCTCCATTCCCTACTTAAGCCCTCAGTCCCTGTCGTAGCTACCAAGAATGCTTTATTATTTATATAAAAACAAAAAGTATATCTCTCAGAGAAATACTTCATAGACATTAGATGTTTCTGTAGTCTTCATTGCCAAAATCTCAGTTCTCCCAGTCTGACCCAAACCTAGACATATAATAATGTATAAAAATGTACCCATATACCAAAGGGCTGGATATCAAACTAAGGGTTTGTATTAGTTGTCTTAGCACTGTGACAACATATCTAAAAAAGAAATGAAGAAACTGAGTTGTACTTTAATTATCTGTTAGAAGGGATAAAGTCCCCAGAACAGGAAAGGTGAGAGCCAGGAACATGAGCCACTGTTCACATGGTGTTTACAGTCAGGAAGAAACTGTACACAGAACTGCTGTGGTAGCCACATCCTTGTTTTATCTACTCTGGATGATTGTGTAACCATCTATATCGATGGTGGGTCTTCCCGTCTTCGTTGAACCTTTCTGGAAGCACCCTCACATATACACCCAAAGGTTTACTTTCTATGTGATTCTAAATACAGTCAAATCTAGTTCAATTTTGGGGGAAGGGGTATTTCCATCATTCTCATGACTGGAAAAGAAGCCCTGCATGCTCTACACTGAGCAGGCAATGTGTCTGTGTGAAAAGGGATGACACACTATCTGGTCAAAAAGAGGGAAACAGCACACATTCTCTCACCTGAGCTCACCCTTTCCTGATGACCAGGCCAATCCTATTTTAAAGCCCAACCACCCAGGCCATGCCCAAGCTGGTTGTTAGCCATGCTTGTCAAATCAATTGAATTGAGAGATGTCCAGGAGGGCAGTAAAGCCCATTTGTCTATGTGTGTATGAGGACATGTCTAGAGCAGATTAACTAAATAGGGGGCCTACAGGAAGCCTATCCTGAATGTGAATAGTTAAGTCCATGGGGATTAAAAAAAAAAAGCCTGCCACTTGGTCACTGTGAAGTGACCAGCCTCTGACATACACTTCTGGCACCATGACATACAGTTTCACCAGAGGCCTAGACACATGGAGCCAAGTGACCTTCGATATTGTGAGCCAAAACAATTCCTTCCTCCCTTAAGTTATTTATGTCAAGTACTTTATTGACATATGTATTGGTAATGAGCATAAAGCAAGACCTTGAGAAAGGTTCTCTACATCCTTAGTGCCTTTTTGTTCATCATCATCATTATCATTATCATCATCATCATCATCATCACCTCACATATGTTATCAACAGCAATTCATAATTCCACAAGTTCCTTGATATCCAAGAACAGACATTCTCCAAACCTACCCCACTCCAGCTTACTCTTAAAGCATCTAGATGATGATAATTCTGATTATTGAACTTTCTAACCAACGGTTTGATTCTACTAAATGGAAGAATAAAGACTCAGATACAATCAAATGGGTAGACAGACAAGCCTTCCATTAGGAAGGAACTTAGAGGATTTGAGACTCTAATGAGGTCTTGCAACAGATCACAAAGATTGTTATTGACAGAAGCAGGGCCTAAATTTTAGCCCATCTAATGCAATAATGCCCTAGTTAGGTTTCTATTGTCATAAACATCATCACCAAAAGCAACTTGGAAAGGGTTTAACTTTCCACTAGCAGGGAAAGCCAAGACAGAAACTACAAGCAGGAATCTGGAGGCAAGAACTGAAGCAGAGGCAACAGAGGAATGCTACTTACTGCCTTATTCTCCTGGCTTGGTCAGCCTGTTTTATTATACAACCCAGAACTACATACCCAAAAGTGGCAATACTCCCAGTGAGCTGCGCACTCCCCCACATGCATCAGTAATTAATAAATAAAAAACTTAAACAGATTTTTCCACAGGCAATCATAAAGAATCATTTTCACTTGTGAGGTTCCTCTTGCCAGATGATTCTATTGTCTATAAAGCTGACCAAAACAAAAACAAAAACAAAAAAAAACAAAAACAAAAAAACACCAGGACAATCAGCCAAACTTAACAATAATAATGCCTCCTTCATTCCATTTATTATCAATACTATAAACATGCTAAATAAACTTCAATATTTTATTCTCACATATTTTCTTTCTTCATATATAAAAAGTTAATCTTTACCCTAATGCCCCAGTCTCAGCATCCTGTCACCCTCTGACTCCGAGAGTTTGTTCTGTTTCAACAATGTTTCTTCTAAGTCTCCCCTCAAAGAGGCCTAATGCTGTTAGATTGAGCTGCCATTCTAAAGGCATTTTTGTAGTCTTCATTCTTTGCAGTATCTCCACAGTAAGTGCTATTTCCTTCCAGAACATCTCTTCCCCTGCGGTTTCTTGAGATAGCCCTTGACAATCTAATGTACTTTATTTCACCACTCTTCTGTTTTGCCTCCAAATGCCTTAGTTTGCTCCTCGTTTGCTTCCACAACCATCAAGTGTACCTGAACTACAGGTGAATTCCTAATTACTACATGGTTCACAAACCAAATACTTTTTTTTTCTCAGCTCATTTGTGCTACTCTGCTTTTCATTCATCTCAGAGACGAAAGAGTTTTTGTACTCGGTGCTGGGAATACAGTCATCTTAGACATTTCCTTCATCTTTCTTAGCTGACTCCTTTAAAGATCCTTGTGGATGCATACATGACACTATTTCTCCTAAGTATCATCTCTCTTGTTCCACTGTAGTCCTTACTCTCATTGACTTATGCCCATATTAGTGAATAAACACATCTTTCTATGTTTCCTATAAACTGATATGTGAGCAGTGTTTTTAAATGGAGTATCAGCTGATCGCTGATATCTGTGCAGGGCAAAGTTTCTAGGGTACTACAACCTTGCCTTCCAACAAGTAGCAAACCCAGAGGCTGCAGTCTCTTATATTAAATTCTGCATCGTTAGTATTAAAAACTGTATGAGTTCTCCCACAATACTCCAAGATATAAAAATCGTTGTTACACTGTATTGTCTAGGGATGATAAGAAAAAAACTATTTTACGTGTTTAGCACAAATGTAAGTTTGTCTTGTATTTTTGTCTGTGGCTATTTGAATATCCGAATGCAGATTCTGAAGACCCAGAGGGCTAGTTGGATAGTTCACTACATGACTATTGAAAAAGTCTAACACACTCAAACTAACCCTAGTTTCCTCCATAGCAAAATCCAGATTTTGACAGTCCTAGTGTCCTCAAGAAAAGCATTCAATTCCTGTGCTTTCAAAATTTGATACGGGGTAGGATGACTCTCCATGAATCCTACCTTTATTCAATAGACTGAATTTACATTCCAAAACAACATCTGGTTTCTCAATCTCAAGGCAACAAAGGAGCCAAATGCAGAGTCCGGGTCGTAGCAGATGAAGACTTCTTCTTACAGGTATGTCACATGGCTTAGGTCTGATTTCCAAAGATATGGAGATGTGTCCCCCTCCAGTGTACTTAAAAGACAGCATGCAATTGGTGCTAAGGTTTGTTATGACTTGTTAGCTGCTGTCTGGTCTGTTTTCTATAAAGCTAACCAAACACATCTTCATCTCCACATTATAATCTAAATACTTCTAGAGAGAATCCCATATTTCACCAATACAGCATCATTTGGTTCCATAATGTCCTGTTTAAATTCTCAGACTTCAAAACAAAAGATCACCTACTCTGAAAATCTTTTCTGATCCCTCAGGGAATATATGAGCTTCTGTGACAGTGTGTTGGCATAGAGACTTCAATTACTTTTTTTTTTTTTTATGATATCTTTCTCATTGGAGATGAGATTGTTTAAATTATGATAGTTAATATTTCCCTCCAAAAGTGGAAATCTTTTTGGGAATAAGCAGCATGTATTATTCAAAAGCCACTGATCAAATATGTGCTCATTGGAAAAAATATTAGCGATTCTCTACAACTTAAAGTTCAAGTTTCACAATATGTGGGCCCCGCCCCTTCCCAGCTTTAACTCCTATTGAGTGCCACATCACACAATTGCATTATTATTTTCGCCACAGGTTTATTTTCCTATTCTTCTGCCTTTATTCTTATTCCACCCCTATTCTAGATTCCTTCATAACTATCTGTAAGTCTTTTCAAGATCTACACAGGTTTCAAAGGCTGGTTCTGAAGACAACTCTCCTTCTACTCTACAGTCATATCCCCTTTCCCTGAATGCCTGTCAGACTTCACCCATAGCCTAGAATAACACTCAATCGTAGGAAGTGCTCAATAAGAGATGAATGTTGAATGTTTCACATAGCCTAAAATTCTCTCCATTCCCTCCCCACCTCAGAAGCAAGAAATGGACTTCTAAGAATCCATGAAATATTCAACACCCCATTCTATCCCCATTAACAAGCTGCTGAAACAATAACCCTATAGAAATATCTATGTCAGTTTAAATGAATTATCAACAATCAGCATTTGCCAAGGAAGCCAATAGATACATCTTATTTGTTGTTCTACTGTATTCTTTCTTCCTACTGGATTTATTAATGCCCATATCATCAGAGCTATAATAAGCCTTAAAATTAATGCCCAATGTCTTTTGTAGCTTAAGACTTAATTTATTCCCCAAGTCTTGCTCTCTGGCACAATTAGGTTTTGATACATGGACATTTCTGCTTACTCGGGACTTAGGAGGAAAGGACTCCACATTTTGAATGGCCTCATAAATATATATTGAATTTAATTTTCTAACATGCAAAAACCATTTTCCTGTTGTTTGGAGGTTTTCAAGGCTGGAAGTCGAACAAGTTCTATATGTATTTTCATTGTGTGCCATTAATTAGTTCATAAATCAACGTGTCTTAAATTTGCACAAATTACCCTAAAGCCAATATACTTAACACTGGAACATACAGCTGCATTCTTTAGTCTCACAGTTGTCTCATAAAGCTTTTGTTCCAAACAATTAAGATTGCTGGGGTCAAGTGAACACCAATGAGAAGTTAATGGTGTTTCAAACACATTGATGACATTCCATTGTTTGAAGCAATGTGTTAATATGCATTTAGGATAGGAGACACACAACATGAAAAATCCAACAGTCCACTGAGGAATTCCTAAACACACTTTCTCTTTTATTTCTCCCTTCCTCCTTTCATCCTCTGTCTCCTCTCCTATTCCCTTTTGTTTCTTTTAAAATTATTGACCTAATGCACACTTTGCTACAAGATAGGCCTCTTGCAAGAAATATCAACTCATTTTTATTTATTACTGACTCTTGACATATCTAACCAGTTCTTTTGCATACCATACATCTAAGTGTTTTTTTGTTCTGTCCCAAATCAGTTTTTATCTATTCTTTATCCTCTACATGATGCTTGGATAGGAACATACATACAGTTTATCAGCTAGAAACTGGCACATTGCTGTGGTTTTGCCAAAACTACTTAAGAATAGTTGACCACTGTCACTATTCACATTCACCTTGATCTCTACAGCAATCAGAGTATTCCACTACATGAGTAAGAGGAATCCTGGTTAGTTGTGTGCCAGAGGCAATCGCTGCTGCATGCCTTCCTCATGCCCTCATCTTAAGAGCCCATGTCAGGTGTAAGCAGCTATGATCAAACTCTCAATCTTCTACCACATTGCTAGACCCTCACTCACTCAGCAGCCACACTGCCCCTGACATGATTTGTATTTTAAACATCCCCGAAGTACTTGGTGCTAAAGGCTTAATTTCCACTTTGATGGTATTGGGACCCAGTGGAAACTTTAAGAAATGGGTCTTTGCAGAATCAACTAAGCGGGGCTCATAGGGGCTCAAGAGGGGGCTGAGACAACAACCACAGAGACTCATGGGTTGGACTTAGGTCTTCTGCATATATGTTATTGTTGTGTAGCTTACCTTTCTTGTGACACTCCTAACACTGGCAGCCTGGGTTATCTCTGACTCCTTTGCCTGTTCTTGGTACCCTTTTTCTCCTGGCTCATCCAACCTTGATATGAGAGTTTGTACCTAAGCTTATTGTAACTTGTTATGTCATGTTTGGTTGATATCCCTGCCAGGCCTGCTCTTTTCTGAAGAGAAAAAAAATTGAGTGAATGGGGCAGGGAGGGACTGAGAAGAGTGGAGGGAGGGAAAACTGTGATCAGGATGTAATATATGACAGAAGATGGAGGACGGGTGGAGGAAGAGGAGGGAAGGAGGAGGAGGAGGAAGAAAAGGGGCCTGATGAAATGAAGGAGATTCATTGAGAAGTCGTTAGGTGGCTCTATCCACCTTTATTATCTTCTGACTCCCTAACTATGAAATGAAAAATCTTTGCTCTACCATGTTCTTTCACAAGGATGTTGCCTTCGCACAAGCCCAAAGCAGTGGAACCAATTGGCTTGGAACCTACAAAACTATAAACCAAAACCAAACTTTCTTCATAAACTTATTATCTTAGGTATTTATTATATATTAAGAAGAAGACATCTCTACTCCCAGCCCTTACTCTACCTGGTACATTCTTCCTGCAGATAGCCTCATGGCGGACCTTCACGTGGCCTGTATGTCCTGGATTAAATGCTACTTCCTCCACCAGGTTCTCCCTGCCCACTACATGAAAATGTCAGCTACGTCCTAATTCAGTTCCGTAACTCCAATTCTTCTGTTCATGATTTTTACCACAATACTTATTTTTTGAGCATATGCTTATCACTACATGTTTTACTTAGCATCTTGTATTAACTTTTTGGCCTGTCTTCCTTAAAGACATATCTCAAGAGACATACAATTTTTTTTTTCACAAATTAATGAAGAAATGCAGCTCTAAACAGAAATCAGGAGCTGATTAAAATAAGGACACGGTAGAGCCCCCCTCCCCCACAGGGGGGAAAACATGCAAAGATCTAAATCTTTCAAACTGTTATAAGATGTAAAAGGTGTGAGCTGAATATCTTTTGTTTTCATTTTTTTCTGCTCATGGGTAATTTTCAAAGAGATCTAGAGTTCCCTTAATCCTGTGGTGTTTCCCTGCAGGAGACATTTCCCTATAGAACTGCCTGCATTGTTAAAACAGCATGGAGCAGGCTATGGACTAATTTGGAGCTTGTTCATGGCCCTGCCAGAGACAGCACACACCTTCAATCTACAGGCAGCCTGCCTGGCAGACGCCCCTTCGCCATCCCTTCAGAATTGGTTCCACCTGAGCTTTCCTTACCAGCAGCATGTTTTCCTGTTTAATCTTTGTTAACATTCTGATGGAGATTCTTCTAACTGGCAGGGATTCTAGCTGATAAACACTGCCCGCCCCTCTTCATTGCTCTTATAGAAACATTACTTATTTATAGCATATTGTAACTGACAACTGTACAGCCAAGAGGGGAGAACACTTCTTTGTAACAATACCCACATATGATATTAAAGGTGATTTTACTAGTTGCCAGACACAAGCCGGGAAAGAAATGTGTTTGGCAGGAACCAGAGCTGGAAGCAATAAACAAAGGTGCTGGGGAGACCCTGACATCAGGATATGTTTGCTAAACCATATCCTGGTGGAGCCTGCTCAGCACGCCTCAGCTTCTAAAAGCACTCAGCATGCTTCCTCCTTAATGTGACTCTGATGTATATTTGGAAGTGGAAAATGCTGACCCCTCTGATCTGCCTGACTGGGCCATGCATGGCAGAACTTACTCCACAGTGGGAAGGAGCAAGATGAGCCTTTAATTTTCTTTAATTAGTCATGGTTTTCATTTCCATTTGAATGGTATGTGTCAATAGATCTTCCTGTGGTAGAATGCCTAACCCCTGTCATCATTTCCTCTCCACAGTCGGCCTCATGCCCATGAACTACACCTTGGAGTCACTCTGGCAAGAGGCCTTCTTTCTTCCAGTGCCAGAAAGCCATGTCCCAGTCCACTTTTGTTAGCTTTATAGCAAAGCTGATGTGTGACCAATTTTTAAAGGATGGGGGGTATAGTCCTTCAAGACAATGATTTTTCTAGGCACCTAATAAATAATTATTGATCCACTGCTTCACCAACTAACTAAGACATTTGTAATCTTGCCATTATGTTGTGCAGTGTCTGGAAGGCCACAATATCCACTACCAGGGAGAATCCAATCTTACTCACAAGCAGTCACAGGCAGGTTTGGAGTCCAAAAAATGGGGAAAATTGTATCTATGTTGATCCCCTTGGATTCAGAGAAGTCCTACTATTCTTATTCATTCCTTTACCCTTTACAGTTCTATGCCCTGTGGCTCTCTTCATCCACCTGGTGCTCTTTATAGTATAAGATTGCTGGATACACTCTCACTCCTGCCTCCATTGAGAATAGTGATGGTAAATAATCATTACGTTCTATGACCCATAGAAAAGATAAAGATACTCTGTAAGCTTAGATTTTTCAAAGACGCACTTTTAATGATGGTTCTTAAATGCTTTAACCTCCCTTCTAGCCCACTACCCACCAGAGATTGTGGAAAAGAAAGGTTATTCTGTCACAGGGGAAGTGGACCTGTTTAGAAAGGTTCTTTGGAGCAAACCCCATCTGTGTTGACAGGAAATCAGCAGTTCACCTCACAGGTGAGCAGCAGTAGCTCAGTCCATTCGCAAACACTTGATGGATACACCAGCAGTCCAGTTCAGTAGTGTGAGGATAGCAGCAGCAGTGGCAAAACCTAGCAGGAACAGCCAGGCCTCAGCAGAATCTGCTTGAGTCAGCAGGAGGAACCAGGATCAACAGGGATGCCTGGGCAAGTACTTTGCAGTACCTCTTTTAGCTAAGCGGAGATCAGCAAAGATGTGAGACCAAGAAACTAGCTCTACAAGCAAGCCAACCCAAGCCCGCTTCACACTATCCATTGAGTCCAGTTTATACTCCCTCCCAACAGCATGTGTCCTCCACAAGTCTTGCCTCAGTGTATAGAAAACCTCTACATGTATCTGTATCCGCTGACATCACTCTCCCAATCAGCCCGAGTCCTTGGAAGCAGCAAGAAGCCTCCAGAACACTACTAGAAATTCGCTTGGTGTGTTTCTCTCTATGAAGTCAGGACAAATGGAGCTCAACAGCACAGGTAAGGCAAACCAAAAACATGCTTGTCATCAGGGAAGAATCCTTCATCATGCATTCTTTCACATGCTTGCTTTAGCAAAATATCCTTTCACCTGTGTCTGCTTCAGCAAAACCTTCCTTCATGAGTCTGCCTTAGGGAGACATCCTTTCACCTGTGTCCACTTCAGAAAAACACTATCCAACACACACACACACACACACCACACAGGCAAGTAAGTGCATTATCTCTTGAGTCTAATGCTAACAACTAATGTTGATGCAGCTCTGTTTCTGTACCTGGTACTATGCTAAGTGACTCACATATACTAACTCATTTGAAATTTGTACAGCCTCCAACTGAAGTACCATCATGTTTTGTGATGATATCACAGACTAGAAAAGCTAGATATGAAAGGTTAAGTAAGAAATCACATTACTAAGTGGTGAAGAACTCAGAATCTAATTCAAGCTGACATGTAGAGTTGCTATCCAGTAAAAGCAGTATGGAAATTATGACATACAAAGCACTTAAAACTTGGTCTGGAGTATGGTGAAACTTAGGGCAGAGAGGAGAGACACAAAATGAGAGGAGGAAAATGAAGGCATGGTCTTCCATGCACCCACCATTTAGAGGATGTTTAGAAAAAGCTGTATTGGAAACTCTTCTCTCTTATCAAATATTTATAGAACAACTGTTAAGGCCCAGACCCTTTTCCAAGCGGGGAGAGTCAACCTAGGTTTTTTTTTTTTTTTTTTTTTTTTTCAAAGGAAATAGAGGAAGAGACATATAAATAGACAAGCTCATAAAGAGTTGTAAGCTTTTTAGTAGAATTGACAGGGAAGAGTGAGTGCTTGCTTTGTGCAGGGGTATGGTTCAAGGTCAGGAAGAGTATCATAGAAGCTATTGTTCAGTGACTGGAAATACAACCTGAGTAACAATGAGGGACACAGAAATCAACATTTCAGAACCCTGTGTGCTGGTCTTGGTAGCATTCAAAAGCCACTGGCAGGTAGCTAAGGAATGTTTCTGGTTGTACCCCCTCGTCAGAATTATGGGGGGCAGCACTCACTGCTGTAAATGTACTAAAGGACAGAGATTAAATTCCAACACAGAGACACACGAACCTGTTTCAGCTTCAATGACTAAATCACATTTTGTTCTGGAATGGCCATGCTTGCGACAGATAACAGAGAGGATGTAAGACAATGAACCTGAGTCTACCTTTCAGTTGTGTCTAGCATAGCCATGGTACCACATTCCCTATAATCTCTCCATGGAGCTCAATGCATTTGTCCCCAACCCAGAAAAGTCTGATGGAGCTGGAAGAATGCTGAGCATGAAGTCAGATGATTTGGCATCTACTCTTACCTGGGCCATAGACTAGCCTCACTCTGATGCAGACTGCTCATCTATAAAATGGGCAGTAGATTGCTGCTCTCAAACTTGAGAAGAAACAACTGAATTCTGGGAATTGCTGTAGCAGTCTACACAGAAGATTCGGCGGGCTCCTGCAGAAATAAAAGAAGGGTTCCTCCTTTAAAGATACTCCAAGTTCCAGCTAGTGTCACTAGGGAAATGCATAAGGGGAAAACCTGAGCATAGTTATGATTCAGTTATAGAAAATCAATATTTGGACTCTTCTTTAAAGGTTTTCTGGATGCATGTAATCTAGGGCTGGCCAGGGTATCAGAGAATTGTAAGCAAACCATAAATTCAGTTTGCAGCCTGTTTCATATTCTATTCTATTCTATTCTATTCTATTCTATTCTATTCTATTCTATTCTATTTATGTGTATGTATGTGCATTTTACTTGTTTGCTTGTGTGTGTGCCCATGTACATTTATGTGCATTTGCATGTGGAAATAAGAGGTCAAGCTTAGGTCTTCCTCCACTGTTAACCATCTTTTTGAGGCAGAGTCCTTTGCTGAACCTGAAGCCCATTGATTTGGTTAGTGTCTTGGTCCATGTTCTATTGCTGTATAGACACCCCATAACCACAGGAACACTTACGAAGGAAAACATTTAATTGGGGCTTGCTTATAGTTTCAGAGGTTTAGTAGCTTTCATTATAGTGGGAGCATAGCAGCAGGCAGGCAAACGTAGTGCTGAAGATGTAGTTGAGAGCTCTACATTCAGATCCATAGGCAGCAGAAAGGGAGAGACTGGGCTTAGAATGAGTGGCACACTTCTTCCAACAAGGCCACACCTCCTAATCCTTTCAAATAGTGCCACCTCCTGGTGACCCACGTATTCAGATCTATGAGCATATGGGGACCCTTCTCATTCAAGTCATCACAGCTAGTCTGTCTGGTTAATGAGCTTCAGAGATATGTCTGTCTCTACTACTGCCCCCTCTCTACAAAATGAAACTGTAGTGTAGTGCATTTAGATTTTACCTGGTGCTGGGGATCTGTGCAGCCATGTGGCCTTGGAGTGATGGGAAGCAGTTCTAAGTGTGTCTAAACGCCAAAAATCTTGTCCCGAGATACTGAGATTGACAGGAATAGGAATGCTCCCCACTGTCCAGGGTCTTAGTGTCCTTGCACAAATAGCCTGCAATCCCACCTTTGTCTCTTCCTCCCCCAAGGAGGTTACATAGCCCAGTAGCCAGGTTAAATTTCTCCCTTTATAAGGTGATGTCCAGCAGTGCCAGGAATTTCTTCTTATGCAAATGAGGTATTCCCATCACCCTAGCCCTGGTCAATGATGTATACTCTCCCTGTAAGTCCCTACCCACCCGACAAAGGTTTACTCTGTGTCCCCGCCCCCATTAAACAAGCTGTCTCACTGAAGCTGCCTCCCCACTCACCCCTCTCATATGGCTGCCTGAGATCTCTTCCTGGAAGCCACTACCACTGAGGAAGCAGAACCTGGAAAGCAGGGATCTGAACTCAGTTCCTCATGTTTGAGAAACGGACGCTTTACCAACTGAGCCTCCTCCCCAGACTCTTGTTTTTGCAAATATGTTGCATTAACATTTATTTCCATCTTATCTATGCCTGTTTTTATACTACAATCATAGTTAATTGTTATGATTCAATCCCTTGGCCCACAATGTGAAAATCATGTCCTTTGCTAGCCTCTGATGAGTCTTTGATTATTCTTGGCCCATCTGTAAAATAAAACACATTCTCATCAGTTCTTCAGATGGAGCTGAGGGCCTTACTTATTATCAAAAACTCCATTAAGTGGCATTTAATTACAAATGTCTTCCCGTATGGTTACATTGACAAAAAAAAAAAAAAAAAAAAAAAAAAAAAAAAAAAAAAAAAAAAAAAAAAAAAAAAATGCCAAAGTTTCTAAGATTAGAAAATCCTGCCTAGATTTGTCTTGGGCAGGGTACCTGCTAAGTTCAACCAAAGAAGTTGTCCCTGATAGCTATTTGCCCATCTTGGAAATGAAGGTATTAAAGCATCAGAGCTGAAAATCATGTAATATTCAGATATATACTAGCCCTTGCTCAATTCCTAACACCTAATGCGATATTCTATCTATTTGTCTTCCTGACAGAGTACCTCTTTATACCAGGCCAAGTTAGAATTTGTCTGCTTGCCAATCGTGTTTCTCATTACAGATGGTTTTCCTTGGTGCTCTGAATTACATGTCAGTCTCAGTGAACTTGTAGCATGTGCCTCAATCTCCTGAATGGCAGGCACCTTCAGTATACCAACATAGCCTAGGTTTGAGCACACAGTGTTGTCAAGAGAATTATTTAAACTGTGAAATGAGAACAAAACTTGGTCAATAACAAAAGACTCACTCTGTAAACGTGGTTTTTATAGAGTAATGCCTTTAACAAAGACTGAAGACTGTAGGCAGGCTGAAGAGATGCCATTGAGAGCAGATTCCCTGCCCATATGGTTGGTTAACAGTTTTCATCTGAGGTGACCAGTGGATACCTAGCCATTCCAGTCTTGATTACGAGTAGAATGTCTCTCAGATCTACATGATCCTTATCTTTGATCCCTCTCCCACTGCTGAGTAATGTCCTCATCCTGTCCTCATCCTCTCTTGCCTAGAGCCACACTACCAACTGTTTATACTCTTACCATTCCACTGTAACTCAATTCCAGGTACAAGGCTCTTCCCCAAACACAAAACTCATCTCACTGACCTTATTTAACTTCTTTCAGTAATGTAACATTTGGCACACCCTGGTCCTGCTTTGCAAGTCCAGTGAGCTGTGATCCAGCAGCATGATACTCCGTGTAAGTTCTGCCACAGGCTTTTCCCTTTTACTCACCTTTGCTAGGGCCAGCTGCTCATTGGCTCCAGTGGTACATTCATTCATTTGTCACAAATACACAGCCACTTCCTTTAAAATAAAGCACAACAAAACATGGCTTTGTGTCCGTGTATCTATTTTCAGAGCCAATGAAGTATAAGAAATGGGCAAGTTCAGCATCAATTGACCAAGAGGTAACGCTTTGTCCTGGACTTCTCTCCTCCCCATGATTTAATCACATACATGGCAGCAAGCCTAAAGTTCCACCGATGTAAATAAGTGCCCAGAGGATATTGGGAGGACAAATTTGGAGAATAGTGATCCCTGGATAACCCCATAGAGTAGAAATTCTAGCCAGACTGTCTGTCTACCTTCTAATTGTTACATGAAAGACAAACATCTATTGTGACAAGTCACTGCATTTGATACAGTAGCTTGCTTTGTGCTACCAGACTCACCACCATGCATTCTAATTCTACAAGCTCCCCATCCACCATTCACTCCGTGGGTTCTACCTCCCTGCTTGTGGAAAGTACACAATGCTCTCAGTAGCAAACAGAACCAACCTCTCTATGACACAGTTGCGTGATTACATCAGCAACACAGGATGTAAGTAGAGTATTTGACGTGTTCTCTACAACCACAACATCCCTCACAAAAGTAAGGACCAATTTTAACTCTGTCTTTGAATCTTCAATCTTAAGTTTACCATATAGTGGGAGGTCAACGTGTTCTCAAATGAATAAGAGCTCCACCTTCACCTTCTAACCTAGCAGTAAGCAGGATTTGAAGGGTTAAAAAAAACAGAACAATAGAAAAAAATCTGGAAAGGAAGATAAATGAGGAAGAAGGGAGAAGCAGGCAGAGAGACATTGCCCTCCAGGTCTGCTGGGTTGTCACCAGCACCCAGCCCTCTGTAGGAACTCAATAACCATGTATTGATTGACTCCAACCTTTGCTTTCACTATTGCTTCTGTCCACCAGACCCCCAAGGAAACTGCTATAAGAAGTCATTCTGGAGACAAAAGGCATAGCAAGGGATGGCAAGTCAGATCAACTGTTAATTGACAGATCTTTGTAGCCAGTGAGTAAACTAATCTGCATTATATATGTGCTTGTGTTTAGGTCTGGGGCTCTATTGTTGGAATATATGTCAGTTGATAGAAATTCTTATACTTACATGGTAGTTATCAAACTTAAAACACATATCTTTATTTTATCAGCTTTTCCAGCAGCAACTTCCAAGGATATCTGCTTTTGTGAGGGAGCCCAGTACTCTGTAAACAGTGCCCGTTGCTTATGGTAACACACACTATGGTGAGAGCTGAGAAACTCAGTGGCCGTTAATTATTCAAGATTTAATCGTGCAAGGATGTACAATCAATATTTGTTGATGTTAATCTGATTACCAGCTAGTGGTGTTCAGTGTCTCCATCAACAGGATAACAATATGACACATTTCATAGACTCTCCCTAGGCTCTTCCAAACAAGCTTATTGGAAGGATTTTAATCAGCTAATGAACTCATCAATGGCATTCAGGAGGCAAGACACCTTCCTGCACCTACAACCCATGACCATATTTGCCTGACATCTTGTGGCTGCAAGAAACATGACAGCCTAGAAACCTCACATCTGTACACAGTGTGAGCAGCATCTTTGAATGCTAATGCCAGCATTACAGTCAGCGCAAACACAGAACTGCTTAGGTGGTGTGTGACATGTAATTATTTCCACTCATTAAAATGGAAGCTAGCCTTTTCTTTTTTATATTTATGAGACAAGTTGGAACATGTGGTTCAATTCTTGTAAAGAAAAGAAGAACCTTGATCTAGGATGAATGGCATCTGGCTTAGTGCCAGGCCCCTCAGCTGCTGAACACTGTTCCTGCGAAGGGCCTACGGAAACAGAAGGCAGACTCCAGAACAAGCAAAGACAGAGCATTTGTGGTCACCTGCTCAGAGAGGTGGCTTCTAGCAGAGGTTGCTGGGACACTGAGTAGAGACAAAGTCCTGACAAGGGGGCTGATGGAAAATGTCGTTGTCACCATTGCTATGGAATAGTGTTGTGTCTGAAAAACTCACTTTTAGAATCAAAACCAAATTTGGGATAGAAACACATACATATATAATAGAAGACTACCTAAGGTGCTTTGAGTGAGGCAGGGAGCTGAGTTCCTGTGGCTCAGCTTCTCTCTCTCTCCTGGGATGCATCCTCCAAATCCAGGCTTTGAGGGCACAGCCTAGAGTGTTATACTTGAAGTCTGAAGTCCCAGCTTAGCACTTCATTACTATCTCACAAGTCATAAAGCTTTGGAAACCCCAGGAATTACATCTCCAGAATATAAGAAATACTATTTACTCCATAGTGTTACTGGAACATTAAAGGATGCTGAAAATGAGCGTGCTTTGTAATTACTAGAGGGGCTGTCACATTGCCATCATGAGACAGTCCTAATGGCGAGTCACTCAAGCAAGCGGAGCAGGCTCCAGGCAGTGTTTTGCATTGTCTTCTTGCCAAGCTGCACAGGAGTTCATTAGAAGTCTCAACTCATGAATATGTATGAATATCTTAGACCATGGAAGACCCATTGGGATACTCTCCATGCTGGTTCAGAGGTCTTCAAACACACACTGGATTATAGTGAGGATCTTGCCTGGGAAGACTGGCTTTTCCTATTTCCCTTTTCCCTGACTCTGTTCCTCATCCTCTTTCATGTGAAATAAATTGAAGATCTGTATATAAAGTCCTAAACGTTGGCATCAATACTGAGGGCCAGAGGGCTAGTAACCTCTGAGAATACAGCAAGATCTTGCCTATTCTAGGACCAGAAGCCACATCTCCTGTCATTCCAATATTACACAGATGCCCAGGGTGCCTGTCTTTTAAAGGATGTCACTCATGCTAGTAAAGAGAGATAGTGGGGTCCAATTCCATTTTAAAGAAATCTGGTGAGAATAACATGCAAGGCAAGCCAGAATCACTCCTGGGATATAAGGGCACAGATGCATAAAGGCCAGAGGAACCTTTGTTTCTTTTGCAAATTTAATGGACAGGAGATGGAATACTTTCTCTCCACTAAAGGAAGAATTGGGAATCTATTTCTAGGTTTTTCTGAAGAACAAATAATTCCAACTGGCTAGCAGTAGGATGTGGTGGGATGTTACTCCTTTAAGCCCATAATTTTGGGTACCCACAGCATCATGGGTGTGAGACATCAATTGAGGTGCTGAAGCAGGCATCATCATAACCACGTCAGCCGGCTGTACATTATTAGCAGACCATCAAACACAGATGCCCTGACCCACCCCACAGGACCTCTTTAACACCTCAGAATAAGTCCTCAAGGAAAGATGGGTCATTTCCAGTGGAGAGCTTTAAGAATAACGTATGTGATACGAGCTCCTGACCCCCAAAGTGGAAATGAGTGGAACCAAATATCTCTGCAAATCCTTGTTTTAGGCTGAAAACGATGTGGTTCTACAGTGCCATTAGAGACAATTGAAAAGAAAATGGATACTTAATTTAAAGACCATTTCTGGCAAGACTGAGCCTTCCTTGCCAGCATTTGAAGCTATTATATAAACTACCAAAATCAGAACCGCAGGCAATCTTGTCTATTAACAGTCTAGGAATTTGTGCCTTTTCTCTCATGCTCTTTAATATTTTCTATTTTTTTTATTCGAAGCAGAAAGAGAAAAGGCTCACTTGCAAAAATAGAACATGTTGCACTTGAATTTAGTACAATTTAAAAAAAAAAAAATTGAAACTTCAGAGGCAACCCGATAAATGGCTAATAAGGAGTCAGGGTGTCTGGGGCCTGACAAAGAAGCACTAGCGATTCAGAGAGAATTCAGAGTTCTCCGACAGGGAGCTGAAGTGTCTGTCCTCAAAGAAGAAGCTATTGACTCATTTTATAAAAAATAAGTTGAACCCCAGGATTACAGAAGGTAGGGTGGCAGATCCTCTGTACCTGCTGCACTGTGTGACCTTTGTGTGGGGCAGAGAGAACAATGGAGAGGTGACACTCCTAAATTAGTCACTGGGCCTGTTTGATTCACTGCTGTGCCAGATGTTTCCTTGTTGATCCCTGCCTGGCCCATCTGTCCTCCAAGAGCAAGGAAGTGAGCTCAGCCTGCAGCTCCCACTTTGTTCTTCACCACTTCTCTAAGAGATCAAGGCCATTAAGCAAGCAGTCCACCTGCCTACTCCCATGGCCAGGTTAGGCAGCCTTGATTCCTACAGAGCACCACAGGGCTCCTCAGCTGGGTTCTTGGCCCAGACCCTCTCTCCTTCCTCCTCATGATAAGTCTCTGTAGGATTTAGTAAGCAGCCATTGCTGTGTTCAAAGTGGGGTCCAATCTGGCCAGTAGGTTTTGTGTTTCTACCAGTGATTGTGGGAAAAGGCCGCAGAGGTCCGGGGGCTGAGTTGCAGGGAAGTCCTCTACTCCAGCCACAAGACGTCAGGCCACAACACACACGAGGGTTTCCAAGAGTTTATTGTTCATGGTGAATGTAGATGGTCTGGGTGCGCCCCCACCCCCCACCCCCCAGGTGAAACTCAGGACAGACCTGAGTTAAACAGGGAAGGAGAAAGGGGGAGGGGCTGGGGAAGAAAGCGTAATTGGCTCTGCCCTCTGGCCATCAGGCATCTCATTAGTATGTAAATCTCTCTAGGGCCTGAGTCCTGTAATCATACTCTCTACCTGTGCTCTTTGGGTGGTGCTGCATTGCCCTGAATGTCACTGAACAGTGTAGGTCAATGGAATTCCATGCCATGTGTTAGGAGCCTGGATTCTGGGAGTGTGGCAGAACAGATGCCTGTCCCTTACAGGCAATGGACACCTGTTGGGGCTCCGGGCTTTCCAGCCAGCACTTCAACCAAAACCAGCCATCCTATCAGGGTCCTACAAGTGATCTGCATCTATTGTCCATGGAGATAAGAGGCATTCTTGAATCCTCTGGATTAAAAGCAAGAACCCCTGTTAAGGTGGTAGGAGGAAAGATAAGACTTGAAGTTGTCTTTACTTAAGTAGATATTTTTGTCCTTAGGTCTCAAAAAATAAACTGTGTCATGGATACAAGAAGATAACATTCCTAGCTCATCACAAAATCTTAGGCATCAGTTTGGTCAACCCATAGTTGCTATTGTGAACTGTCTTCAACCTGGTCAATTTGAGCAGATCTCTAAACTTGTTTATACCTACTAGTCCAAATCAGTTCTTGTCCTGTGCAGAGGACTGTGGGATGTGGGGTCAAGGACCTATCAGTGTATCCTGTGAGGAAAGCACGTGTGGGCACCCCTTTACCAGGGCACCAGCAGCTCTTGTGAATCCACTATAGTAAAATTGTGTGCAATTTCTGGATCCTTTCCTCAATAACATATGATCCTGTCATATGTTTCTAGTAAATTACCAGGTTTTTCTGAGAGCCATTGTGACTTTCTGTCAATTCTATATAAGAGTTGACAAATACATTGAATCAAAGGGAAACAGGAGAGTGCCCTGAATTACCTGGTCTGGATCCCAACTCTGATGAAGCAATTCACTGCAAAAATCAATGCCTCCAATAACTCCTTGTTGAAGAAACTAGTCACCCAATAGCATTCCTTCAAGCTTGGGTTTAGCCATGGCTCTCCAAGGTCATGATTGCAAAAATTGTTTGTTCAAGCCTCATCAAGTTCTCCTATGTTTTCTCTCGACTTCCTATCTTAAATGCTTAGACCCTCTCAAAAGTTAGCTGTATATAGGCTGCCCCAGTGAGTTTCTCTCCAATATAGTTTGCCACGTTCTCAGATCAGTAACTTTATGCTCCAAGTATGCCTATTTCTCCACTTGACTTTCTACACCGCCTAACTTTGATTCTAATCTTGCTTCACATGGCCTGCAGCATGACTGTGGGAAAATGTTCTAGGGCCAGGTAAAGAATGTACCTAACTAATTTTAGTCATTTCATCATTAAGCACTTAGCTATAAAGCAAGAATCTAAATACCTCAACCCTCAGAGATGTGTCAGAAACATAGAAGTCTACAGAGATAGTAGTCTTCCATCTACTATCTATTCCACCTTACGTTGCAGATCAGTCTGAATTTACCCTACTCCTGGGTCTCTCTTGCTCTGGAGATGAACTCTATACTCCTTATCCCAAGAACCCAAGACTTTAGTGGTATTTTTGAAGGGTTAGAACTCCCCCTTCAACTAAATAATGTTAACACTGGAGTAACAGATACCCTACTCTGCTAGCCTCCCTGCTTGGTTTGTATTTCTCCTTCATACTCTGCTCCCCACCTGTGTTAACTAACTTAATTAGTTAAAGTTCTTTGTTTACTATATTTTTTTCCTGTAGGCTATAATTTCCAGATGGCAGGAACCAATTGGCCTGATGTCTTTACTCCATTCTGTGTCCTCTATGATACTAGCTGTAAATCGGGTGTTTTGTAGCTTCCCAGGGAAGCCAGTGACAACCATTCTATGTCCAGATTCATATGTTGACACTTTTGCTGGCATACTTAAAAGCTGAGGTTCCAGGGCCTGAGCACAAAGCCCAAGCCAACCATGTTTTTCTCTGCAGCTCTGTACCTTTGCCATAGGGTTGGGAGAGTCTGTTCTTTCTTATGTGTGAGACACTTCAGTCTCGGTTGCTTCCTAACCATTTGACCTCAGCATGCATTTTCTTCACCTTCTACGCCCCTGGGTATATCTGTTATTTCTGTAGACTTTCTGTTATTTCTATAGACTATCCAAGATGAAACACAGGACAATCAACAGCGGCCATGACAGAAAGAGACTCCATGGGATACTTTAGAAAGAGAGATTATGTTAGGACTATCAGGGCAGGGTCAGGGAAATAAGAAGATACTCAAGATAAAAACAAAATTAGAATGAATTATAACAGAATGGTTCAGCTGGGCCAGTTGTCTGGACAGCAGGAACTGGGAGCTGCCGGAGTTTATCACTGTCCTTCTACCCACAAGGATCTCTGTCTCTGTTTTGTACATCTTCATTCTTCCTGTGCACTGGCTTCCTCTACACTATAAACAACATGAAGTTTGTTCTTTTAGAGTGGCAGATTTGTTCTCTTGAATCTCAATATCTTTCTCTTTTTTTTTTTTCTCCAGTTAAGGTCTTCAGTTTCTGTTAACCATTCCAAAGTTTCCACAGTTTGTTACAGATGCAGCATAATTACAGTCAAATATAGAAGAAAATCAGAGGCACTGAGTCCAGGCTCTGGATATGTATATATGGGAAAGGACATTATGGTTTTGCTGTAAAATGTCCCCATAAGTCCATATTTTTGAATTGTTAGTGCCAGCTCATAACACTGTTAGGGTAGTTCGTAAAACCTTTGGACATGAGACTAACTTACCACCCAAGGGGTGTAGGACCAGGTCTTCAGTTTATACGCCAGCTCTACTTCTCGCCTTTTCTTTCTGCTTCCTGACCCATGAAATGATCTATTATATGAATATACCAGATATGATATGTCACACTTTTCTGCCACTGTGAACTTTACTATGCCTTCTCCACCACTTTATACTTTCAAGCTGCAAGTCACAATGCATCCTCTTCCCCTTGAGCTGTTCAGTGGATATGCAGGAACAAGATGGCATCTAATATGGTATGTTGTGCCAGGAAAATGATGGGAACTGCCACTATTATTCTTCACAGTGCTAGTTTAGAAAGGATGAACACAGCAGCAAATAGAAAGGACTTGGATCCAAGTAGCTGGGAGTAGTCAGCCATTAGTTCCCTCACTCCTGCTCTGATTGGGTCACACTTCTTGGCTAGCTAGGGAACACTCCGACCTACAGTGTCTGCTTGAGGCCATCACCTTGACTACTAGGGCTTCCTGTCCTTCCTTCTTCTGTTGCTCTCAAGAAGCAAGAACCCCAGTCCTAAGTAGAAGCCAGGAGAGCACCACTCACCTGCCTTCATGAATTTTTGACTCCTGAATTAATGATGGGCAAATTTAGCAAAATGAAAATACAAGACATACAGTTACATTTTAGATGAGTAGTTTTTAAGTGACAGTGTATTCTCAACACTTACTGTGCACCTGAAATTAAAAATTGGCTCTGCTGTCTGTCCTTTATCTGATGGCCAGTTCATCATCAAGCTTTACTTGCTTACTTCTTTCTCTGATGTAAGCCTCTAGTACACACACACACACACACACACACACAACTGCTCCCTACTCTACAAGCAGAGTCGCATTTCTACATTTGTACTCCCATCCCAATTCTATGTCAAATAAGGCCTGAGAATTCTCTCAGGTATACATAACCCTCCAAGCCTTTACCTCTCTGCCTTAGTCAGTGTCTGTCACCATAATCCTGTCCCTACTTGTCTGACCAATTTCTTAACCTCAGCTGTATGTGCCTGCTTGTTTCCAGTGGGCATTAGTCCAGCCAAGGCTCATAGCAAACTCTTCCCTTAGCTTTATACCAGCTCTTTTTATAGCCAAAAAGGGCTCTGCTTTTTCTTCTGTACTGTCACAGTGAAAAAAAAAAACAAAACAACAACAACAACAAAAAACTGCCCTTGCCATTTCAAGTCCCTACTCTCAATCCCCTCTGAAATCATGGTCATCTAGAAAAAGTTATTTAATGTTTTGCATCATTTCATTTTCTCCTCCTTCAATGTGATTTCATTTCCAGTAACAAGAGTCCAAGAGTTTTCTTTAATCTCCCTGTCCTACCTAATGCTACCTTCCAGAGTGGTCTCCTGAGGTAAGATTTGGGAATCTCCAGTCCAAGAGTTGATAAGAGTCTTAGATTAGATTCCTGAAGAAAGCCAAGAACCTGTGGCGTGTGCCCCACTTTCCCTTGACTTGGACTCATAGCAGAAGTCACAGATTCCTACCTAAGAATTGAAGAACTGTAGCCTGAGTTACATGGAATTCTAAACACAAAGTAAAACTCAGTCCCTAAAACATCATGGTTCTGAAACAGGTAAGGTGAGCAATGATCAGAAAGCCCCAACCACTGAAACTGACAAATGTGAGAGGAAAAACAACACCTGGCCAGGCCCACTAAAGACAAAATACAACAGCTCTAAAAGTAGAGCAAGAAGGAAAATCTTTTGTCATCATAAACAAAATGTTTGGCAATTGATTAATTTTTGGCATGGAGTTCATTTGGGTGGTTAAAGATATAAATAGAAATTATATGTGTGTGTATTCATACATGTATGTATGTATGTATGTATGTATGTATTCAAGAAACCCAAAAGACAACAGATGTTAATTAGAGGGAAATTGTAGCAAGGCAGATTGAATTTTATTTCGCCCTCATTTTGCATTTATTAGTTCATTACATCTACTTAGTCAGCATTGCAACCTGTACAAAACAGTTTGCACAGAAGCTTGGACTGTGAAGCCATTCACATGGTCTCAGATTCTAAACACCAGCATCACATAGAAATCTGTTACAAGTATAATTGTTTGGGCTTCATTTCTGCTTTAATGCATCAGACACCTTAGTGAAAGAATCCAGTCACTGCACTGTTATCAAGTCATCTTAGTTATGGTGGCTACTGAAACCATTCAAAGGTCACTCACATGATCCTTATGGACCATCATAAAACCTGCCTAAAAGGAAGACAAATATTTTCTTCATGTGTTGGTAAGCATGTAATATTGTCGTTATGCTTGCCAATAGGACCAAAGTGAATAATGCTATTCCAAGGTATAAGTTTTGGGGTATAAGTTACTCATAAACATTCAGTAGCACAGATATTCCTTGGATACTCCCTCCCTTGACAACTGACACCCTGAGACATGGTAACAAGAACATAGGGCAAGAGAGAAAGACACAAAAGATGGGGAGATACTGCCATGTCTGGTGGTGGTGGTGGTGGTGGTAGTGGTTGTTGTTGTTGTTGTTTGGAGCGAGGGAGTCTGTCTTTGAGTTGGTAGAGGCAATGAATCTTAATTGTCACCCTTAGGATGTCCTTCTAAAATGAGTGAAGGCTTCTACAAAGACAAAGAAAGTCTTCTCCACATCCTTCTCCTTCCTCCTCCTCCTCCCCACCCTTCTTCTTCCCTCTCCTTCTCCTATCCTCCTCCCTCTCCTCTTCCTTCTCATCTCCTCCTCTTCTCCTCCTCTACCTTCTCCTCCACCGCCTCCTTCTCCACCTCCACCTCCTCCATCTCCTCTCTTCCTCCTTCCTCTTTTTAAACTTTTTATTGATTCTTTGTGAGTTTCATATCATGTACCCCAGTCCCATTCAATTCCCTGTCCCCTAATATTCACCCTTTGCTCTTGTAACTTCCCCTCCAAGTAAAACATACACTATGCGCGCGCGCGCACACACACACACACACACACAAAGTAAAAAACCTCTCATTGTGGAAGTTGTGTATGTCACAGTGTGTCTCACAGTATATCCCTCTGTCCATACATCTTCACTTGCAAATATTCACTGCAACAAGTCATTGGTCTGGTTTGAGATTTCTTACTTCTGAGACACCATCAATATTCAATCCTTACCAGGACTCCTCTTGGATATCCTGTTGTTGCTCTGTGTCATGGAGATCCTGCAGCTTTGGATCAGCAGGACTGGACCTTTCACATATCCCAACCATTTGCAGATGATATAGATTTTGAGATGGGTCAACTCAAAGCCCAGGATCTGAGCCTGGGTGGTAGCTGAGCCGGTTACCCTCAGGTTCTTCCTTTTCCACACCACCGGGTCGAGCTTTCCAGCACTGCTCTGGCTAGTGGTAATATAAGCCATGGACATCAACACTACCCCTGCTGCTATATAACCATAGATCTAGGCACGGCCCTCAGCGGTAGCTCAGGCCGAGACCTCACTGTGATTCCAGGTAGTGGAGATGGCTCCTTGTAACTAGTTACTCCTCTTCACCCTCAAGTCTCAGTCTTTCTTCATAATGTTCAAGCTGCTCCACTTCTCTTTCTCTCCCATCAGTCTACCACATACTTACTTACCATGGTGGCTGGTCATGTGGCTGGCAGACTACTGGGTAGCATCTTCCATCTATGCTACATGGAGTCTAATGGTATCTACAGCCCACTTAGGCCATGTGCAAGAGGGCAAGTCTGTGGGTGTGGGTAACATGGTGATTTGCAGGTCTCTGTCTTTCTCTTCCTGCCCTGTACTGCCTAGATTTGACTTGATTCAATTTTTATGTGTCCTAGGCATAAAGTAGCTTTGGCCAATAAGCCAGGCATCAAGCTAGGAAGAACAAAGTACTGCCATCTGCTCTGCCCCTGCCTGATATAAGAATAAAACCACCAACAAGGTGTCTCTTTGCCCATTTCCATGAGGGGGTTCTTCTTTTGCTTCTGCTGCTTTCTCCTTTTCCCATCCCCTCCCTGCTTCCCCTCCCCCTCCTCCTCTCCTATTTCTCCTCTTCATTTTGTTTTTCTTCTTCTTCTTGACAAGGAACAGCAACTGATTTTTGAATGAAATTTAAGCTGGCCTTTTAGAATATTTAAATGTCTTGGTTCTCACCATGGAAGGAGTGTAGATTTGGTTTCTACCTTGGTACCTGTGAAGTCAGTGGATGTTTTCTGTCTGTGATCTACAATGCTGTTGACTTTAAACCTGGCTCCGTGTATACAACCTTGATGACAGGTATAATTTGCTTGTTATCTGACTCTAAATTAGAAACCCACATAATTGCAAATGACTGGTAATGCTACTTATCTGAAGTACTGTTATGGCAACACTTATTGCCCAATTCAGGTCATGCTCTGTAGGCTTCCCAAATACAGACTGGCATTAAAGTATGTATGTTCACCAAGTTCAAGAATCAGTATCCAAATTGTAATTATGCATATACATATACACATATATGCACACAATACTATCAGACATTTACATATACACATTGGCACACCAACATGTCTACATATACATATGTACATGTACCCACATATGTACACATATGCATGCAAACATGCACAAGCTTATGCACATTAATATATATATATATATATATATATATATATATACATATATAAGCACATATATGCAACTATGTGTGTATTAGTCAGGGTTCTCTAGGGTCACAGAACTTATAAAATATCTCTATATATTAAGGGAACTTATTGTAAAGACTTTGTAGTACAACTAACCCCACCATGGGCAGCTGTGGATGGGAAGTCCAAGAATCTAGTAGTTGCTCAGTCTCACAAGGCTAGTTGTTTGAGCTGGTCTTCTGTAGAAGTAGGTCTCCAACAGAAGGTGTGGCCCAGCCTAACAGTGTGTGCCACCATGCCTGGATCTGGAACTTGCTTTGCCCTAGGTTGACCTTGAACTCAGAGATCTGCTTGCTTCAGTCTCCTGGGACTAAAGGCATGTACTACCATGTCTAGTTCTAAGCTTTTCATGGCAACTGTGCCTCAAGATCTCCATGTCTAATTTCAGGTCAGAAACCTGTGTCTTCCAGCCTCAAGATCTCGATCACAGATGTGCTCTCCATTTCTGGATTGTAGTTCTTTACAGATGTAGTCAAGTTGTCAACCAGGAATAGCCACCACAATAGTATGAAGTAATTGCTGAAATCTGGACTTTTTGTAAGATTAATATCTTCAGCTTTATTCTTTGACAATCAGAAAGAATTAAATCTATTGTAGAAAAAAGCAATACAACCATTTGAGCTACACTTATACATACAACCAGGCACAAACACACAGTTATTATCATGACTTAAAGACAGCAGTTTGTACCACTGTCTCAGAGGATGGGTTATAATTCCTTCCCCTTTAGATGTGCTTGACTTAGGACAAAAAGCATCAAAGGGAAGAGCAATAGGACTACAGTGATGTTACCTGGAGCTTGCTGCCTTCACTGGAGCAAGGTCAATGGCACCACACTTAAACGATGCTGCTCTTGTGTTCCATCTGATATGAGGAGGCATGAAAAGCATTTTAGCCAGTAACATTCTACTCTAAAATCCATACCATGGTTTAATAATAGGAAAATATCTTACATACCCAAATTGAGAGACCTGCTATAAAATATTGGAAAATACATGACCAGTATTTTTGAAAAGCATCACAGCTGAGACCATCATGGAAAAAGTAATATATGTATCACTAAATCTGGAAGTTCATGAGGAAACCAGACATATTATTATGGTGTAGCATTTCAGCTGGCCTCAGGATAATAAAAAGTGGGCACTCCTGTAAATGCTGGAAATGGTAAAATCTGAATCAAGTCTGGACCACTGTTAATTACCATGTTTTGAAAAATGCACCATGGCGAAATATGAAGCTAATATTAGAAAGTAACTGAAGGCTGTTTAGGAACAGTATTGTCTTTGTGATTCTTCTGTAAAGCTCAAGGGATTGTACAACAAGCACTTAAACACACACTAAGAGCATACCACCTCTTTGCCAATGAAAAAGCCATACTATGAGGCAGCTAGACCATGAGGGCTTGGTAATCAATACAGAAGAAGGAAAGGCTCTCTGGTTTTCTGAGTATTATCTCATCACCTTCCAAAGGACTGCCACGTTCTTGAAGATGCATTAAATCACCCCCATCTTGGGAAAGAGAGCAGTTAGAACAAGAAACCCATTGGCAGCAATGCTTTTCCTGGCTGTATTGTAGGGCTCCTCTCCTTACTTTTCCCTACATAATTCATGGCACTTTTCTTATTGGCTCCTAAGGAGAAGAAAGAGGGCTGCATGTCCAGTCATTTTGATCTCTTCCAGGAAAACCCACCCGGCTAATCAGCTTTCTTCTCTATTTGTCATAAACACAGACCAAGGACATTTAAAATCCATTTTTGCTCAGTTTTGTTTTTCCTCTCAAGATGGAAAGAGCTCCTTTCCCTCTGAGGGTTTAAGTTCCATTATTCCATTGGCATTGATTGCTTTGCTACAAACGAAGCCCAGCTTATTTCAAAAGCATAAAAATCTGTCCTTGCTATCCACTGCCTCTGACGTTCTTTTTTTCCCTGGCTCATTCTTAACCATCTTTCTTTTTTTGGAAAAAAACAAAGGATCCTGCCAGAACAGTGATCTTTCTCACAACCTATTTCCAGATGACATCTGACCCAAGAATTCTACATTCTGGCTCAGCTGTTGCTGCTAGTGTCATTATACAAGTTTTTCCTGTGAGCAAAGACCTGCATATCCCTTGTGAATCACGCAGGGCATATAATTAAGTAGACAGGAAATGTGACAACAGGCACCTACTATCTACAGCACACCTTTCCTCTGGAACCTGTTGGTACTTCATCCACATGACCATTTGCAAATATTTAACGAGGAGGTCTTTGATGGAGGAGATGACAAAACATTAGATAAAATGGAGTCGGGACTGTTTGGACATTTGATCATTAATTCTTACTGGGTTCCTAAGGCAAGTAGAGAATAGAGAAAAGGTGAAAACAGATCAATCCCTTGTTCAGTCCCCTGAGAACAGAAAGCAATTGGGATGAAAGCAGAGCTGAGCTAAAAGTCCAAGCCCATAGCATCCCAGCAGAGACTTATATGTGCTCAAGATGCACAGAGGTATTTTCTGATGGAGAAACTAGGCCATGCTCAGAGGTAAGACTACTGGGCAACTGAGGCTGAGCTGTGAGACATGATCCTTCTTGACAAAGTCCAGTGAGCCATACACAGTTGCTGAACCCCATGACCTAGCTCAGCAAGATGCTGTCTGTTTGTCTAAGAAAAAGACTACTATGCCTTTTGGAAAAAGAAAAAAGAAACAAGAACAAAACCATATTGACTTTAGTTGCCCAATGCATATATTTCACAAACAACATCTTAAACAGAAACAAAAAATTATCATCTTAATTTCATTTCTAAGCAAATCAATTATATATCTACCTACTCTGGTGTCCTTTTGGGAGTTTACTATATGATTATTTTTAGAGAATTCTAATCCTAGCATAAATAGATTTTTTAAAAAATGTTGATAGCTACTTTTAAATGACAAAATACTTTCTAAACCACTATAAAAGCTAAATTTACTGTTTTTAGAATCTATATGCTATATTTCCAACCATTTATTCACTGATAATTTATTTAATGTCTGTTAAATGTGAATATTGTTTCCAAATTTCAAATACAAACCAGAATTCAATATATATTTTTTCTGAATAATTTGTTTCAGAAATTTCTCAGAGGTAGAAACAGAAAATCAGGAAGATAGAAAACATAGATATATTTTTTAAACTTATAAGTAGCTTCCCTCAACCATGAGCTCTCTTTGCTTAAGTGGGTATACAGAGAAAGCTAGAGATGAAAATGAGTATATTTCCACTCTTTTTTCCCCTTTGAATATTTTATTTATTTACATTTTAGATGTTATCCCCTTTCCTCATTTCCCCTCCCTAGAAACCTGCTATCCCATCCCCCCTCTTCCTTTTTGCTTTTATATCATTTTAGTTACATGCAAGTATTAAGGTCAGGTCTAGGTTGAGGAACTAGCAATACAATAGATGCAAATAGTCAAAATACAGCAAAGCAATAAACAAAATTTTGTAAACACTCCCATGATGACTATTTTTAAGGGCTTATCTGGATGACCAAAATATCTGAGCCAACTTCCCTTTCCTAGCCTAAAGTCATTTTCATGTCTGAAGCCTACTTCCTTGTTCTAGCTCAAAGTTTAGATCCTGCTTGAAATTACTTCTTTGTTGTAGCATAATGTCAGATTCCAGCCTGAAGCCCACTTCTCCTTACAAGACATTGAATGTTTCTGTTTACATGTTCTGTAGGTAGCTTAACTCCAACATTTCTAACTAAGATTTGCCATATTCCTCCCACCCCCCCCCCTTCTCTTCTTCTCAACCAAATCTTAACTCACTTTTACAAATAGTGTAACAGAGCTTAGAACCACCTGGGAAGAGAATCTCAACCAGGCACTGTCTACACTGAGTTGGTCTGTGGGCATGTCTCTGGTGGATTGCCTTATGTTTCTTGATGTGGGAAGACTAAGTTCAGTGTGGGCATCACCGGGCGTCACCATCTCTAGAAATGGTGTCCTAGCATTTATGCATCCATTTTCTCTCTCTCTCTTTCTCTCTCTCTCTCTCTCTCTCTCTCTCTCTCTCTCTCTCTCTCTCTCTCTCTCTCTCTCTGTTTTTGACTCTGGATATGATGTGTGACCAGCTCCCACTGCTACTTCTATGCAATGAAGGTCCTGGAGCTGGGAGTGAAAAGAAACCCTTTCTGCCACAGTTTCTTTTTTCCACAGTTTCACCACAGCAACAGACATGAGACCACAATATCACACATCACATTACTTATGTCAGAATCCCAGACTCATCCTCAATCCCTTCTTTGTCTCACCATCTCTATTTCTATATCCTCAATCATTACATTCTGCCTGTCTGTCTCTAGGTTCCGTTGAATATGACCACTTTCCTAAATACCCAGAGCTCCTAATCCATCCTAGGCTACTGCTGTTGCCTGATGTGGACTACTGCTCTCACCTACTGTCTTCACCTCTTGCCTCCGTTCTTCCTTTCCGGCTATTTTAGTCTACTAGATCTGACTTGGAAGAGTTTTCTTTTGCACTTAAAGTGCTTTGTCTTCCTATTCCAAATCATATAACTATACATTTTCTATTATTCCAGGTCAACAAGTCTATCGAGGACTTGTTTACAACTTTTTCTGTTCAATGTTGTGGCAATTTACTCATCTAAACTATTCTTGCTTTATTTTGATTCCTGAAGTACCTTCCATTCACTCTTGCATCGGGACTTACATACATACTCTTATATCTATAGATATGTATCTAAATTATACTCAGTCTCTTGAAGCATCTTAAATATCTCTTCCTTATAAAGGGTCCCCTCAACATCAACCTCTACCCTCACCATGGCTAATTCTACTTTATGGCTATGTATTCAGAATGACCTTTATTCTCACTGTATAGCATCCATTTTGCTGATTTACTTATGTGTTACTCTTCATGGGTCTGTTTTGTCTATCAGTTTATGGGATCCAGGGCAGCAAGAATTTATTCATATCATATTCACAGATCAATGTTCACCATGCATTTGAAAACTAATAGATAATAACATTTTACTTGTTTAATAAATAAAGAAATAAGCAAATGAGTTGACCATATTTTCCGACTCTCTTTACAGTGGTTTCTAGTAATATTAAACAGGATCCTCAAAATATCATGTTTTTACAAACCTTAATTTTAGCTCACATCTACAAATTCTATACTGGACTTGCACTGAATAGCAAGAGAATATTCTAGCTCTCTTCTCATGTACAGATAGATTGTTAGTACAACAGCAACCAGTAGCTAAAGGTGAGACTAATCTTACATCATATTTTCTTCTTTTCCCTGGCTCTGAGACTTGTCCTTTTGAAGAGAAGAGATAAAGCAGGTGGATTTAGTTTTTGTGTCAGTCATCATCAGAGGAGAGGAAGTTTTTTTCTGTGAAAGAAAAGGCTAGTATTAAGTTGATTGATGGTTCATTTTTCCTATTTGCTCCTTGGTCATTGGAGTGACACCAGGAGGGCTGTCTATTTAGAGGCATAGGAGACAATAGCTGTGACAAAAGCTATCGCAGACATGGAATTTGTCACTTGAAAATGATCCCTTGCAATGAGCATATTGATAGATAGTCACTGTATTACTCAAGGCATAAAGAAATCAAGGCATAGATGAACAAAGCTGATAGAATGTATATATATATTTCAAAGATTTATTAGATCGGCTTAGCAATATGTGTTGGGTAGGCAAACCCAATGGTTGCCTATACACTATAGAGACTTAAATCCTGGTAGCTGTTCAGCCCACAAGACTGGATACCTTAGCAGATCGAGTCTGAGAGTAACAAGCTAGAGGATTCCAAGAGAGGTTCTAGCCTTCCATTTGAATTAAAAGACCAAAAATTGGGGTTCTGATATCAGAGAATAAGATAGCAAGAAGTGAAATGCACTTACCAGTAAAGAATGAGATGTTCCTCCTATCTCTTTATGTCTGTAATTCCAGTAATTGTTCCACAAAAAGATACTGCCTACTTGGAAGAGTAGTTTCTCCTTCACAAGCCAGCCCAAAGATGCAATGCTTAGTTGATTACAGATTAAACTAAGCTGACAGTTCACCAGGATTAACCATTACAGCTACCTATGATTTGATGCTGACCCTGGGAAATTCCATCCTTAATTTATTCAAGGACTAGAATGAATTAACATTAGCAATGAAGTTTCTCTTTTACTTTAAATAGGTAATAACATATAATGTGCATTGATAAATCACTTTTGAGTTTTCTTCCTTTCTGGCCACACAACTCGGGCCTGTAAGATAACAGTAAAGATGTAATTTTCATGCATGGTTTTGGTGGCTCAAGCCACAGATTTTGTGCCCCACTACCAGGCCTCATGCCTGGAGCCTGTTATAGTCATTATCTCTATTAGGCATCCCAGAGGCTTCAGGCAGGACAAAATAATTCCTCAGACGAAGATGCTCACCCCACCCCCATTCCCAACACCCAGGAATTATTCACAGCAATTCCTTCACCACCAGCCTGCCCACAAATGGCTACAATGTCTGGATTTCTCTGGCATAGATGTGAACAAAACTCTGTCCCTGGTTTTCCTTAGTACTGCTGTCAAAAAGGGGTGAGGCAAGAAAAAGGTATAAGTTTCTTAACTTTTTGAGAAAATATTTGGTATTATTATTTATTTATTCTAACACTTTTGATTATTTCTTTTCTTTTCTTTTTAAGATTATAACAAAACCACATCATTTTGCCTCCCATTTCCTCCCCCTAAACCCTTCCACATATCAAATGTATGCCCTCCTTTATCATTAATTGTTATTATATAAACATATATATAGAAATGTACATATAAATATATTCCTAAATATAACCTGCTCAGTCTATATAATGTTATCTGTATGTTATAATGTATGTTTTCAAGACTGACCATTTTATAGCAAATAAGAATTATAGGATATAAGCTGAGCATGGTGACTCCGATCTGTAATTCCAGTTCTTGGCAGCTGGAACAGGAGGATTTTTTATAATTTTGAAGTTAGCCTAGGCTACAACATCTGAGGCTAATTTAAAAAAAAGAGAGAGAGAAAGAATTGTATACTAGGACAAAATGTTCATATATATGATCATTACTTTGGTAATATAGATTAAACATGCTCACAGCTGTAAAAGCTATAATAAAAATCTAATAAGATACAAAATACTACAAACAGTACATATTAAAATAAATGCATCTAAGAAAATAATAAAAATTAAGGCAACCAAAAAGCACAAGGGAGGAATTAAATAGAAAGTTCCTGAAGAGCCTTCCTGCACAGCAAGGATGCTGGGCTGAGCAGAGTTTTCAACCTATGGCTTACAACTCCTTTGGCATACTTCTGTCTCCAAAAATATTTTCATTAAGACTCATAATGGTATCAAAATTACAGTTATGAATGAGCAAAGAAAATAATTTACTGTTTGTGGACACCGCAACATGAGGAACTGTATTAAGGAGTTGCAGCATTAGGGAGATTGAGAACCACTGCTCTGGAGGCACGAGGATTGTCTTCTACCCTGGGAATGCTACACATGAACCTGCAAAGAAGCAAATTCACCCCATTTTCTTTTGTCTCAGCACTGCTTCCTCATGGGCTTTGTCTTAGTTATGGTTTCATTGCTGTGAAGAGACACCATGACCAAGGCAACTCTTAAAAAGGCAAACATTTCATTGGGGCTGGCTTACACTTTCAGAGGTTTAGTCCATTATCATCATGGCAGGAAGCATGGCAGTGTGCAAGCAGACATGGTGCTGGAGAAGGAGCTGAGAGTTCTACATCTTGATCTGAAGGCAGCCAGGAGGAGCTCTCAAAGCCCACCTACACAGTAACACACTTCCTCCCACAAGGCCACACCTCCTAATAGTGCCACTCCCTATGGCCAAGCATTCAAACACATGAATATATGGGGGCCAAACCTATTCAAACCACACAGATTTCCATCCAAAATCTGAGTGAGTTCTTCCTTTGTTTTTCTATGCAGACAATGTCAAAGGCACCATTTTTCTCCTTCCTAGAAGAAAAGTGTGTATCTATGGGCAGCCATTTGTTAGATTCTTTTGCTGGTTCAGGTATTTTGATAAGTGAACATGCCTAGAGCAAGGGGCAAGTAAGGAACAGACAAATGGGAAAGGTGTTGTTTTGTTTGCAAAACTCAATAGCAAGAGCAGGCGCCTAAGAATCATAGGATAGATTTCATGTGAGACTTATTTAGAGCCCCATACCCAGGACTGTTAGTAAAATACACAAAGATTTCAAATGTGCAAACTTTCTCATGCCACACCTAGTGACCTGCTGGCTTTCTAGCACACTCTAATCTAGCAAGGCCCATTAGAATTGTCTTCAGTGACAGAATAATTTCCATCCAAATAGTGCTGTCTCCTATAGGAGCTACAAGCCATGTGTGATTTCTGAATTCTTAAAATGTCATCAAGTTACAATGAAGCATAAGACAAAGAAATAAAATTTTAAGGCCTTTTAATTTACTTAATTACTTTCATGCTTAATAGAAATATGCCTCTGTTGGCTGACATGCTGGAGTCACAATAAGTAGGGAAATCATGTAATAGCCCAGGGAAAATTGTGAGCAGCTCACATCAGTGGCAAATTCCACACTGACCAGGCTTCTTGGCAAGCCAGCTCAATAGAAGTGACTCATCAGGCCCTCCTCTTTCTCTCTCTCTCTCTCTCTCTCTCTCTCTCTCTCTCTCTCTCTCAATACAGAGATAACATTTTTAAATACACTTTTAAAAGAGTGACACAGAAATTATTCCTACCTATGAAATTTTGGGCATAGTGCAAATTTTCAATGAATGTGAATTACCTGTAATGATCATATCAGAGGACTTCATTCATCCATCTCTTTAGGGATTTATCATTTCTTTGTGTTGGGAGTATTCAAAATCCTCTTTACTCGTTATTTTGAAAATTTCAACTAATTTTTGCCAGCCATATTCACTCTAGTGTGTCATAGAGAACATTAGAAGGTATTCCCTAACTACCCTCTGAGATGCATTTCAACGGCACTCTAATTTCTCCTTGGAGATATTTTCACAGCTGGAATTTAGAAATTATATCACAGTTCACTCATTACTTATTTTGTTTAGTAAACAGCTTACTGAGGATAGCTTCTGTGTCCCATACACCATTTCAGGCACTCAGGATGTGCCAGAGAACAAAGTGGGGAAACTCCCTTCTTTTGGTGGTTTGAGTTCCAGAAACTAAGGAACCAGACCATATACTGGTGAAGAAGTAAATATGTTATGTACTAAACATGAAGAACTCAGCAAGAAAGCAGAGTGGCAGCCTGAGGCTATGGAGTGAGAAGAGTGCTCTTTTAGATGGGCGGTTGGGGAAGAATTGACCCAGGTGTTTGAACAGAGATCCAGAGCACACTATTGGATGAGTCTCAAGAACACTGGGAGGAGGAGCAAGTTCTATGCTAAGGCCTCAGAAAACACAAAGCACCTTTAGGGACTAATGCAAGTGTGAAGGAACATGGCTAACACCTCCGCTGTGGGACATAAACATGGCCTCCTTCAAAGTAGCCCCCAAAGCCCTCCTTTGTGATTCTGTAGATCTAATCTCTGGCTCTAGACCAGAACATGCCAAATGAGAGGTAGAAAACTTCTCCAAGAACAGAAACTGCCTAATACACTGTTAGTGTGAGAGACAAACTCATTCCCTGGCTTCCAAGGTCAGTTGTTTCCTCTCTCGATGGACTGAGTGAAGCCTGAATGTAAACCAGGGAAGATGTCTTCTGTGAAAGAACACCCCTGGGAGACTTGACAGAATAAGTAATCAGAATGAGTTTTTCCTTGGAGGATATATGACTTGTTGGATTGAAAATAACACAAAGTTGTCTACTCCAGATGCCACTGACTGCTTAAAATTGTCTTCACAGCTTTGAACAGTCATCCTGTCTCTTCAGAAGTTCCATGTTTTCTGTGGAAGCCACTGTCTGTGATGAGTATGACTTAGGAAACCCCTAAAGTTCCCACTGCTTCCTAGGGCAGACTCACAGTAGAGAGAGAGAAGGCAGCCTGGGGTGGGGTGGGATGCTGGATTAGAGCACTCCCAGAGTGGAATGCTTACACTATCTCTCTTTATTGGAAAGTCTTCTGGAAGACCAAAGTTTCATTACATCAGGCTATTCAGAGGGTGACCATAATGAACCAACTTTAAAACATTCAGTGCAGGAAGGGCAATTCTTTATTGTTAGTACCAGGAGGAACAAAATAACCATCAAGTCCAACCTCTATCTGCATATGACTTACAAAAAGGGAAGGGAGTCTGGAGCTTAGGGTAGAACTCATGGGACATTCCTGCAGTATCTACGGTGCTTGTCTAAAGTTGCAGTGTCTCTGCATATCTATGGTCCTTGCCTTTTGCCCTGGCCTCTCTTCTCAGTCCCCATATTAGAAGGTCTAGTGCAGGTCATCTTCCTGTTAACTCTCTCCTTTCCCCCCAGTTTTCTTTCCCTTATCTTGGGTCACCATTCCCAGTTTTCTCTCACCTCTCTCAAGTCTTCTCTCTAGCCTCCTTGCTGGCACACCCCTCTAATGTCTAATCATCTCTGTTACTTCCTCATCCACTCTCTTTCTGACTCTCTCCCATGCTCACCTTCACCACCTGTGTGAAATACAAATTTAGAAATATCCATCTTTTGCCCCAGCACTATAGCCTGTTATAATCAGGATCCATGTATCATCTCCACCTGGGTACCCCATAAACATTTCTTTCCAACTGAACTTTGATCTATATTCTGTATCTCTTTCACACGGACTTTAACCTTCAAATCACCCAAACCCTGCACTGCTCTATTTCTCTGTTTCTGCCTCTCATTCTTGCCTGCCATGTAGAATAATAGAAGGAATACTGTTGGGCTGCATATAGGTGTGATAGAACCAGATACCTTTGTCAACATTGGGGGTTCTAGTGATGAAATAAAGAACAAACACTGATGTTAGGAAACAAGGCTCCGCCACACAGGTCAAATGGTCAGGACTTGAGCCAATGTCCTATCTTCAGCCCTTCCTCTATCTATCTCTTCCTCCATTTCCTAATTTGGCTCTGGCTCACTGATTTTCCCCCATGGTCTTCTCTTCCATTAACTGCAGGCACAGCGGCTCGCACCACAATTCCAGCGCTTTATTTTCTCCACACCTGCACCTGGCCTGCTGATTGCTCACGGAAGACATTTCCTAACCAAGCACATCAGCACTGCTATAAACCCCCAGTCCCCTGACTCAGCCTTATCCTTGGCACTGCCAGTTAACATTGCTGTCTCTATGGGCTTTTAATTTTGCTTTGTGCCCTCAATACCCACTGTGAATTGTCCCCATCCATTCCTCTGTTAACCTCTCAGCTCTAACCACACTTCCGTCTTGACTTTGCAAATAAAGCAGAGACCATCCAACTGGAACAGCTGAAAATCATTCTCGAAAATCTGTAAGCTCATCCTCCCCACTACTGTCTTGTACAAACAAAAGAGATGTCCTTTTTTATTTCCCCTACCTAAGACCAACGGCTACACACTCGCTCATTCACTCAGCAGTTAATTAATGAATGTCTGTGTGCCAGAGTTACAAATCAGCCTCATCACTGTCTCCTTAAAGTGTTCAAGCACAATTAAACCCCACTTACCTGTTTTAAGTGCTAGAGACTTATCGGCACAGAAACAAGACCTAACCATCTGCCTACATGGAGCTGTGATTTCAGAGGAGGAGATGGCAATAAGCAAGATGAAGTAAAATAGACATTACACCGCAGAACAATTGACTTCTGCTGAGTGCTGAAAGTACTGAAACGTTAGTAATGCTGAAAAAGTGGTGTTTCAGTGAAGGCCTGCATACAGGTAAGAGGAAAACACCTAGGAGATTCCTAGGAAAAGAGAGGGAACTGCATTCTTAGTTTTTGGAACTATGTTTTTGGTACCAGGAACTCCCTTGTCCTGGAGGGAGAGAAGACTGAGTTCAATAATGGACCCAGTATACACAAATACTGGGATTCCCAAGTTAGAAGGACCTTGACTCAATGTTAGTGAAGCAGACAGGAAAGAATGAGAGGCCCATCTGTCTATGTCCACAGGGGTGGTCTTCAGTGGTCTTGTGTTCCAGCATATAGGACAGTGTACTGTCAATCACATGCATAACAAATATTTCCTTCTCTGAAGGGCAAGCTTTATTGCTGTGCAGGGATGGCCTTGCATCCTTTTCTGAATCTGAGAATCTGAGCATATGGAAGAGCTTGAGTTAGGTGAGGAAACAGAGGAACACTCTAAGAGAGAGGATGACCCTTGCTCTGAGTCGGAAATGAAGAAAGTCTTGCCTCACCTGAGCCGTGTAACAAACACATTTATTCATGTGACATTTGATTATACCTTTCTGGTGGAGATCATCCCAGGGCTTAGTGTCCTGGTTAATAGAAAGACAAGTGTCATACTACGATTGTGAAGACACTCTGGGAACAGCCTAAGTAGTCAAGGTCATCTCCACCCTTTCACCAGGCTTCAGATACACTTATTGTTCTGTTTCTCAGCCGGGCCTAATCCAATCCTGCTTAAGCCCTCGCCATTCTCCTTTGGTGAGTTCTTTCTCTGTGACCTTTATGCTGCTGATAATCTGTTTTCCACCACTCCCTGGCCACTGCTATCTCTGGAGACACTTAAGCCCATTTAAGTCTCACTTTCTTTAGAAACAATGCAGTCCTCTATCTGCCTCTTCGCTCCCCGGCAGTGTGCGTTTCTTAACTCACAGCTATTTTTTACAAAGAGCATTTGCTTCTGCTTCCACCTCCTCACCTTCCCTTCTAAAAATTGTCCCAACTCTCCTGTTCTTCCCCAACACCCATGAAAACCCCCTCACTATCAGCCTCCATGTTTTTAGTTCTTATATTCACTTTTAGTCTCTATCTTGCTCAGTCTTTTACTAATAACTAGAACAATTGGCTGCACTCTTCTCTATCCAGACCTCCCTCTTGTCTTTCTTGACATTATGACATCCACACTAGGCTTTTATTACCATTCAACTAAACTTGGCAACACTGGAGATGGTGCTCTGCTTCACATGTCCTTCATTATCTCAGTTCTTGGCCAGTGACTCCATCTACCTCAAGGTTCTGAATAACATCTATGTGCAAACTAAGGATCTTGTTCGATAGCTTCTGCTCAGATGTGCTCTGACATAGGGATGTCCCCAAATGGATCTGCATGACCACAGGCCAACCTTGGTCTATTACTTCTTTTCTGCTTCACGCTTAATCATTTGGCATTGCGGATCTTCTTTATACATCCTCCTGATATAGGGAGAACACAGCAGATCACCTTTGATTCTTTTCATTCCTTAACTACTCATACCCATCCAAATGCTACTTAAGAAGGCACTGGGCACACTCTCCATTTGAGATTATCCTATTCTGTGGCTAGAATTGCTTTCTTTCACTGTACCAACCCCTCGTACTGAACCGCCTTGCATCGGTCTTACCTCCTGCACCTATTATCATGCTGGAGTAAGAGAAGAGTTAACAAAGTATACACAGGGATATAGTACTCATCTTCTTACAGTCCTTCCATGCTCCCCATGATTAAGGTTGGAGCACTCCTCCTCCAGATAAATGCCTATAGTTTCCTCATCTTCTTCACTGGTGATAATGTACACAAGCCTATGTCACTCACTGACTTAAGGTACTTCCATGATACCCCAAGTTTCAGCAGGGCTTAAGTTCACTCTCATATCTCTCAGACTCTATTGTCCAGCTCAGAACAACATTTTTAGTTTCTCGGCTTCTTCAGCTCTTCCTCATTTCTGCGTCTAATTCTTCATTAAATTTAAATACTCTTTTCCATTAGGTGGGAAGATCAATATGGTCACAGTGAGTCCTGTTTTCTTTTGTATGCCACTGTATGCCAACTGAGTAACATATGTATCACATGTTTGAGAGATACCTGATTCACTTATTCAAAAAATACTTCTGAATATCTAGTCTGTCTCAGTTTCTACCCTTGGTACTGATGAGACAAAAATACCTCTCCTTTTTGGAAAAGGGAAAAAACTTCCTGATTTAAGGAATCTATATTCCTTTAGAAACAAACAAACAAATAAAAACAAAGTTAAAATGAAAATATATAATGAATGTGATCATAAATGCTAAGATAAATAGTTGTGGAAAAGAAAAACCATGTGTTAAGAGGAGGGTAGAATTTTAAAGAAGTTCTCAGAAAAGATGTAAGACAGAATTTTAGTGAAGATCTAGATGTGAACAGAGAAGAAGATGAAAAATAAAATAAAATAAACTTAGGTGGAAGTCTGGAGAAAGAGACCTCCAGCAAAGTGGGCAGCATCAAAGATCCTAGCTAGGCATATCCTGATTCTTTAGAATTGATGGTCCAGAAGTAGGCATGTGTGGCTAGAGAAGGAGCCAGTGAGAGTTCAATGAAAAGAGAAAATACATACATGATGCACATGAGGCCTCGTAGGTCTGAGGAGCTTCATGAGAACAATGGACGTTACCAGATGATTTCAGCATCGGGACCTGAGTTTTACCAATTTCACTTAGATTATTCTGTTGTCATTAGACTAAACAGAAAAATAAATAAATAAATAACCTAAGAAACAAAGGACCAGAGTAGGTCTCTGCAGTGATACAACTGACAGGTAATATTAGTTTCAAGCAGGGAGGTAGCAGAGAGACTGAATGAGCAGTGTACTTTGGAGGGAGAGATGACAGGTTGTATGGCTAGATGGGATGCTGAAATCTTTCTTTAGAGGACTCAGTCATGATTCTAAAGATCTGAGATCTAGTCTATGGATAGGAAGTATTTCCATTAACTGAGATGAAGAAAACTGTAGAAGGAGTAGGCTTTAGTATATTAATTTAGGCAGTGTACCACAGTCAAGACCTCTCATGGTGATCAGAGTTATATTTTTAAATTAAGTTATCAGTTGTCAGAATGGATGATACAGTTTAGGATTAGCCTCATTCCTTTCAGACAAAAGGTTTTGGCTTCATCCCACATCTCATAGATGCCATAAAGTTGGTCTACGAGGATATGGTGGTTGGGTCTGTGGCGCCAGGGCTTTAGAACGACTGCTGTCTAGATATCTACTCTGAGCATGTTTTTCAAAATTCTAATAAGCAAAACACTCCTGGTTGTGCAGAAGGCTTGGAGCTACTTCTTTCCTCTAAAGCCTCCCAAACTCAGAAGTATTAGACTAGGTTTTCTTGGACAGAGCATGTGCCAGGTCCTCTGATAAACCATCTGCTAGGAATCTGTCCCGCTCTAACACTGAGCCAAGAGCTCCAGATGGGGCTGTGAAAGGGTCTGGATGAAGGAGGCAAGGGATAACTATGGGCACACATTCAAATCATTGTGCCTGGGCCACCAAGGGCATCATCAGATAATGTCCTTTTAGGCCTTTTCAAAGTAGGGAAATACCTATTATTTAAGGATGGGACACCTAAGCCCAGTATGTCCCTAAAACAAATTCTGTGGGTAATTTGAGGACAGATGTCACCTTACAAGTGAAGTTTTTAAAAATTACAAAATCCCAACCTGAAAATGGACAAAAGGTTTACCTTAAGTCTACAATGAGTGGGGGTTGGGGGAGAAACATCTTCTTCCCTTAAAATAACCTGCTTGCTAAGGCAAAAGATATGCAAATTTCTCAGACTCAGAAGTGTATCCGAGGAAAATAGCCAAGCCCTACAGATAGTCCATCACCCACCTGCAAGGTTTTATGAAAGATCTTGGGTCCATTAAAAATTTTAATGCCTCAATTTGCGAAGATTCATCCTCTCCTGCAGGTGCCCAGAGAGCCAAGGTTCTGGGTGAGTGCTCATGGTAACCTGGACTGTGCCTCATTTGCTGTGTGAGCACAACAGTAGTATTTCTGTGCTCAGCACAAGGATGCTCAACAGATTACTAGCTGGGATTCTCTGTCCTAAATAAGCTCAGAGAATCAATCAATGACAAGATTTCCAAGGTCTTTATTGCTAACACCAATAAAATGGGAAGAAACTTCGTCAAATGGGGTACCTTGGAGACAATTACACACATTAGAAAGGGACGGTCAATAGAGGCTCATGTGTTTAGCAGTTCTTTCATCTAGAATA
Organism: Arvicanthis niloticus; assembly: GCF_011762505.2. Taxonomy (NCBI): domain Eukaryota; kingdom Metazoa; phylum Chordata; class Mammalia; order Rodentia; family Muridae; genus Arvicanthis; species Arvicanthis niloticus. The sequence continues at coordinate 88,750,055 of NC_047661.1, read as the reverse complement.
GGTAGATTATGCTAGAAATGTAAGAATAGAGAAAGTAATTTGCTAATAAACTTGCCAAATAATAAGGCATCCCCTTGTCTTTCTAAGCTTTGAAGAACAATGGAAAGAGTCCCAAGTAGAATCTATCCCTATACCAAGGACAAAGATTCAAATAGGAATACCTTAAGGAAACATTATGATCTGAGAGAATGGACTTATTTGTAAAATACAAACTGGCTTCTAACAAACCTGGAAATTATTTTATGTTAACAAATTAGTTCATTTAGAAGTGTGTGTGTGTGTGTGTGTGTGTGTGTGTGTATGTGTGCCTGTGTGTGTGCGTGTGCGTGTGTGTGTGTGTGTTTGTGTTCGCACTTACATGCGCACATGTATGTAAAATGTATGCTTGTATATGCACATGGGGGTGTGCGTGAATATGTGAAGGCCAGAGAAGGGTGTTGGGTGCCCGCTTCATTGCTCCTCATCTTCCCTTTGACACAGGGTCTCTCATTGAACCCAAGGTTCACTGTTTCTCAGCAAGGCTAACTGGCCAGCAAGCCCCGACTCATCCTCATTTTCTCTGCTTTCTAAACCCCAGTACTGGGGTTACATGAGCCCACAGTTATCCTGGTTTTGTTTGTTTGTTTGTTTTGTTTTGTTTTTATGTGGATGCTAGAGATCAGAACTCAGGTCCTTATGCTTGCATAGCAATTTCTCTTACCCCTTGAGCCATCTTACCACCCCCACCCTACCCCAAAAAAAACCCTGGAAATACTAACCTGCCTCTAGATGTAGAAAGAAGTGCATTAAGAGAAAAAATATTGTGAGCAGGCATGTTACTCACATTGATATGCATTAATAACTTGTCTATGCTTGTGGTTGGCAGCAAAACATCAGCTTACAGCAGAGGCAGGTTCTCTCAGGGCTACATGCCAGCTGTGTGATCTTAGGCAAGAGAGTTTTCTGTGTCTTGGTCTCCTAACCTGTAAAATGGGCCATCATAGTTCATATTTTAAAACAAAGTAAAGATTAAATGATTCAGTATATGCAAAGCACTTTATCTGGTACCTGGAACAGAACAAGCATAGCACAGCTTTGGCGACTGTAAAGTTATCAGTTCATCACCATAAACATGGGTTCTATGCTTATTCTCCCAAAGTACTGGATTAGAACACATTTCCCATAGTGCTTAGGGGAATCTCAGTGCTTGTTATCCTGAAGAGGCCTGTCAAATACAGGCAGGATAGAACATCACAGAGCTCAGGTTGGGCACATGCTAAGTCCTGTTGTGTCATGAAAATGACCTGAGAAGGCTTTCTGGTTGTAGGATGAAGAGTGATTTCCAGCACTGCTTTTTGTCTCATACAGAAACTGAAAGGCAGTAATGCCACTCCCACCAAAAGAAATAAAATTCAAACATTTTTAGCATCAAGGCATGAAGTCAGAGAAACACATGAATTGCAATATTAGTTTATTCCTAATTTGCTGATGTTCAGGATGAATACAGCACATTTATGGTTTTTATTTTGATGTTTTATTAGGTCCAGCTACATGAAATTGCACATTTGTGGGTCAAATAAGATATAATATCAGTGCTTTTCATAGAGGTCATTTTATAATGTGCCCTGGACCTTGGTATTCTGAGAACTGCACTTTAATTGTTATTCTTTTTTCCATACTTTGTGCTCTGTAGGAAATTTATTAAAGGGCATGTTTTAAAAGATGTATGTGAAATAAAGACATTTCAGGACTGACCTTGGGTTGCATAAAGATCGAGTTTGCATAAAATGTCCCAACGATTTTGTCTCACTCATACACAGTGCTGCTGAAATTGGAGGTGCCTTCTGAAAACACTTATTTCAGACCCTCCTGGTGATGAGTTAACAGGGGTCCTGAGGGGTGAATCTATTTACCCATGGTCACAGTTAGAAAGGATCAGAGTCAAAAATAGCTCTCCAGTTCCTCAGCCCCTATTCAGTTTCTCTTGTGTGAAAATCGAATCTCTATTGTCTGGAATCTTGTCAGGCTTGGTTCATAAAGAAGCCACAGGCGCGGTATGAAAGACCTGGGGTGTGAGCAGGTGGGATGTGAATTGGATGCTGGGATGCACTTTGCTTGAGTCTCTAACTAGAGGCTTGGTTCTGGACAGAAGTCATGAGGAAAACAATCACCTGTATCTAAGAATGCTTAGACCTCTCAGATGAGTGACACTTGAAGATAAAAATAGTATGGAGAGAGAGGGCAGGAGAAACATCTCAGCTGCTCACATGCAAGGAGTCTCTCTAGTGCCTCTACCCTCTTACAAAACTGCACAGGTTCAGAAATGCTGGCAGCTGCAGAGACACAGGTGGGTTGACATCGTCGAGAGGTAGGCTTTCTTCTGACCATCTTCCAAGTTTCCTAGCACTGTGTTCAACTGTGAGAACTTAATGAGTTTCCCAATAAAAGGCATTACGAAAAAATAGCTTGCACTGATTGGCCTAAGCCTGGGTACCTGAACCAATAACTATATTGAAAAACACAACACAACAAAACAAAACAAAACAAAACAACAAACAAACAGTAAAACAAGTCACAGGAGATTGGGGCCCCTTCAGATGGTAATATCTACAAGATCAACAATCTAAGATAAAATGATGTACTATTTGCATGTATCCTATGAACATTATTCACATACTTTAAAGCATTCCTAGATTGTTTGTAATACCAAATACAGTAAAAATGCTGTATAGGTAGTTGTACTTTTTGATGTACAGAAAAATAGCAAGAAGAAAAGTCTGTATATGATCAGAAGAAATATATATATTTATGTTAATGTCTTTATATATTTATTCATTCAAAAACAAACATTTACTAAATGTGTATTTTTATTAGCAGTTTGTCACTAATTTGGACAGCCAGCAAAGAATGAATTAAAAGTGTCTAACAGAACTAAATGTAGATTCTTTAAGAAAGCAAAAGTGGAAAATAGTGGCTAGTGATCAACCAACAGGTATTTAAGGCAGTGGCTGTACCAAAGTTTACTCAAAAGCTTCTTTGCTGATGGATGTTTAGGTTCATCCTGAGTTTTCAGTCTAACAGGTGTCCTTGCAGTAAACACTTTTGTGACTCTGTTTGTGTCCATCCATGAATATGTTTCCAGGGTAATTCCCTGATACTGAATTCCAGAGTTAGAGCTCATGGAGGTTTGACTGGTTTTCATAAAAGTTATTCTAAAAAGTTTATTTCTGATGATTCATACCCTTATAATCTTGTTACTTGAGGACTCATAAGTGTGTGTGTATGTATGTGTTCAGAAATACACATACACACACACACTATGTATGTATGATCAATATTTATAAATGTATGCTATGTACACATATAATTTCATAGCAATGTTTTAAGAACACATAAAAGAGACACAGTATATTTTAATGGAGCTGTATTTCTTTCAAATTTATAAAATGCTGTTGTTTTTATAATTCATGATATCATGGCACACACACCAAAGTCTATACAAACCTCATCCATGAAACACAAGACTACAAAGGACTATCTTGCTTAAGAAGGAATGCATCTCTCTCCCTTTCATTCCAACACTTCCCTAAAGTCTCAGAAGACCAAGCTTACTTTCCTCAATAGAAAAAAAAAAACAAACCTCTGTAGGTGGAAACTTCGAGGAATAAAGTTCTTAACAGTTGTTGATTTTTTTTTTTTAATGTGTGAGACTCTGTATGAGTACTTGTGTACCATGGGCATGAAGGAGCCCTGAAGACTGAGGGTGCTTTGGGTCCCTTGGAACTGGAGACACAGGCTCGCGTGAGCTACCATATTGGTACTTGGAGTCAAAACTTGATTCTCTGCAAGAGTAGTATGCACTTTTAACTTCTGAGCCATCTTTCCAGCTCCAAACTGTTTGACTTTATTTTTACCCAGGATTCTTCTCCTTCTGAATTTCCAAGAGGATGGCTATGACCATTAATGCTAGAATTTTATTTAGTGGCATAGAGTAGGAAAAGTCTGAAAGGGAACAAGATGCTAAAACAGGTCTCAGCAGATACTAACCAGGTGGGTTGATCAAGGACAAACAAATTACCCCAGAGGTGTTATGACAGAACAGTGACCTACCATTTCTGTGACAGACAGAATCCAGGGATCCAGTTCTTAGCCATGGGAAATCCCAACCTGCCATTGCCAACAGATGGGCAGAGAGCAGAAGTTGAGCTTCTGCCTACCCTGTGCCAGAGGGAAATCTTGTTAATTCCCAACACAAATCGTTCCACATAGACTTTTTGCATTATTGAATGCCATTTCTCTGATTAAAATGGCTTGAATTGTTTTTCTCATTAGAATCATTTGATATTTAGAATGCTGTGACATTCAATGAAAATGCTAAAGTTGAACAAGGGAGAGGCAATATCCAATTTAATTTATTTAAGAAGACTAGGAGTCTCTGTGTAGGCATCATCAAATTTTATGTGCTCTTCAATTAATTTTTCTAATGACAATGCTTTTATTTTTTATTTACATTTTTTCCACTTGATGACTCTTAACAAGAGCAGTGAGTGTTGATTCATAGAATATTGTGACTACATTAAAAACCTTATGTCTTTAAAAAGATAAAAATATAAAATGGGCACTGAAATACTCAAGCCAAGTGATTTTACCCTTGAGTGGGCACTCACTATCATGTTAACCTTGCTGTAGAACTTTTACAGAGCCTGAATGTACCCTACAGCGTAGAATATTCCACTTCAGACACATTTGCTGCAGGAAAGATGTCACTAACAATGGTAATTTTGTCTTCCATCTACACTTAGATCCAATGTCCAGAGCAGGCCTTTTTTTGTTGGACCCTAGATCCACTCTCTACAGTTCCCAGATCTGCACTGAGACCCTGGTGTGTAGGCTGTACCAACGGCAGTCCTATCCCCTGTGACTAATGATTGAGCATGGATGCCAAAGTGAAAGTCTCTAAGGATCAAAGTCTCTGGAGTCATAAGTTGGCAGTGACCTACCTCAAAATTCTCTTCTAGTCCTCCGTGCAGTCTCCTTGCTCTTGGAGCTGATCTTTGCTCTCCATTCTTCCTAGCCCAGGAAACCTTATCAGCATTCACTGTTTTTACTTGAACAACTCTTCTGTCACTTCTCCATCACTTGTGAAGCATGTGGCTTCTTTGGGAGCCTCACCAATGCATTACATGTGTATTCTATCAAACAGCATGAAATGTAATCCCACAGACATACAAGAAAACCACTATTTCCCCATAATTCAATCTGAAAATATAAACACTTGAGGAGTAGGTAATTTCTTTGTATTTTGTTGAAAATTTCTTGGATTGTCTTTCAGAGATGTTTGTGCTTAACAAAATATAATTCTTCATTATTTGCTGTCCTTCCTAGTTCTAATCCAAGAGATGGATAATTAGATCCTGAAATACAGGTTTGTTCTCAAGTAAGGCAAAGGGTGATATAGAAGAAATGTCAAATGACCATGAATGATGATAACTCAGCAGAATAATATACAGTGCAGAAAGTATAGTTAATGTCACCAGCAGGCATTTTTTTTTTAACCTTTGCCTCTTTAAAATAACTATTCTGGATGCATTGACTGAGGTTATTGGCACTTCTCACTCTGGCATCTGATAAAGCACTAGACATTTTACTGGTCTTTGCAATGTCTAGCAACTTGACACAAAAAATATACAAAACTGTAACTGGGCGTGGTAACGCCCATCTACAGTTCCAGCTCTGAAAAGGGTTAGGCAAGATGATCACTAACTTGAAGCAAATATCTGTCAAACAGGGCACACCTAAAAATTTAACTGAGGAAATATTTGATATTTGCCCTTCTCCTTATTACCAGAGTCAAAAATAAAAGTAAAATGTGTTGCCGTATCTTTCATATGATAATGAATAAGACTACTGTCGAGCCATCGGGTATAGGAGCTAATGAAGGTTATGGAAATTTTCATGGATAACTTTCCTGGCTCACTGAGTGTATCAGTCAGGGAAGGAGAGTCACCATGATCACTAGGAACTAGGGGACTCACTTTAGGAATTAAACTCCAAGCCACAGCACATGTAAAGTGCTGGCGAGAGAAGTTGGAAATGAGTCAATCAGCTTACAGTAGTAATAAGGACTGACAGACATGAAGATTGTGCATGGAAGAGTGTTTGCTGCCTCTGTAACCACCACCTCTGAGGATCCATAGAAGAATGTGAGGTCTGGCCACTGCCTTTGGTCCACAAACCAATGAGCAGAAAGAAGAGCTAAAAGTAAAGGAAGGTGGGGAAAAGCTAGAACTTGCTGGGCTCCTCTGTACCACCTAGCACATTAGGAGACCAAGGCCAGGGGAAGCAGCCATTGTTTCCTTGCTGGCTTCCAGATCTCATGCAAGTATCTTTATGTTTTAATTTGGAGCCTAAAAACACATGGAGAAAAAAATTCTGGACAATGTGTTGCTTAAAGTAACCAAAGCAATGACGCATAATACTGCATGAGTTATTGTGTTGGGCAGGGATCTTCAGAGGAGCAGAATTGATTTATAAACATATTTCATAAAAGAAGACTTATCAGATAGGCTTACACAATAAGGCCTGGACAGTACAATTGTCTACATGCTCAGAATACACAGAACCCTGCAGCTGCTCAGATCACAAAGCCTTATGCCTCTGCAGTCCTTATCTGGTGATGAGAGTCTGGACCATTCTGAGAAGGTGGAGTTCAGTCTGATGTTAGTGTGTATTGAGGCAGCAGCAGCACCAGCACACAGGTTCAGGAAGATGATAAGGAAGGAAAGCAATACTGCTGTGTCCTAGGAACTTTATATCTGGGTTTCTGGAATGTGGCATCGGCTCTGAGACTAGGTTTTACACTTCATGTAATAATCCTCTGTGGATTTCATCTTTCCTAAATGATTTCAGATCCTGCCAAGTTGGCACCAAGAATAACCACCACAGTCATTCCTTCTCAGCCTACCATCACTATGCTTCTCTTTAACATCTTGCTGTTTTACATTTTTGTTTATTTTTCTACATTTATTTTATATATTTTATTAATATAATTACATTATTTCCCCTTTACTTTCCTCCCTTCAGCGTATCCCATATTTCCTTCTTCCAACTTTTTCCATGTTCCCTCAACTCTCAAATTGATAGCCTCTTCTTCCCCAGTAATTATTGTTACACATATAGAAAGAGATGGGGAGGGGGAGAGGGGAGATGGAAAAGGGAGGGGGAAGGGAGAAGGTAAAGGGAGAGGGGGAGATAGGGAGGGAGAGGGAAGGAGGAGGAGGAGGAGGAGGAGGAGGAGGAGGAGGAGGAGGAGGAGGAGGAGGAGGAGGAAGAGGAGAGAGAGAGAGAGAGAGAGAGAGAGAGAGAGAGAGAGAGAGAGAGAGAGAGAAACTGCTGAGTTTCTTTGTGTATATATGGTTTTCAGTTTTCACAGTAGCCGTCAGTTCCCTGTAGTTCCTTGTCCAGGGGTGTGACCCACAAGATTTTCCCCCTCCTATCTATTAAAATTGCAATTGTTCAGATCTCGTTCATGCAACTATTGCTTTAAAAAATTGTTTCACAGCTGACCTTCTGGAATTCTATTTTTTAGCATATTTAACTCCTAAAGATAATAGCAAAATTAGACTCATATAGTGTTGCAGCCCGTACTGCCCGTTCCGGTCCGAGGGTCAGGGTCTAGCGAGAGAGAGAGAGAGAGAGAGAGAGAGAGAGAGAGAGAGAGAGAGAGAGAGAGGATAAAGGGGAAGAGACGCGAAGAATGGAGACAAGACAGAGATTCTGATCAAGTTTCGTTTATTGAAGGGAATTCTGAGCTATTTATAGGCTTTTGCCACGTGCCTTGTAGGCCCGTGGATACCACATGCCTTGCAGGTGTTGATATGACGTAAGCCTTACAGGCGTCTATAGCGTGGACAGCACGTGCACCACAATGCCTTGCAGGCGTGGATAGCACATGCGCCTTATAAGCATGAATGGTGTAGATAGCACGTGGACAGCACGTGAACTGCATGCCTTGCAGGCGTGGCCACCAAGTGCACTTTGCAGCTGGGGGCAGTAAACAGCAACACAAAATATGTGGGATATCAGAGTGTGCTTCAGCTGTTGTAGGCTATTGAAAACCAAATCTTTCGTCAGGGTATATGGTTCCAGATGGCTGCAAAGTTGATCTAGCCGCTTTCTGCTAAAGTCGGCTCCCAACAATATAGAACATGATAAAAATTATTTGAAAATACATAATCTCTTCCCCTCAATGATACAAAAAATTTTATATATCTTTTTATCCAAATTTTATTTACACATTTTGTTTTTATCTGAATTACATGCCTATTTTGTTATTCTGTGGCTTATATGATGACATATAAGATGTACACATTACTTTTGTGTTACAGTAGCAAAATACTTGGCAGAAGCTAATTAAGAGAAGAAAGATCTATTTTAGCCTCAGTTTCGGCCCGTCACTGCAGGCCTGGTATAATAGATTTGCTAGGTTCATGGGAGTTGGAAGCTGTGGCAGAGATGATTCACACAGCAGTCTTAGATATATCAGAAAGTAGACAGAACAAAGCAAGCCTAAGGCTCTTACACTCAACCCCACTCCTACTTACAGCATGTTGCTAGAAGTCCACCTTCTAAAGGCTTGATGGACTCCTCACCACCCACCAATTCAAATTCAGACAGTATAAACCAAGTGCCACCATCTAGAGAACCAGTTCCTCAAATGTGACCCTGCGGGGGAAAATGTACATTCAAACTTTCTACTTGTGGTTCAAATGGGATCATAGCCAGTTCGGAATGTAAAAATGCCTTTAGTATCTAATGTAGTAATAATGTACTGAGTGTTCAATGTCTTTTCTGAGACACAAGGGGAACTTTTATCTATAAACTCTTGTATTCTTTTCAATTACACACTTCTAGTACATAGTGGTACGTGACAAATATTTCCCATTCCAAAAGGGGCAATAAGAGGATAACAGGGAAAGCAAGACTGAAACCCAATACAGCACACTTGCATCTCCATGTACAGGGTCTGGATCTTATAGTGTCATGATAGGAACTTAAACAGGCTGAGTCAGCTCCATTTCTAAGACTCTGCCACTTGTAGCACATGGGGACTCTCCAGCTGCCTGGAAGCTGGTCTACTAGCAGCCTTCAGATGAAGATATAGAACTTTCAGCTCCTCCTGCACCATGCCTGCCTGGATGCTGCCATGCTCCTGTCTTGATGATAATGGACTGAGCCTCTGAACCTGTAAGCCAGCCCCAAGTAAATGTTGTCCTTTATAAGAGTTGCCTTGGTCATGGTGTCTGCTCACAGCAGTAAAACCCTAAGAAAACCAATAAATAAATAAATAAATAAATAAATAAATAAATAAATAAATAAATCTATAATCATGTAATAATATTATATATTTATTCAAATATGTAGCCAGACCACATTGGATCATAGTTACAATGACTTCTGAAAACTTGCATAGCCACACCTATAAAAATACTTTCTTACTTTGACCTATTTGAAATGTGAACCTCCTTTTTTATTTAATTTTTCTTATTATACTTATTCACTTTACTTACTGCACATCTCCTGGTCACCTCTTCCCACAATCCTTCCCCAATTCCCGCATCCCTTTCTCCTCTGAGTGGTTGGGAACCCTCTAGATATCCCTCCACCCTGGCACTTCAAGTCTCTGCAAGGCTACGAGTTCCTCTCCCACTGAGACTAGACAAGGCAGCCCAGCTAGTAGAACATATCCCACATATAAGCCACAGCTTTTGGGATAGTCCCCATTCTAGTTGGTGAATCTCTCTTTTTAAATGAAAGACTGTCAAATGAGTTTGTATTTTTATACTCAAAAGCTTTTCATGAGTACAGTCTTGCCTTTAAGAAATTTTTTTTCTAATGTCCTTCTACAAAGTGTACTATCTCCCTTCAACAGCACCAAGTTTGTTAATAATTACTGTCATCTTGTCCACATATGTAAGTATACTACTTCTCAGGTCAAATGTCATGCTTGTAAAATCCTCTTCTGCTTTTGTCCACATTTTCCCCAGTAACCCTGGATAAAGCAGTGTATTAGTGACTTTCATGTTGCTATGACAAAATACTATAATGAAAATGATCTTAGAGAGAAGAATTAAAGAATGTATTTTCTCTTAAGTTTTTGGGAAAATAGAGTCCAGCATTGCAGGAAAATATGGCAACTTTGAGTCAGGGAAAACACTGCAACAGGAGTAAGAAGCCAGTGATCACAGACAGGAATCAGACATAGAAAACAGTAAATGAGATGATTCTCTCGAACCTCAAAACCCACCCTTAGTGGAACTTTCCAATATTCTACCTCCTAAATGTTTAATGACATTCTCAAAGAACACCGTCAACTGGAAACCAAGTGCTCAAATACCTGCGTGCTTTCTTGAAATTTCTTCCCACAAATGAGCTAGTCAATTACTCTTTACAAAAATATTCTATGTGTATAGGTGTTTTGCCTGCATATGTATCTGTACATCATATGTGTAGCTAGTGTCTGTGGCGGCCAGAAGGAAGTATTGAGTACCCTGGACCTATAGTTTTAGACAGTGGAGAGCTACTGTATGAGCACTGGAAACTGAACCCAGGTCCTCTTGAAGAGCACTGCACTAAACCATTGATGCATCTTTCTAACTAGTCCATAACTCGTGAACTCACTCTCGCTCAAAATTTCAGGATAAAATAAGTAAATAGTCAGATTATTTTCCACAACATAACAAGAATTTTCTAGAGGCCATCTTCAAGGAAAGACCTTGCTCCTGTCTGAAACTGAATTTAAAAAAATATCTTTACTGTTCCTATTTCTATTAGAACTCTTATCTTTCAAATTCCTAAGAACCCTCCATTCAATAGACTGTGTAGCATCCTAATGCTTTTCTTGTGTGCATCTCCAAACTCATTCAAACTTCTATCACAAACCATTTTCAAGTGCCAAACAACCACACCGTCAGGTTCTTCACAGCATTACTTATTCCACTCCTTGATATAATTTCTATAATTTGCTTTTCCTCTTGATATAATAAAATAATTGACAGAGCAATGTTTGGCTCATGGCTTCAGAGTGGTTAGGGAATGGCATGGTGCTGAGAACTCCTGGTGGGAATTCATCATCGTGGGGCATATAGGAAGCCAAGAACACACACCAAAGCCAGGGGTGTGCTATCATCTTCTAATGCTCATCTCTAGTAATCTACTTTTATTAACAGGCTCCACTTCTGTCTTAGGGTTTCCATGGCTGTGAAGAAACACCATGAGCAAGGAAATTCTTATAAAGGCAAACATTTAATTGGGGCTGGCTTACAAGTTCAGAGTTTCAGTCCATTATCATCAAGGCAGAAGCACGGCAGCATGAAGGCAGGCATGGTGCAGGAAGAGCTGAGACTTCTACATCTTCATCTGAAGGCTGCTAGAAGACTGGTTTCCAGGAAGCTAGGATGAAGGAGTCTTAAAAACCATGTCCACAGTGATATAGTTCTTCCACGGTCATACCTATTCCAACAAGGCCACACCTCTAATAGTGCCACTCCCTGAGCCAAGCATATTCAAACCACTACAACCTCCACTGGAAAAATAATACTTATTGGCTCATGATTCAGAGTATATGCACTACATACTGGATATATACTTCATTTCTGCAGAAATGCCAGCCAAAAATGAGTGTCTAGATTTACCAGGTCATCTGCTTTCACATATGGTGGTACAAGGAAATTATATTCACATAGACTATTGTTATACCTAATTTGTTAGAAAATTAATTGCATGGTTAGCAATATTCCCTTGTGAACTGGGGGTAAGATATTCTGTAAATCTATTGGATCATGATTTTGGCAGAAGTACTGTGAACACAAAGAAAAACCATATCTAGATTAGAGTAATCTGATTTCCAAAACAAATAAGCTCTGCCTTCCATGATAGAAAAGATCCAATATAAACGGAGAGCAAGGTAATTATCCTTAGGCATAGTGCCACATTCAGCACTCAAGGAAAATCCCTGCTATTCATAGGTTGGACAAAATCAGAGCCCCTGGTTAGATCAGCCATAAAGAATAGAATTTCAGGTAACAGAGTCCATGCTTAGCAATCTAGATAATCAAACTTTTATTAGAAAACTAGAGACACTCTGATTATTTTGTATAAGAAATTTATTACAAAATTAGAACGTTATACACTTGTACAAAACTCTACAGAAAATTGAAAACTGGAATGTTGAAGGAAAGGAAAGGGAGTTACTGGCCAGTTCTCCTGAAACACTGGCTTTCAGGGAAGTGCATGGGGCTGCTGTGACTACAAAAATGGCGAGGATCTCTGTGTGCTTTCACCTTTGTGGATCCATAACTGATTGTGGATCTGGCTTTTGAACCCATGAGTCAAGTTAATTAGCCATACACAAGAGCTAGGGGAGAAGGGCGGAATATGGGGAGAGAGAGAGAGGGAGACAGAGAGAGAGAGAGAGAGAGAGAGAGAGAGAGAGAGAGAGAGAGAGAGAGAGAGAGAGAACAAGCTAGAGTCATCTTGGTGCTTTTAATCCTGTCCCCTTTCCATGCACTTGGCTGTAAAGACTTCTGTGATGCCAACTTTACTTCAGTTTTTCAAAAACCCTATTTTTAGCAACTTTGCTTAGGAATCATAAAGCTGATGCAATTCAGAAAAATGTAATTCTCTCTACCAGATTGATGTGGCTCAATGTAGCACCACCTCAGAGAAAGAGGTTTCTTCTATTCCAAAGAGCCAGACTATTGTGCCAGTGATGTTCTAGAAACCCAATCCAGAGAGCCCCCAAGCAGCTTTAGTGAAGCCTAAAGAATAGAACAGCGAACAACCAGAAGACATTTGTTCTAAATACTAACTTTACAGTTATAGCATGCTAATGCTGTGGAGAAAAACAAAATAGACCCATAAAGGAATATGACAAATGAGAAGTGACTTAGACAGGGCAAAAAAGTAGTTCTTTGCTAAGGAATGCATCAAAACTGGGAAGGGAAAACAAAGAACATAGAAAGGTGTTTCAGAAAAAGTAAGAGCTGGTGCCCCCCCCCCCAATGTTCTGTCAGGACCTGTCTATACTTTCTAGAACTTATGATGTGATCTAGAACTCACTCCAAATATTTTATTTTCTATTTCTCCACTTAAATTCAGCATCAGACTGAATATTGCCAAATTCAGTGGTTAATTCACTTCTGTTCAGCATCCCAGTACCACCAGTTTCTTGAGAAACTGTCTCCATTTGTCTTCTGAAATACCATTGTTGGTCTCTAATGTAATGCCTTCTATGAGACTAAGACTGTTAGATTTCTTTTTCTTTATTATTTTTTGTTTATTCACTTTACATCCTGCTTAGTCTCCCCCCTCCCTGAGCTTTGGGTTTCTTAATGTTATTTTTCTAGAATGTCATGGCGGGAAGGATGTGAGGAAGCAAAGCAGTTTATTTTATGGTGCCAGGAAGCAAAGCATGTGTGTCTGTGTTAGGGGGTTTCCTCCCCCACCCTATTCAGGTTTCCAGCTTATGGAACCATAACAACTAGATTCAGGTCAGGCCTACACCTTTTAATTCTCTCTAAAAAAATGTCTTCCCTAACAGACACAACTAGAAGAACACTTTAATGATCTCCTAGGTGCTTCCCAACTCAGTGATGTTCCCAGGCAAGACTGAACATCTCTAAAGGCCAGCCAATAACAGCTTGTATGGATGAGAAAAAGAATAAGAACAAGATATTTGGGAAGCTAGGTGAAGCATTTTCTAGAAGGAAAGCGATCATCAGCAATTTAAATGCTGCTGAGAGCTGACCTTTGGATGTGACTGCGAAAAGCTTGAAAACGGAAGAAGGTTTTACAGAATATTGAAACCAAAGTCAGAGGGGAGCAAGTCTGAGTGATAGCGAAAGTGCAGAAATCAATGGCAGCAACTTAAGCAACTGTTTGGGGGGGGGTTGATTTAGAGGATAAATGTCAACCGTGGAGAGGACAAAGGGGCTACTCTTTTAATTCATTTTAAGAGGTATGTGTATCCTATGGAAGACTTGGAGATAAAAATGAACTTTGAATTGCAAAATAGAGAGAGGACCATTGGCCACTGGTATCCTAGAGCTCAGAGGGAATAGGCTCCGTGAGTAAGAGAAGAGCTGGGCTTTGCAGAGCACAGACACAGTTCCCATAGCAACAGCTGAGGATATAAGCAGATGAGTAGGTGTGATGGGGAAAGTTGGTAGACAGTCTACTTATTTTTCTCCATTGCTGAAATATTGCTAACCTATTCCATACAGTGAGTACCCCAGTGTTTTCATTAGATTACTTCTCATCTCATAATCATTTGCAAAAAAAAAAAAAAACAAAAACAAAAAAACAAAAAACCTCATTTAATCCCATGACTTCAAATATACAGCACTTCCTTGTTTCTTTTACAGCAACCTCTTGCCTCAAACCTATTCCAAGTTTTCTTCCTGACATTTGAACTTAATGTTGAACAGACAAGTCAAGCTTAATACCTATAAAAGGGATCAATTTATTTACCATCCCCCTGCCCTCAGTCAGCTCCTAACAATTAACCAAGTATTGTGGCACAAAGAAAGTATCATAAGCCAAAATGTTGGCATCCCTTACATAACATTTCTTTTTGTCTCATGCTTTTGAGATTCCCTGCTTGAATAAAACTTAACATTGGATCCTCAGATAACATGATGAATGGATAAAAACAAAAAACAAAAACTCCCAATGTTTCTTTTCCCCATACGTCTGTATTTATGTCATAGCCAAGAAAATGATATGTTATAAAGCATGGGTACTTCTTGCCCAGATTATGCAGTAGTGGTTACTCTGTTTCCCTAGTTACACCCTTGTCTCCCATTAGTGAAGCTTCTACCAAGTAAGCCGCAATGATACTTTGAGTGAGCAGATACAATCCTGTTTCTTTCCCCACTATTGTAATAGTCTTTATTATTCTGCATCAAGATGTCCTAGCGTGCATTAGCTGTCAATTTGACATAGCCTAGGATCTCCTGAAAAGAGCCTTGAGGAGCTATATTTTCAGGTTGTTCTGTAGCCATATCTCTGAGAATCGACTTGATATTAACTGAGAGGGTAGGGAGGGCCCAGTTTACTGCTGGTAGCACCATTCCTAGTCATTGGCCTAGGTGAGATCTTGCAGAAGTGGGGTGAGAGGGAAGAGATGCTGGTGTTCAGAAGAAAGCAATTCAAACATTCTGCCCTTTAAAATTGTCCACCCAGTTTTATTTGTACCTCAATTCTTGGTTCCATCTACAAATACAGTTCTGTGGGAACAACCCACAGCCAAATTGTCTATTGAGTGGGCTGATGATCAATGGTAGTGAGTTAGAACAGTTGGAACATGAATTACTGAAGTTAGTGCTCTGGTTCTAGGAAGAAGGAAACAGCTTCACAGAGGTTTGGACCTCTCCTCCCAGCCTCTTGGCTTCTCAGCAGAAGAGGCAGAACCGGGCCTGGTTTGTTGGATTCCTCATCTCTGTGCCTCTTGGTCTCCTTGTTAGTTGTATTGCAGAACTGCAGGCAGTAATAAATGTATATCCTAACAAGCTTGCAACTAATTGTGTTAAAAATAGCTGGCCACGTGATCATGAAAGTCCATGAAGAGAAAACAAAAGAAAATACTATCAACATGAAAGAAAGAAAATGGCCCCATTTCTTCTCTTGCATGGTTTGAATTGTATTTGGGCCTGTGCTGGGAAGTCTCAAGAGGGAACATTAGATTTCCTTCTGGGCATTTCTGTTCCTCAGCTTTGAACTGATGTTAAATAGCTAAATGCATCATTCCAGTATTATTAATTGAGGGCTTATCTGCCACTTTCTTCTTTTGTCTGTCTCTCCTCAATATCCATTCAATACCTATTTCAGGTAGGTCCTTGAAAACAAGATTTAAAAAAAAAACAACTAAATCATGTAATAAGTAGACCAAGTAAACTGAACAAAGGTAAAAGGAACATTTTTTTCAACGCTAATTTATATTCATCGCTTCAGATATTATTAATGCAAATTTTCTTCTTCAAACCAGTAAGCAACAATATCTAATCATTAAGTGTAATAAATGCTGAGGGCATTTCCCACCTCTCTGCAAAACCACAGCACACTTTTCCTCTTCCACATATTATGCAGGTCCAATTTGCACAGAATTTAGGAGTGTTTCATTAATTCACTTAAACAGGGTGCTTGTTCCTAATGAGCTCACTCACACAAAAGAACCTAGGAGCTGTCCCCTACTGGCGAGTGAGGGCGAGATCCTGACACATAGGGTGTTAAAAACAGGTAATTCTCTAGTGGGGATGCTATCCTGAGAAGCTGGCAATACTTAAGTAGAGCTGCACTGTCTCCAGGAGAGCTAGTTTTACCTACCAAAGCTAAGCCTTTGGTTATCCCCATGGGGCTGAGCCAGACTGACAGGTGCTCCCTGCATTCTGATCAGTAAAAACCTCTCTTAGGCTCACTTCTCTCTTCCCAAGCGCTTTGGCCCTTTTGATATCTGTTAAAATATCAGCATTTAAAAACATTCCCTATGAATCAGAAAAAAATAAATAAGGAAGAGGATAATTACACATTGGACTGCGAAACACCCTCCAAATTCAGAGGTCCAAGTGCAACCTCCTGGTTTCTCAAATCTGACCTGCTTTCTCACAATTCATTGTGATGAGGCATAACGGAGTAGTACGGGACTCTAATTCTATGTGACTTTATAACTGTATAAGAAGTGGTGGCGCACGCCTTTAATCCCAGCACTTGACTCAGAGGCAGCCGGATTTCTGAGTTCGAGGCCAGCCTGGTCTACAGAGAGTTCCAGGACAGCCAGGACTACACAGAGAAACCCTGTCTCGAAAAACCAAAAAAAAAAAAAAAAAAAAAAAAGTGGGGATTTGAAAGTGTGCACATATACCTGCATCCACACCACACACACACACACACACACACACATGCACACGTACATATGTACCTATACACACGTGTGCGCATGCACACATAAGTACATACACACACACACAGTACAAATTAGATCTGTAGTGCAACAAGCCAAGAAACTGAAAGGGAGCCTCGAGGAGCAGGCTCTGCACATGTGCCTACAGATGACGAGTTTCTAGAACTACTGTGCAGGCCCTAGGAGTGCAGGAGTTTGAGGGAATGCTAGCAGTGCTGATGTCACAAGTCTAGCTCCACTTCCACCATGAATTTTCTCTGAAATGTCAATGAGTTCACCTCATTTACAACCTCCTTAAGTCCCTCCCGTGATTCCTATCACTCTCATTATGACATATGCCATTTTGGCTACTCCTCCAACCACACATTGTAAAGATCTTTCTTCTCTAGCGGCTCTGGGTCCCTGAGGGTCTCTAAACACTAAGCACTCATGTATTCCCATTGTTTCCCCTTTTCCACTTTAATTAGGTTTCTGGGGCAGGGGAAGCAATCATAAAGACATTTTTGGTCACCTATGCCAAATAGCGCTCTTCTCCCCCACCTCCCAATAATAATACTCAGCAGTCACTTACATTCTGTATTTTTCTGGTTTATTCCTGTTTACTCCTGTATACAGGAATTGGGTCAGGTTTGGGATTGTGTTCCAAAGCCTAGGTCTGTACTGTAAGTAGAAAGAACTCAAACCATGTCTGTTGACTTAAACAGGAGAAAAAAAAGTGATTTTTCCAGTAACTTGAAGAACTTCTAATTTTTAAGTGGTCCCATTCCAAGGCACGCCCAGCCACTGTGTCCATTTTCCTTTTCATGCATACAAAACAGAGCCCACTTTTTACATATTGGGAACTATCCTCCTTCCTACACTCTGAATCTCAAGAAGGGAATTTCCTAAATGAGGAAGAACTAAAAAGTGAGTCTTCCTGGGGGAGATCTCCCCACCTGATTCATCCTCGAACCTCTATAGAAAATGGTTTGGGTGGGTGTGTTACTCAGTAGATATAGATCAAAGGAATCCTTAAGGGACCTAAAATACAGATTTATCTAATTGTTTTCAAAATGACCCATGTCTTTCATCCAGACATTCTATTGTACTTCAGGACATTTCAGCTCACCTGTCTATTGTAGGCAGCCACCTGGAAGGCCTCTAAGAAACTCTTTGTCTTCGTGTAATCCCTTCCCTGGAGAGTGAGCTGGATTTAATAAGCCAGTGTGGAAGTGATTGGGTGTCACTTCTGAGACTATTGTAAAAATAGGAGCTGTCATTGAGTGTGCCCTACGCCCTCTTGGATGCGTATTCTGGGTGGAGTAAGCTGCCACATCATGAGGCAACCACATGAAGTCTATACAAGGGAAGATGAGGATGCTTTCCCCCCCTCCCCCCCACCCCGCCCCCCCCCCCCCCGCTAGGCTAGGAAGTAACTGTAGCTCTGGCTACTGAGGCACCTTGATTGAAGCCTCGTGGGAGATCTTGAGCTGAAAACAATCAGCTAATCTACTCCCTGGCTTCTGACTCATAGAAATTGTACAATAGCAAATGCTGTCCTCAGCTGTGAAGTTTTGGAGTGATTTGTTACCTAGCAGCAGCTAACTGATACACTATGCTCTAGTAGAGCATTTGATTGGCTCTCCACTTGTGCATAATTTTTAAGGGATTACTAATATGAAGTTAGCTTAAGATGTTTCTTCCAAAGGCTAAAACCACAAAGAGAACTTTTATGTCCTTATCTATGTTAACATTTTAAATTTGTAACACTTAGTTTTATGTGTATATTAAAATAGTAGCCAATTTGCAATTAAAAATATCTCTTTTATTTGCTACATATCTGCCAGATGGTTCTCTTAAACGTTTTACACATATTACCTTATCCAGTCCTCCCCAGTCAGCTGCTGCTGCCATCCTATTATAATATGGGAGATGCAGAAGGATGAGCAATGTGGGCAGCGTTTGCAACCCTAGACAGTGGTAGAGACAGCTAGGCTGGGTCTAAGCTTAAATCCCTAACCACTCATTTGCTGTATCATAGACAGAGAGGTGGGTCATGTGAAAGAGTGAAACAGTCTAGAGCCTTAATAAAGAGCTCTCGTATAAGAAGACCCTCTTAACCAGAGCTAGAGATTTTATGATTCAAAGATGACTAGCTCAATCTCCCATGGATTCTCAGAATGATTCTGGGACATGAATAAAGTGGCATACACCAAATGGCTGGTGCACACTGGTTATCCTTCCCTTCTCCGAAAAGGTCATTCAGAGCACACACAAATCCACAAGTAGTCTTTGATCAGACCCAGGATTTATGTTAGGTTCTACTGATAGCCACACTCATTAACACATTCTTCAGTTTCCTACAGGGTGATTCTGAGAAGAAAAACCAGAGGAATTGTAGAATCAACTAAGCAGTGGTTCTCAGTCTTTCTAATTCTGAGACCCTTTAATACAGCTCCTCATGCTGTGGTGACCTGCAACCATCAAATTACTTTCCTTGCTACTTTGTAACTGTAGTTTTGCTACTGTTATGAATTGTAATGTAAATATCTGTGTTTTCTGATAGGCAACCTCTGTGAAAGGGTAAATCAACCCTTTAAAGAGTCATGGACCCATAGGATGAGAACCACTGAACTAGAAAATCAAAAGTATCTTAGAGGATTTTAGAGTGCTTAGAGGTTTTTTAGAGAATGTTTATATGACTTAGAGTCAAGAAATCTAGGTCTAAGCCTTTCCCTGCCAAGCACCTTTTATCATCATGACATGAGCAAGCCAGATCCCAGCTTGGACACTGGGCTATTTTAGAATTCATCTTGCACAGGACACATGAGATAGGATATGAGGTGACTTTATGTGCACTCTAACTTGACACCCAGAGTTCTTGCCATCTGGCCATGTGCCTGCAAAATTAATTGCAGTCACACTGTGCTTAGAAGTTCTAGAATTTTCTGACTAAGTCAGAATCTAGAGTGCTTCAATGGAACTTCATTTTTCTGTCACAGCACCCCCCCCCAATATGGTCTACTCAATGGGACCTAATGAAAGAGGGGGTTCTTTGTAACCTCTGTCCTGACATTTGTGCATTACTAAGAAAAAGTGCCTTCCAGAGCCCAGACAGGTATATCACGTCCCCATCAGAGTCCAAACAATCCCAGGAAGCTAGCTGCAGTGCAACCTGAAGTGACACATGAAGAGAGTTTGACGGAGTTTGAGCTGGGTGAAAGTTCTGCCTTCTTAGCTAAAAGTATGTGGAGCTAATGAATGCCACATCTGAGCTTGTTTGTGTTTTTGCATACTAATCTTCTGGAACATATATCTTTTAGTCGGCCTGTCATTTGAATGCTGACAATTAAGCTATGCGTAAGAAACAAAGTCTACACTCTCCATTGTACTCAGAACAAAGATAGCAAGCTCATAATTTAGCATCTGAGTACATGTTTTATGGTCCATGAAGCAAAAGAGAGACCAAGATTATTTTTGAATACATACAATGCACCAGTGTTCCTACAAATAGCATTTTTTCATATCTATGCTGTTTCTTCTTCAGCTCTCATATAATTATTATTTATCATAAATAAGGAAACATTTACTCTGGAGAGTCGGTGGCAGAACTAGGGTTTGAACCTAGATCTAATTGATATAGAAACTCTGTCTTCCTGGGACATCAATTGATTCAATTCCCTTCTCAGAGGGATTCATTTAGAACCCACAAACTTTCCACTTCAATCTAATAAATGAGTCTGAATTATGTTTAGGGAATTAAAAAGTTAAACCGTAACTATCTAATCGTCTACTTGATAATGACAGTGATGATGATGACCAAAGTTGGTTTTAGGGACTAGGAGGAGCAGAATAATTCTGAATTCTGTACACATTTGCAGCTATCTATATCACTATTTCTTTATCAAATAGCTTTCTCTTGGCAATGTGAGCTTCAAAATACTCTTAATTTTTTTCCCTTAAAAAGTGTGGAAGAATCGGGTAATGATTATACTGGCAATAGCCAGATGGCCCATGTCACCAGCCATGTGACCTCTGGAATGTTGTAACCTAATAATATGCCTCAGTTTCCACACATGAGAATAGAGATGATGCAGGATAATGAGGTAGCTTTAACTGCACACAAGGGCTTTAGGACACCATGTAGCACCTCAATAGCATATGGAATAAATGCTACTTGCAAATGCAGAGTACGGCTTATGGTTCCCGGTTCATAATTTTGATAGCGATTCTGAACTAACCCCAACCAAAATTAGGGTTAGTACTCCTTAGCTAATTATGAGGTTGGCATATATGATATAAAACCATCAAAGATAAAAATCTTCAGCCCTCAGGAAATCATAGACTGTTTGCATAGAACGCAGAAGATCTTGGCTTCTATCCCTAGCACCACACATGTTCATGTGCCCACACACGTGAAAACACACAAATAAATAAAAAGAAATACTCTTAATGCAAGTAGTAACTATTTTATTGACATATTTACAAAATATTACAAAGTAAAATGCTATCCTAACTCACCATATAACACAAGGGCTACAGACAGGCAAGACAAAGTCTATGGAAAACATTTATGTCTGTCTTTGGTATTAGAAATCTACACAGATTGTGGTATTTAAAATCTCCAATACAAAGTATTAAATATAGACAAAGTCATCATTGGTAATGTCATGAAAAGAGGCTCTTGTATCCTCTGCTATGAAACTCTGAGGCCAGTGAAATGCAACAGGAAGACCACATACCACTTGTGAGGCAGGGAGTCTATTGACTGAAATAAACAATACATGCTACAATACTGTACACAGGAGTGTTTCAATCCGTGGGAAGCTGTACTCTCCATAGCAACACTAACAGACAAAACATCCCCAAGACACAGATAAGACCTTATAGGTAGGAATCCATTTCAAGAGTAGATCTTGCCAGCACATGACGACTGTACAGACATCTTATAAAATACATTTTCATGACCATTTACACATATACAAAAGCTCAATTGTTCTAAAACACAATCACAGTTTACATAATTCTGAGGTAAAGGTCTTGAGCCTATTTAAATGAGACGTCCTAGCCCCCAAGGGGTCCCTTCCAGGGAGATGTGTCCACCAAACAGGTTCTGGCACTCCTGTGAGATGGGAGAGAACAGGTTGTCTCAGCCCTTTCATGTCAGAGGTGACCAAAAAATCTCGTACAAGAGAAGCTTCTAGATCACTTCTAAGACAAAAATACCTGTTTTTTTTTTTCCCAAGCAGAACTATTTTCTGAATCTTGTCAGAACACAGCTACTGCTACCAAAGAAATACTCCACCATGGAAGGGCTGAGTTAGTATTTTAACTTGTCAGCCTCAACTAGGGACTCCATGCATCTCGAGAGGAAGATGCTTAGACTCCTCGTGGAACACAGTGAAAGCTTGGAGAAAGAAACATGCTGAAGGTGGATCTTCCTACAGATTAAGACATAGCTGGAGAGGCTTCAGAAGGGAAAACAGAGGAGCCAGGGGAGCACAGAAATCAGGTGCCTTTCCATCTGTCTCAGAAAGAAATGAAGGACTCAGTGTGCTTTTCTTCCCAAATCCTCAATAAAGCTCTTCTGTGCTACTATTAAAGAAAAGAGTGGAAATCAGCAAATATGCCCTGGGTCTTTCTAGAGGGAAGAAAAAGGCTTGTGTTAATAGCTATTGTAGCTATACAGAGATGTCCTATGGATTGATTACAGAACTTGATCTGTCTCTGTAAACATCTCTACCTCTCTGGGATTCCTGGCAACTAAGCATGATCTGCCCGGCCATGATTCCCTTGTCAAGCATGACATTCCCAAAACACCCTATGAAATCATGAAAGCTGTGAGGCTTTAATACAAAGATACTTCCTTTCATGTGCTTCTCTTTTTTCTTCTTTATAAAGAAGTGTGGAAATATAATCAGGACATCAAATGAATAATTAAAACCCTCTCCGTAATTTATCACTTATAATGCAAACCTGAGCATGAGCCTCTTTTATTTTATCATGAGTAACATCTGGGAATAAACGTGTTTGCCAGGCAGTGAATCACCTGTTGAACAATTTAAGACAAGAAATGCTGGATCTTTCCAGCAAGCTGGATCTTTCCCAGATGGCAGACTCTACTTTTTCTTCATGCTGGGAAAAAGCAAAATTAAACTTCTGTTTCTTTGTATCATCCAAAACTGTGAGAACAAAGTAAATATGCAAGAAGCGTTTCCTAATGGCTGGATCCATGATGTCTGGCCCAATGAAGTAAGAGAAACCTGATCCGATGGGTGTGTTTGCAGGACTCTTGGTGGGGAAAGAAAAGCGGTTGGTTTTGCCCTGGTTCCTGACAATGACAGACTGGCAGGCTGTTTCTTGCACTGCTCTAGGCAAGCCATTTATCTGTCAGTACCAGCATCTTTACAAATCCCAGCGTTAAGACTTAGGAAGAGAAAAAAGAAGGTGTTGAACAGCCAAGAATGCTGCCTTTTAAACACTTCGGTTAACTCATAATGGCGTGCAGGCTTCTTTTATGTTGTCTTTGAGATTTTAGTGCAGGGTCAATACTGGATTGGACTTTACTCATCTTCTTCCACATATGTGGATGGAAACCAGCCCACCTATGGAAGATAAGGAAGGAACAGACATATTAACACCTCTACTGCTTCAAAGGATTCTACAGACAGAATTCCTCCTTTTCTTAACACTCTATTTATGCTGGGGTTTTATGCTCACTGTAGGAAGAATGGCTTAACAGCTACGTTAGGCCTCATAGAGACAGTAATAGCAACCAAGTAATAAAATGAGTCTAAACATGGCTTGAATCTACTAGCTCACAAATAAAGACACATATCAGGGTTATATGGGGCTCAGCATCATGATTCTCATCTCTTTTGTAGGACAGGATCTAGATGAAGAACAGAGGTTCTCTGTCCCAGTCTTTCCAAGTGGGATTGTGAGCTTTTGGAAATGTTTGATGCTTATATAAACTGCATGCCCTGGTGCTTAGCTACTAAAACAAAACAAAACAAAACAAAACAAAACAAAATAAAATAAAACAAAGAAAGAAACAAAACCCAGAAATGCTCCTCAACTCTTCCAATAGGCCAGTCAACTCTGGGCCCCTACTGTATTGATCCAAGCCATTTTGAATAATGCATGCCTCCAGCCCCTGTCAGCCAGACCACTGAAAGGACAAGTCTACAACATGATAGCTGCCAGTGACTGTCCAGCCTTCCTCTCCATGAAGAACCGACGCAATCAAAGGGACAACTCACCCTGCCATTTACTTCTCCCCTCCACCAGCCATTTGCACTCATCTTTGTGTAAATCTTCACCATGTCTCCTTTCAATAGGGAAAGCTCCCGCATATCTCTTGCACAGAAGTCATACCGAGCGATGGCGATGCCCAGTACTTTGGGACTTAGCACTGTAATGAAACAAGGCAGAGTCTGAGTCAGTGTGAGGTTGACTGCATCCAGCCATCAGAACCTAATTAACTCATTGCCATTGGTGCAGAGCCTCAACTTCCTTATGGATTAGTGACAATGACAGCGGGAGTTTGAAAGCAGTGCAGTTGCTGTTTCAACCCCATCAGGTATGATCAAGTTCATTCCAGACAGTTAAATAACCACTGTTCTGCTTTTGACACTCTTCATAAAGCTTCTGTCAAGGCAAAGCCAAACTGAAATGACTATGTGAATGAACTTGAGATAACTTTAACATAAACTTACAACTGAGGGTACTGTACTCTGTTTCTCAATAGAACCTCTGGGGCGAAGCTTTCTGGTTCTCACCTGGCAACTTCTTTGGCTAAATTCTGAGTAACACAATTCTGAGCTCTGATAAAGTATGTGAAATTAATTTCGTCACTTCTAAGTAAGTGACACCCCCTTCCCCAGCCAAGTGTTTTATGTTTAAACCATGTAGGGATCAACTCAGTTTTTATTCATATACAACTTTGTATATATGAACATGAGTTTTCACTGACAGAACACATGAACTTCTTCTTCTCATGCAAACACTGACTTCCAGTCAATGGTTAACTACTGCAATGTCTAACCAAAATCCAGGCACAAAGGTACCATTGCTTTGCTTGGTTTTCTGTTTGTTTAATATCCCTGGTGGCAGGAGAGGAGCCAGCCTTGTCTGAAAGGAAACCTCTAGTCAGGTTGTTCATGTTTGTTGGTCTCTAGTGCTTCATAACAGGCCTTGTAGTAACTTTTCCACCTGTTGCTCTGTGGGGGCCATAAAGTGTTTTCAATTATATGTGCTCTGATTCTTCGAACAGCTCCCCTGAGACTGGTGGGACTTTATAAATCTTAAATGGTAAAGGGACTTAAGTGTAAGAAAAAGCAACAAATGGAAACACCATCCATCTGTATTATAACGGTTCCCGGTGCCCAGGTAGCTCATAATGACCCATACCACCCTGGAACAGTCTATCCACTTGGCAACAGGGACCTCAGGCCTATCATTCATGGCTTTGTAATGACAGCCTTTTTTAAAGTCTCCAGGTGTCCATCATAAGATAAACGAATGGCAATACTGTAGATTTCAGAACTGTAAAGGGAGTAAAAATAGGTCATTTTATTTTACCATTCAGGACACAAACCTCTTTAATGGTTTCCTTCCTGAAAATGGTCCCATTGCCAAGGCACTGTTCTTAAAGTCAGTGCACATAAAAACACCCCTGTGATGGAGAAACCCAATTGTAGACTTGACTGTGTGACCTTGCACAGGCCTCTCAAACCCTCTAGGCCACATTTTTCTCATCTATAAAATGAAAGGTTTGTACTAGCTGACTTCTAAGGTCTATTTCAGAATTCTATGTTCTATAGGGACTTACAGGTTAATTTTTAAAAAACCCACAAGAAAACGTATTTTATCTAGCCTCCATGCCATATAAATAGTCATTTAACTCTCCAAGTAATGACAGAAATTCAGATCAAAATGCCTGGACATTTTGAAGAGCTATAGAAACAGTGGACACGGCTCCTCATTTTATGAAATGCATACGGATTCTTATTCTTCTCTTTGGAAGGGAGGTGGAGATTTTGGGTCCTTTTAATTTTCTTCATGGAAATGCACAAAAACTGATTTTTCTCCACTATGACTTCTAGTCCTCAAAAAAGATGAAGGGTTGTTCAGAGTAGTTCACCTCCCTTTAAATTTCCATTCCCTCACCCATCTCCAACCTCTCCACACTGACACATGGTAAAATGCATAATGTCACATTGAAATTTATGGCATTAACACACACACACACATACACACACACACACAAATGTACGTGGAATGTCATAGCAAACAATGACTCTATGGTGGGGAGAGCGAATTGCATGGTGGTAATGAACACTACAGATTGTATTTGAGGAGATGAGTTTACATGGGAAGCCATACACAGAAGCCAAAATATTGTATTTGCACACAGAAGCAAGTTGTAGCGACAGCGACATATAAAAGCAATAAGCAGTACCTGACCAGAAAGGAGTGGAAGAAGGGGGAACAAAGCTGTAGTCTGGAGGAGTTACAAAAGAAAAGCCACAGAACAGAGGAGGGGCTTAGAGAAGGAAAGAAAAAGAAGCAAAAGAGCATTTAAGAGTTGGCACAAAAAAAATCTCTCAATACAATGACTTTGCTGTTTGTAATCACAAGAAAACTGTCACATCCAAGTTGGAGTATCAAGCTGTGCTTCTTACCCACCATTCTCCTGTCACCAGTTCTAAATGAGAAACATGCCAGACTTTTCCACTTTGATTGACATTAGTTCTGAGATTCAGAGCTGTCTGTCATTTTATAGGCAAATAACAAATACACTCCATGTTGCCACCAAAGCTCTATCCATCCAAGAATGGCCTGATTCCCATTTTTGTTACAACAACAGGAAGGGGGATGTATTCATATAAATCTGTTCCTAATCAAAAACAACATGAATAAGTAAGAGTTTACAAAAACAGTACAGATAAGAGTTTATAGGGCTGTGTCCATGAAACACAAGGAAACATGTAAAATCCAAGATATTTGTTAAGCTAAATTCAGACAATTTGTTAAGACTCTCCCTTACTCACAGTGAAGCATGAATATCTCAGCTTACTTTCAATAGGGAAAGTCAAGTTGTAGAGAGGTACAGCATAGAAGCTGGCAATTGTGTACTCAATTCTTTCACTCTATAGTTTCAATAGTAAGAGCTGATTGCACTCATTATCAAGTGGTCCCGAAGTGTTAGTTACTATTGCTCAGTAAGTTGAATATATCAATCACTTAAGACATTACAGTAAATAAGAGGAAGACATTGATGCTCTCTTTTGCATCTGAGGAACTCTGGATTCATACATGACTTCATGGCCCTTAATCTTCATCTCATCTGCACAGTTCTTTTCAATGAGCACCGTGGTTCATATGCTAACATTTAACTTACTGACTCTATGGTGCTGTTAATAACAGACAAGGAAGACCTGGGGTATAAACTTTATCCCAATATGTATTCTTCCCTTCATTCATCTGGTAGAGGGTTGAGTTCAACCATGTTCAGTGAGAGGAAGGGTTCATTTCCTCATCTCCTTTATATGTTGGTAAAAAACCAAAATGTACGGTGAGATCCTGACCAAAGCTATTAAAGCAATAATATTATGAAATAGCTCCTGGGATCTTTCCTTTTAACCCTTTATTCTATATTGCTTTTTGGCATGGGAAAGTTGCCACCCCAATCCATAAAAAGGGAATCTATTACCTTGAGGAAGACAACTGAGCTCGAGGACACAGCAGTTACTAAGATTTCACAGAGCACAGGTAACCTTTCATCCAGCTCTGAGCTCTTCCTATTTTCATAGGACAGACAAATAAGCTGACTTTTCTGATTAAGCCAACAGTTTTGGGTTTTCTGCCACTAGGATCCAGACTTAACCTAAAGCATTATCTTCAAAGATGCAATAAAAATAGGCAAAGCCAACAGGGATGAGAGTGTGTTTTTCCATATATCTCTCTTTAGGCAGTTGCCTGATACTGCAAACCAGTACCTTTAACTGTAAGTGGATTCTCTAGGATCCTAACAGCAGCAGTGACCTACTAAGTATATTATCTGACTCCAGCCAAGAAAACTGGCCAAGAAAATTGTGAGCAATTCAGTTGTTCTTGAAATCAGTGACTGTGAAGTCCTTGCACACAGAGGGATCTTCAAAGAGATGTCTGACTCTCTTTTGTCATGAATGGCCTCACATTTTTTTCTAATCCCAACAATAAAAATCCTAATTAAGAAATCTAGCTCAAACTATCTATTTTTTGACAACCTTGCAAAATCATACATTGCTAGGCTCTTCTTATCCAACCTCTCTATCAAATATCTTCTTCCTGTGCAAGGTCAGATAAATTATTCCTTCTGTAACTCTCAGGTCAGCTATCCTGATCCAGGTACAAACACTGTCTAACTGCAAACAGCACCCAACTTGCCTCTTGCTTTCAATTTATTTACTCTTCTAAGTATTGCCTCCCAGCTATTCACCCTAAATATAGATTTTTCATCCATTTGCTCAATTATGAAGTTCAAACTCTTGGATGGAATCACATGACAATTTATAAACTGGTCTCCCCACCTTTTTAGTCAAATCTTTTAGAAAGGTCACATATAAATTCTTTTCCCTAGACCAGCTTTCTACATCCCCATGATCTTCAGCTACATTTCCAACTGAGAACTGTGGTTTATTCGAGAATACTTCTGATCCTAGGCTCCCCTATTCAAAAGCGTAGATTAGACCCTTCCCAAAATTCTTGATGACCATCTCAGATGCTATCTGCTATTCCTTGTCCTCTTCTAGCCAACCAGTAGACATTCAGTCACGTCACGGCACTTCCCGGTTCTGCCTTTTATCATTTAGATATCTAGCTCCACTTAGATGTGGGTACTGGAAGGCAAGAACCAGTTTTGCATCTCCCATAGACCAGGCCCCATGCTATAGAATGATTTCCATCCAATAGACAAGCATCTTAGCTGGATGTTATATTCTGTAGTTCTGTATGTCTCCCCTTCCTATTGGCTCAGCTAATCATTCACTCACTTAACTGCTCAAAAAGACTTCCAAGAAAAAGCTGACAAAACACAAGGGGAAGAAAGTGAGATATACCTAGGCTTTGTGAGGACTATAACCTAGCAGTGGTGTTCCTGTAATAACTAACTCTTCTGAGATTCTGAGCAGCTATTAAACACCATGCGTCTCATAGCATTAACCATGCTGTTTGCCTGAGGAATCTTTTTAAAGTAAAAGGTTAATCAGTTTCCTCTGCCACTGCATGTACATCTCTCAGAAAAGCAGTTTAAGGGTTGATGGGGATGATTTCCACTTCTCTGCACACCGTGGAATGATTTATTGTTGCCACTCTTCCTATATGTCAATTTTCTCTGCCTCTGGGTCCTTGATCCTTTTGTGCAATAAAAACCAGCATTTGAATGTTCTCGCACCCACTGACGATAACATGCTAACCTAGGAAACCAGGTGCTCAACTCTAGAGTCGGGCATCTGATTTTGTGGCGTGCTTTAGGTTATAGAAGATGCTTACCTCCACACTAAAGCTACATACATCTATCTCTACACACATACAAAGATACAAAACTTCTTCATTACATTTGTCCTATAAGACATTATTAAGGGATCTTGGTGCAGGAATTATTGGTCATTACACTGTCCTAGAACAGGATTAGGAAATGCCTTGGAGAAGTGACATCCATGGGAGTGCTGATGGCTGTCACCTCCTGGACTGTCATTTCACTGCCTGCTTCACAGGACAGGCAACCTCCCCACTCACACCCCTTTATTTTTGCAGCTTCTAGAGCAATCTCTCTGCCACTCATAGCACTATATACACACGCAATATTAAATCAATAACGAGTCCCTTTCGGCGATACAATCATTGGCTAGGAACAGGCTTCAGTAAAGGCCTAATTTCTTTCTTCAAATGCTTCTGGCTTTGCATCAGTACAGAGGAAAGTCTTGCTTGGTGAGACCTCGGAGGCAAGTTATTTGACATGTGTGTGGTACCTAAGTCTTACCGGCATACCACTCACGGAACACTGTTATCAAATGAATGGTTCACAGTGTAGTGACTTAGTGCTTCCAATCACAAAAGAAAAAGAGTATAATAATACTACTTTTTAACTTTTCCACATTAAATAGACATTGAAATGCTAGCATTCTCTAGTAGGAAAAAAATCTGTTGAATAAATTGGACATGGAAAACCTGTGCAGAGGCACAATGACTTAGTGGTGAATCACTAGTAGATACTATACAGTTCTGAAACTGGGAAGAAAAAGCCACAGAACACAGAACTATTTTAATTTAAAGGAAAAAGAAAGAGAAGGAAGGAAGGAAGGAAGGAAGGAAGGAAGGAAGGAAGGAAGGAAAGAAAGAAAGAAAGAAAGAAAGAAAGAAAGAAAGAAAGAAAGAAAGGGAGAACAGGTTAATAGAAGAACTAAAAATGTTCAAGTGACTTGATCTCTGGTACCTACACTTTTGCTATCAGAGTAACTAAGATCTTCTTTGCAGAAACACAGACTGCCATGTCCAATCTATGGATGTTCATGAGCAAGCCAACGTGTATTCAATTTCTAGTAACATTGAAGTTAGAAACAAAGCTCAATTAACACTTATCCTTAAGGGTCTGAGTTACCAACCCATGAACTAATTTTTGAACTAACACCTACTTACCCATTACCTGTTTTACAGACTTTTTCATTAAGTGTTTGATAATTATTCTTTGTTAGTTGAAACATCATCTAACACTTTTAGTTTTAACCAGCACATGAATTCACATTGATTTGTATGACAAAAAATTTTAGCAAGCATTGGGCCAGTGTATTTACCAAAACAGTGATCTATGCTTACTGCCCAACAGTGGTCAAGAGGGTTTTCTGAAGCCCTGAATTCCTAAGTGAGATGCCTGATGAACATCCTAGAAGTTTGATTTTTTTTTTTGCCAAGATTGTGTACAGATGGCCTGACAGCAGAAAACATGTTGAGAATTAAATGAATGTTTAATTTAAATTTGTCATCCTTACCCTGATCTTATTTTAGAACACAGACATTGTTTCAGAGATTTCCAATAATATCCAAAGACATATTATCAAATATCTGTTTCTTTACCACTCTCAAAGAAAACAAACCAAACCTCTAGTTTAGTTGGTTATGTTTTAGATATCATTACTAGAAAAATAGAGATAATTCAGATTAGTTTTATTTAATTGAATGTTGACATCTGATAAGTGAGCAAACCTTAGTGAATACACAATTTAAAGATACAACAAAGAAAACAGTTGCTTAGTATTTAGTGGTCTACCACGAAAACATAGTTATTAACAAGACAAGAAAACATATAGTCATTCACAAGGTCTTTCCTTTTATTAAAAATTAAGATAGTTGATATTGCCTTGGGAATTCAATTTAGTTACAGGCACACAGTTTGTGGGGATATGGATTAGATTCTAAATATGTGCTTTCTAAAACAAAAAACAAACAAACAAACCTGTCTGACATTAATTAAATTGTTAAGGTACAAGGGCTACACTAAGATCCTTAAGAAGATAAAACAAACTTGCAGAAATGCTGGTTTTAGAGAAGCTTATAAATTATTGAAGACACAGACTGACATGAAAGTTGTACACAGATATGAAAAGACTCAATTTCTGAGTGAGAGTCTATAACAGATGCCCAGCTACACTGATGCCAGAAGACACAGTAAACCCCCCCAGTCCCGTAGCTGTCCCGACTCACAATCTGAATGTCATACTCAAGAATTCTCTTGTTTTATTTCATATCTCATATTTCACTTTTGACTAAATTATCTACAAAATCTGTCACCCTAGTGACTAAATTTTGGTCACTCTCACCTAGATGCTAATTGCACTTCCAAATGGGTCCTCATCTCCAGCTGTTTACCTAGTCTTTTCTTTCTGTGGTCTTGCCTCATCACAGAAACCAGAACAGTCCAGTTAAAACTTAAAGTCAGACTCTCTCTCTCTTTTGTTTAAATTCTTCCAAAGGTTTTGCATTTTCTTCCAAAGTCAAATGTAAAGCAATGAAGGATGTCACAGGGTCTGACCTCACCTACATTTTGTACCTGTTTCTTAATAGTCTTCCTACTGTTCCTGTTCGGGTGACATTGCTGACATCACGTATGTTCTTCCTATGGACCATCAGTTCCCTCTCTTAATAGTCCTGAGTGCTTTTTGTGATCTTCACAGTGAATCCCACCCTGGAATTCTATAAACCCACAAACAGATCATGGTCCCATGTAACAAGAAGGAAAACAAGAGTTTATTGCAGGAACAATGTACAATTTAAATACCACTGACTGACATTTGATTAAATTATGAAGGTAATTAGGTAAGCAGAGAGAACATAATCCCCTAAACTACCACGGTTCTCAATAACTCTTAAGTCAGCACAAATGGCCTATACTCTTAGTGACTAAAGTTACAGGGTTAGCAGCCTGTTCTACAGACAGATAGGGTGTGAGGATACTTACAGGAACTCATAATGAAGAGAATCTCCTGGTCATATAAATGGCATTGTTAGAAGGGAGACCTTTAGGGCTGGTGTTTGGTGTTACCCTGGTCAAAAGTAAACTAAGAACTGAAAATTCATCTCTCTGCTTCACAGCTATAGGGCCCCTACTTTTGCTCATTGTACAACCATCCCAGTTAAAATCTCAAACCATTCTCTAGGATGTTGACCAACATTGCCTTGTTATTTTTCTAGAGCACTTCTCCATTTCTAACACTATATTATTATTTTCCAACCCATTGTCTGCCTTTCCTACCAGCACATAAACTCCACCAGGGCAGATGTTCATCTGCTCCACTCACTCCTCTAGATATTCAGCAATTTAAATAGTGCTTGTCCTGCAGCAGGGTCTTGATGAGGACTGACTGAATGAATGGTTATAGAGGAAGATATTGGGCAGGATGTAATTACTAAATAAAGGATAAAATACGCTTTTAAGTTCATTGGAGTCGGCAGAACTGTACCCTTAGGATAAAGTATAGGGGACATTAATTGGAAAATAGTGACATAGTTTTGTTTTTACTATTGGGTTTTGTATGGCTGGTTTTTATCTTTTTATTTTTGTTTGTTTGTTTGCTCACAAATAGGCCTACTATGAAGCCCTAGCTAGCATGAAACTGATGATACAGACAAGGCTGACCTCAAATGTGTGGTGGCAGTTCTCCAGCCTTGCCTTACTAAATGCTGAGATTACAAGAACACGGCATCATTTTCAGTGAAGAATGGCTTCTGTACTGGGGAAAGTGAGTAAAGGGGTCAAGTGATGTCAAAATGTATCGTGCAAAGTTCTGACAAATTGGAGTGTATTGATACAACAGCAGCTGGGATGGTTAAATATCTGATAGTCACTCATATGGTAAGAGTTAGTTAAGTATTTAAAGTGTGGAAGAGAGAGATAGACAGTAAGAAAAATAAAACAGCATACTTGATTTTTTAAAAAAAAGGTTGTGATAGTTATTATAAATACATAAATTCCTTTTTACCATGTTCTGAGGTTATTATAGCGAAGTGTGTGTGTGTGTGTGTGTGTGTGTTGTGTACTTGCTGTAGTTAATTTA
This sequence comes from Arvicanthis niloticus, assembly GCF_011762505.2. Lineage (NCBI taxonomy): Eukaryota > Metazoa > Chordata > Mammalia > Rodentia > Muridae > Arvicanthis > Arvicanthis niloticus. The sequence goes on along the minus strand of NC_047661.1, from coordinate 88,716,545 downwards.
AAAGATAGGTATAGTAGCTAAACTGAACAATATTTATAGCTAAAGTAAGGAAAACCACTTAATTTTGTTCAAGATATAAGTTGAATGCTTTGTGTGACAGCTAGAAATGAAGTCACCTCAGTGTTCAAAGACTAATGACCACCTTCCAAGACTGTAATAAAAGATATTTGTTTTAAAGGCTCCCTGTAGAGCTGATGAGGCTGGCAAGTTTGAGGTGCTTAGGTGCTTAGGTCTTGGGAGAATTCTCCAGCATTCTTACTTATTGTTAAGGCATTAGGGTGTATTGTGTAATACTCAATAGGTGTGTGTACTCCTGAATTAACTGTAAACAAATAAATGCTGAGTGAGGGGGGGTGAACAAAATCAAAAAGGAACAAAAGGAAACCCTGGCTGACACTGTCCTCAACTTCTGAATGCTGAGAGGTCAGAAGGGAGATGCAGAGTCAATGCTTGTCATGTGTAAACTTAGAACACAGTAGCATAAGCAGTATCTCGTCAGAATATATCAGGCCAAAAAAGCTCTCAGCATTTTCTTGCACAGCTAGAACCCTAATGAAATTTTTTGAAAGAAAAATAAAAATTTTTCTCAATTCAGATAAATGTGCACAGTTTCCAGGAAAGAATGACTAGACAAATACATCCTTGAATCAGGACTGTCACATGACTGCACTACATTCAATATGAGATGATTACATGGATTAACTGCATTGGGGTCAATTTTCAATTTAGAAATAAGACTTTTAGGACTGGACATTACCAAGATAAGAAGTGCTAAGAACATAAGTACTGCTTTTTGAGCCATGAAATATTAAAAAGATAGCTTTAAATGAGTGTATCTAAATTTGTAGAATTTAAGTTTGGAATCCTAGACATGATTACTAATGTCTGGAACCATCATGTTGAGAACAAAATGCCTTAGAGAAGCCAGTGAAGCTCTTGAAGTGTATACATAAAAGGGTTCCCTCCATGGCCTGGTCATAATGATGTACAGCTTTGGTTAACCAGTTGTCTACGAATTGAATAATCTGTGAGTATCACAGACAGGTGAAGAGGGGAAGTATGAAAATATCAGGCGAATGTTACAATTAACTTATCCCATAGTGCACACGATGGGAGAGCTGAGCTGAAGCCCAGGAAGCAGAACCAACGTGCCAAGGGAAAGTAGAATGGCTTCACTGGTGAATTAAAATTTGCCAAACAAAGCCAACACAAAATTTTACACTGGGCAACAGCGTGGGACACATGGAAGTGGTGACAGGAACAGCAGTAGTGTTTGCAAGGAGCCAAAGCATCCAACACTGCCCACGTGCCAGACAGTCCTCTAAATGCTTCACACCTAACTCTTTTAAGGCTTGGCATCAGAATTAAACATCAAAATGTAGTATTGTACAGTGAAATAAACTAGGGAACTCTAGACAAACTATTTCTTTCCTCTAAGGGAATACATCAAACTTGCATCAGTCTGTGGAAACCTGTTGACAGGGGCAACCTTTCATAGTGACTTTTTGCTGGGCTGAAGGCTTATGAAATACTCCACCAGACACATTTATTTAATATATATAGAAGGGACTTGAGAATTTCCATTTTGTTAACTGGCAAATTATTGAGTATTAGTCAGAATTCTCTGGTTCGCAGATTCTATGCAGAGTATTTAAGGCCATGTTTCAGACAAATGGCTCAAGTGATGCTTGGAAACCAGCTTTCTCTCAAAAACAGGGTGCATTTCATTCTGGCAAAGCTGTAACACACTGAAAGTACTTCATTGATTTGAAGCCTGGTTCTCCCAGAATGCCTATTTGCATCAGATTGCCTGCACCAATAATGTGAAGTCTATTAGCCATTTGAAAAACAAAATTTGAAATTAGTCTGGTAATTTTTAGAGAATAGTTAAAAGCAACATTATAAGATTATCATGGGTCTGACCTGAGGTCAGTATTTCTATTTTGGTCAAGCTTCAAGAATGACATATAATATCTTGATATAATAGCTTTTTGTCCTGGGAATATTTTACTCCTGCCCATCATGTTAAAGCTTGTCTTTAACAGCATTAACATGTTGGCATCCAAAGTTCATGGCTTAAAACTGAAAATAGACCCCCAGACAGAGTTATTAAATTAACAGGCTGGCAAGCCAAGGACTGGTAAGATTCTGCACAGAGCCTTACCAACCTAAGTCATAAGTGCATTGCTTTTGATAATGCATATACCATGATGGGTAAGAAAGGCATTCTTGGCAGAATGATCTAAGACAATCTCAGTCTTGTTTATGAAATAAAAAACGGGGAGAGGCAGAGAGCTTTTGGGGCACTTGGCAAGAATCTGACATGATCCAAGAACAAGGAAATGGGCTGCTTGCCAGGAATATGACATTGGCCAAGGACAAGGCAGGAATCTGACATTAGGCTAGAACAAAGAAGTAATTTCAGGCAGGAATCTAAATCTTAGACTAGAACAAAGAAGTAATTTCAGGCAGGAATCTAAATTTTAGGCTAGAACAAGAAAGTAGTCTTCAGACATGAAAATGACTTTGGGCTAGAACAGGGAATTTGGCTCAGATATTTTGGTAATCCAGATAAGCCCTAAAAACAGTGATCACAGGAGTGTTCATGGAACTTTGTTTACTGCCTTGCTTGTTCTTTGACTATTTATGTTTATTGTCTTGCTTGTTCCTTGACTGTTTGCATCTATTGTATTGCTAGAACTCAACCTAGAACTGACCTTAATACTTGCATGCAATTAAAATGGTATAAAAGCAAAAAGGAGGAGGGGGAATGAGATAGGGGTTTTCTAGGGAGGGGAAATAGGGAAAAGGAATGGCATCTGAAATGTAAATATATAAACTATCCAAAAAAAAAAAAAAAAAAAAGATTATCGTGGGTCTAACAGGCTTTCTATAGCCCACATAAGGATAGTTTTAGTCTGATCCTGTGGAAAATGACTTTAATTTAAAACTAAGTGGTCTTTGTAGATGTTGTGGATCTCAAGTAAAGACCAACCATGTAGGGTGGGCCTTAAATTCAATTGCAACTGCTTTTCAAAGTGAAAAGATGAGGACACACAGAGGGGAGAGATAAAGATCCAGCAGGCTGGAGTGGTACATCTACAGACCAAAGTATTGCTCAGCCATTCAGAGTCTACAGACACATGGACACTATTTTGATTTTAGCCATCTGCCCTCTAGACCACAGTAATTTCTCAAGTTTGTTTTTTTTTAATCATTATGTGGTAATGTTTATGACAGTCCTGGGAAACTAATATGAAATTAAAATTAATATTAAGGTTATCAGAATAAAATTAGATATGAAACACAAAATGACCAGTGAAATGATGACTAAAGACTGAGCATAAAATAAAGCAATCATAAAATAAGAGCCGGTAGATATAGCCATGTTGAATTACAAGGGCAGAAAGCTAAACTACCTTAAGTGCATATTTCAGTAGCTTAAGTGAATATTATCCCATTCTGTATTTAAAATATAACTAATAAATGCTATGAGATTGTCAGGTCATTTCAGGAATAAGACAATGATAATATATAATATTGAGATTAATAAATATAAATGGCACTAACTCCATGTAAAGTGTTTTGCAATTTAACATTTTCACAAAGCTACCTAGCTGTGGAATTGCTAAAGCACACCACCTCACATGATGTCACCCTAATATGTACTTTAACTTTATGCCAACTGACAGTTTCCAAAAAGTCTTGCTCCATACCTGCAGGCTGAGTAACACCTCTATGACACATTAGCGTATACTCTTTGGCTTCAGCAGGCTTATGGAATTCTGACCTTATTTGTCTTTTGTGTGTTTCCATCCCCCAGTTTGCTCTATTTACCACTGTAGCTCATCTAGGACAGTCTTGGCACATGGTAAGTGTTAGATATTCATTGAGGAAAGGAATGTGTAAACGGATGTAATGAGATCACAACAAAGGTTTAAATGTGAGCCACTCTACATGTCCCCAAATCAGTGACCAGTTTCCTCTGCATCTGGAGGCAATAAGAAAGAGGATGCTACCACCTTCCTGTGATTCCTTGGACTTGGCTAGCAGATAGGGTGATCTTTACATCAACCATTTTTTAACTCCAAAATAATTCAGACTTAAGAGGCAAGAACAGCACAAACAATTCTCATATTCACAGAATCCAAATATTAACATCTTACAATGTTTGCTTTGCCAGTCCATGCTTGGTTTCGAGCCATCTGAATACACACACTGCAGACATAATCCATTTTTACTGTCAAATACTTCTGTATGTTTTTCTTACAAAGATATTCAGCATTCTAGTCATAGTACAATTATCAAAGGCAGAAAATTGTGCTGATAGAACTTGGTTAGTTAATCTATAGAGTATATGCAAACTTCACTAATTGACCTACTCATGTCCTTTATTAGTAACGTAAATAGTAACACATACAAAATATTTGTGTGTGTGTGTATATATATATATATATATATATATATATATATATATATATTGTCTACCTATTAAGAATTCTATCCATGCTATGTAATGTTAATGTTTAAGGTTTGAATTGGGTTCACAAATAGGAAATCCTGCACTTCTGCTAGTGTAATGATTCATCAGAATCACACTCTAGCTCCTCCTCTCATGCATACAAAGAAATAAAATTAGTATACTATCTTCCACCAAGCTATTACAGTGTCAATGGAAGAAAACCAGTTCACATTACCCCTGAACTCTCTCTCTCCTCTCTTTTCTTCCTCTCCTTTCATTTTTCTCCTATTTTGGAAACATTCAAGTTATTAAAAGGACATCAAAAATAGCGCCATCCTGACACCATGATAGACAGTCCAGAGACTGCAGAAGATGACTTTATATCCTATAAAATGCTCTCTGCCTGATACTATGGACTTGTGTTTGATTTCAATCAGTAGCCTTCTGCATATTAACTTTCATTGGCACACAGTAGCTCTGCCACAATCTTATCATATTTAACATACATCAAAAAATTAGCCAAGTCTTTCTTTTACAATCACAAAGGTGCCTATACAATTTATACCTCCACTGTTACGAGTTACCCAGTTTTGCCAGTGAAGCTCACATCTCACCTCTGTGAAGAACACAAGAAGGTTCTGGACTTTACCTTACTTTCTCTGCATCTTACATCTTTTTTGGAAGTAATGAAAACTCAAGATCTCTATCTGAATCATTATCTTAAGGCAATGTTGCTTGGTGAAAACTACGTTTAGATATTCATCAGCTATGAACCACGGATGAAGTCTAAGGGATCCCTCAAACCACCGTTGTGTATGGACTATGTAGCATTTCTTGTTTCCCACCTCCTAGGAAGTACAGCAGGTTAAAAAAAATACATGTAGTGTTTTTATTAAGGGTTAACCCTAAATCAAGGCTTAATATAAAGTCAGCAAGACAAACTTATGAATCATCAATGCATAATACAGGCTGCTATGAGAACAGCAAACACAAATTTATTCAGTCCTTTAAAATCTAGTGTGTGCTATGTTAGAGTTAGCAGCACAGTTTGGGAGCCTCATTGGATGAATTAGGTCACTAGAGGTGGGCCTTGACTTATACGCTCTGGCTCGACTTCATGTCAACTCTCTGATTCCTGTCAAGGTACCTGCATTACTCCAGTCCCCCGGACCATCTGCTGCTATTCCTAGCCTCTGTGGTGGACCACATATCCTCAAACTGTAAGCCAAAATAAACTCTTTCTTAAAATGTGTCTTTCCATATATTTTGGTCATAGAAACAAGCAAAGGTAAGGTCACAGTGGGATAATGACCTTATTAAATTTTGGATATCACCCCTCTGTTCTCCACTCCTCCACAGGGCTGTGAAGAACCAAGGAAACTATTCAAATGTGTTTCCACCTGCAGATGGTCCCTTCTGAAATTTCTGTTGTATCCATTCACTCAAAAGTCAGAGAAAAATAAAAAGGTTTAATCTTATGTTTACCTAAAAGGAGTTGTTATGTAAAAAGAGGTCAGAAGTCACAACTTAGATAGACTTTGAAGAAATTTGTAGGAAAACTACTTTTTAGGATAAACATCCATTTTGAATGAGTAAACGTACAGCCTGCATGATAATCTAAGATAATCAGGAAATCTTGGGCTAAAAAATAGATAAAATTATAAAGGTATTTAAACATTCAAGACAAAGTGTGTTCTTGCTCATCTTGCGGCATGAGTTTGGACATATGCCAATGACCATGAGGAGAACAACCATGAAGCTTTACAAAACTGAACAGAAAGGCAACTCTCAGCTGACACGACAAATAACGTCCATATTGTTCTGAAGTACATGGAACTGTGCTGATGTTGAAATCCTGAGCATCTTCCATCCCCCTTTAGTGTAAGATTTTAATGGGGAAACATACAAACAAACTTCAAGTTATAGTACACTGGGGCAAATCCTTTTTGGAACTACTTCTTGAAATTCCAGGTGTCCAGCTGTATTTAATAAATTAATTCAGGATTCTAACAATGGTAAAATTGTTTTCATTTTTCCTCCAAATTAGGTTTGTTTTTCTCTCGTTACCATGTTCTCGGCATAGTTGGGTGTCTGCCCAAGAGGTTTGCATAACACGAAGCTGTGGCAGAGTTTATGATTCGGATTCATGGCAGCTGTGATGCATTTGTGTGTCTATGTGTTTGTATGTAGTCATCCTTTATGATTACCTAGAATTGTGTACAGTTTTGAAAAATACAAACAAAATATGTTAATGCTTTCACAATGCTGGGTTGAAATAGGACGTTAGGAGCTTTAGGATCCTAGGGACACTGGAAGTGCTTTGGTAGATACTGTGCATGAAACGGCATCAGAGTCACAAATGCTATGTATAAATTAAAAAGAGCTTGGCTAACATAAAACCTGGTGAAAAGCACAAAACTTCACACGTTAGTAAATCACTTACATTTTGATGGCTGTTTTTAACACAGATACAATTTTTAATTTATCACAAAATCCTATAACTAGACAGTCATGAACCTTTTGGTCCTTTTGACTCTGCTTAGCTCCAGGAAAAAACAAAGTGTCTGCTCAACGCATTAGCATATTAATTGGCCATATTTCAAACTTCAGAATGAAGACAGCTAATGGTAATTTGCTTCAAACACCTTGAGTGACCAAATATATATATTTAAAAATGTATTCTCAGTTACAATACTCACAGCTGTTGCCTGTTCTATTACCCCTCTGTCCAGCTGACTGTTCTGGCTCCTTGTATGGAAACTGTAGCGTCGTATCTAAGGTCCTGAACCCTTCTTTAAGAGAATGGTGCTTGTAGTACTCCACAAGTTCCTTTAAGAGAGCAGATTAAAGACAGGTCTGGTTATTTTTGTTCTCAAGTAAACCCTTTAATACCTAATTATATATGATACAAGGATGATCATTTTAAGCCTAGAATTTTCAAATATATAAAAGTTGAGTAAGAGCTCTGCCAACTGTCGGGATGTACCTGACACCAACCCCCAACCCACCCCGACCCCCAAGATGCTATCCTGTTTACTGGAGACATTTGTTCATGTTGTTTATTCCCTATTGTTCTTCAGGCCTGCAGAACATCCTGTTTGTCTTCAGTCAGATGTGGTACTGAAAAGAAGCCATGCTAAACTTCGATCTCAGAGTAGTAATTATTGTTGTTATTAGTGAGAGACGTGTCTTTCTGAAGAAAAATGAAAGGAACAGCTGTCTGCTTGACTATGTAGCAATTTCTACTTTCCCCCATTTTGCTTTCCACTTGTCAGAAAAACAAACTTAATACTAAATGTACTTTTCCATTAAAAAAAAAAAAAAGGTTCATGAAACTCTCAACACTGTTTAGCATCATGCCTGCTTTACACTGATGATGGGTTAGTGTGCATCTCGGCTCTCAATGTCACCCAGTATTCACAAAGAGCAGCCAGGTGGTTCTTTCTAAATGCTGTTTAGAAATACTTTGTCTTAAACATCTCAAAGCCATATAAACCTCTATCATACTTTAGACTGAATCTTCACAAAAAGCTTTCTGTGTATCTTAGTTTCCTATTCTCCACACATCTGAATCCTTCTACTATGAACTGAAATGGAATAATTCATAATGAAAATGTTATCAGTAGCCTAATGTGGCAGATATGAAGTATCTGATAAGTAGTTGAAATGAAAATAAAAACAAATTACTTTAAACAAAGTAGTCAATGCTCTTATCATGGCACCCTTAAAAACTATGGAAGAGCAACTCATTTCTTGAGAAAATAACATTGTCCATTGATCCAACACATCTATTCAGTGGTTAAGTTCAAGTTTCCTAAAAGCAATCAATCAGACCAGAACTCACTCACAACATGAAAATTAAAAAAAGAGTATTATCAATGATTTATTTTTTTCAGTCTAACTCAGACATGCTGTGTACAGTGCTTTGCTCTGGGAATGCCAGGGGTCGGAAAAATGCTGAAGCCAAGGTGCAAATTCTCCAGGAGTTCTTACCGCAGATGGGAGAGTGAAGGGTTATCAGACCTCAGGGGCACAGAAAACTTTTTTTAGTGTGTTCAACTGGGAAGCAAGAAGAGACAGCTTGATGGGGGTGGCTTGGTTAAATCAAAGAGCAGGTAAAAATCTCAATAGATATTGATGGGGAAGAGATCATTTCAGGTGGGGGTATCCAGGGCTGAGACACAAAGGTGGCAAAGTAAAGATCCCAGTCCTGGACTGGGGAGATGCTCGGCAGATAGGAGCACTTGTTACAGCACATGAGAGTGAAGACCTGAGTTCACATTGCAGCCACCCATGTAGGAATCAGGTTACAGCCACATGTGTGTCTATAACCCCAGAACCATTGAGTGGAGGAGACAGCTGGCTGCCAGCCTAGCTCCAGGGTCTGCGAGGGAATGGAGTGGAAAGAGAGGGAGACTATATTATCTGATATCTTGCTCTGGTCTCTACATATTTGCACCTGTGCAAAGAGCACATACATTTTAATATGTATACACAAGCACACATACACACATTCTGTCACATTAATAAACTGAAAGCAGTATGATTTATTTAAATCATTGGATAAAGTAAATGAAGATTCTCTTGTCAATTTCCCATATTTGGAAAATGAGAATCATAAAACATTTCACATAGCTCACATCTTCCTTGAGCCCCCAAAATTGGAGTGTTATAATGAAACAAAGGTGCGTGGGATCTGACTAACAGCAAAAGGGGAAAAGGAAACAAAGAAAACAAAACACCAAAGAGAACAATGTATCTTAGAAATGGCTACCTAAATGAGAATATGGAGTTTGTAATGAGAATATGCTGATTTTGATAAGATTTGCCAAGAGTAGCTCAGAAGTTAAATTGTGTTTGTAAAAATGTAATCATTTTAGTTTTTGATGATGAAATTAAAAGCTTAAGAAAAAACTCTGTGTTTGCATATGACATCACTGATACCAACGATACCAAGAAGTTGTTCCTTTAGTCTTGAAACTTCAATTAAGATGTGCTATTTTCCTTGATAATATAAATATAAATCTGAAACAAATTGTGCAGTTCAATAGTTTTGAATTTTAATTTAACTTTATGAGAGAGAACATGAATTTTATAAATTATAAATCATTAGTAAGATTAATGTGAAGTTGGCTATAAACTATTGAATTATTGAACAGAAAAAAGTTTTGTTGGTCATTTAATATTTTTACAGAAGGAAAAAAAAAAAGACTTTTCTAAGAACCAGGGTCAGGCAATTTAGTAAACTGCAGATGGCCTTTAATACCTGGCTAAGCATGGAAAGTATTTTGGTTACATTTTTACAGTCTTAGGTGGTAAATCTTCCTAACAGGCTTCTGAGTAGAATTACGGAGCACCAGTGTGGATTGTTTCCAATTCATGGCTTTATGCTCTCTGGAGTTTAGTCTAATCCACCCCTGCTTTAGCAGTCATTGACCTTCAGGTACAACAAGCGAATAAGATGACTCAAAACAAAAGAAATCTCTAAGCTTCTCTTATCTCAGCCGACACAGTGGTGTCAACAATCCAACCCCGAGAAATAATGAGTGTGGGCCAGTCATTCCAATTACCAAGGAAACAGGCACTGGAGATGGCTTACAAACAACATTTGGACATAGCTTGTCTGGCATACATGAAAATCAGAACAAAATTAATGCCTTGTAATCTGGAATCAGAAAGTCATTTAGGGTTGGAACTTAATGACAAAGAAAAACAAAGACTTTGATTAACCAAGCTATTGAAACCCAAGAGAAGAAGTTCTGGTCCCAAGCACCAAACTCAGCCTTTTCTGCAGACACCAGCTAATTTAAAATAAGCTTTTAGAGTCTGCATGTGCTTAGAATCCATTCTGATAGAAATTTTATTCAATGCTAGAAGGTGATTCGTATGCAGAGGAAAATAATGTAATGTGCAGAGTGAGATTAGTGAGATGATGAACTACTAAGAAATGGTGCAAGTCCACACATCAGCACTGAGATGGGAATTGTGCTGTGTAACAGCACAATAAACTGTGTCTGCTGGAGGTCGGATGACCTTTATTTGTTTTAAAGACACTTCTTATATCTTGGAACCTCCTCCCCTCTTCCAAAGGAGTATGTCACCATAATACGAACCACCTCTTCTTGGCAAGTATCCACATGGCATTTTCTATCTTAAGTCTACAGAACACCACCATCTTGAACTCTCTGACACACATTTAACTTGTAAGCTATTTTAGATCAATTCAGTCATTTTATTTTGAAGTCTCTTAAAACTATAGTGATTGAGTCTTTTAAGATTCAAAATAATTTAAAATTCATACTCTTCTTTGTGAATTTTATCTGTGCCTCATTCTATTAAATCATTTTATTAGAATCCAAGTCTGCCTTTTGGAAAAATAATAAATTTTTATTCTAAATAAACATTTAACTTAACAAATGTATAGTACATAAATTTTGTATATCACTGCTTATCTGTTCATTGAATTTATTGAATACATGCCTCCAAAAATTAAAAAATAAAGATTCACAACAAATTCATTCAACACATGAACAAAAAGCAGGGCGAGCCCCAGCTAGTTCAGTGGCGTCTTTAGCAATTGGTAGTTATTTGCTAAAGCTGGCAAAAGGCCTTTGCTCATGACTAAAGGCTTTCTGTTCCTTGTCTTCATTTATGTATTTACACAAATATCCTCTAGCTGGTTCCTTTTCTTTTTAGTTTCTGCAGCTTTGCTCTTAATTCTCCATCACCTTGTTTGAACTATTATGGTCTGAGCTTCCCTATAAAAGATTTCCAGGTGTGGAAAGGGAAAAAAAAAAAAAAAAAAAAGAATAACATAGGCATGGTATGTGTCCCCACCAGTGGCATTCATGAGTGATACACGGTGCTTGTGTCACTTATGTGAGCTCTGAGACAAGTAGCTTTACTTCCCTTCCCAGGAGACCAGTGGATAAACCTTAACAGTCTTTGTTACAATTATTTAAATTGGGGAGTTCGTCGGCTTCAATATTGTCACAGCCATATAAGAACTATAGCTCATAACAGTGCCACAGGCTTTTCTCATCCCTAACCTTCCCTGCTATAGGACTTCCATGGGCTGAACTAAGGATACAAAGCTGAGATGATTGGCCCTTTCCAGTGGCCATTCCTTTCATCCTTCTTGTGTGTCTTCTCCAAGAGGAGTTTCTTTTGTGACTTTTCAATGCATGCAGGGCTGGAAGTCGTTTTTGGCCCTGCAACATTTTTTAAGTGTCACATCAAGTATAACACTGTGAGGAAGCCTCATTACCACCCCAAAAAGTTCTGCAGGTAAGAGCTCCAGCTGGCATGTCTTGCAGAGATGGAGTGCCCCATGCATGCTTTCATCATGTCCAGGCTGTGCCTGTCACTCATTATCTGTGTACCCACTTGTCACATCCTTCCCAGGTTTTTATTATATGAGGAACTTCTGGTCCAACTCGTTCTCTGTTCTCTTTCACAGCCCAGTAGATACAGCAGAATGTAAGTTACCTCTAGCAGGGTGGATGCATGGATCCTGGTTACCAGTTTGACAAGAGTTTCCATTTTCCATGACTGTCCATGCTGCCTGTCCTTTCCTTTTGAATTTCAAATGCCCTATTTATGTCTACAGATTTCTTCCTATTTCCCTTTCTCTCTGCTTAAGATGCTTCAATTTCTTTAACACACTGGTCCCTAGTTTGAAATGGTTTTTAGGTAAGGCATTCAAGCTGGCTGACTTTGTAAGCCTTCTTAGACTCAATTTTACCTCATTTGTATTCCTAAGTGATTTCTGTTACTTTCAGGAAAGGTGTAGTATATATCACTTGATTCATAGCTCCATCAATGGGTCTTCCCTCTCAAAGCTAATCAAAGTTCTTAACAGTTACAAATGTATCCTATGTCATGTGTCCAAATTCCTCATTAGTTCAAGAAACTACCTAAGTGAAAAAGAAGATTTGAAGCCTCCTAGATAAATAAGATGTATTGTTAAAAGTGTGTAATGAAATGTATATGTCGTCTGTAGGACATATACACAATATACCTACTAAGGAAGTTACTGAGACATTTACAAATTGTCAGAATTGCTCACCACATTCTAGCCACAATATATGTTTTTTTTTTCATTTCAACACAAAACTTCTATGTAATATCAAGAAATGACTGAGGCCAAAACATAAACTTACTGATACCTAATTGTCTAATGTAATAAATGAAAAACATGATGACACAATTTATAATAGCAGAAAATATAAAGAAAATTACAAAATGACTTTCTATGGCCTCTTGTATGAAATAGACCTAAATGTAACGGTTATTTTATCAATTAAAATCTTTCTTGTCATAACTGATCATGACTAAAGTTAGCTGGAAGGAGAGACAGAGGACATAAGAAGAGGAATGATATAATGACGTAAATAGCCATTCGCCACTGAAACAACACACTCAAACACCCATACAGACCACTGACAGTTATACTTGAATTGGCTGTTGCTCTGAGAATCATAAGTAGTGCAGACTCTAAAATTTTACCTAAAACGTACAAGCCTCATTTATAATGAGCAATACCATCTGAGCAATGTAAAACTTCACTGGAATTCTTCAACCTAGAAAGTTAGGGTTTTGCTAAAGCCCTCACTATAATTCTCTTTAAATAATTTTCAGTGGGTAACACTGCTAAGAAACTATAGAGTTAAACTAATGCAACAGCAGAAAATGGGAATTATAGATCAAAAAGAAATAATCAATGCTCACCATTAAGCTTTTAAATTTTCTATTTTCTGCAATGTGAAAAAAGCCATCTCTTGTTAAAATCTTGATGTGTTTTGCTTCATTATTGTACCTGTGGGCAATGAATAACTTATGAATATAAATGTGTTTTTAATCAGTAGAAATCAATAATGACCAGAGGCCATGCCCCAATAACATTATAGGAATTAATTCCAAAGACAAAATATATACTTGTGCCAATACAACGGTGACAGCTAATTAACAACATGTATTTACCAGATGGGCTGAAGATACAACCAATATTTGAAGTGAGAGAAAACTTTGATCTGACTAATCGCTATGTTTAATTTACTTAATAAATGTAGTTTGAGAGTACAAAAAAGGAGACAAAATCTAGTAATTTGTATTCTTCGAATTTACAAGAAATACACACATATCAAGTCAACAAAATATGTTATGAAAGAAATCTATTATGCCAATTAGCAGCCTATAACACTCATTACTATTTTCCTTGCAGATATTTTCCAGTATTAATGAACTGTCTGGATAAATGCATTATTTCTGCTGCAATTAGAACCTTGGTTTTCAACTTTAGTGTTATATGTGCCACATGATCTACACAATTATGAACACAGGAAATCTATTTCTACAAAACCACTTGTCCTACTTACTTAATGCTAATTGCATATTCTCCAGACTCTTTGGTCCTGTGCCTTACAAGGTAAGTACTATTCACCCTGTTAATAAGTTCGGTTTCTGCCTGCAGTCTTTCCATTGGGCCAGCATACCTGTGAAAAGGCAGAAAAATTAGATGAATGTATCTGAAAAGAGAGGCTAAATATAAGTATTTATCATGGCTTTATGCATATGCCAATTACATTGCTTTTCATAATAATTTGGTAAATCTCACTAATATGTCTAAACACAAATATGGTATAATGTTAACATCAGCAAAATGAACAATGCCTAAAGAGCCAGTGAGAACCAGTAAACATGAGATAAACAGAAAGGATGAAGACAAGAGAGTCAGAAGGTTAGGAAGAGATAGGAAGAAGAGTTATGGGAGGCATAGCCCTATATAAGACACAGACAGACAGACAGACAGACAGACAGACAGACAGACAGACGGAGGGATGGGGGGAGACTTCAAGACTTCACCTTTCCTATGTATACTATCAAATCTCTTTGGAGGGTCTTTTTAAAATGACTGAAATAATTTAAATTATTATAAAATAATTATTTAGATGTGAGATTAATTATCTTAGTTCACAATTTTGACGAACAAATTTCTAAAGAAACAGTGATTTAAAAAATCATTTTTAAAAGCAGATAATTTTCAAAACCAGAGTTCAAGCTTCCCTAGACTATATGGCCCTTAAGCACAACCAAACTCTGTCAAAACAATGACAATCATAGTAAAATACCCAAACTCTGAATTAAATTATGCTTGCATGAGCGCTCACATCAAATGTAAGCACTCCACAGAGTGGCAAGGATCAAAGATCTGGAGCAACAGAAATGAAAAGGAAACTACATTTGTACTGGTTCTTTTCAAGCTAATTAATTCATGAATTAATATTCAAGAAAAGTATCTGACTCACATATAAAATCATAAACTCAGTGTAAACGTATGCTTTAATCTACACTATTTATTTAAAATGTACACAGTGTGGAGTCTGATATAGGTAGTCTTCATGCATAAAGGGAAGACAGTGGCATTTAGTACCAATGACACATTTTAAAGGCAGTTATGATAACCTATGACCTATTAAGTTCTAGTACAGTCTGCTTCATGCTTATCTCATCTGCTTTATCTCTTTTCATCCCTGCACCTCTACTCTCATCCTTCTGTATGTAGGGCCTGCCAGTCTCCTGACTATAAGATCCTTCATACGCTGCACTCTTGTGTGAATACAAACTTCTAGCAACACAGTTGATTTGTTCGGGTTAAGAGACTCTTCCTGTGTGTCCATCTTAAAGGCTAAAAGCTGCCCTGCATATGCATGCAACCCTCACTCCATCATTCTGTCTGGCTATCACCACAAAAAGAAATTGTGTGTGTGTGTGTGTGTGTGTGTGTGTGTGAGAGAGAGAGAGAGAGAGAGAGAGAGAGAGATAGAGAGAGAGAGAGAGAGAGAGAATCTACTTAAAATATAGTTTTAAAAACAATGAAAAGCAGCAGTCTATCATATGAGCATTCTATTCCAAGTCCTGGGTCAAATATTTAATCAGATTTTTTCTTTATTTCTACATAGGTATTTTAAATAACTGTATTTATGCTACAATTCATTAACTTCTAACTTGGGGCATAAGCAAGGAAAGCCAATTTCTCCCGACATAAGCCTGTTCTGCCACAGACTATTGTCTTTCTGCATCATCTGTAAACACAAGGCATCATCCCGCCCATTTTGAGGAGTGCAGGGGTTTTAAAATATTTGACTTGTGAAAATGTAAGCATGGGAGTTTATGTGGGTTGCTTTCTATCTTTAACAGTTCTTTCTAAATTCCCTACATAAACTCTCTACCATTGTGTTCTCAATGGTATATATTCTACTTGTAAAGTTCTCATTCTTAACCCAATGGCTTCTGAGTTCCCCACTCTCCCAAACTACCTGAATCTTTCTACCCACTAAGCCTGCTGCTTCACTCCTGGATTCTGTATTTTCTCTTTTGTTTGGATTAATAATTAATCCTTAGTTGTTTTTTTTTTTTTTATAAATGGAGTATCATATGTAACATTTTAAAAAAACAACACTTAGGTAAATATTTCATTTTAACCAACACTTAATTTGTAGTTTGGTTGGATAGAGAATTCTAAGTGAGAAATGATTTTGCTCTTAAATATTAAATGGCATTACATCTTTTAGCTTCCAATTAATTTCATTCTAGTTTCTGACTCATTGGATGTGACTGGATATTTTCTTCCTTGGAAGCTTTCAGATTCCATATTTTATCTATTAGAAAATTTTAATGATGATGTACTTTTTAATTTTTCAGGAGCCTCTCCAAAAAGATAGATATGGCATTGACCTCTGGGAAATGCATTATTTCTTTAGTAATTGATACCCTTGGGCATTTGTGTGTGTGCGTGTGCATGTGCGTGTGCATGTGCGTGTGCATGTGTGTGTGCCTTTCTAGATTTCTTATGAGTCAAAAACTAGAAACAATTCATGTCAATTATCTAATTTTAAAAATATTTCTCCCATTATTTCTTTCTTTGATGTTTTTGAAATTTTTCTCAACCTTATATATTCCCAAGCTCCTATATTACTTAATTTATAAAAGCTTTCCAATTCTCAGATCATTCCTCTTACAAAAGATTTGTTATATACTTCAAAGTTTTCCTCAAATGTCTGCTTTTTCTTTATTGCTTGTTCAGGCATAAGGAAGCAGAATGTAGGAATGACTGAGGGTCCTGTGTGTGCAGCTCCAAAAATACCACTGGGCAGAAGTCTGCTAATTTGGCAAAAATCTGATAATTGGACTGGGAACCATCCAAATGTTAGGGGTTTGGATTTTTTACTGAGTTCATTCAGTTTTTAAAGAGTTCTCTAAACTAATTGTTGCATTCAAAGAAAGGGTGCAGTGTGAGACAAATTACTCCCATGTCAGGTCTAAGCTATATGAAGGTAGTAGGGTTTTACACCTTGGATTTAAAGACTTCTTTAGTGTAAGTGGTTTGCATAATGGCATCTCTGCAGCCTCTGCTAAGCCTAGCCTTTCCAAGTTAAAACCCTGTACGTTTCTGTTTCCCCATGTAATACACATAACAACACTGTCTCTTGGCAAAATGTAAAAAGCCAGGTTATTTGACTACAGGGAAAAGGCGACAGGGGCCTTGGCATCTACCACACTCAGACTTTCAAAGGGTTCACTGTCCTCAGCCTCAGATCTCATACCAACATATCATACATAAAACATGGGCAGTTGAAGGCAGCCTTGTTGGTTTTCTCTTTTATTTCATGGTTTCTAGAAGTAATATTCACTTGGTAGGATCAACCTATTTTAAAGATGGAAATAATTAACAAATAAAATTAATGGATGATGTTGAGTTTCATATTTCTAAAATTCAAGGTTTTCATGAGTGATTGATAGTTTTGTTCCCCTGTCCAAGACATTTCACATGGAACTTTATACTTAATTTGAATGAACTGTCTAAGGTGCTCAAGGAAAGAAAATTTAATCTAAAATTTTTACACTGTAATATCTTTGTTAATTCCTATATTTGAGGTGTTTCCAATGTTTTGGCATCTTGATTTGTTTTAATCATTAGGAATAATGTTATTCTGTTTTAATTCAACAGAATTTTACACACTTGGAAGAATGACTTAGAAAAAGAAGTAAGTACAAAGCTGCCCACCCTCTTGTCTCTGGACAATTCGCAGGTACCTGCTCACGTTATTCAATAAAACCCATGTAGTTGGTGACATTAGGATTTGCCTATAAAATTATAAACATTTTAATCTAGTTGTATGAAAAATAAGCTTCTGTTTCTATTACTAATTTGGTTTTAAGTTCCATAGTAACAAAAATTTCAAAATTGTCCTCAAAGATATTAAAATGTTGCAAAGACTCCCAATTTGGTCACAGTTTCTTTGGCTAGCTCAGTGCTGAAGCCAGGAAGAGTACAGCAGAGAGTGTAGGTAATGACAAGGAAGGCAGAAGTGACAGCTGGAAAGCAGTGAGAGGTCTAAGGAGAATTCCATACACTAAAAAGGGTCCTGGCCTTTTTTTCAAACTGGCGATAGACCAAAGTAATCAGGTTACACTGGTTACATTGACTTTGCTCTTTTCTCTTATGGAATAACAATGACAATAACATCTTTCATGCAGGAAGTTTTGGAAAATTTTTGTTACATGTGAAAACACATTTATTCAGGACAAATGGAAATTAGAAATGGTTTACAACCTCACATTTAATGTGAAATAAAATATGTAAAGTGGTAAGCGCATATAAAATACTCAGCATATACTGCTTACTATGATCTGATGGAATCCTAACTATTCTGCTTCTAATGTATAGTTTTAAAGTTGAATAATAATAATAATAACAATAGTAATAACAACCATTACTGACCATTGCCATCCTTGATTCTGCTATCTCCTCTACCAGCATCTTACCCGTAAATAGGCTTCACGTACACCTGCTGCATTTCTCCTAGTTGAAATATTCCTTCCAGGAAGGAGAGAGGGCTCTTGAGGCTCATGACCTAAACTAAAGGTCACAGTTCTGAGAGAAGAGAATCTTGGAAGTTTCTCAAGGGCCCCTTTCCAGCAGTCTAAGAAGGAATAAGCAGCAGCTGGGAGAGGGAGACTTAATAGCTGAACTACAAGAAAGAGATTCTTAGACTATTAAGTTGGGCCCAGCACTGCCACGTTTATAAGAGGTTGAGGTGGGATTTTCACTGATATGGTTGCTTTTCTGCCATTACTGATTTTTCTAAGTCCTGCTTGAGATGCCAGGAGGAACTCACCCCTTCACTGAGCTGAACAGTGGTCAGTCACTACTTTGGCCTGTTATGGCCTCCCTTACTGTGATGAGAAGATACGTGTGTTCATCTTCCTTGGTAAAATGTATCATACAAGAAGACCCAAATCAGACACAGTTATATCTTATTCCACCATCTTTCACTGGAAACTACAATTTTGGACACCATCCTTTTGAGGTAATTCTTACTTTTAGATACTATAATTACTCTTTTCTTCTCTGCTTCTTGAGATTTCTTTTTCTTTCCAAACTGTGAGCTACATCATGATATATCCCATTCCTTTCTGTGTTCGTTATAGATATTTATGGTCTGGCGCACTCACATGCATACACCTACAAACACCACTAGCCAATCACGATACAGAATGGCTGGCAGTATACAAATTCATTATGGTGTTTTGTTACATGTGAAAGCACCTTTAGCCGGGACAACTGGAAATGGAACATGGTTTACAACCACACATTTAAGGTATCCTCAAGCTAGGAGTACGGTATTTCAACTTAGCAGCATAAACATTTTTAATACTTACCAGGGTTGGCAAGAATAATCTACTGGTTTAGGTACCTAGGATATAAAAAGGCAAAAATAGATTAAGTTTACTTAAGGGTAGCTTTTAGAAATCAATCATTAATTCAGTTCAGCTGAGTCAGCCCAATAAAACCCATAAGTAGTACAGGCCCAGGACTACCCGCTGGCAAGTTTACACAGAATGAATCATGGTATATGTCAGATAAGTAGAAAATAATTCATTTTGCTTTATTTCATTCTTCCATGCATTTTTCTACTATACCTTCAAGGGAAGAGATAGCAGAAAAAACATGAACCAGAAACTTTCAACATTTACTACAAGACAGTCCAATCCAGCCTAGAAAGCTAAAATGAAAGTGTTATTAGGAAAACTAAATAGCACTTCCCTTCCCTAAGACAAACAAACAAACAAACAAAGATATGTGAAATAAACATGTGAAATCCACTACACGCTGGATGTAGATGCTAGTTTGTAATATAAATTCTAAACTCCAATTTTAAAATCTTCCAACAAAAAATGTTTTATTTGTTAAAAAATCATGAAAAATATCCACATTTTCCATTTTTTATATAGAGACTTACACAAGTGAAAATATTACATTTTACGTACAAATAAAGCATCTTCTAGCTGATGGCAGCAACTAGAAAATGAAGAAAACCAACAAATGTATAGCAGTAGTCAAAATGCACAATAAAACACATGCTACAGAAGAGGTGGCATTTACAAGCTATTGAGGAAAAGGTATAATATCTACTTTGAGTTTGAATCAGAGCAGACGATCAGGAATCAGCCAACTTTTGACAGATTCCATGATGTCCCTGGGTCTTTTACATTAGATGAGATGGGCAAAGAAGGAAGACAGGCATGGGCAAGAACGTCTGCCCATTTCACCTGAGGTCTCTCCTTTGTTTGGAAAAGAGTGTATATCCAAGAAGTGAAGAGTGACATATAATGAGGCTGTTCCACCCCAAAATTCCCCAGAAAAGTCTTTGCTTCCTCAGTGGGTATGTTCTGTTATGTGAGATCCTTGACTGTTCTATTTTGCTTTCTGTCACTGTAATAAAACACTGACAAACAAATGAACAGAAAACTAAGGGGAGCAAAGCATAATTATCTTGTACTTCCAGATCATAATGCATTATTTAGGAAAGTCGAGGCAGGGGCTCAAGGTAGAAGCTTGAGGCAGACAGCAAAGAGTAATGCTGTTTGTTGGCTTGCTTTCTGGCCAGGCTTTGCTAGCTCGTTTATGTAGCCCAGACACATCTGCTTAGGAATGGTGCTGCCTACAGCCAATAATATAACCGCTTTCTCATCTCAGATCTCTGTAAACACGGGAACCCCATCATTAAAACTAAAGTTATGGATTCTCATATTCCCACAAAGCATGTGTCTTGTCTCAAAGCAGGAAGTTAACTGGTTAAATTCTAACTTTAGATGGTTTTCTGTAATAAGCAGTTGATGGTTTCCCAGTTAACTTCTTTTAGCCCAAGCTGAAGGGATTACTGGCTTCACTGCTCTTATCAGGGCTTTCGTGTTTATACACAGAACTTGAGGTTTCTCCCTTCCAAGACTCCATCTTTTTTATCGTTTTCTCTCATGACTATTATGGTGCTTCTAACTTCATACTCTGGTTCTTCAAGGCAGAGAAGTATATGGTTTCTATCTTCAGTTTGGCCATGCTTAATGCTACAGCCTCCTGCTTGTATTCAAACCAGGCAATTCAATAGCACTCCCAGTTCCTCATGACAACCTTCTTGCTAGCTAGTAGCCTCAGACAGCCTTTCATTACTGTTTAGTATTTATTGGTAACCTGGGAACCACTAAAATGATAGCTAGTCCCAGGCTATCAGCAGCAAAAGCGTGTGACTTCCAATTACTGCTGCTTTTTAGTATTGAATCCAGTTATTAATACTTTCTACAGGCATTTGTCTTTTCTCTCAAGTTGGACTTCATGTCATTTTTAATATCCTGAAGTTTCATTAAAATATATCTAGTTGTTAATTAATTTTAAATTACTCAACTTGATTTTTAAAATTAGTTTTATTGTAAAACCTGGGAAGTTCTTGGCTATGATTTACTGGAATACTGCTTTTATCTTTAATCTCTTCATTTTGCTACATTTGAATCTTACCATTTCATTCTGTTACAGTTTCCCACTGCCTCATCTCTCTGGACTCATTTTAGAAACTTCTTTAGATTTTTCTTCCAATTTTCGACTCAGCCATGTTGGATAGGCCATCTCATATACCCATTAAGATCTTTGCTTCAATTACTACATCTGAGTCTTTTATAGACAAACCCAGATAATCACACAGTGTGATAATCTCCTTGTCTCTCCTTTTTAGTTTTCAGTTATGTTAAATATAGAATTTGATTTAGATATCTTGTCCTGTATCTGATACATGAATATAACTATATTTTTCTTCTGCTAACCTTAGCCTAAGGTGGTCCATTTCCTCATCAGTTGGATGGTTCCAACATGTGGATTCATATCCCCTGAAGATTTTATCTATAATGGCCCTTTGGGGGCTGTCTGTGAAGAGGCTAAAAACCAGGCAGAATATGTAATTTTTTTAACTTAGGGAACAACTGATGCTGAATCATTTTAATTATATTTCTTGCTAAGGATAATTTACGTAACACGGCTCACGTGACTTCCAGCTCTACATCTGGATGTCTTTTACACTTAAGTTTAGAAATCATTCAAAGGAGATCTCTGTCTCTCTTTTTTACTAACCTATGCCAGCGCTAAGACCAACAGAATTGGGGTAGAGTTTTCCTGGAACAGGCACTAACAACTGCCAGATTCACATTCATCCAAGTTTGCACTGTGTTGTAGTTCAGGCTTGGTCTCTAATCACTCTGGTGCCATGAATTAACGACCTCATCTATACACAGTAGTTTGTCCCCCAACCTGGAGGCTCCCACTAGCATGCCTCAGAACTTTTGAATGGAAAGAATAACGCACATAAAAAAAATAATAAATTTTCAGCTCAGAATAGAATTCACAGCACTACTCAGAGACCCCTAATTCACACTTTATACCGTCATCGAGGAACGCACTTTTTAAGATCATGCAACCCGTTCCTCTCCTCAATCTGTTTACTTTGTTTCCTTCAGTTGTTCTGTAGCTAAAAGATGTGTCTATAATTTCATTACATAAGCATCTCACTTTAGTAGCTATTTATCAACTTTAAGCTAGAAGAGCAGTCACATTTAGCTGGTTGTTTTATTCCTGACTATACATTACTGTACAACTCTTCAGTATCTTAAAATATCTGTATATGATTTTCCCTTTTTTTTGGTATAGTTTATGGTAGGATTCTATAAGCTGATTTCATTTGCTAATTATCTGCATGCATTGCGGGATCCACGTTTGCTATTTGATCCTTTTGTTCATCCATTCAACAAATTTAAATACATTTTATGCCGGACTATTTTTAATCAAAACTTCTAAAACCCATGCAAGATGCTGTAAACAGAAAATAGGGCTTTGTATATTAAATGCTTATTAGGGTCCCGAAATGTCTGAATGTTAAAATCTCCTGCCACTTGCTGTTACGTAAACATTGCTGCTTATACTTGTACCTGTGAGATTCAACCAATCTATCTATAGCAAATAGAACAGCACATCTCTGTTTTGAAAAATTCTCTTTGCTTTTCAAAAATAATTAAGCTTGGATAAACGGTGTAAGATTACACCCCCAAATTAAACGTGACAGATATTACACTTGTAATATCAAAAAGAATGTGCAGTTGAGAAATATAGAAGCCATGGGAATGTAACAAGAACGATTATTTAAGAATTTTGAGGGCATTTCCCATCATAATCGTATTCGTAAAAAAAACTTCATCACATTGTATTCATTAACTTAAAGATTGTAAGAAAAAAATATGATTTTAACATAATACCAACCCACGTAGAAATGAATCAACACCACAAAGCATAATTCTCTGTGGTGTTCATCCATATTATTTGAGTAATAGTCATTGTGTTAGTTTGAATAAAAATGGCCCCCATAGGCCCACAGGGAGTGGGTATGAGGAGGTGCGGCCTTGTTGGAGGAAATGTGTCTTGGTCTGTTCCTGTTGCCTGCTGATCCAGATGTAGAACTCTCTACTCCTTCTCCAGCACTATGTCTGCCTACATGCTGACATGCTTCCTGCCATGATGATAATGGACTAAGCATCTGGAACTATAAGCCAGCTCCAATTAAATGTTTTCTTTCATAAGAGTTGCCATGGTCATGCTGTTTCTTCACAGCAATAAAACTCTAAGACAGTCATTCATTCCCATTTTATCCAATTTCAGAAAATTTCATTATGATATTAAATAAACAAAAAAAAGACATTCTAAAGCATGGAAAATGTATTCAGAGACCTGGTTAAAGAATTTGTGAACTTTTTGTCCTCTACTTTGCTTTCAAAGACCCCAGTTGAAGAGTAATGACTTCCTGTAACCTGAGTGACCAGGGGTAGGTTAGATCACTTACCCTCAACCAGGAAAGAAAAACTTGCTCAGTACATCTACTCTGTGGCTTTGGGTTACTTTTCTTAAAGTCTTTTAAACAAAAGTCTTTAAAAGTCTTAAGTCTTTTAAACTTAGAATTTTGTAAATTCTAAGTTATATTTTCATGCTGCATATCCTTTCTTGATATTTGAAGTATTTTCAGCACAAATTAAAGTATATTCTGTGAGACTAGACCCATGTAAGTCCTGCCCTCCTGTGAAAATATTAATAAAACCAATGAGCATCTAGGCAGTCAATATCCTGTACACCCTCTTGCACAATTGATCGTAGTAACAAAGATAAAATAAATGAGATAGAAGTGAAATATGAGAACTTACACATGGAGATGGTTTGACAGCATCACTTGGGAAAAATCCAACCTCTCCTGAAGCTAAGTTTCGTCCCTAAGCAAGAAAAAGAAAAGCACTGTTGAGAACAAAATAATAAAGCCATGCTGTTGCTTATACGGTGTTGTTCATCTTAGTATCTTCAGGGTTCCTTGCCTATTGCATTCAGTACTCAGCATTGATTCACAGGCCCAGAAGAAGCAAAGGCTTCTTCTTTCCATGTGGTTTCAAGTTATAGTTATAAAATAATTGATCTACTTGTCAACATACCATTTGAATTTTAAGACCTTTATATCTATCAGTCCTATGTGTCTAATAAAGTTTGATGATTACAAAGTTCTTAATGCACTTAGTATTCTGAGTTTTCACTAATTCTTGCATTGATCTTTTATGATATAATGTAATATATATACATTTTATACATATATGTGTGTGTGTGTGTGTGTGTGTGTGTGTGTGTATATGTGTATATATATATTTTTTCAGGTCAAAGGACAAGCTTTACAATGATTTTTCCAAGTCATATTGTAAGAGAAAATTATGAAATTATGGTTCTTTAAGTGTAATGGCATTTCAACTTCCCTTCTTAACTAGATCATTAATAGGTCTCAATCCATCGATTATAGAATACAGAACATAGGAGAAGCAGTGATGGCTTTGTAAGAGTGAATGATGGCCAGTATAATACCATACACTTCCTCAGCACAAAACTGACACAGGGCCTCCTCTTCTTTCCAGTCTGCTCCTCTTCTAAAGCTTAGATAACCCACTCTCTCATTTCCTATATAATGAATTTCTCAAGCTGCAGACCCTCACTGGATCTCCAAGTAGCTCACTTATGGCCCCTTCACATACCCTTAGCAGCATACAAAGTAGTAGCATGAACTTATCAGAATGGACGATTATTATTTTACATGGTTATCTCCATGACTAGTCCAGGAGTTCTTTGAAGTTTTCCACAAGGTCTTAGTTATTTTGTATAATCTGATGTTGGATACATAGCAGGTATTCAATAAACATTTCCTACGTATCTTTCTCTCAATCTGATAGTCCCATGACAGTCGCTACTATGAGCTCAAATTATGTCACAGATTGTAAAACACCATACTTAATTTTTTATCTAGCTGCTAAAAAGACATTAAGCTGTTTCTATATGAAGGTATTTCTTCAGTGAAATTCTCTGACCTTTCTATGGCACTCTATATAATGAGTGTGTCTTTGACAGACACATTTAACCTATTTACCATTTTAGTACCAAGTAGACTACAGGAAATTGATGAATGGAAACAAGTCACCCTGATGTTTGAGGAAGAGACTATAGCTTCATAAGAAACATTTTCCACACAAACTAGGACCACTTTAAGGTAAATAGTAGCAACCAACAATCATGCCAGGATAAAAGGTATAAGTTGTGATTATTCTGCATCTAGGTGATGGCAAGAGCATGTAAAGAGCTCATCAAGAGCCATATATATGCCAACCCCTGGCTTTACACCTTTGCCTTCTAATGTGCCAGAATTAAAAGGAAGTCTGCAGTTGAACTCTCTTCCTGATAAGATGTCTCCTGGTGTGCTCATTAAAATCCTGCATATTGAGTGAAAGCCATGGAAGCATAGGACAACGTGAACTGCTAGAATTTCAACAACACAGTCATGAACAGAGATAGGTAAGTAGCAGAGCTGAAGAAGTAATATAAACATGGTAACAAGTTTCAATTTCTGAGTTTTCACTGACATGCTGGAAAAAATGCACCCATATTAAAGAACATGAAAAATGAAAAGCAAGGCTGAGAAGCGGGCCAAGAAAGAGGATGTGTAATGGGCTGTGGAAAAATTTTCCAGATGCAAAGATAATTTTCTCTGCTGAAGAGAATTTTGTCTTTTTAAATTTTAGCTTATCTGCTAGCTAGGTTTTCTTTTCAGGGTATAGGGTGAGGGTTACCTGTGCATATGTCCTAGGTTTGTTTGTTTTGTTTTGTTTTTGTTTTTTTTATCAGAGAAGCTGTTAGGCTAAATAAACTCTGGGTACTTTGGGTCTTACCTCACCTCAAAGACAAGCAGCAGAGAAGATATCACTGAAGAGATTACAAATGGTCATGTCAGCTGTGTTTTAACTCCTTGGCATATACACAAAGGATGTTCCACCATGCCACAAGAGCCCGTGCTCCACTATGTTCATAGTGGCTTTATTTGTGATACCAGAAGCTGGAAACAACCCAGATGTCCCACACGGAAGAATGGACATAGAAAATGTAGTTCATTCCCACAATGGAATACTATTCAGCTATTAAGAATGAGAACATCATTTTTGACTGTGGGATGGCAACGCCATCCCTCCACTTGATGACTTGTCTTTCTACTGAAGGTGGATTCTACAAGTTCCCTTTCCCCACTGTTGGGCATTTCATCTAAGGTTCATCTAAGTCTTAAGATTCTCTCACCTCCCAGGTCTCTGGTACATTCTAGAGGGTCCCCTCACTTCCCATCTCTCGAGGTTGTATAGTTCCGTTCATTCTGCTGGCCCTTGGGGCTTCACTCCTGGGTCCTCCCTGCACTATACCTGATCATGTTCCCCCTTTCTCTCTGCCCCTTCCCCTCCCTTCTCCCTCCCAGTTGCCTCCCTCCCTCTGCCCTCTGCTTTCTTCTTCCTCCCAAGTGGGATTTAAGCATCCTCACTTGGGCCCTTTGGCTTGTTAACCTTCTTGAGTTCTGTGGATTGTGTCCTTGGGAAGTTGGGGCATCAAGTGGAGGGATGGGGTTGCCATCCCGCAGTCAAAAACTCAGACTCAAAATTGTTCCTGTCTAAAAGAGCTGCAGGGACAAAAATGGAGAAAATACTGGAAGAAAGGAGATCCAATGACCTGCTCAAATTTGGACCCATCTCAAGGGGAGGCTCCAAGGCCTGACACAATTGCTGATGCTATAATGTGTTTACAGACAGGAGCCTAGCATGGATGCCCTCTGAGAGGCCCAACAAGCAGTTGACTGATACAGAAGCAGATACATACAACACAATGGTCTGAATTTGGGGACCCCTGAGGTTGAATTTTTTAAAAGCTGGGAGAAGTTGAGAAGGAGGGCAACCCCATAGGAAGACTAGCAGTCTCAACAAACCTAGACCCCAAGACCTCTCAGACACTCAGACACCAACCAGACAACATATACTAGCTAGTCTGGGATCCCTGAAACATATACAGCAGAGGACTGCCTGGTCTGGACTCAATAAGAGAAGATGCACCTAACCGTTGAGAGACTTGAGGCCCCAGGGAATGAGGAGACCTGGCAGCATGTGGGGAGGTGTGGGGGTGGGGACATCCTTTTGGAGACAGGGAGGAGGAATGGGATGAGAAACCATAGGAGGGCAGAACAGGAGGAGAATAGTTACTGAACTGTAAAAAAAAGATTAAATATAATAACAAAAAAGAATTTCTCTTAATGAAATGCCATAGCAGTACAGTTATATTTGTATAAGGATCACACATGGTCCTTAAGGCAAAGATGTGAGAGCTACTGAGACCCATCTTAACAGATGAATGAGGTTATAGTCCCTTTTTACTCCTATATGACATTAGTCCTCGTTCTGGGAGATAATGCATGCTATATTCAGTGATTTCCATTTGAAATAGCCACCCTGCAACATTTGGAGGATTCAAAACAAAGCAGTGTGTAGGTGGGATGTCTTTGGCTCTTTGGTGGATGTGTGTGGGATGCACACTGATAATTCATTAATACTAATGGGTGGAGCAGCTGTCAATGCCCTACACATGGATGGTACTGCAGGCTGTAACTAAGAAATAAACCACCCTCCAAGGCAATAATTCAGGGCGCTTAATGTGATCTACCTATGAGAATTTCACTAACCTTGATGAAAGATAATACATCTGAATTTTCTTCTTTTGTTCTTATATGAGAATTTTATTCTGGATCAAATAATCAGCTTCATATCTTTTTTATGTCTATTACAAATGCCAGACATAGAGAATAATCTTGTACTTACGTTCCTGTCTGATATTTGTTCTGTGAGTCCTTTAACATATTCAAGGTCAACTTGAAAACATTCC
This sequence comes from Arvicanthis niloticus, assembly GCF_011762505.2. Taxonomy (NCBI): domain Eukaryota; kingdom Metazoa; phylum Chordata; class Mammalia; order Rodentia; family Muridae; genus Arvicanthis; species Arvicanthis niloticus. Next base: position 88,688,442 of record NC_047661.1, on the reverse strand, counting down.
TGCTTGGCATTGTGTGTCACCTGATATATAGTATACTATCTTTGTATGTATCTATTCTGCGAGGAATCTTGCATCATGTGATGAGGAATCTTGCATCATGTGATGGGGCGTTTGTAAATTTAACATTACCGGTTGTGTCTTTTTATGAAATACTTTCTTTGGAAAGGAAAGGACCTGAGAAAAGAGGTCAAGAATTGCATATGTTGAGAATAAAGGGACCTTTATTACTCATTAAATAAATTGAAGCAGACACAAAGAAAATATTAAATTATAATTTATACAATAACAATTCCCTCTTTTCTGAAAAGCAGATTGCCTCTGTAGGGAACATTAAATTAAAATTATTGACAACTTTCTCTGATATTCCTGAATATCACAAATACAAATGCACAGTCAGGCTCTTACGTATGCCTAACTGACCTTAGGTTTTAAGTATTCCTCATTTTTCTTTAAAACAGTGTACAGTGGATCATAATGAATTTAAGCTATTTTAGATTTGCCTGTAGAAATAAACCTGTAATCTACCTGTAGAGAGAAACATAGTAATGCTTGCCAGGGTGCCAAAGCTAAAACTGCATTTTTAAACCCACAGACAAGAAAGGCTCAACATGACAGAAGATGTCCTCCAAAAAAATCTTAATCGTAAATTGCTTGGCTTCTAACTTTGTGGGAAGTGGGGGGGGGGGAACAAATTGCTTTAAGAAAAATACCACATCTCTTCTCTGTGGTTCATTTATCCCCCTAATACTATCTGGATTGGAGCTTTAATGCACTCCTGGAAGCATTCGGAATGATTTGAAACAGATTTGGAAAGCCAAATGTAAAAAGGCTAGATTAATGGTTATTCATGAAAGGTGGAAAATTCTCTCTCGTTACAGGGCCCTAAACACTCAGAATATAGGCATGTTGGTGCTGTGAGACTACTGAGCAGTTCATCTCGAATGGCCAGAGACCAGAGCAGCCACCCTGCCCAGTCCTGTCTCTGACAGAAATAAACAGCTAGCACCGGGGAGGGGAGAACATATAGGTAAATAAACAGGGATTAGTTTATTGAATGAACGTAGATAGAAACTAGATATTAAGTACATTAGACAGATAAATAAAATAATTGTGCACACTATTTATATAATCCTTCTGATGAGCTTTGTAAAGTCAAGTAAGGCAACTGCCCAAATAAAGAAAGGGGAAGTGATCAGGAAAGAGACTAGTCGGAAACTGGCACCCACTAAAAGGTGAACTGTGGTTACATACAGCTGTGGCCATATTGTAACAGCCACATTCTGTGAGACATATGTCTAAGGTAGTTTTTGTTGTTGTTGTTTTTGGTATTTTTTTGTTTTTGTTTTTTGTTTTTTGTTTTTTTGAGACAGTGTTTCTTTGTGTAGCCCTGGCTGTCCTGGAACTCACTCTGTATACCAGGCTAGCCTCGAACTCAGAAATCCACCTGCCTCTGCCTCCCAAGTGCTGGGATTAAAGGCGTGCGCCACCACTGCCCGACTTAAGGTAGTTCTTAAAGTATGCATGAAAGTGTCACAGGAAGGGTCACCAGAATAGCTTGCTTTGCTAATCTACTATAAAAAGCTGCACAGCCACAGGCAAGTAACAGTGGTGAGCAATGATAATAACAAGAATTTTCCACAGGTATCTCATCGGGGTGTTTTAAAGACTGAAGAATTAATATGTATGGAAGCCATTTGAAGATGCTGTATAGTCATTTTCACTTTTATCTGCAATATTGTTTTCAATTTTTCTCAAATTATTCTTTTAAATTTTCACTGGTTAATAGAGCAGAAGTGAGTGTATAACCCCCTTATCCTACTCATATCCAGGCAGTTATACTAATTCACAAATAACATGAACTTTCATTATCACGTTCATTTCAATGGCCAGTCTATGTTCTGGAGAAGTTGGTGCTTTACACAGAGGTTTTATTGTAAGCAAACATATTCTTTCATTAGTCACTGCCTCCTAAATGACTATTGTCCTGCTGATGCACACTGGCAGTTGTCAAACACCATTGTGTAGAGTTAAGTACTTACTGATCACTATGAAGACCCCCACAGTCTACATGTACACACACAAAGGGACAACACAAAAGCTGCCCTTTTTGGCTAGTGCATAAATTTTTTTAAAAACTCCTGAAGTTAAATGAAGACTTCAAATTCCTATTCCTGATGTTAGCCACTTCTACATAAGAATCAATTTTAACATATAATTCTGTCAAACTTCATCTTTGGGTGCCATCTTTGAAATCATACTTATTTTCAATTCCTATAGGTTGACCATGAGATCCAGTCATCAAACTATATGGCAAAGGCCACAATTAAAGCTGATAGTTTTTCTAATGTATACAGAATTGTTTTCTTTTACTCTATCTCTGGAATTTTGGCTGATGAGAGCAGAAAAAAATAACAGTTAAGATCAAAAGTTGTAAAATGAGAAAAGAAAAATAAAAACCTACTATAAAAGGAGAAGCTGCATTGCTATACTTGTTGACTGGGAGAAGAGTATAACAGTGGTATATTCTCTCTGCTTTAGTTGAGAAATGACTACAGCAAAGTCTCTGTAATTATCCAACAAGAAAGGGAGCTCCTGGTATGTTATTCGTATGTTGAGGTATGCTTTCTAACTCTTACTGGGTAACATGTACATGATGCAATCTGGACTCATACTCTCCCAACTGTGTTATCTTTTTTTTTTTCTGGCAAAATAAACAAGAATGTTCTTTGATGGAAGAAAATTAGCCATCAAAGTAAATCCAAGTAGATGAACCCAAACTCAACTAGTTGCACAATCCAAAATCTGCACAGAAGAGCACATTTTGGAAAGCACCCTACCTGGAGGAAAGCTGTAACAGCCCCAAGTTAATCTAGCCTCACCAAAGTCCCAAAGAAATTTATCATTTCCTTTTTTCTTTCTAATTGTGGCCAACAAGGAAAATGTTTTTTCAAAATTTTGGTTATTCTAATCAGAAGTAAGCACAGAGGAAATGCTCTAAGTCCTGGCTTTCTGTGTTAACAGTTCGTGCAACATTGGGCAGTTTTAAAGGAATTATTTTCTACTGAGATCAGAATTAGTGCTTTGATGTAAAGTTTGATCTTCCAATGCATGCACTGCATTGTGCTAGGTGTGTGAGGAATATAAATAAATAGACATGGTCACTGTTCAAGGATCACTTGATAATGTCACCTTGCCAATGAACTTCTTTTACACTTTTGATGTATCTTCATAGGTTTCTATGGGCTTTCATATCACAACAAACTTAAAGAGAAATAATTGGTTATGATCAGGACATTTGGTTGTCTGTTCCTGGCCTTCTGATTTTAAATAAGTCACTCAGTTTTTCTGTTTCAATATCGTTCTCTATGAACCAAGAGAATTGACCAAAGGATTCCCAGGGTCTCCAGGACTAGGCACCTCCCATAAGTTCTACAGTTTCCCAGTGAGTTATTGTTGCCCACACAGTGTTTGGATCCAAAACATGTTGACCAGTGATGTAGGGATCAGTAACTTAATCTGATAGCATCTACCAACAGAAGATAAGAACGTCCTCCCTTACTTCCATGTTAACTAATTATAAAGTAAGTATTTACTGAAGAGCGTGGGATTGGCTTTCTGAGAAATAAATATGATCACTACTTCTTTAGGAATTTGAATCATAAATAACTAAAATTCAGTATATTACAAATTCATAAATCACTTGGTCCAACATCTGAAGGGGGTGTACATGTTCAGGCTCTACTGAACTTACAGCATTCAATCAATGGCCATGCCAGAGGCAATTCCAGACTGACAGCCCACTAAATGTACATTTTGATTGACACAGTCTTTCAGTACAGAAAGTAGTTTACATGGCAGTAACATAACAGAAGAAAAAGACAACAGAATTTCTCAGAACCTTATCCCTGTTTCTAATAAAAAAGATGTAGGACTAAACACGTGAATTTCTACCTAGGTGGAGGTAGCCTCTTCAAGGTTACAGGATAATTTATGCTTTGTCTTGCACAAAATTCAGTAATGCAGGTAGAAATGCAAGTAAGAAAACTAACCAACTATGTCCATTTTCAGAGTTAACAATTAGGACCTCACCCACTGTGTCAGGAGCTCTGCCAACTCCCACAATACAGTCTGTACACTTGGAAACACTCCCACAAACCCCGTTTATGATCTATTCAATCAAAGCCAGTTGGCAATTACCCAGGGAAAGTGTTTCTTACAAGCCTTTACTAATGTCTATTATCTTCTGTAATCATCTCTCCAGGGCCTTTCTTGCTCCATTACAGTCATATGCTGCCTACTTCTCCTTTCCTGTAATTAGGGATCATGATGCTCTCAGGGTCAAAATACTCAATATTTTGAGGCAAATACCTGTCAAAATAAAGGTCTGGTGATTATAGGATATATTGACCAACTAAGAATAGCTTTGTATCCACACACTCACAAGTTCAATTTTGCCTTGATGCCTTCTCCTGATTCTCTACAAGGGCTGGGAGACAGTGCAGAAACACAGGTGAACTGAGGGACTTAACACAGGTTCCCACACTCAGCAGGAGTGCTGCATAATCAGACCCGAGTCTTGGGTTTCCTGAAGAAATGTGGCAGGAATCTGACTTGGGAAAAATACCTGCTAGTCCCAGAATAGACTGAGATGCTGAGTCTAGTTTATAACATCAAAGAAATGAGTTGGCTTTATTTTGAATTTAGGAATCTGTTTTCTTAACAGCAAGAATCTGGTAATGTTTAAAAACAATTCTTTAATGTTATATTTGCCTCTGATGAGGACACAGACGGACACTTGAATTATAGATCAAGAGAGAAAACACACAGTTTTAGAACACGTTCTTAGAGCTATTACTCATCTGTGTTCTAGAACTATTAGGAAAGTGTAGTCTTAATCACTTGCAGCAACTTCCAGAGTTGCAGGGAGGAAAGTTCGACTCCTCCCTTCTCCCTGCACCTCTCTCACCCCTCCGGATCAAAGACTGTGGTAAGTTCTCTGAGCCAAGTTTCTGTAAACTGTTGACTCTGCACCATGCCACTCTTGAGCTTCGAGCCTTGAGACATTCTAGGTCTTCCTCATGCACACCGGCTCTGTGGAAAGGTCTCTATCTACCCACATGGTACTTCAATCTGCCATTCCCTACAGAATTGATCACTTTCATTTTTCTGCATAATCACGAAAAAAAAAAAAGGTAAAAGAAATTTTAGGAATCAAGTATATGTATATGGAGGGTGAAAAAACCTCCCAAAGCCCACATTGTCAATGTAACTCTTTATTCAAACTGAACATGATGAATGTGAAATTTAGATAAGAAATGAAAATTCCAGACAATCATTTTCTACTTCTAGAAAACAAGTACATTCTTCAAATGTGTTAATCATTACACAGACTTACAATTTTTGTCCTTTTCAATTCCTCTTCATGGTTGCTTCCTATGAACCTCACGAAACCCCCAAGTCACCGAAAAGTTAATATTCCCATTTCATAGATGAGGCATGTATGAGTACTCTCTCACAAGATAAATCCTTTAGTGATCTTTCAAATGGCATAAAGTATAACTTGGAGGTAATGATGACTTTAAAAATGTCGGAGAAGCAAATGCTGGACAGAGCATCTCTGAATAGTTATTTATTTTAGACACATTTTGTGAGCCTTGAAAACAGATAAAAATGATGCTTCTCATCTTTCAGGGTGCTCTGGCGTGGCCAATCAGGAAGCAGTGTGGTAGTTGTGTATTTTGAAAATTATTTGTAAATAAGAAGAGACCCTAGATAAATGCCCCTGGCATAGGGCTCTCAGATGGTAAAGGTTTTAGCTAAGAAAATGGGACAGATGAAGGTGGGGCTAAAATATCTAGGCTGAAGGTTTGAGAAAGCATGTATCTCATGAATAAGATTTTCCCAGACAATTCTCTTTTTATTTATTTATTTTTTTATTTCCTTAGCTTAATAGGAGGAAAACACATGTTTGGCCAAGTCCTACATGGCCAGTTCACAACCACTTGATTCTAGGTTCATTGATACTGGCTTCATGAGAAGTGAATGTTTCATTTGACTTGGAACTCCTGAATTACAGGTTTTTGTTTATTCTCTGTCTCTCTCTGTCTCTCTGTCTCTCTCTGTGTCTCTCTCTGTCTCTCTCTCTCTGTCTCTCTCTCTCTCTCTCTGTGTGTGTGTGTGTGTGTGTGTGTGTGTGTGTGTGTGTAATCTCCCACTGAGGCACCCTGCAAATAAAAAAAAAGTAAAACATAAAACCAACAAAAACTTTTCGCAGGAACATACATAAACCAATGACTTTTACCTTTAAATTTTCTACAAAAATAACTGCCCTTCAACATTCATTTTCCTAGGTGTTAGAAATATAAAATGAATTTCTCAAAAAGGAAGACAATAGGATTGCCAAGTGTGCCTAACACAGAACCTTGAGACTGAAAAGCAGAAGAAACCTTCATTTGAATTTGGCAACTAGCACTGGGTAAAAGAGGAGACAACAAACTTTAAAACAACAGCAACAACAAAGACCACAACCCTGAAAGTGACTAATCAGAACTTGTGTAAAAACACTTCTACTCCTTAAAATAAGGATCACATAGTGGCTTGTTTTGCAGCTGTGAAGTATCATGACTATTTTCTATGTTATTTAATTCTCATTGAGAATAAAAATACATATTTTTGGCACTGATTGCAATTCTGTACTTATAATTGCTTTTTTGGTTCCAATTAGCTCACAAAATTCCCCCAGTGGAACATTTGGGTATTCATAAATGACAATGGAGCAAATAAAACCCCATGATTTAGGACAGAGGATCTTCCTTGTTCAAGAGCTTTTAGTCTAAGAAGAAAACACACAGGGAGTACTCTATTATAGAAGAAATAGAGAGATGGTACATATGCTTGCCTCCTCTCTTTCTCTTCCCTTCCTGGTCTCGCTTCCACTCTTTCTCTCACTCCCCCGCCCCCCCTCCCTCTTTTCCTCCCTCCGGATTCCTCTGCTTTCTCATAAGTATAATCTGCATAGTTTCTGGGAAAACATTTCTCAGATGAAAAAGCCACTCCACCACGAATGAGTCTCTGTCTTTACATACCGTACTACTTAAAAGCAACAGGTTGTCCCCAGTCAGATGGTGTGAACAAAAATGTTCTGGATGTTGTTAGACAACATCCAGGCCTTACACCTGCACCAGGAAATGTAACCCTAAGTGGCCAGTTTCCTACTTGCTATGCATTTCATTTGAAAACAATTTTATATAGCTTTCAAGAAAAAAAGAAAAGACAAAGAAAGAAGGCGCTGCCAAAACGAATCCCTTAGAATGGAAGACAGAACAGCGTGCGTTTCCACTGCTCAATTGACAACTCATTGTTTGAAAGACACTATAATGAAAATGCAGAGAGCCTACTTACTTCAATAGAAATTACTGTTGTGATAATAACAAAGCCCAGGAGCCTAATATCTATTCAAAGACAGAGACTCCCGCTCCATCCTGGAGGGTAATTTGTATGCTCTGGGCATGGTGTGTGTAGAAAACATGACAGTCTACAATAAGATCTGACTTTCTGCATTAATGAGTGAAGTGACTCACTTGAAAGAGAAAGCAGTTGAGAAAGCAAAAATTCTTGAAAATGTACAAATAGGCCAAAGTGCTTGACGAGTACAAAAGTCCTTTTAAAAATTCAAATGCGAATTCATTTGTGGTAAGTACTTCAGACTTTAATCTACAGGCTAAACTCTGTGAGTGTTTTTCAAAATAGAATTTACAAAAACTTCTTAACAAAAAATTCAAAACAATGCATTCTCTAACCTGACTATTCAGATCATGAGTATTAGAAACTGGAGAGGTTGTTTCTGATCCTTCCAATATGAAACACAGTGGGAAACACTGTAGGCAATTTTTATGTATTTGGATGGATGGCTACATAGATGGACAGACTAATGGGTCTGTCTAGATGGCTGGGTACTGTTAGTGACTATAATACAATACTACTGATTTATTTTACAGCGGCCACTGTCACTCCCACTTTTCATGTTATTAAACTGGACCCTTTTTAGACCTCTCTGTTTTTCAGCCACCACACTGGTAGATGACAGCAAATAAAACTCAGCAAATGGAACTCAGATTTCCTAAATTCTAGCATAGGCAATGAAAAACACTCAACTTGCTTCTCAAGCGCTAATTATGCATAATCTCAAATGAGATGGGATAAGATACCTGAAGAGGTGTTTGAAACTATATTCTTGAAGCAATTTTAAAATGAAATCCCTTAGAGGAAATCACACGGTGAAGGGGCAAGCTACTAACTATATGTTTTCTTTGAGCAGGAAAATGAACAAAGTGTGTAAATGGAGACCCTGTAAACATATGTCCACACAGAGAACTTTAAAACAACCAAATCTTGTATCTGAGAATCAATAAGGAGGAAATACCCTGCTATTTTGATTTATTAATAAAACATGAAATTAAACTGGCCAGTTTTCTACTATGAACCTTCCATATGGCCAGTCTGTAAAACAAAAGTTTATTTAATTATGACAGCCTATTTGAGGACTTTGCAACATCTTTAATCATGTTTTAAAATACAGAAAACAAATATGTCAATTTCAGTCTGAGGTTTGGGGCTAGCATAATTTTATTATATGCTGATAATTTGAAAACACTCCCCTTATTTAGTATCTATCGTAGCCAAAATAATTGAGTTCATTGGAACACCTTGAGTTTTTGGCAATGTATAATAGATTGGTTTTCAACCAATGAGCACATAATGAGCATGAGATGGTGCCATAATTACTATGGAATCTTACCAAGTTGATCTTGTACTCAATGCTCACATATGATTTATTTGAGCTTAATGCAACCCTGGGATCAAACCAAGCCCTACTGTATCCTGATCTTTGCGAATAGGGCTGTATGTTGGTATTATAAAGCCTCTTGCCAGAGATTTTAACCAGTTTTATGAATACTGCTCTTGTCTGCCTACCTCATGTGATGCCTAGAATCAAGCTACATAGTAATTAAAAGACCTTATCCAACCCATACAGCTAGTTGGCTACTAATTAAATGACTTCACTCCAGGATTTCTCACTCTGCTTCTGTTCCTTGTAACAACTCCAGCTAAATATTCTTTAAATGATTTAGAGGTACTCATAAGACAATGCTGGCACATGTTATGTCTAAGCCAGAAATTCTAGATGAATTTTTAACATATGCCTGACAATGTAAACCCATTACTAGTTGGCAGCAAGCATGAAAGATTCCTCTAAAAATAAGAGATCTAATGTCAAACCAATGAGAGTTCATACTGGGGCAGGAAAGTGTCTGCACAGTGAATTCAGAACTAGCACTCAATGCATAATTGCTATCTGAAATAAGTGTGCTAACTGTTCTTCTCTATTCTAAGCATTAACCACTCTTCTTCCTAACCATTAGATCTGCATTCCACTAAGAAAAAGTCATAGACACGTTTTGTCATTCAGTGCTTCTGCTCATTTATCTTGTGAGTCTCTTTGAGTATTTCCAATGCCTTTTTAGCACCACACCAGAAAATCTTCACACATCTAGACAGCTAAAGAGAAAATTAGAATTAATAGCAATTTTCCTTTTGCTGAGAAAAAAAAAAAACACCAGAAGGCTGTATAAGATAGTAAGATGTGTAAGTATGAGCTCACCGGGAACAAGGCCTGAACTGTCATATTTTTGAGATGGTGTGCTATAGGGAACAAAATAAATAAAGACGTAAAAGTCTGTAAATATTATGAGAAATACTGAAAGTCTCACTCAGACCTACTGTTTACAAAAAAAATAGCAAATAAAAATTAAAAAGGGTGTAATTAAGTTTTATGTACCTAAGGTATCAGAAAAATAGGAAACAGAGACCTTAGTTAGGAAAACATTATATCTACAGTTCTCTCTTCAACAGAGTCGAATGCTGGTGGGCACATACTGTGCAGGCTTCTAGGAGTCCTGCTGAGCCGTGCCCACGGTCTCCACTGTGGTCTCAAACATACCGCTGTTCAGGTACCACTTATATGCCTCAATAGCTCCAATATTTTGTGCTTAGCCTCACTATTTTCTATTGATATCTCTAGAATGAGAAATTGACTGGCTTTTAGAATCCCCAAGGGCGGCTTATAAAGTAAGTTTATTCTTAGCACTGCTCAGACAAATCCCAAAGTGTTTTCTGTCTGTAGCCCCTGTTACCTGGGTGTTCTCTAGTGAACTTTCTCAGAGCTCCGAGCTTAAACCAATGCAAAGCATCAGAAGTAACTGCACCAGCTCTGGATATAAAGCTTAAGATCTGACAGCTTCTGCCTTTGCATTCCCAGTAGGCAGCTGCAACATACAAAGTCTGACCCTGAGACCACTATGGCGAACAGAAGTTTAAAAAGTTCCCCAGCAGGTATCTGTAGTCCACAGCCTCCACAAAGTTCCTGAATTCAAGGACGACGGGGATAGGAAGAGGGATGGCAGAAGTGACTCCATACATCAACAATTCATATTATGAACATCAGCCAATTACATTTAATCACAGATAAAATGCACAAATTCTTAGAAAGAGATCATCTACCTTAACTTCTTGCTAAAGAAGAATCAGGTAAGAGCACGCAGCTTTATACTCATAGAGAAATTTAGTTTATACTTGGAAGAAAATGTCCTACTTCCCGGGCAACATCATACTCAATAGTAAAGAACTGGATGCATTTCCCTCAAAGGAGCAACACCGCAATGACACTCTCTTGTCATTGCCACTTCATACTGTACAGATGTTATAGCCATTGCTGCAAGGTAAGAGAAATCATTTCAAGGTATCTAGACTAGAAGGGATGAAATCAATATAGTTGCTTATATAAAACCTCTGATGGGATATGGTGAAGAAAACTCTAGCAGAAATTAAGAGTAGTTACAGGATCAAAAACTCAATGTAGAAAAAGTTCCTTGTAGGCTGGAGAGGTGATTCAGTGGGTAAGAGTACTTGGCTGCACGTGCATGGGGATCTGAGCTCAAATCCTCAGAACCCAGGTAGCAATTGGGACATGCTCCTGAACACCTGTGACCCCAGCACTGTGGGAGCTGGAGACAAGATGGCTGACGTGACTCATTGGCTGCCAGTCTAGCTCCAGGTTCAGTGAAAGACCTTGTCTTAAGGGAACACAGTATGGTGTGACAAAACAGGAGACATGTTTTCAAGTGTCTTCCATTAGCATGAAGTGCTCAACAACCTACATACGCACAGGTGCAAATAACATATACAAACACACACACACAGAAAGAGACAGAGAGAAAGAGAGAGAGAGAGAGAGAGAGAGAGACGCACATGTCAAAAGCTAAAAATTATACATTTTAAATATGTATGACTTATCATATACCTCAAAGCTGCTCTTCTGTTTTCTACATAGCAGTACTGTTAAAACTTTAGCATAGATCTTGTAGGGCACTAGACTGTGGCTCGAACAAGAGCAGAAGCAACTGAGTCCAGACTGAACCCAGACAGACTACTTCCATGACGACTTCAACTTTGAGTGTAAGAGACAAGGATGGTGAGGGAATGGGGGAACCTAACATAACAAAAACAGGCAAAAGTTATATGTTTTGAAACTAGAAGAGTGTGCACATAGACTAGATGTCAGTAGAGAAGGAAGTAGACATTTTAGGACAGAAGATTCAAGAAGGAAGGAGTCTTGAATGGGGGGTGGACATTGTGAGTCCAAATGAAGACCTGTCTAGGTAGATGGAAGTGTCACTACACTTAATTTGGCATTTTTCCCTTCCTGTTCTGGGGAGGATGAACAATAAGAGGAGGAAATACTTGGGAAACACGTTGAGATCTCAGAAAGGCCATTGGCTACAGCAGTTGAAATGATGCTGGAGCTGAGTATTAGATCTAAGCACATTCTGGCAGTGAAACAGTTACAAACACGTGCATTCATTCATGTGCACAGTAGACCATTTCGAACTACAGCCCTTCTCTGTTTCCTTTCCCTTTAACTATGATCAGATTTCACTCACCTGCCATTCTTCCTACTGAACCTCCCCTTCCCCCCATTGCCCTCAATGTACAATGAATAGTTAAAACATTCTTCAACTTTACGGGTAAATATTTCCACACATATAAGAAAATACAGATTCTCTTAAGGAACCACAGCATTCTGGTAGCCAGCTATATAAAATCTTAATGCTGTATCACATTTATCCCAACAAAAATGCCTAAATCAGAGATAGGCTTATTAGCAAAAATGGGATTTTATCACTAACAAATATCCACAAAATCAATTACTTCTTACATTTCATATATTTTATAAATAAGGCTTAGAGAGACCCTGAGATGATTTCCAGGTACCATGGGTGTACAAAATGTCAAATAGGGCCCCAAATGGCCACTGGCAAGTAAGTCAGGTATTTTCCATAGATTGAACTCCAAATATATTAAAGCCATGCATGCTAGATAGTACCCACAGGGACTAAGTTTGAGAAAATGTTCCAACCAAGTATACATTTTTAATAAAAATGGTGACTATGACTCACAGCACTGACACTGTTTTTGTGTAGCGTTATAGCACTCATGGCCATCCTGGCCTTGTAAACATGGAAGAACCTTAATAAACAATAATCCCACCATCCCATGTATGGTTTCTACAGCTGAAGCACATAACAAGTTTTTAACAGCAAGAGTTTTATTTTGTATTCAATAGTCACTCATCCATTAGATCAAAATAGTTATCATCTGGGATAGTACCTGCCAGAACACACTGTGTGCATCTCCTCTCAGAAGTTCAACAGTGTCCCCTGCCTGGATATGCAATGGTGGTCCTTCATGATGAGCTGGGGGCGGGGTGCCAGCGTAGTTCCTAATGACCTGCATCTTCGGCAAACCTGGAAGCAAACAGCACACTGTTGACAACAGAAAAGGCAATGGCGCGTGGAGGCTACATGTGCTTCAAGAAAAGGAAAAGTAGGGTCTATTATTAGCATTAAAATGTTTAATCATGCCCGCCTCAAGTAAAGGGCTAAAGCAAGACAGAAGGAATGCTTCTTAATGTCCTTCTCACCTGAGGTAGTGAAAGAATAAGGAAGATGATCTCCTGATTCCTCACGTACCTTTCCTTCCCTTACTGTCAGTCTCTCTTTTTAGTTGGAAAAAAATATCTCGTTCAGCTGATGCCTGCTTCATAAAAAACATATCACGTTGTGGAAAAGAATCAATTTTTTCATCAGCTCTACCCTTTCTGCCTATTACTTTCCTCTTGGGCATAGGCTGATTTCATCACTAAGGAGACTCACCCTTTCTGTGTATGCATCACACTGCCCAGTAGACGGCTCCTATCGTAAGGTTATCTTTGTAATTCAAAAGCAAAGAGGTGATGGATGTGGGGCTGCAATCCTTGAGACATTTATATGGAGAGAATGTCTGGGCTCAAATGTAGGCTTGCAAAACAGACTCAACAAATGGAACATGTCTAAGCCAATAGCATCAACAATATTAAAAACACAGATCCATCCCTGTCTTGCATTTCTTTCAATGTGCAAGGAGGGCCTCAGTTCAATATTTCATTTCAGAGACTAGGCAGCTTCAATTATACAGGGGCCTAATTGCTCCAATACCACTCATAAATGTATAACCTCACAGTGATTTTTTTCATTTATACATGAAGCTTCTCCCTTCTAGGAAAAAAAAAACACTTATAAACATTGCCATCTCTTAACCATTTAGGGGCATGAGCTATAACCTATTACACTTGAGGAGTGTGTATTCTAATGAACAACGGTGATGGAAGCACTGGACTCTGTATTTGGAGGACCAGCGACTATCATTTGCTTCTGGATATCCCGGATACTTTCAAAAGGCTCCATAAAATGTTCCAGCAAAGAGCTTACAGAAATCTCAAAATCCTTTGCAACCATTTACTAGAGCAGGGGACAAAACACATGTTACTATAAATGCAACACAACAAAAGTGTTAGTCAAGGCATTCTTATCACCCAGTCAATGGAAGGGTTAAAAGTCACTTGACCTTCGCTTCAGTTGAGCTGCTATGGCTGTGGAGATCCAAGATAAGTTGCTACATCTCCCCTTTGCTTCAATGCTCCAGAACCCCTGAAGGGATGGTGACTTTTTTTCTACATCTTTCACGGACAGTTTCCCTATCTGATGTTGTAAGTCGGCACACTAACACAGACAACAGACTTTATTGTCCTTCCCCAAAATACAGCACCCTAAGGTGAAGCACTCATCAGACTTGTTTTCCATATGCTAAATGCCTTGAGTACAGAGAGAGCTTATTTTACAGTCTATTAAATTGCTACTACTAACCTAAAATGAAATCTACACCTCCCATACACATAACAGATGTCAAAGCCTCAGCATGTGAGAAAGAATTCAGTAGAATGTAGACTCCTCCACATGCAGTCTTGTTGCATGATGGGTCTTCCATGTTTGGGCCCAGACCTATACTTAGTCTACTTTCACTGAGAGTCATCAACGCTTGGAAAAGATATGATCTGGTTGATTCCCTGGGAAATTTTTATTTTATTCTATCTTCTTTTAAATATGCTAAAGGCAAGAAAGAATAGTTTTTCAGCCTGAAATAACTCATCTGACTCTAAATAACAGGCCATAGGAGAGCTGTGACCTTCACTGTAGCTGTCTGGGTGACACACCTGATGATAATGAAAGTTCTCTTATTGTCAACATGCCCAAGGTAGTCATTCTTAAGAAGACCTGATTTAAAAATGCATAGATATTTAGGAAAACACATTAACTTTTATGGCAGCTCACTAACTAAGTATACATTAGAGATTATAATATAAAAATGTCCAGTCTGCACACATGGCTATGAGAAGCCAGATCCAGAAGATCACTGCCTCGGGTCTATTTATATAGATCAGACTGCCATAACACATGTAAAATAATAACGTCTAAAATAGAAAATAATACACAGGTGAACATGGAGTGACTAAGAAAAATGTTCTGTATTGCACAGTAGTGATGGAGGACTTTGCTTTTATGGTGTGATTTGTTCCTTTTAACTAATTCTATCTTTTCAGCTATTGCTTTCTTAAGGACAGCTGATCTAATTGCACACTAACAGAGACAAGTTGCCCAGCCAGTTCCTAAAATAAAAAAAAATATATATATATATATTAGGTTGGCCAGAAGAAGGTTCAGTCCATGGTCATATTCAAAAGGATGTTGTAACTAATGTCAATTTAGTCGTGAACCAACTAGCAAATACAGAGTTCTTCAAGTAATATGATTTTTCTATGGGAATAAATTGTAACCTAATGATACAATAGAATCTATATATTTTTGTCATTCCCAGAATATTCTGTGGCTATTTTTTTCTAATGAGATAATATGTCCCATGTCACCTTTGACTATTGTTAGAGCCACAGGACTACAGAGATAATATATCAAAGGATAAAAGAATGAAATGAGGGCAGATTGATGTAATAAAAATGGTCACTTTGCCCCTTGCTTCTGATGCTAGCACAGGGCCAGCATTCAACACTGGTGGTGAGAAAGGCTACTTGCCAAAGGGTCGCTTTATATTCCTTCCTTTAACATGTAGGGGGGAGGGAGAGAGAGAGGAGAGAGGAGAAAGAGAGAGAGAGAGAGAGAGAGAGAGAGAGAGAGAGAGCCAGTAGTATTGCCGTGAACATAATCTCAGTAATTGAGATTAAAAATCTTACTAAAAAGGAAAAAAGAATTGGTTAAACTGTCACATCTGCAGTCTACTATCAGCTTAATACTTAGCACAATCTACTATCACAGCAGGTGTCACACTTCATAAATGAGATCAAGAACAGAGAGTAAATTACATTTGCAGATGCTCACTCCAGGATTAGGCGTTTGCTATTGATTTAGATTTGGTCCTTTTCTCCTCCTTAGAGCTTGTTGGACAGGTTCCAAACTCTTTAAAACTGACCAGGACAATCTCTTAGGGGTTTCCAGAGACTGAACCACCAACCAAAGAGCATACATGGGCTGAACCTAGGCCTCCAACGCATATGTAGCAAAGGTGTAGCTTGGTCTTTATATATGTCCCCCAAGAGCAGGGGGCTGTCCCTGTATCTGTTGTCTGTCTGTGGATCCTATTCCCCTAACTAGGCTACTTTGTCTGGCCTCAGTGGGAGAGGATGTACCTAGTCCTGAAGAGACTTGATATGCCAGGGATAATACCAGGGGTCCCTCTTCTCAGAGAAGAAAGGGGGCATTGGAGGAGGAGCTGTGGGAGGGGGGAGTGGAAAGAATAGGGGATGGATATTGTGTAAGATGAATTAATTAATTAATTAATTAATTAATTAATTGGGAAAAAACCTGATCAGGACAGAACACGCCCTGCACATTCTCATGGCAACTCATTGTGGCATCTAATTTATCAACAAGATTGTCTTCTTAAAAGAATTCTCTCCCTGAATACTGTATCTCCATTGACTTGCCTCCTTCCATTCATAATTACTCTGAAGAAGAAAATTCTGTTCAGTAGTTTAGCCTGTAAAAATCCATTCAACCTAAAACCCCTTAAAGTCTAAAATATATATATGTATATATATATATATATTTTTTTTTCCCCTTTTGGACTACACACCAAGGGCTTCTGAAATACAAAAACAAAGCAAACAAACAAAGCAAACATTAACTATAAGATTAGGAAAAGCCCTTTGCTCATTGCTAATAACCAGAAGCAGATAGTCAACATTCGTCTTTGAAAATGACCCAAATCATACACTCTTCATTCTCACATAAGAAAACCACTTCTTTGTGGATACAGAGTTGTCTGTTCTCTTTCTGCGCCAGGATTATTGGTGCAATCACGGGGCTGTTCAAAGTCACAGTATTCATAATGCAACTACCCCCAGGCACTAACAGCAAACTAACGACGTGCAACTTTTAACACATACATTTGGGCCACCTTGGGAATTCCCAAAACTAAATCAACTATCTCTATCTAAGGTAATATTATAATAATGTCATAGCCAAAGTTAGCACTCCCACCAAACATTTATCTTTACTTGCTTTATTCCCTACAAGAAGTTGTTATATTAAAAATATACAACACCCTGAATTTTTCTCTTTAAGTTTTGCTTACACTTGTAATTTTGCTTTGTCTTATGCTAAAAGAAAAGATCTCAACCCATCCTCGTACACATGGAGATTTAGCACATGAAAGAAATGGCATCATTTCAACAATGGTCAAACCCCTACGACAGCCATTAACTTCTAGTTAAACAAAACATATGTAAGTACATGAAACACTGAAGCTACACTTATACATCATTGTTGCTATTGTCTTCAACGTCATTATTGTCATCGTGGTCAACAACAACAACCATCACAAATACAAGTGTTTTTAAAGAAGGACCTGAAAGTTCTTTTCAAAACATTTTTTTTTCAAGAACTCTAAAGTGCTTTTTAAAATTGTTAATTTTTATTTGAATCTTTTGGAAACTTGCCAGATAAAAACTATTTCATTGACAATTTTCACTTAAACCTTTAAATGTCAGAGAATGCAGTAATACTAGCCAGCACTATGTCTTTTAAGCAGGGCAGAGTGATGGCTACAACATAGAATAGTATCCAGTCACCATGATGAGGTCCTGGCCCAAATGCAATGGGCTTCTCTAGGGCAATAACTTACAGGGGGGTGCTGCCTAGTAGACAAACAGGCTTTCACCTCTGAAGCCTAATTTAAAATATAAGCATAGCCACATTAAAAAGTAATTAGTCCTACAAGATGTCAGAGGATTTTCTTTATTTGTCCTTGGAAACTGATCACAGTTATAACCAATGCATTCATTCACTGACAGTGTTTTGGGCACTCCACAGTGCTGGGCACGGCAGTTCCAATACAGAACAAGAACAAGGTTCCTGTCCTCACCCAGCTTGTTGTTTGTCTGGAAAACACAGGTGGCTGAATACAAAAGTAACAGCACACTAGGCCATGGATATCCTGGTGGGGGTTAGGGAGCTTTTAAAGGATAGTACCATCCACAGAACTTTCAGAATTATTTTTATTTTTTTAGGTTAATAAGCCTTGTGTAGGATCCTGAGATATGTGTTTTATTTTTACACCATTAGTTTCTTGGCTGGGACTTCTAAACTTTAGGCAGGCTTTGAAATCTTCTTGTGGATACATGTCTGAATCCCATGACCAACTCACCATGAGTAAACTTGCTTTTGAGACAATTACAGTGAAGTAAGTAAGTAGTATTTGGCACCATTCCAACAAAAGTCTCTTTGAGTCAACATACAGGGTGCTGATGAAATGGTTCAGTGGGTAAGCAAGTTTGCTACGCAAGCACAAGGACCTGCATTTGGATTCCAAGCATCCATGCAAAAACTGGGCATGGCTGGAAACCTGTAACAACAGCCCAGAGGCACAGTGGGGAAGCAGGGGATCAGCAGGGCTTGCTGGCTACCCAACCCCACCACAACACAAGATCCAGGTTCAGTGAGAGATTCTGTCTTAAGAGAACACTGCAGAAGTATAAAGCAGAATGCTTGATATCCTCCTCTGGCTTATACCCACCCATGCTCCACATACACAACCACACACATACACACACACACAAAGAGAGAGACACACACTGAGAGAGACAGAGTCAGAGAGAGGCAGAGAAAGAGAGAACATACACAGAGATACACAGAGATCTACACAAAGAAAGAGATCTACACAACTTAGAGATGTGTGTGTGTGCATGCACACACATACACACACATACAGAGAGAGAGAGAGAGAGAGAGAGAGAGAGAGAGAGAGAGAGAACATACACAGAAAGATATACAGAGGAAGATCTATACAACTCAGAGATGCTTGTTGCACATACAAAGGCAACTGATTAATTCATCAACTCATTAGTCTCTGAGACCCTCCTGAAACAATCTTGGCATCAGGCTCTGTATACTAGGCTGAGTTGGGGATGCTAAGCTTCCCCTGGAAGGTCCACACATTCCAGGTCTCTTTTCTTGAGAAGCAAAGGGAGCCTCGGGATGGAAACCATCTGCTCTGACATAAGCAGACAATTTGGTGAAAAAAACAAAAAACAAAAAACAAAAGCAAAAACTTTCATTAAAGAACTAAGTGTTCACAGAGGGAACACTTCCCATCAATGATTAAAAAAAAATAAAAATCTAGAGAAGCCTCCTCTTATAAACCATAATGAGTCAAATGAAGGAAATTGGTGCTGCTCATATGCAAACAAGGATCAGGTATAGAAGCCTTCTTCCCGATTCATAAACAGATTAGCCACTCTCTGGTAGTATTATGAATTAAAAGTGAAGGATATTATAACACCCTTTGAAGCTTATTTTTAACGGATTAAAAAGACATTATAGCCTACTGAGTTTCAAAGTAGAAACTCCCATCCAGTACTTTTAATATTTTAGTAAAAAAAAAAATAATGTTTTGCTGAAATCTTGATGTCAGACCAAAGGCCTGAGAGAGCATGCTGCTGATACCTAGTGAGTGTTCATTCCTAGAAAGGCGGGGGAGGGGGGGTACAATATGGGGAGCAGAGCTCAGAGCTGTTTCATTAGGCCTTTCAATATCAAAAGGAACACTATCACATGACTTCAAATACTAGGATCATCCTCTAGTTTAACCACCATATTTTCATTAGTCCTCAAACTAATAACCAAGCTGGTAACTACCCAACCACATAGCTAGAGAAGCAGAGATTGGCTAGAATCAGTATTGCTCTTGCTTCAGGTAGCTTGTCACTTTCAAGACACCCCAAAGAAAAGTTGGCTGTAGCTGAGCTCTCTCTGGCCACTGACCACAAATGTCTACCCCAAAGCAACTATGTTACTTTTCCTGCAGTTAAAATGAGGCCTTAACAATCCACTCATAAGAAAAACCTAAAGGACAAGAGAACAGAATTAGAAACAAATTGATTAAAGGTGCTTCCCAATAACTGACTTTCCTCCTTTGCGTTATAGGTCAATGCATTTATCCAACAACTTTACAAGTCATTCACTTGCAGGGATTGGTCCAGCCAATGGGAATACAGTTATAAATATGACTACCCATGTTCATCTCTCAAATCTCAGACTGTAGCTGATGAGATGAACACAAAGGCAAGTTGCAAAAGTAGAATCCTATATAAATATTATTAAGTAGCAATTAGAAAAACACAGTGGGATGGAAAGTAATGGGATACATGGGGAGAGAGGAGAGGGGAGAGAGCTTTCTTTAAGGGAAGATGGGTGGGTGGGGCTTAAGGCTGGAAGAGAAAGCCATATGCACTAGGAGAAAAGGGGTTAGTGGTCAACCTGAACCACTAACATGAAGGCTGAGGTAAGAAAGCTTTAAGGTATGCAGGCACTGGCACATGCCTTAAATTCTAGCACTCAGGAGGCAGAGGCAAGAGGATATCTGTGAGTTCAAGGACAACCTGATCTCTAGATCAAGTTCTAGGACAGCCAGAGCTAAACCCTGTCTCAAAAAACCAAGGGCAAGGGTAGGGTGTGAAGAGAAAGAAAGAAGGAAAAAGAAAAAGAATGAGCTCTAAGAACTTGAAGGGTAGAATATGCCTGGGAGGCCACATGAAAGAAAAGCAAAGACATAACATTTGGCCTTGGCAGTCTGATCCACTTCAGTCCTCCCTTCCTATGCTGATTCTGTAAAACCGACTGAAATGAATTCACCAACCAAAGTGTCCCTGAAGCACTTTCTTCCTGTCCAGTATGCTCTTACTTTTTGTACCCAACTCACCCTTCACCAAGGGAGGAAGCAAGAGTCTGAGGGCTCTTCCAACTCCTTAAACCAGTCCTGATAAAAAAACCTACCACCATAGACTGAATGTTTATGTCTCCTTAATGACTAATCTCCATGATGGTACTAGCAAGCAGACCCTTTGGGATGTAATTATATTTTAAGAGTATAATCTTCATCAATTATGACTCAGAGAACATTGAGGAAGAGACAGCAAAAAGATTGTAAAAACCAGAGTACCAGAGAGTTTTCTGTAAAGTCATGTCTCCTAGGAATGTCAGAAGCTACATCCATAAAGCCTTATCAACATGGCTGCCTAAGCATGCGCTAAGCAAGGACAATAGACATGCAGAAGTGGACATAGGAAAGACCTGGATATTACAACCCTACACAAAGAACTGCAGGCAACTAAGGAATGTTGTGGGAAGGAGGAATAGTCTTCCCCATAGAAAAATCCCATCAACTGGTTATCCTATACTAAATGAAAAGCCCTGAAATTATGCATACAAACAACATTACACCACAGACTGAACAGGTCGTACTTATACATTTAGGAGTGTGTGAGTATGACTCTGTGTGTGTGTGTGTGTGTGTGTGTGTGTGTGTGTGTGTGTGTGTGTGACAGTAATTAGTGAAAACAGGAGGCCATAAGTTTGAAAGACAATAGAATTATATGGCATGGTGTCTTAGTTTGGGTTTTATTGTTGTGAACAGACACCATGACCAAGGCAACTCTTACTAGGGTATTTAATTGGGTCTGGTTTTCAGGTTCAGAGGTTCAGTCCATTATCATCAAGGTGGGAGCATAGTAGCATCCAGGGAGGCATGGTGCAGGAGAAGCTGAGAGTTTAACACCTACACTGGAAGGCTGCTAGCAGAATACTGGCTTCTATGCAGCTAGGATGAGGGTCTTAAAGCCCATACCCACAGTGAACACCTACTTTAACAAGGCCATACCTACTCCAACAGGGCCACACCTTTTAATAGTGCCATTCTCTGGGCTGAGCATATACAAACCGTAACACAGGGGAAGCAATCCAGTAAGCAGCATCTCTCCATGGCTTCTGCATCAATGCCTACCTCCAGGTTTCTACCCTGTGTGAGTTACTGTCCTGACTTCTTTTGGTGATAAACAGAGATATGGAAATGTAAGCTGAATAAACCCTTTCCTCTCCAACTTGCTTCATGGTCATGATGTTTTGTGCAGGAGTAGAAACCCTGAATAAGACAGATGGGATGAAGTGAGGAAAGGGGAAATGACATATTCTTAAAAAATAAAAGAATTAAAAATAAAAATTGAATTTGAATAGAATATTGGGTTTAGCAATATTACTGATATTTCTTTGTCCTTCAAAACCTCAACATTTTTCTTCTCCTATCAATTAAAAATTATTGATTTTTTTCTAATCCTCCAGACTCTTTTTTTCCTTAGCTATTTAATGGTTGAACTAATTCTCTCACTAAATGTTTAGCTTCTCATCTTATTTTACATAAACAATTTAGTTATTCTTAAATATCAATATTGTATTACCATTTCACCCTGTTCAAATGGATCATAATAAGCCACCCCTATGGTCAGACACACTCTTCCTTTTAATCATCTGAAAAATACTAAAGATAATGTACCTGTATTTGTAAGGGTATAATAAAAACATAAAAGTAATAATAATTAAAGTGTAAACTCAACTACAAAGGAAAATATGTTGACATACTAAGAAATTGTGCCAAGAAGTCATGATTCATCCATAAAATGTCTACAGTGATAAAACCAAGGTTAACAAAAAGAACTCAGAATTGGGAGTGTCTGGGAAGATGGGGATGGATCTGGATCTAGGGTTCTATCACAGAACAATCAAAGAATGAGTATAATCAAAGTATATTGTATGACATTTTCATAGAATAAAAGTATAATTTAAGAATGAATGCACACGTGTGTGTGTGAGTGTGTGTGTACATGCTTCAACAGGAAGGGCAGCTTCTAAAGGAGATAACACAGACTGATTTTTGAAGATGTGAATTGATGCACATAAACATGAATTACTTGGGGTGGCCAATGTATGTTATTTGACACTATATCATTATCAATGTTAGTTATGAGAGGAGATAAATGCTTTTCAATAGTAAATTATTTCTGTGCACTTACATAAAGAAAAGAAAAAATGTTGTCTGTGACCTCATTACTTCATAAACAGAACACCAAGCATTCTAGTACTGTAATTTTGATGAAATCTCTTATATCTAGCTAATTCTCCTATACCACTGTGGGCCTGTATAGAAAAGACATCCTGAAGGAGAACCTTTAGTTCTGCTTCATGTCTCAATTAAAACATCAGGGACTGTTGACACAAAGGTCATCTGCAATTACAGATTACAAAAGCACCCGAATATAAAACACCATCTTCTAACACAGCCCATCATTCTATAGTTGAGCTACTGATTCCCCACTCACATTGTTCACCATAAAAAATTGATGACCCTACTAGCCATGACCTTTTCCTGGCTTGTTACACAGTTTGCTGACTTCACTGCATGTTTCTTATTCCTCCCTAAAGACAAACTCTCCCAAGGCAATGAACAAAACCATCCTTTGCCAGGCTCTCATTGTTGATCCAACCACCAAAGTATGGAATACACTATGTTGAACATAGGGATGGGCTAGTAGGGGCTGTTATTCAAGTATAAAGAAGGCAGCTATCTATAGTGTCAATGGGCTTGCAATCAGTATCCAATGCAAAGTTAGAGCATAACGGCCTTTCAAGCTCAAGTGTGAAAGATAAAGGAGGCAATTACTGCACAGAACTGAGTATTTCCTTGGATATTGGCTCCATGGAGAAATACTAATAACTCTGTTTAGTTCATTCAGCAGCACTTATTACTGCCTCATTCCTACGTACTTTGAGAGTTATATCCCTCCTGGAAAAAAGAAAGGCATAGTATTCTTTTAGGTTTCACTAGCAAACTGCCATGTTTTCCTTTGAAGTTGTGGAATATAATTAGTGATGATAAAGCCATATATTTTCTTCTGTAAAATTTTTTTTACTAGTTTTGTTGTTAAGAAATTACAAAAAGTTAGTTCTGGATTCATTCAACTTTGTTGTACTAATCCCTAGCTGGACAACTAATAAAAATATAACAATGAATGGTGATTTTAAGAAGAAAACACTTCTTTGCAAGGGTCTAATGTGAATTTTATATCAAGCATTTTAATACCTCCCTTTCCTATCACCTCCAAGGCTTAAAAATTGATAACAATTGTTCTTAAAACCATTTGGATTTGAACACTAAAATTATAAATTATGGCACTGAGTGCTGCTGATTTATTATCATTGTTAATTAAACAACCAAGAGGATAGGTACACAACAGAATTAAGAATAGAAATCCAGGGTGCCCACCAGAGAACATGGAGGACTGTATTACTTCTCAAATTCTAAGAAATGTCAAGAGATATTGCATCACAGAGATGAACTCATAAGCCACTTATATGGTCTGGTGATTCCATTATCTATACCAGATAGAGCGGACCCTTTGCTGACTTCTAAATTGCTTCTGTTTCCTTTTTCTATCTCCTGAATAGACACATCCTTATAGAATATACATCTCTGTTTCTGTCGAATTTCAACAATACAAAATTGATGGTTTTGCACAAGACCGAGGCAATGAGTTTGAAGGCAGTTTGCGAAGTTGTAAGTACTTTTCCTGACACACAATGTTTTGGAGCCTATGCATATTTAAAACACATCCATCTTCAGGTTTGTTTCATTCCTTGGCTCGCTGTCAGATGCTTCACTTATTCATGAAATATGCTAGATATAGGCATGTGATATTGAGTAAAGACCCTTACACACAGAGTTTTGTAATTAGCAGAGGACAGAGAGGATTGAGTACGTCCTCTTGCACTTCATGACAAGGCTATCAGAAGACGGCCAGGTGGCTGGGAAACCCTAAGCAGAGATGCTGACACCAAGAAGATGAACAATGTTGAGGGTTGGAGACTCTCAGTTAGAGCTCACGTGAAAGCAGGCAGTAGTCAGACACAAAGAAATATATTTAACTGGAATCACATTTAAGAAGCCACACAGATCTCTGAGTGGATGACTATCTATCAGAATGCCACAGTTCCATGGCAGAAGTGGAGAGGGTTTATTCAGATGTTAATAAGAATGGCTGAATATCAGGCCACAGAAACTAACCTGACTTGCAAGGAGCACAGAGATACAACTAATGAGCAGAAAATTAGCTATGGACCAAAGGACAGAAGGTGGAGGATGAGAGAATGAGCTCTATAAATTTAATGGAACAACTCTGGGTGATGACAAGGCGCTTGTGACTATGGAAATAGGATCTTTTTAATCAGAATCTAATAAGTCAAAATGTTATGTTAAATATTCCTAGTGCAAAGGACCTATGAATGCGTTGTACTATTTTTGGTATGCTTAAAATGTATTTCCAAATTTTATTAAAGACTCTTTGATAAAGTACTATATTTCAAAGAATTTTAAATTGCTTTTTAAAAAAAAAAAGAAATATGCAGCCTTTATTTACCATGAATGCTACAGGAAACACATAGTATAAATAGTATTTTCAATGAATAAAATTAACAAGCACGACTTGCTATGTGCTAAAATATTGTTGCTGCAACTAACTTTATTTAAATTGCCACCATTTTATTTTTATCTACATTTGGTGTATAAGAGGCGATCATGAGAGCAAAAAATACTCAACTGTTAATAAATGTGAACTCCTATGAAATAACGTCCCTAGCTCCCTGTGCTGATGACAGGACCCCTTCCTCTTCTATTCTTTTGGTCACCTGTGACTGTCCTATAATAAGCTTCCCAGAAAATGTTCTCAGAGAGAAGAAAATGACTAAAGGCTATTCCTCCCTCACCTCCAACCTCAGCATAGCCTACAACACACAACTCAAGCAAGACAATGGGTGCTTTGCCTCAGTAATTAAAGTAAGATTTCATCTTATGAAACAAAGAGCTCTAACAAAGGTTAGGTCAACATAGTATCAAAGTGACATTTATGAGCAAATTTCACATCTTTAAAGTCATGGCCCCCAAATAAGACTCTGTAGGTTTTTAAGCAAAATTTCATGTTTCATAACCCACATTCTCTTTGTTCTTCCCTTTTGGCTACCTTGGATAATGAGCACTGTGGGAAAGGAGAGGCTCAGAAAGAACTGTTGGCTTCACATGATGGCTTCATCCTTCCTGACACTCTGTCTAGGGAACTGCCTCAGGCTTTATAGTCTCATAGCCTCCACAGTACTTCCTATAACCTGAAACATGCTACTTCTGATCTTGCCTGACACAGATACAAAGGTCAACCAAAGCTGTACACACCTACAAAAGATGGAATGACGCTCACAATCCTAGCAAAGTCTGTGGGATTCATGGAACACATCTCATGATGAAAAAAAAAAAACTCTTATTAATCAAAAACATGAAACAGAGCTGAAAATTAAAATAGCACTTTCATATTTGTTATTCAGCGATACTTGCAAGTGCTTCACAGGTGTGGTTAAAAGTGTTCATCCAGGCACTTCAAACCTCAAACACTTGATCAGTAGAACTTTCCAAGAGAAATAGCAAATACATTTCTGTTGAGGTAGCCCATAGGTGAAATATAAGCAGAAAGCTGCAGTGTGTGTCTTAGCCTTGACTTGAACATTTGGAACTTAGATGAGAATGTGATCATTTCTAAATGTCATTTTGTCTCACTTCCCATACTGGGCATGTTTCTTCAATATCTACCTTTAATGGAAGAAAGCCCACTCCTTTTCAAACAAAGAACATCAAGAGTATACCTGGGTATACACATAGGAAATAGAACTATAAAAAGTGCCAAGAGAACAAAAGATTAGTTGTTTCCAACTTATACAATGAAAGTAAGAATGAGCATTAGATAAATGCATCAAAGAAATTTACTTTTGCAAACGAATAAATGACAGTTAAAAAGATCACTTATATGCCTAAGTAGTCTGTCGTTTTCAGCACTTCATATTGCCCAAAACACAAAGCACAACACTGGGTTTCATCCTTAAAGTACCGAGGGGCACTGATAGTGTGCATAATTTTTTAAATGAGAAAACACTGCATTTTTATGTAATAACTATATATGTGCTATAATACCCTTGAAAGCTACATAATACACATGAAGCTAGGGTTGAGGCCACAGTTACCTGCTCTCCACTATACTGAGGTTTCCTTTCACGCATACATTTAAACCAGCAACCGATTTTCTAGAAAAATCTACTGATTAGGTAAAGAAGGCTCCAAGATCAAGGAGAGCATAGGGATTACACATAACCCTTCTTGACCCAGTCCTCAGAATTTTAGTTGGTAAATGCCATATGCCTTTAGAAAGCACTGCATTTAAAAGGGAAAACATCTTTGCTTCTTACCCACACGTCTCCACAGAGAATTCTTTATATGCCATTGCACATGATGGAAAACCCCTCAACGACTGAAATTAAAAATATTTGGCAGCTAAATGCTATTCCCACAGATAATGATTCATGTTTACTTGACCCCCTCCCTGTCCCATTCCCTGTCCTCTTTGGCATGATCCCTCTTATTATTTCAGTGTCAGGTTCGAACATGTTGAACTATGAGAGGCTTAGAAAGGGAGAAGCGGTCCTCTCTATACCTCTCCCATGCGGCGATTATTGCCCGGAATAACAGTGCCTGCAGTGAGCTGCACTTCTAAGACAGTAAACTCAGTCATTTCTATTTTGCAGTGCTAAGTTATATAATTGTTATTTTCATCTTAATTATCTCAAGTGAGTGGGAAGGCATTTCAAGACTTGGCTTTGAAACAAGTTAACTAGAAAAGAAACTCATTCACGTGCCCCATTCCTTAGGCATCCACTTACATCTTTATAGAAAGAGAAATGCATACCAGTGGCTCTCTCCAACAGACTGATACACAGTCAATAAAGAAGTATATCATCCGGTAAAAATGTAAAGTGAAGAAGCCCATGGGAGGTAAACTTTTTGTTGGTTCTTCAGCTTTTAGCCTTTTACTTTGTCCATCTTTTTTATAAAGCATGAATTCCTCCCTATGTTTTGTTTCTGTCAAAAGTGACCATAAACATTTTTTGTACCTTAAATGTGAATAATGTGACAAACAGCCTATTTCTGCTCTTTCCCAAACTTTACAGGCTTACAAAGAAAAAGATTACACAAGCAACAATATAAAGCAAGACATAGATATAAAAATCCTCAATAAAATACTTGCAAACCAAAGTTAAGATCACAGAAAAATATTATTCATCATGACCAAGTTTGCTACATTCCAGATATAGAGAAAGGATTCAACATATGTTTTATATAATTATAAAAAAATGTAGTATTCAGCATATATTAATCAATACATATAATTCATCACATCAAAAACATAAATCATATGATCCCCTAAATAGATACAGTAAAGGCCTTTGACAAACTTCAACATTTCTTTGTGATAAAAGTCATGGAGAGGCTAGGGATACAGTGAACATACCTCAACATAATAAGATTATATATCATGAACCAATAGCCAACATTATGACAAATGGAGAAAAACTCAAATCATACCCAGTAAGATCAGGAGAAAAAACAGTGATATCCACTCTTTTCACTCCTTTCAATATAGTGCTTGAAGTCTTGAGTAGAACAATAAGACATGAGATAGTCATAAATGAGATACAAAGAGGAAAAAAAACTCAAAGTATTACCGTTTGAAGATGAAAAACTCTACACACAAGATGCTAAGGACTCCATCAAAGTCTCTTAGCTATGAAAAACACCTTCAGGAAACTAGTAGGTTATAAAATTAAAACAAAAAATTAATAGCCTTCTTATATACATATGATGAGCAAATAGAAAAAGAAAACAGGGACATAGTCCTATTCACAACAGCCCCTCTGTATACAGAAAGTAAAGACTTTCTGAATAGTATTTTACAGTGGGATCTCATAAAAGTAAAATACTCCTGTACAGCAAATAAAAATGTTAAGTGAAGAGGACAGAATAGGGAAATATCTTTGTAAGCTATATTGCCAAAGAGGATTAATATTGGTAATATACAACTCATTAAACTAAACATCAAAAAAACAAACCACCCAATTAAAAAGTAGGCCTCAGATCTGAATGGAATTCCAAAAAAGAATAGCTAATAAACATTTGTAAAAGTGTTCAACATCATTAGGCATCAGAGAAATGCAAATTGTGACTTCTTTGAGATTCCATCTCACCCAAAGCAGAATATCAAATGATAAACAAATGTTAGTATTAAGAAAGAAAAACCATTACTTAATGTAGTAAAGCCACTAGGAAAATCAGCTTTATGTAGAGGTCTACAAAAAGCTAGAACTAAATCAACCTTATGACCCAGCTCTGCCCCTCCTACACATATGCCTAAAGAGATCCATATCCCACCACACAGAGTTGCTCAGCCGTATTCACTGATGCTTTTTTAGCAATGTGTAGGAAATGAAATAAGCTTAGATGTCCATTGACTGATGAGTGAAACTTTTTTCCTGAGTAAAATGACATTAAAACATTATTAAAATATTTCATTTTAAAAAAGCATAATAATGAGTTTCTAAAACATCACTAGGATTCTTTTTAAAGTTAGTAGTATAGCAGTTGTTTTAAAAAATAGAAACTTTATAAAATAACAGAAATTTGGAATTGGCTATGTTAACTCTAGAGTATATACATAGAACTACTCAATACTAAGCTGAAACTTGAAAGTAATGTTATAAGACTGATATGTAATATAATAATATATAATATATAATATAATATAAAATAATAAGACTGAAATTAAGTAGGTTAATGGTGGGAAGGGTGAAAATTATAGCAAAGTTCACAACAAGACACCATTTCTCTTTTCAAAGCATATAGAAGCCCAGAAAACATCTATGAAAACACATGGTACAATGGTAATGAGCTATAATATGTTGTCAAATTGTGAGACACTTTATTGATGTAAATTTTAAGTTTGTATAGTTAACTTTTGTTTTGGGAAATTAGTGATCTTTGGAAGCTAGGAACTGGCCTAAGATCTTGCTTGCCTCTACCACTAAGACACATTCTGGGCAAAGGTTATTTAATGAAAAATGTTATTTTTGTTGGTGTTGACAGTGAACAAAATCCTCCAAGGGAATCCCTGTCCCCCAAGTGGTGAAATTAAAAACAATGATATCCAGCAGATCATGCACCCCCATGACACAAGACCCTTCTCGTGGCTCTGTGATCATCCCAGTTTCTCAGAGGTGCCATCACTGGCCCACATCCCTTCTACTGCCAGGCAGGCATATGCCTTTGTCCCACTGAAGTCCCACAGCCTTCAGGATTCACACCATGAGAACTACTCGATGAAATATAAATTATGCATAAATTCTGTTTCATCTTCGCTCGACTATAAGCTTCCCAAGGTCAAATAACATAAATTATTCAATTCTTTATCCTCAGTATGGTGTTTGGTACCCAATAGTCTCTCAATAAATGCCTGCTGAATAAATGAAAGGCTGAATCACTGTTTATCATGGAATGATAAATAATTTAAAACATTTTAATAAATGTAAGTATATTCCTTGGTTAATTTGCTTATATAAATATAAACACAATATAGGGTATGTGTGTGTGTGTTTGTATGTGTGTATGTGTGCATGCACACAAGTGTGTCCATGCATGTGCATGTGCGTGTCTCAAGTATGCTTGTGATTTTACATTGCTTTGGTATCATCCTAAATTCAAGTTTAACCTTTTCATATCAGAAGTAGATTTCAGATGTCCTTGCATCAATTTCCAGAAATATCTATCTCCCACTCAAACAGTTCATCTAGTGGTCAAAGACAAAAACTTGGAGGCTTAAGAACTAATCTGCTAATTTTCCCTCCCCTCTCCTTTAACAGACCCTCCAGCTCTTGTTTAAGTCCTGATGAACCACACCCACTATGTAATATAGACCATCGCTCCAGATCTGCCTGACTCGTCATCCCTGCTCCAGCATTGGAGGACTTCATCCTGACTCATTATGCCTTCCAGCCTCCCTGCCCAAGATCTTCAAGCAATAACTCTTTCAATGTCTTCCCTGTTTTAGTAGCACATTAAATATGTGCTTCCTATCTGAAAAACTAAAGGCTGCCCCAGGCTCATTTTCCCTGTGGCATTATGGAGAATGCATGGTCAGACTCTTAGTGCCACAGTGAAGGTTAGAGTGTAACCTGAACACGAGTCAAATGAGACACACAAGGTCATCTACTAGAATCAACAAGTTTCCTGTGCAAGGGATCCTAGGGGCTGGGATATCAGATGACCAACTATGCAAGGCTGCCTTTCAGGAAGATTCTTTGAAAGGCATACTGCACACACCCTCATCAAGCTCCCCTTGATTTCCCATTAGGAGAGGGGTGCTACAGACTCTGGTACTGTAATCCTAGTTTGGATGGATGCTCCCCAAATAGTATGCTGTCAATTCTGTATTTCAAAGGAGGCAAGAATTAGCTTGTAAATTCTTAGACCATTACACTGTAGTTTCATTATATACCTATTATATTCTAGCATTAGGCAGACTAAGGTGACTACAGATGAAATAATGCAGTTAATCCAAACAGCTCGTGCTATAAATAGATAATAACTACTTATGGAGAGAAATATGTTTAAAATAACAAGCATTATATAATGTACACAACACATGCTTCTTCACTTCTATGTATAGTCTTTATTCTTATGTACCTGTTAACATAAATTAAAATAAGCATCCGTAAATAATAAACTTGGCATTTCAGATTGATTGAGAGGAGTCATTTTCTCTTCTGAATGAATAGTTATTTTTGAGATCTTCAAATCATTACTTGCCCACAAGCAAAAAAATTAAACAGCATTGTAAGCAAATGAAATTTTAATTTCTAACATTAATAATTGCTTACATGGTATGATTCTGAAATTTCAAATGCAGAGCACTGTATTTAAAATGAGTTGTTATGTGTCTGTCAGCATTGAAGCCACTTTGTAAAATAAGCCTGTCAACAAATGTGCACCCCCACACATCATCAATGCAAATACACATCCAGTCCCCTTCCTCCAAAAGATTAAAGTTATATTAGAAATGTGACAACAGTTTTTAAGAAGCCTAGAGTTAAATCTAAAAATGAGAGAAGAGGGCATTAAAAAAAAAACTGCATAAAAGAATACTTTCTTAATTCTTTCACTACTTGATTTTAAAGTTTTCCAAAATGATTTTCTAGGGGAAAAATGTATTTTCCTGACTGTGTCCAGGAGACACACTGCTCCTGGGGCTGACTCACTCACGTACACCGGATCCTTTTCAGAGCCCATAGGCTGCTGCCTCTCAATGACCACTGCTTTCTGGACACCGTTGATTCTCTTTCCTCTTAGATGTAAAGCACTAAGAGCTGAAGAGATTTTATTCAGGAACACTGGCCTCAAAGCTTTTGAAGTCTCCAGTCTGACTAGAAGAACAGGTTACAGAAGGATGTCTTACCCAACAGAAGCTCTGCTCTTCACCATGCTTCAGAGAAAAAAGCTAACACAAGCACCTTCTGCCTGCCTAATAGGTGAAAAGGGGCACAGGAGTAATGGGAAAGGAAAAACGGCTACAAGCTTCTAAGTCTATTCTGTTACTACGTAAGATATAGCAGTTAAAGGCACCTGAGAGGTGGGCAGGTGTTGGTTAAGGATTCTCCTCCATCAGGAGGAGGAGATCGACCTCCTGTTCCCAGCCAAGACCCACACACCTGCTGCTGCCAGGGTTTGAAAGGCTGTCCTTGTCTTCTTGAAGGTGCCTAGGATTTTATAGTTATGTACTTCTTATCAACCTAATGACCTTCTAAATCTGCTAAAGAATGCATGTTTTAAAGATAAGGTTGGTAACTCTAGATAAGCTCTTTTGTAAAGTTTGACTCTGTTGTTCTAGTCAGTCAGGATTGCTTACAAATCTCCAAAAGTAGTAATTCTCATTGCAGAAAGCTTATCCAGGGACTTGAAAACACATGTGTTCTTTGGCGATATACAAGTTATAAAAGTGTGTGTGTGTGTGTGTGTGTGTGTGTGTGTGTGTGTGTGTATACATGTATATGATGGGTATATGTGAGAACAGGGTTTCTATGGAGGCCAGTTGATTCCTGTGGACCAAGAATTACAGGTAATTAATTGTGAGCTGCTATGAAAGTTTTCTGGAATCCAAACTCCTTTGCAAGAGCAGTAAGTGATCTCTGCCCTCTGCAAGAGCAGTAGGAGATCTTATGGCCTAGCCATCTTAACAGTGGCAAAAGAAATGTCAAGGCATGATCTTCCTCATCACTGAAAGGGCTGATTTAAGTTGAGTTTATTAAAAGAAACTTACAATGGAGAAAAAGGTAAGGACTTCATTGCCTACACCAAATACTACAGTTGCCCCTCAAAAGCCACTCAGCAAAATACATACACACAGTGCTCTACTGGAAGGGTTTGACAATATCTTTGCAAACATCTCAGGGTAAGCTCTGAGAGCATTGTAACCCTCATCCCTTAAAGGGTCTCTGTTTTGTTTTTTTTTTTTTTTTAATTTTTGACGTAGGTCTGGATTTTGAAAAAAACCATAGTAAAGACATGACTTCATAAAATTCTCGCTCACCCAAACATAATCACCATAGAAAAAACTACTAGGCAGATTTCCATACAACATGATTTAAAATAAGGGCTAATGAGGTAGTCAGAGCTTGAAAAGAACACTGTATTAGTCAAGGTTCTCTAGAGTCACAGAGTTTATGGAATGTTTCTATATATTAAGGGAAATTACTGGAATGACTTAACAGTCTGCAGTCCAACTAACCCAACAATGGTCAGCTGTGAATGAGAAGTCCAAGAATCTAGTAGTCACTCAGTTCCACAGGGCTAAGTGTTTCGTCTGGTCTTCTGTATAAACTGGAATCCTGATGAAGTAGATTCCAACAGATGTGCTGCCAAGTAAGTACAAGCAAGCAAAGAAGAAAAGAAAAGGCCAGCAGAATGTATGGCCCAGATTAAAGGTGTGCACCATCACAGCTGGACCTAAACTGTTCTTTACTTGGAACTTGCTTAGTCCCAGGCTGGCCTTGAACTCAGAGATCTGCCTGTCTCTGTCTCCTGGGATTAAAGGTGTGTACCACCTTGCCTGGGCCTAAGCTTTCCATGGTCTCTATGCCTTAAAATCTGGATCACAGGTGTGCCCTCCATTTCTGGATTGTGTTCATTCCAGATATAGTCCAGTTGACAACTGGGAATAGCCATCACAAATACTAATTTGAAAATTGAAGAGTTTGCTAGTCTTTTACCTTTGCTGAAAATTTTGACTCCTTTGCCTTTCTATGCTAGCAAATTCGTCCTTATAATGCCAATGAGTAGAGTGACAGTAATATTCTGCTGTGGTTATTATTGAGTCTATAATATAGAACCTAAATGAGACTCTTATTGTTCCAATTCAGCTCTGAGTGGATAATAGGGAAAATTTATTTTCAGTTAGGGACTCCTGCAAAATTTTTGAAAGCATCACTTTTTAAAGATGCCATGCTCTGTTACTGTTTTAGAATCTTTTATTCATCTTTCTTACACCTTAAAAAATATTAACAAAGCTAGTAGATACTCATCAGTAGAAGAACGTAATGACTTTCATCGCATATATATTCTAATTCTCAAAGTTAACTACCAATAAAATACAATTGTTGTTCTTATCAAGCCATTTTCATAACTGTCTAAGTGTAGAGAAGAAATCCACATCAGCTTTATAAGAAGGTTAAGTGATTTTTCAGAACACACCCCAGGGTGACACTTAGTAAAGACACAGTTGTATTAAACACATGTTGACTGGTCACCTATTATATTTCTGATACTAAGTTCTAAATATGGAAGGACAAAGCTACAGATAATAGTTTATGAAAGTTTATAGAAAATATCATGTACCAGATCACTTTTTTAAAATGGTGAGCCAGGTGGTGGTATTACATGCCTTTAATCCCAGCACTCAGGAGACAGAGGCAGGTGGATCTCTATGAGTTTGGTCTACAGAATGAGTTCCAGTACAGCCAGAGCTACACACAGAAAAGCAGTCTCAAACAAACAAGCAAGCAAACAAACAAACAAACAAACTTATTGTGGCAGTGCAGACCTGGTAAAGGAATCTACATAGCCTACCAGATGTGTACACTCAGGAAGAGGGCATGTGGGAATACTAGAGCTGAGTTTAGATGGCTGAGTGACAGATAAATAGGAGTTAACCAGATACAGATGTCTAGTAAGCTTATTTTAGCCCAAGAACCAAAAACATGTGGTAAGACAGGGTGGCAAGAAAGAATTCAGTATAGGTGAAAATTCATCCGAGGTCTGTTACTGCAGAAACTGAGATGAACAAATTAACAAGAAGATAGGCAGAAGTGAGGTTCTTGGAGGCTGGCTTATATATGAATCAAGAACTGGGTTCTGAGTACTGTTATGAGTCTAAGCAGATGTGTATCCTACCCACTTCAGCAATTATTCTCCCAATGGCCTGGAGGAGGCAATAAAAAAAAAAAAAACTTAGGTTCAGATGAGCTGAAATTATTTTAATAGCCAATAAATTGAGTACTCGTTTATAAATACTGGTGGTGTAGGAGGAGGGAGGGTTGGAGGAAAACAGAGGTTGGAAGTGGTCCATGCCAGAGTTGGAAATAAAAGATGCGTTTTCTATGGAGAATTTAAACCAAGAAAGCCAACTTTACTAAAGTTAATTTGACCGTTCTTATGACTTTGGACTATAAGTCTCCACAATGTCCAAGAGAAAACATTTGTCCCCACTAGTGGGCAGGCTACTGTTACCATACCCACTTGCCCTGGCAACTGCCACTAAACACTGTGTTCAGAAGATAAATGGCAAATACTTAGTAGATACCATCAGTCCTGCAGCAGAGGGGGCATGCATATATCATTAACTACAGCTCCCAAGTACACTTTCTCCAAATTGCTTCTCTGGGATTGAGATCTCAATGGGATTGAGAGTGGGATCCAAACTAGACCCAGGAACCCTGCCTGCATATGGCCATTTCTACTGACCACAGAGCCAATGTCTCACAGATCAACACTGAGACCCTCAACCATGACCTGGTCCCTGATCCAAAGAAGGGTAGGGACCCCTTCAGTCTTACCGCACACCTACCATATCTTTTCCCCACTAGGAAGAACTGAATTTTCCCCAAATATTGCTGCCTCTACATGATAACTACTCCATGGAAAATAGGAAACAAAGGGTAGTGGGTGGAACCTACAGGCCAGACTGCTGAGGAAAGGAAGTAAAGAAAAGGGGATGTATTCCTTTTTAAAATAATTTATGTATTCACTTTACATCCCAATAGCAGTCTTCCCTCCTCCCAGCCCCCCATCTTGCAGCTTCTCCCCTCATTCCCCCCATTCCCCACTCTCCTCTATTCTACCAGCAGCACAAAGAGGGAAAAAAAAAAAAACCTGCTGGAGAGCACACCCAGGATCACCATGTAGGGAAGTAGTATCCTATACCCTAAGGAAACAGGCTCTTCCTTATTTCTTCCTCATACTTTCCGCTTCCTTCTAGTCCTCTGCCTTATTTTTCCTATGAATACATTAAGAATGTGTAGCCCTCCCTAGAACAGGAGCAGGGATTAGAAATCAACACCTTTAACCTCCATTTCCAAGCATATGATAAAACCCTGAATGTCCATCAACTTACCAACTCACACAACTAGCTAGTGACCCTAAAGTGCTTCCTCTCAAATGGAGAAAAAGGCAGGAGCTAAGTCTTATTTCTCAAAAGCTGGGACCATAGAGAATACCACTGCTGTGCCTACCTTTTAGAAAGGTTCAGGGGTGGGGGTGGAGGGCCTTCCTCTGTGAAACAGCCACCACAATGGGCAGCTGACATCTGTGCTAAAACTATTTCAACAGTCAGCAGAGACTTTTATCTTTGGGAGCAAGGCCATTTTATCAAATATTCCCTAATGCATGCTCTCCCTGGGGCCCTCCCTATCTCCTTCTTAGAAGCAGGTGGCTGAGAGTATTGTTTCTATGCCTTAAGGAGCACTGCAGGGGAGTGAGCACAGGCTTGAAGAAGCCTCCAATAGTTACTGGGTGTTTCAGAGGAGTGGGGCCAGGGGGGAGAGGCAACCTTCTACAGAACCAAGGAATCAGGAAGAGGCTAGGATGTGTAGAGTGAAAAATTATAAAGGCCATTTTATGAAATATGTGTAGATTTTTCCGCCTTATAGAACTCGGAACTGAAAATAAGATTTCAGGCCTTCACATTCCAGGTGAAGGACACTTGCTGGATTACATTCCCCAAGCCTCACCCAAGGCAGGAAGGCATTCCTGACTACAGATAAAGATGTTATCACCTAGGTGGGGCCATAGCCCTATAGCCGGAAAAAGTGACTCTAGATCATTTGGGCTAGATTCTCTGAAATGTTCCACTGTTCTTGGTTACCCCTCCCTTGGTCTTCCCAGTGCTATGTTCAAAATTTGTAAAACAACCAATCATGTGTAAGCGCGCGAAAATGCCTTCCTCCCCCCACCCCATGCTATAAAAGCCCCTTTATCCCACCACACATGGCCAAAAACCCTGTTCTTGGAGCTAAAGAGCTTGTCGTTTTTGACCGCCGGCTCCTCCCCTAATAAACCTCTGCTGATTGCATCCAGGTATGGTTTCTTGTGATTTTTGGGTGGTCGCGATTCCAGAGGCTTGAGGAAGGGTCTCCCGAGTATGTGGGTCTTCAGATGGAGAAGGGGACAGAGGTGAATCTGTCTCAGATAAGGGGTTACTTCCTGCTCTGTGGCCTCCAGGTGTTGGCCTCCAAGGCTTGCCAGGTGCCTAACAAGACTAGGATGTTGACATACTCCTAAGCAGAAGCAACAGCTGCCCACAGCTGAGATGATAGTCTTAACAAGGAAGGAGCAGAGATTCAGGGCAGATGTTAAGTTGACTTATGCAAATAAAATGTGCCTTGATTTCATGGAGTCTTAAAGGTAAAAAACTGAAATTCCTACTAATTCCTCATGCATGTCTTTTTATACCAGTAGTTCTCAACCTGTGGGTCACAACCTTTTTGGTGTTTTGAGTGTGAGTGTGTGTGTGTGTGTGTGTGTGTGTGTGTGTGTGTGTGTGTGTGTATGTGTGTATGTGTGTGTGATTGCATATCATATATTCTGCATATCAGATATGCAGAATACTGTTTTGATACTGTTATGATTATACTAATGTGTTATACTAATAGTTATATTAATACTTTTGATACTGTTGATTCATAACAGTAGCAAAATTACAGTTATAAAGTAGCATCATAATAATTTTATGGTTGCAGGTCACTACAGCATAAGGAACTGTATTAAATGGTCACAGTATTAGTAAGGTTGAGAACCAAAGGGTCTATACAGAGTAACAAAGTACCATTGCCTTCTGAGGCATGTGCTATACCTGGCTTCCTGCCCTCCTTAAAAAGCATTCACTAACTGGCCAGCATATTTTCAACTCTAAATATTCATCTATAGAAACCTTTAAATATTCTATTGATCTGTGTGCCATGCACACTTATTATCATAGAATAACAAACTATTTCTCATTAAATAAATATACTGGCAAACATTTATAAAGTACTTGCCATGTGCCAGACCCTATTCTAAGAGCCTCATCTTTCAAATACAATGGAAATACCAAAAAGGAAGCCTTACTATGAAATTCGTTTGAATGAATAAGACATGTTAAAAGACAGGAGCATAAGTGACGTAGGTAAGGTCACTGAGCAGATGAAGAGCAGAAACTAGATTCAAGCCTAGAGAGGCTTGTTCTGGAATCTGCAAAATTAGTTTCCAAACCAGCATGATATGTGAGATACAGGGAAGCCAGACAGCTGGGAGTGTTGCCTTGGAGCTAACAGAACTAGATCCTTAAAACCAGAACAAACAAAAGCAAAGCATGACCACTAACCTTGGTTGTCTGGAACTAATGTGGCCCCCACCTTACAAGTTTCAGCTTGCCTTTCCCAACTGCCTTAACCCAGAATTCTGAAGATGGGTGTAATGACAGTGAACAGCCATCCTCAGCAAAAATCTGCAGATGGCTGGGCACAGAGTTAAGGCTCAACCAACCCTTCTCTTCTTAGTGTATACACAGCAGTTTGATAAGATGGATGCTAACATCACTCCTAGTGAACAGAGCATGGACTGAAGGAAGTGAGAGCTTTACTCCCTAGGGATGCATCATAAATAGAGAAATGCTGAGCCCTACTTGAAGACACTAAGCCATTTTTGCATTTTCAATTTCTTCCTCCTCTTCCTTTCTCTGTCTCTTTCTTCCTTCTCTTCTTTGTTATTTTCAAGAACTGTTCTCTTACTATGTAGCCCAGGCTGACGTCAAACCTACAACTCTCCAGACAGGCATGTTGACAGGCATGTCCCAACCATGCTGTGCAAAACCACTTATAGTCTCAGGCTTCACATACTCTATACTATACAGTGTGTGAAGGACATAAAAGCATTGTCCTTCAGAAGAGGACAATGATGCAGAAAGTATAAGCCAACAAGGTCTCTCTAATTGACCAAGATATAAGCTAAGAATTTTCTAGAAATAATGTAAATACATTTATTAGAAAGAAGACTGCTACAGTTGAGTGGAGATGCCTTGACTGATAGTGTTTCTGTGTGGGTTATGCACACATGTACTACCAATAATAAATTACAAGACAGAAATACAGTCAGTGTATGTAAATTATTTTAAACAGCACAACTGTGCCACAAACACTCATTCCTACACAAACAGAAAGACATCATGTGAAAACTACATACAAAGAACAAACACTAGTCTGACTCTACTTGTTCAGAGTCATTTGATAACACACCATAAAGATTTTATTATTTAATTTCAAAACAAAGAGATACGGTAAGTAAAGGTCCTGGTTCTGTGATCTGAGCTCTTGTACCTTCCTTGAGATTGAAGTACCAAAGGCAGTAGAAACTTGAGAGCATTTACTGTGTCTACTTGCCCCATCTTGCCAATGGACGTCTTTCACAGGAAACCTTCTCAGGCCTTCTAGTCAGCTTCAGATCACCCTCTCTCCTCTAAGACCTAGATCCTCACACAATAGCAAGGACTGCTTCTCCCCAGAAACTCTGATTTCAAAGCCCTGGCCTTTCCTTTCTCTCTGGGATTTGCAACTGGGATTATTTC
Source organism: Arvicanthis niloticus (assembly GCF_011762505.2). Classification (NCBI taxonomy): domain Eukaryota; kingdom Metazoa; phylum Chordata; class Mammalia; order Rodentia; family Muridae; genus Arvicanthis; species Arvicanthis niloticus. The sequence goes on along the minus strand of NC_047661.1, from coordinate 88,648,541 downwards.
CCCTCCAGAACTTGACCATGGGTATTTCTTTGTCCTTCTTAGCAGCACATCCTCCATGGCCTAAAACTGAAGCATTCGCAGCTGAAGCTAGTCTGGATACAAGAAGAATCACTTGATAAGGTGCACCAATGTAGTGAGTGATCCCTCCCAGGACTCCTAAATTAGGTTAAAATACTGACTTCTTTAACTGGATATGGGAAAACATACATTGTTTTCCCTCTTTATCTCTGGGTTTTATAATCATAGATTCCACCTCTAAGAGACTAAAACACATTCAGGAGAAAAATACTGCAACTCAATTAGGTATGCACAGGCTTTCTCCTTGCTGTTATCCACTCCAAATACAATAAAAGCCCTATTATGTAGATTCTACATTGTACTGAGCATTATAAAGGATCTAGAAACTATTTACCACATACAAAAAGAATGTGCATAGGTGATATAGAAATTGTGTTTACCACTTTTGTTAGATTTAGACATGCTTTAAATTATCAGCATAGCTTCCTCATTTACTGTGAGAACTGAAAATAGTGTAAATATATAGCACAATTATAGAGTCACTTGAGAGCTCAGTCCACAGTTATGTCATAAACTTGTACATGGACATGCAAACTTTGCATATAAGAATTTGCAGTGGTTGTGCTCAATAAAGCATGCAAGAGAGAGAGACAGACAGACAGACAGACTAGTGTATTGTTGATATTTTCCACACTGCAGCAAGAGGATATCACGAACAGAATGCAGGGATGGGCGTCTGAATAGCTCACAAAACAAAAGGTGAAATTTTTGAAAAAGCTTCCTGATTCAGCAGGAATTTCTAATTAAGGTCAAGTCTATCATCGGACGTGACACGAGTTAAATGGCGTTTGAGCTGGCAGTGCCTTGCCACGGAGGCTTTGTGCAACATTTCCCGGTTACTTATGCAGCATGTTAATGCTCATCTCCTCTTTTGCAACAAGGGAGTGTGGGTGTCAGGATCTGTGAAGGGTTCAGTGCTGACTATACAGAGAAAATCCCCAAGAGAGAATATCTAAGGCTGATAAGAAGGTCAAAAGAATGCATGGGAAAAGACACACGTGCTAAGTGTGTTCTTTAGTGTTCTTTAAAACTGAAGACAGAAAAATTCCTACCTGAGCTTTGATTCTATTCTACCTCCCAGAAATCTCCTCCTTCTTCTGTGTCCCATCTCCTTTCTAAGCTATTTTGATTTTTAAAATGAAACTTCCTGGGCATCCATATGACCACGCTCTTTATCTCTGACTGTTTAGACAGGGACAGAAAGAATTGCCCAGGCTATTATGGATGAATGTGGGCCTTGTCTGTTTCTTGCCATGTTTCTTCTCATAAACCTTAGGCTGCACCTTCCACCATGCCCATAGAACATCTTGGTCTCTCTTTGTGCTGTTCTAATAGTAGAGACTAAAGAAACAGGTAAGGGAAAGCCTTCAGACAGGAACAATAAAACTCACTTTTAGGGGAACTTCCTGTCTGAAGCCATTCCTACTGCACACCTGGCTGCTGCTGATCATAAGCAAAGAGGTTGAAGCCCCTTTGATTTCTATGCCAGGTTTTCATTAAAAAAAAATGTTTTATGATGTTGAAATTTTCTCACGTGAGGTCTGCATAGGATCTTTTTCATTTTTAATATTGTCGTTCTTTTTATCTATTGGTGAAGTACTGTTTCCCGATGCATTTTTTTCTAATTGGTAAACAGTTTTGTGAATTAGAAAATAAACAAAAGGATGTAAATATATAGTTGAAACAAAATGTTAAACTCGCCAATAAATAGGGGTTGGGTGGGGGCAAGCACTGGATAAATGACATGGTAACCACAGGGCTGAGTTTGAAGAGGTGGTGAAACTATGAACACCTAAATAAAGCCACCATTGAGAGTTCAAGACACATGGCAGAATAGGATACCAGAGAGGGGCATGGGCTATTATCCCAGAATGCTGAAGCAAGAGAACCTGACGTTTCAAGCCCACCACTCCAACCTGAACTACATAGCAGTACCGTGTCTCAAAAAGATACTTTGGCTTTAATTTTTTATTTATTTGCATGACTCTGTATGTCACAGTTAAATTCCATTCGCTATGGACTAAGAAACTGCCTCAACTGCCTGATCTCTAACTTTGTGGTATAAGTAAAGCAGTATCTTCATACTCTTCTACAGATGAAAAAGCCAAAGCTTATTAAAGAGTTATGACGAAGACCTTCATAATGACACAGATGGTTGGCTTGAAACAGATTCCCAGATTTTAAGTCTTTACATTTTGCTGCAGGTCAGGATAGTAGGGTTACTGGCCCACCATTTGGGACTAAGTATTTCATCTGAAGTACAGAATGAATTATGACCACACAGGCAGGAAGCAACATGACCAAGAGCTTGATGTCAGCCAGGAGCTCAAACTCTTATTCCATACATTCTACTGCTTGCTATGCACTGTGTACAGGAATTCTCAGAACAGTTTACATTTACATAACACCACACATTAACAGCCAAATTAAAACCTTTTCAAATGAAATTTTTTTAAATGGTGATTTTTTTTTTCCTTTTAAGAAATGTTACTTAAGAAACTGGCATGGATCGTGAAGTCTGTTTTTTTTCTTGCGCTTCGATGATGATTAATGAACTTCTTTTGGAGAGGCAAGATCTGTACTTGGCATTGATATTATAAACGTCTCTCATCTCCGTAGCTTCTCTCAGGTAGGGAAAATGGTTACATAAGGCAGTGATTAATGAGATGCCGAAAATGGTGATTTAGTCCCAGATAGCAAACATTCCCTCTCTCAAATCTAAATGCTTCACCAAAATTAATTTTCAGACTTACTACAAATAGGTGTAAAGTGACAGTTCAAGTTGAAAATACATTGTATGCTCGACCTGGGTCCATATGTTTTCCAATTTCTTCCTGTTTTGCTAAGGGTAAAAAAAAATACATATCCTTGAACAGTTTGAGATTCCAAGAAGGTGTTGCCATTTCATTTTCTCAAAACTATTGGCCAGATTGGTTCCTGGATATTTCTTGAATTTAAATGGAAGATACACATTGTACTTAAATATGGGATCTCTGAAGATCCCATATTCCGTTGTTAAAATGGTCAGTTTTTTTTTTTTTCAGGGATAAAAGCTGCAGGTGGTAGTGAAGAAATGTGTAGACATTTGCACAGGTACAACCTTGCTTCAGTGACTAAACAACTCCAAGAGTAATTCTTAGTCCCAAGAAGAAACACCGTCCTGAGCGGAAGGTATCCCATCATCACCTTTGAGCCATTGAAAACATCAGGGACCTGAAAGTAGTACTTGTTTTCACCTGGGCAGCCAGAAACATGTTTTCTGAAAGGAACAGCAATGTGCCAGGTAGGATCTCAGAGGTGTTAGTTCAACCAGGTCCGCCCAACTTCCCCTAGGAAAATGTTTCTTAAGTGTAAGATGGGTTCAAGACGATGTCGAGCTTCGCAACTTCTAGCAGCTGACTCAAGTCACAGATGGTACCCTTCCACTTTTGCCTACTTACCCATGAGGTGGGATTTACAGTGTAGATACAAACAATTTGTTCTTGTCCTCAGCAGGCTAAGGGTGGACAATAGGCGCTTCCATCATGCTACTTAGAAAGATGTATGATTATAAAGGCTGTGAATTTATTCCTGAAATTCTCCCTGTGCAGTTGGTGTCTGGTCTGCAGTTGGCTGTGGGCCACAGACAGAGACCACAGCACAAACTTCCTGAACTAGAGGCCAGAAGCACAGACTGGCACACTGCTCCTGATAAAGCTATCTCCACTGCTTGCTTAACATTAAGCAGAGACTGAAAGTTGCATAACAATTACTAAAGATCTTCTAAGGTCATAGGCCTAGTCTTGTTCTTGAGACCAGCTGAGAAAATGAACATGAGAAGGACACATGACACCAAGACACCAACTCTGAAGCCTACAGAGGACAATGAGAAGAGTCACTCTGAATGTGAGGGGACAGTCGCACATTATTTTTCTTCCTACATCAAAAGACTCAGGAAATGTAATCTTAGTGGTTTTTTTCTTCATATTTTATAAAAAAAAGAAAATCTGATTTTCTCAATGTAGATCACTGATATTCATTTAAAAAGTTATCATCCTAGGTCCACAGAACATCTATTGTAACATAATTTGTAAAAGATAGCACAGTCTAACCAAACTATGAGTCTAAAACACTACAAAAGCTACAAAGTACAAGATGCAGACTTTAGTCAACATTTGAAAACAATTGCTTAAACATGTAAACAGTTGAAAAATTATTGAAACATTTTGATGTGCATTTTAGAGCTTCAGAGAATACAGTCTTAAAAAATTTAAAAATTAAAGAAAGTTATAACAACTGAAAATAAACATAAATACTAGTGCAAAACTCAAAATTTTGATATTCATATTAGATATGCTTAAGATATATTAAAATATCTAAACATAAAAATAAATAAAATTAAAAAAACTTTAAGAACCTGAAAATTTGAAATCTATATAGAAACAAATATGCTAGAAAATTATCCAAATATTTTTAAAGACTGCTATTTATTTGTGTATTTGAACTTACTGGTACATATTAACTATAGGTGGTAATCAGTGTAAGGTGGCCTAATTTATGACTTTGGACTTTCTGATAGTGTTTAATTAATGCACATTCAATAGAAACCATACTCGGAATTTATACATTTTCCCAGTTTAGACAAATACAAGACAATGCTGTCCTCACATTCAGGGTAGCATCAGTCAGCCAAGGTTCCAGTTGGTTGCAATTCTGAAGATGAACTGATACGCATAGTAAGATACTTGCATGTGTAAGGCCCTGAGTTTGATCCCCAGTATACACAGACAGGTAAACAGACAAATAGACAGACAGACAGACAGACAGACAGAAATATACACACATATACATACAAAGATGAGATAGTACAATGGGTTATAAAACACTGATGTTATAAAACACTGTATGTTAACTGCATTTTGACTTCGTGATATTTTTTAACATACAATAGATTAATTAATTCAGATAAGCTTTGAAAAACTATTTTATTTCTATCAAATAACATATAGCAAGAGAATAGTGTCAATAATCAAAAGCACATGATTTATCTTATGCCAATAATAATGCAGATATGATGCAATATAATATTAAAGACAGTTTTGATAAACACAAATATATTAACACACACATACACACCTCTATCTGAATTTATCTGCACTGACCCAGAAACTCTAACTTCATGACTCCATTCTTAAATAGCAATCATCCATATGGCTACATCTGCTCAAGTCCTTTCATTCTTAGAATAATAAAAACTAGAAGGAATGATATTTAACAATAAATCAAGCTAAAAAATCACTTCACATTTTTGAAGAGCTTCTAAGAATTCAACATTCCCTTCAAATTACGGCTAGAATGATCTTTTTAACCTAGTTAACCATGTTACTTTTCTAGTTACAACTTTTCCAACGCTAAATGGTTTCTTCCAGATATACTGTCTACTCTTAATTTCTTGGTGAAGAATAACAAATATCTTCCCCTGTTTCTTATACACAGCTCTGTCTCTACTGTTCTGTACTTGTTACTCCTTCTGGCCTTGACCAGAGCTGTTCCCTTCAACCTCATTAATCTTCCACCCACCTTTTTTATCAACCATCTACTTGTGTCCTGCATCCCATTTTAGACCACGTTTTCCGATCACCATGTACCCTTCACTGTCTCTTGCATTCACTGACCCAAATCTTGAATACTACCTTTGCTCTGCTACCACTCAGTTTTGTGGAAGCAAAAACACATTTTGTTCATTCTTTAAACTTAACCCAAACCTGTAGACTTGTCAAATGGTTGAACAAATGCATTCAGGAAACAAAGGAATAAAAGTAGAGCAGCAAATCTTAAAATGTCAGACATTTTGAAAACATGTTACTCTACACACACAGACACATACAGACAGACAGACAGGCACACACACACACACACACACACACACACGAAACATGAGGACCATCCAAACAAAGGAGGGGTCACCTGAGTGAGTGGATTATACATGTTTCTTCAGGGAACGTTTTAGTAAATTCCCCTTATTTTTTCCTAAGATTTTCACAATAGGCTTCTACATGCAAACGTTTAGTTTATTAAAGAAGTCAAATTATTTTAAAGCCTACAATCACACCTGTCAGTCATAACTGAACAATGAATATTTATTGCATTTCTGCCACTGCTATTGTTACTCAAAAGATAACACAGTAAATAAGGCAGTTTTCAGAACTACATCATATTTTTAAATTATATATTAAACAGTTAATGCCTTAAAATATCTTCTTGAAAAATTCAACTTCACTCAACTTTAATATGTAGCCTGCCAGAAATCGTCCTCTCTACTTCAAAACTGTTCAGCAGAGTGAGCTCTGCCAGTCAGCCACCCAGTTTGTTTCTGAGCCAGGGTCTACCAGTTGTTTGTTTCAGAGCCTCTAATTAGCTGCCTTATCTTCTGCAAGGGATTCTTCTGGTGCTAAGTTTTAATCGTCCAAACTAATTGAAATACTGTAGCAATTTGAGATTAACATTTTCAAAATTAACAATGCATAAAATAAAATCAGCCATAAATCTGCTTGGTAACAGCAATTACTAACGAACTCTGCAAAACAGACCAGATCTCATTGCTAATTTTCATTGTCCTGTGCAGTTAGGCCTTAGAAATAAGCTTTCCCTGTGCAAAGATAGTAGGATGCAGAGATCATTTAGAGGGATTTTTTAACTCAAATACTAGGAGTATGGTTAGTACTCACTATACAGTACATGATTCTGGGTAATCATCTTAAACTCAAGAAGCCACAGTGCAATGTCACTCTCATGATTGTGTCCTTCAATTGCTAGGCTTCTCTATTGTCTTCTTGCTCTGGTGAAATAAACATCAACATTAAAAAGTTGACACAGCAAAAAATTGGGAGCAGCATCTGGCAATGTGTGGTAGGTATAAGGGCCTTTAGTCCCATCGTCTAAAGGGAATGGAATACTTCTTCTAGACACCTGAGTTTTAAAGTGAACCCTTCCCCAGCTGACCCTTCAGGCAGCATCTAGCATCTCCTTACAGGCTTGCTAACTGAGACTTTGTGAGCAAACCTGAAATAGAGAATACAGATAAATCATGCTCAGGTGTCAGAATCATAGCCTAGAAGTTGTTTCTTAGGACAACTAGTAATGCACCAGTATGGAACCAGTCCAGGGGTATGTATGCACCAGTGATCGTCATCACTTACAAATTACTATCTGCTAATGTTGGGGTAAAGTGCTTCACCTGTTAATCCATTTACCTTCATTGTGACACAAGAAAACAGTTGCTACTTATCCCCATGCCAGAGGCGATAAACAGATGTAAACTCTTCTAAGGTTATAGATCCATGATGACCATTGCCAATGCAGAGCCCACAGTATAAACTGCAGTCTCTGAAAAATCTGATGTAAGTGAAAATGGAGGGAATATTGGAGTGGAAAGGCTTGAATGAGGGAGGGTAGGCCAAGGTACAGGAGAATGCATGGTGAGAAATAAATAACAGTAAAGGCCTTTTGGAAAAAGTCATATGGAAATCGACTACTGTGGGATCTCTCTCTCTTTCTGTTTCTACCTCTGTCTCTTTCTCATACACACACACACACACATGTATTGATTAATAGAAATAAACTTGCAATCAGCCCTTCCCTTCCCTTTATTTCTTTTCTGTCACAGCTGAAGGCTATGACCAACTATAATACATCCATGTCTTTGTTTTCCTTCCTGACTCTTCCAGCATCTAAGGCCCCTTCTTCCCATTTGTCCCCACAAAACATGATCCCTTAGGATCTTGTTCACTGTCTTCTAATGAAATAAACCCAATCTGTACTAACGTTGAGTAGGTAACAGTGGAACAAAGAACTACTGCCTTCTAAGAGGCCAGCATCTGTGTTCATAGGAGAATGCCAGCTTGATGTTTCAGGTACAAGAACACAGTTAGAAGACCGTCAGCTATGAGACAGAAACACTGCTTCTCTCTTGGCGCTGAAAACTAAAGCTACCATTTGGAGTCAGCCTTTGTTGGTCTCCTCAGCCTCCTATTTTAGGTCATGTGCCTCCTGGTGTACTTTAGAAGGACCTACAAGCAGTAAAAGAAGAGTGTGGAAGACATGGGAAGGCCTGCCAAGGGTGAGATGTCGGAAAATTGTTGTTTTCTCCTCCTTCTTTTTCCTTTTCAATTCTGTACATATAAAATTGAGAGAAAGGAAAAAAAGAAAGGAAAGAAAAATTCTCTGCAGATTGAGTCAGCCCTTTCTCCATTCTTCCATTATGGAAGTGGGACAAGAAACTAGGCTGTCCATTCACAGAAAGCCCTGACTACAGCCACGGCTGCAGAGAAGAAGACAAATGTAAGAATCTAATGTAAGTGTTTCTCCTCATTCAAATTGAAAATCACTTTGATGATGCTGAAAAACAACTAAATACTAATAAGCTCTCTTGACCAAAATTTTACAAACTATACTCCCATGTTCCAGTTAATATGATAACCCTATTTGTAAAAAGAACTGTGGTAATATTATAATCATAAACTAATTTATCCATGGTTTCTCTCCTAGGATCAGTTAGATATTACAGCAAATACTGTTACTGGACAGTAATATGTTTTGATCCAATTGGTCTCTTTCATTTAACAGTTGGGATCTCAGTTCTAGAATGAGATTATCTGGCTCTCAGAAGTGGTTGGCCTATAACAAATTGCTGAAGTTTCTATTTTTATCTAGTATTTCATGGCACATAGTTTGTCTTCTTATAGGGAACAGTAGTTAACTATCATGGCTACAGATACAGAGAAGGAGACATAGGCCATATCTCATCTTCCAAGTAAAGAATATTTTATCAGTGATAAATGTTCAAAGTAGCTCAATGCATTTATAAATTCCTTTTTTGAAATGCTTTTCTAAACATTTAATAAATGCATTCTTTATTGTGTAAAGATAATATTATCAATAAGATTATGCTAAAAGTTCATAAGTGATCCATAAAAAGGTTCTGTATATTATATAACACAAATATTTCATCTCAGTAGTCACATTACTGATGTCGCTTGCCATCTAAAAGGACCACCTCCACAGATGCACATCTGTAACTATTCACCTCCTCTTTGTTCTCGTTCTAAAGGTGCCTGTGCAGTACGAAAGAAAGACTGGCTTGGCAAGGCATGTACGGACCTGCCAGAAAGCGGGAGTGGTCCTTTGTGAACTCAGAATGAGCCTTGAAAAGGAGAAATAAATTCTCAAACCAAAAGAGATGTGAGCCAGGTGCTGTGATGTTCATTTCAGAAATCTGTTATCCTGGCAAAGGGAATTAGAAAGGTAGCCCTGAAAATAACTACAAGGGGATCAACTGCCTCAGTGCAGAACTAGTCTTATTGTTCATAGTTTAATAGAAGCTTGGAGGAAAATCAGCAATTTTAAAATCCAGAGCACACTCTCCAGCTTCGTTCACAGCTTGGATTTCTCATTCCTCTGCAATGAATCTTAATCACCGGGTTCTCCTTGCCCCATTTCTTTTTTTCAAGTTTATTTCTCTCAATGTGAAATATCTTTCTACGTTTACAATTATGCTCCTACCATTTCAGTTAGGATTTATATTTGATGAAAAATTAGTTTCGGAGGTGACAGAAAAGATAGACATGGGAATGACTGATTAATATGGAAATATGACGATCTATGGAAACTGTTTCTTATTGATTGCAGACAAAGGCTCATTTACAAAAACCGTCAAGGTGCATTGGTTTCCCTAATTTATAAGAAAAGGATCATTTTTAAAATGAGCCTTTAGAGTCACAGTTTAAAAATAGTGGGTTGGTATGTTTTTGTTTTTTTTTGTTTTTTTTTTTTGTTTTTTTTCTCATCACTGTTTTCTTCTTGGAAACTGAAATATAAAATTTCTCTCCTGAATAAGTTGTTCTGTTTAAAATCAAATCTAGAGGAAGTCAGCAATTCTATTTAGACTTGGAATGCAACCCTTTGAAATTAAAGCAGCGAAGAGAACCATATTAAACTTCAATTCAGTACCATAAGCCAGCATAGCAAAATGTTTATTTACATAAATGAAAACATTATACACATAAATTAGTTTAAAAGTAATCCAAGCCACAGTTTCTTATTTTTCTAATTCATTTAGCTTATTTGCATGTATTATGTAATTAAAAAATGTTTTCCTGTGTTTGTAAGGCTATTTTCTAAGATACTATGCTATACCATATTCCAAAGTATCTATATGTAGAATAGTACACAATGTTAAATCTTTACAACTAATGTATATACATATGCATTTATGCAACCGAAACCTGGTGCTTTTATCTATCTCTTTCTACCAAGAATACAAATATTGTGGAGAAGGAACACATTGTTTTTTAATTAGCAACATGGCTGTATTTAGTGTCACATAAGATATGAAGTTGATGATGACAGATTACTTTAATCCTTTCTTCTCATAAGGACAGGAAGGGCATGAATATCAGCACTTCTCATCTTGAAGAGAAAGAGATCATCACTGAAGATGAATCTGGTAAGATGTGGTTGAGACAACTCCTAAGGGTAAGAACTTAGCCTTTCTGAACCACATGTATCTTTCCTATGATCACAAAGGTTACAATGAACATACAGCCTTTGCTTTCTAAAAGGATCCATGCACTTGGACATTATCTGTTCACTTACTATGCAAGGTTATCACAGTACACATAAGCAGCTTAAGCTCATAGGAGAGAGCTACCAAAGCATTTCCCATCCACTCTATCTAATCTTTAAACAGCACGACAAAGAATAACAACCGGATTTTTTTTTAAGCTCATGACTATGGACTCACATACAAGAAGTTATGAGTTCCACAAATATATATAAAAGTCTAGAAATGTGAACTTGGTATAAAGACCACATACTCTGACACACAGATATACTGCATGCAATCAGAGATCAATCTTAAATCTCCAATACTTAGATAGGAAGAATTTTTTTAATCCTAAGTATTAAAATTTAATTGGTAACTTTGACCTTGAGTGCCACTTGAGGTGGAAAATATTACTGCAGTGCTTGGGTTTGCTTGAGATTTATGATCTCATGTTCTTGAAAAAGACCCAGCACCTCCGTGTTCCTGAAATAATTGATCTGTCTGTTACAGTGTTGTTTTCCTGATACTAACATCTGTCTCAGGAAGAGAGGTACAAACTGATAAAAGCACCCTGCTATATTTAAGTGGTTCAAAAAAGCTACCAGAATTTGCATCTGACACACATTACATTTATAAAGGCACTCAGGATTAAGAAAAAAATTCTTAGCCTAGTACAGAACAAGGAAAAGCAGTAAAACTATTATTAACATGGTATAGAAAGATTCGGTATAACTTACAACTAGTAGAATGTCGTCAGTGCGCAGACAAGCCACAGCTCAAACATGTAGCCCTCATCTTTCTTGGATTGTGTTAGAAATTCACAATCATATTGTCTTTAGTGAAATCACAAACTCTAACAATTCAAACCAAAACAAATCACTCTCAATTATCTCTCTTGGTTGTATCTTTTAGTGAAGATAATTCAAAGATTGTAAAAGTTGCTTAGCAATCAGGAAATAAAGGAAATATAAATATTAATATGATCGTGCAAGTTTCTTGTTTAATTGTTTCAAGCCAGGATTTTCATCATGGTGCTCCAAATGTCTTAGTACTCACAATGTAGACCAGGCTGGCTTTAAACTCACAACTGCTTCTGCCTCCCAAGTTAAAGGAATTCACCACCATGCATGGCTGCAACTTCTTGATTCAATATAAATTTAATAGGAAATTGCATCTTTTTTTCAAAGATTTAACTTGCAAATACTGATTCTCCACATGACAAAATGTCCAATATTTTTTCTACTTGCTGTAGAAAAAAATTGATCAATATAATTATTGATACAAATGAGTGTTTATTTCTTACTAAGTAAGCACTTTGTATATACTACCTCCCATCATGCCCACAACACCTGTGAGTTAGGTATTCTTATGAGTCTTCTTTCATAAGTATGAAAGCCACAACACAATAGAGGAAGCAGACTAAAAAGGGTGAGGCAGCAGGCAAAGAACCTAGTCCAGACTAAAGTGTGAACAACACGTTTTGGAGCCATGCTCCCTAACACTAGATCATGACATGGTTCATTGCTACAGCATCAGGTAGAGTTCAAAACATAAGACAATAGTAGGACACAGGTAACAAAAACCCAGAAAAGGAAAAATGGGCAAGGGGGTTCCAAACAGGAAGGGGAGAGGAAGGTCAATACAGAAAGAGGGAGATGTGATAAATATAGCCAAGGTTGCTCACAAAGACAATTGTCAAACAAGGGTTCATCCTGAGCAAAGATGCACAGAAGGTCAGCAGCAGGAGGAGGCAGAGATACAAAAGCAATCAAGCTTGGCACACAGCTCAGGCCTAAGTCCAGGAGTGGCTAAAGGAAGAGGGATATGTGTAACCTCTCTACAGCTGTTACCACAAGAGCATCACCCATTTGTTTCTTCAGAGAAACATGATGAATGGAAAATGTACCCACATGCAAATATGAAAACTACAGGAAAGCATCCTATGATGTACAGACCCACTTTCTGAACACTTGTAAACTGATTCTTCATGCAGGACTTTATCTGTTTTGTTACTGATCTACTTGCCCATATTTATAATCTGAAAATTCACTATATTTCCCTTTAAATAATCTAAAGGACTGCAGAAAACTGGCTGTGGAGTAAACTATAAAGAGTTAAATGTGCATTTTTTGACTCTCTAAGTAAATGTTTTTCTCTGCAGGGAAATAGACCAAATAAAAATGCCAAGAAGAGAAAAGAAAATTTAAACACTTCTAAAAGCCAGATTATTTTCTGGAATAGAAATACAATTCACACAAAACAATAAAGAAACATCACTTACACAATCAACGCACTCCTATTAAATACGACGAATGAGTTTTCTTCTAAATGTCATCATATAGACCCCTTGCAAAGGATCTTGGCTTGGGAAAGTCAGAACTATTAGAAAGTAAAACAGAACCCCACTCTTTTTGTTTTTAATTGCATTAATTTTGTTCTGTGGTTAAATGAGTTAAAACAGATCTTGGGATATAAGTGAGTCAATTTCTAGCCAGAGGCAACAGGGTTTCCATAATCTCTGTCATCTGAAACCGGTAAGGCCAGCCTGGGTGTGGTTTCAGTTAAAGGAAGTATGCTTTGGAAAAGCAACTTTACAGTTGGAGGAACAGTGCTGTGGTTGAGAATTCGAATCTAAACAGTAATCCAGATCCAGCAGGCTACCCTGCTCAGTACACTCGATGGACTAACAAATCCACGTATTTAAATGCTATATCTAGGAATCCCTTTACACCTCCAAGAACAGGATCATGCACAGAACAGAATGTTCAGTGACTAAACTGTGGAAGGCATTTCTTAATCGGTGAAACAGTAATTATACTAAGTTAATAGGCAAACTTCACAATGGTAGGAAAAGACGGGTTTTGTTTGTTTTATTTGTTTTGTTGTGTTTTGTTTTGGCGGCTGATTCACTGGTCTTCAGAGGACACTTGTTCAGAGACCTGGCAACCACTGTGCTGATGTCAAGTCACATAAATAGAGAATAAGAAACTTCCCAAGGGGGGAGGGTAGCAGTTGCATGCTCTCCCCTGTTCTCCTCTAAGAACAGTGGTGGTAGTGAGCTGGTTGTTTTTCTTACCTGATTTAGGAGAGAACTATGGAGGGTGCTAGGTATGTTAGCATTAGGCAGGCACCCTGAGGCTCTGTTCAGTAAGCAAATAACCAGCTCAACCACTGAAGGCAGAAAGCACATGATTTGCACTTTAGACCTTCACCTCCTGGTCACAAGATATAGACCAAACTGTGGGAACAAAGGCCAGCAGTTGCAGCTGACTTTCCATGGCAATTGCTATATACTTTCATAATCACTTAACTGCAGTTATCATAGATATATAATGAGAAACAGACCTGGATCCACCTGTCTGGAAGCTCTCCGAAGTCCATTGGTCCGTTTCTGTGAGGAAAACAAAGCAAGATAAAGACACGTTGGTGATATGGTATAGGATCATTGTAGCAGGGAGACTCTGGCAATCAATGTTGCCTTAGTTCCAATTAGAAACATGGCTAAACTGTGAACGAAATGTGGTTTGAATGTTTCTACTTATAATTTAATATAATTCCTCTGATAAGTTTCTGTTAGACTATCATTATATTTTGTAATTATATTAAAAATGAACTGAAATATTTTTGTTTGTCATACTATGTGTCATAACCTAATAATTCTTAAAGTCATAGGATTATAGGATATAGGAAAGCCAACCCCATTCATGATTAGAAAACATTTACAGCCAAGAAATATGAATAACAGCCGTAAGCAGATATGTAAAAAATTCTAACTCAAGTATTTCTGGGCCATGACAGACCCAAAAAGGCATACAATCTCAAACCAAAGACCCAAAGCTCTGGCTCCAGAAAACACTTAAGTGATAATGTGTTTAGTTTAAAAAATACATACAGTTCATGAAGCAAAAAAAAATTAATTATTATTAGAAGGGAATTACCCACCGACCCTCAAAATCCTGCCCAGCACACACACACACACACACAAAAAAAAAAAAAAAAAAAAAAAAAAAAAAAAAAACACGAAAAAAAAAGAGAGAGATTTTAGAGATTTTAAATCTGAATGGTTACCATTTGGTTTCACAAGCATTGAATTCTTTGTTACTTAATTACTACAGTAATCTCAGAACTAATGAAAGATTTATTTATTTATTTTTGTTATGGAAGTAGATGTGAAGTTGTGTGTAGAAGCACTGAATCATCGAACTTTCCATGAGAAGAACTTTCTTTTAATGTGTGTTGCAATTTGCCACTGTGTGTATAGGGACATGGTTTTGTCAGAGGATTCCCCAATTTGAGAAGTACACATTAGCTGTGGATTTTTCTCAGGGTGGCTTCTCAAGTTGGTTTCATTCATAAGTTAAATCACTGAAATAGTAAAACAGGGGTTTTAATATTCTCAAGGTGCTCAAAGCCATGTCCTGAAGATGCTAGGATTCTTATGTAAAGCAAAATACAGAAACTTTAAACATGGAATTTTTATTTTCACCTCAACTCCTTTCAAAATGCATTTGTAAAAGACTAATAGGATCATTAAAGTCTGCCAGGATTTCTGTGGAGCAAGCAGGGTATCTACACTAGAAAACCCATTAGAAAGAATCACTGTAAGAAAACGTGTTGCCCTGGGCTACTTGATGGCCAAGACATAAACAGTTGAAAGGCATGATGGTTACAGATCCTCCTCTGGAAATATGAAAGAAAACTGCTGCCAAAACAAGCTCTTTCTTACCAAAAAATTTAGTGAACAATTTCGAACTTTCTATAGAAAAGGCACCAAACAACACAACTCATGATACTTTCAACAGAACAATATGGCGCCAGTGTTTGCTTCCCACCAACACCATTGTCTTAACTGACAACAGGAACTGTCTTGCCCTGTTTTACATTGGGCTTAAGATTAAAATAGGCAACGCAATGCAGTTAATGATCCTATAGAAAAGATTATCTTCAAAGTTAAAACATTCTGCTTGTGTTTTCCCACCTTTCAGGGAAAATTATAATAGCAATTACTTCACCAGGACGGTGGTGAGAATTCATTTGTCATAAGCGTTTGGATCATTAAGTGATTCTTTAGTGTTACTATCATTATTAGCTTTGTGGAGTTGTGAAAGTTTAAATTCACACAAAGAATACATTCTGGAAACTATAGCATCTATATTTTGTTGTGGTTTTGACCTAAGGTCTTACTATGCTGCTGAAGCTGATCTCAAATCCACACACGCAAGAGATCCTCTTGCCTCAGCCTCCCCAGGAGCCGAGATTACAGGCATCTGTCACTGCACTCTGCTTGCCTTACTGATTGTTAATTTTATGTTCTTCCTCTTGAAAAGTCACTTAATTCAGCCACCCTAAAACCAGAAACTTTTCTGCAGGAGAGGTAGGCAGTAAAATAGACTATATAGTAAATTAATTCTACACACAAAGGGAAATCCCAACCAAATAAAATGGAGAAACTGTGATTAACTATACTTTTTAAATCTTTAAAAACATTTTTTAACCATAAAATTTATAAAATATGTTAAAATATTTTTGAAATGTAGAATTTAATACCCCTCTTTCACCTGTTTTCCCTTGTGGCTGGAGAGACCTGGTCTATAGGTAGAAGAGGGGAAAGAAAGGGCAGACACAGCAGCCATGCCTGGAAGTCACAGCCATGGGAGTTGGTCTCTGGAGTTTGACTCTTTTGTTCTACCCAAAGGGGTTGAAGAGGCAAACCTAATTTTATAACCATTTGATAATTATTTCTTCCTTCACTGCCTTGTCTTTACTTATTTTTAAAAAAATATGTGTATTGTCTAAAAATCCTGTCTTCTTGCTTCTTTGAGGAAAAAGAACTAATTCTCTCTGTTGATTTTTACCAACAATATAAGGAATAGCTTCCTTTGTTTTATGGAAGTTAGCTTTGGCTTCTCCACAATGGGGACTAGATGTAAAGCGGCTGAGTAGACAGACATGCAGTAATAAACTTGCTTTGGGTAGTTAGGAGGACCTGTGAAAGCCCAGAGTGCATGGGAGGTGACAGCCCAGACACAGCTATGCAAGCCTGTGGGTCCTAGACTATGGGACCTGCCTTGAGAAGGAAGTCAAATGTTTAAAAGAAAAACTCCCAGTCAAACAATCATAGCAAAAGAGGAAAAATCAAAGCCAGTGTAGGAGACATAAAAAGTTTTCAAGAAAGAAAACAAAATAAAAACCATATTCTCAATATTCCTTGCTATACTTTTTCCTAAAATGAAGCCGTTTCCAAGTGAACTGGCTAGCCTCAGAGCACATTATCATCTGCTACCCAGGCAAAGTGGAGGCTATTAGTAAAGTTAAACATTAAATGAAAATTGCACTTATTACATTCAAAAGTTAAGAAAATCACTACAACACCAACGCTACATTTTTAAATTTTCAATGTGAAAATTAATTTATTTTTATTAATAGGCTCACATGTAATTTTAAGGGTATAAATGTGTCTGAGAGAATTATTGAATATCATGTGAGAATGATTAACTACTTCTTATTAGCACATTTTCCTTCTGCAAATACACCCACTTCATATTACTTCCTTGAAATAAAATGAAATCATTTTCTTAGGGGAAAAAATAATACACATGTCTAATAGGGTAAATGTGAAGTAACTTTGAGTTGAAGCCCAGGACTAAGAGCAACATGTTTAGCAAGGTCATACCCTGTAAGAATTTTGACAGCTCTGATATAAACATGTCCCTCCCTGTCCAAGAAGCATAACAGAATTTTGGGGGGAAACTGGAGTTAGCCTGAAAAAACATCATTATGTTCTAATTTTTATTCAGGAAATATTGCTACCTTATAATATATTCCTGGTCTAAGCTCTGTGTCCTGACACTCACTTAAGTAGACACTCTGAACAGCTGCATCTAGCACAAGGTTCCTCCTACCATACCCTCGATACCTTGTCTGCAGAAGTTACACACATACAATAGAGAGGCAAGACCCTCTGAAGGCATTTCTCCATGGCTTCCATATTTTGACTAACTATATAAATTCTAACTGATAAAAAAAAATGCTAATAATACAGGGGCATGTTGGCCTGGCATTGTTTGATTTTACTGTTTGTTTGGGTTTGGCTTTTTTATTTTGGTTTTGGTTTTGTTTGTTGGCACTAAATCTGGAGGCATTTTCAAGGACAAATAGTAGGAATTTAGTAAACAGACTGCCATTCTTTCACTCTAGAATTCTCAGATGACCTTAATTTATCTTTATTCATTTTATATACATTTTACATTTAATTTCATCTGCTTTTTAAATCTTTTGTTATTGTATTTTTCAGAGTTGGGTAAAACTTCTGTAACTTTTGACTGACATTCAAAATAATGGTGTTTTGAGGCCAGTCATTTTATACTCCTTTCTATGTTTTGAAGTAGCTTTATTCTGAGAGATATACTTATGAAGCACATATTTTTAATCTGTTGGGAGTTAGGCTATGTTAAACTAAGAGGAAACGCTATCAGAGCTTCATTTGATCAATGCGACTCAGTACTGACCAAGTTTGTGCTGAAAGAGGAAACTGCTAGAAATCTGAACCCAAATTCTTGGTAAAGCTATGGCAGAACTCTCGCAAGCTGCTATCGGGCAGGGAAACAACAGTTCATGGTGGGTGACATGTCTACCAACTTCCTGAGAGGGGGCCACCCTCCCCAGCACACAGAGTCGCTTCTTTACACAGTATGAGTGAGGGCAAAATAGCCACATTTACTCTCAACCTAAAGGCTTCCAGACAACAACCGTGAAAATTCCCGATTCAGCTCATGTTTTGACAAGCACCTGGTGGCTTCCTCCATTTCGGCTTTACTCAGTTCATCAGGAAAGGCACATTTCGCACCGTAAGAGCTCAGGCCTGTTGAAGTTAGCAAACAGCTTGAAACGCAAAGCTTACATAAAAAGTTTAAATGTCACTCTTACCTCTGGTGGTTTGAATGGCCCTTGTTCTGAAACAAAGGTAAAAATTGGCATCGTCAGTGCAGTCTTTGGTTTGGTTAGCAGCCTTAGCTCGTCCTCTGCAGAGTAGCAAAACACTGCCGCTTTGTTTTCTTAACTGATACCTGTAATATACCTCCAGGGTCCCTCAGGGCTGGGCTCTAATTGTTAAGCAACCGGGTTCTCTTACCTTATTGGCTTGTCAGAAAGGTGACTCATACTCCTAAATGACTTGTGGGTTATGCTTAACTTTTCCAACTGTTTCTTAAGCAAGGTCAATTCAGCCTCATAAAACCCCTTAAAACAAGGACTTACACTAATTTATATGCAAGATTCAATCCTGAGATGCAAGTCTTTCAACACATTTTAAGATCCAAACACACTGTTAGATGATACTGTGCAGACTAGTTCCTGCAACTGCAAACCTAACACAGCACAGCATTCTACATGAGCTTTCCATTACCTGGCAATAATACTTACTTTTTATTTTAGAGAAAGTATACTTCGGTTTACAGATAGAAACTTAAACAAACAAACAAACCACCTCAGTCAAGACTCAGTTCTAACACTCTTTCACCTTACTTCATATATTTATAAACAGGAACTCCAGCTTTTTACTGTAGTTTGGTTCTTAAAACTAATTCACACTTGAGGCCTTCAGGTGAGCAACCTGGTTGGGGGGCCAAAGGGTATCAGAATAAGAGCGCATGCTGCAGATGCACACTGATCGGCAGGCTTTCCCCTTTCCTCCCCCACATCTAGCAGCATCTAAACAAGTTATAACTTCTCCAGACACCGTGAAAACCCCTCGCTGCCGTGAGCCCATGCTTGCACTTTTCCCATCCAAAATAACCTCTAAGAAAGGATCTGAGAAAAAAAAAATGGATGCAACCAAAGGAGACATCAGGTGAGCAAGGGCAGGCCTGGATACAGCTCTGTAGACTGTTTCCTTAAAAGGCTCCATTGGGCCAGAGTTCACAGGGAAAGCTACTACCAGGACACCTGCCCTGCTAGAGCAGGCTGCTTACACAAGACTGCCTGGGGCAAGGAACGGAAGGTCGCTCTGTGAACTTTTGTTCTCTTTTCTTTCTTCTCTTTTCTCTCTTTCTTTCTCTCTCTCTTTTCATTTTAAAGGATAACTCCAGATTAATGGGAATGGAAGCTCCACAAGCAGAAAGTCACCTTCTGGAGAAAATCTAAGTCTGCTTCCCTTTGTCGATTTCAAACCCCAGCACCCAAGCTTCATAGATGACTGACTGCCTCCTATGAAGGCATCTTTGCTAGTTCTGAAACCAGCTTTTACAAAGGAATATTCCTGGACAGAAAGGCTAGCTCATTTCTGTTGCACCCCTGTAGAAACAGGCTTCAGGAGATAGAATACCCAAGACTTAAGAGAGACGGCTGGGAAGGGAGGCTATGAGAGTTATCTTTCAACCCCATTCAGGATGCTGGCTAACTGAACTTAGGGTTTCTGCTGCTTTGTTTTGTTTCTCCCAAAGCCTCCACACTCTGTGTGTGTGTGTGTGTGTGTGTGTGTGTGTGTGTGTGTGTGTGTGTTTGTGTGTGTGTGTGTGTGTGTGTATTCTATGATGGTATGTGTGTATTCTATGATGGTGTGTGTGTATTCTATGATGGGGTGTGTGTGTGTGTGTGTGTATTCTATGATGGTAAGGTAGAATGATACCCATGTAGATAAACTTATCAGTATGTGCTGAAAACAGAGTTTGATAACTGGCATACTCCTTTGTTGCTTCTCCATTTTACATTGTGATGCAGGGTCTCTCACTGAACCTAGACCTTGTCATTTCAGATAGGCACACTGACTAGCCAGCAAGCTCCCAGAATTCACCTGTCTCCATCCTTGCGCTGGGTTACTTTGGTACACCACCACACTTGACTTTTATGTTGGGTTCAGAGCTGTTCTAAACACAGGAACTCATCCTTGCCCAGCAAGCCTTTTCCCCCTCAGAGATATCTCCCTAGCCACTGAACTTGTGTCCTTAGAAGTATACCTGGCATCCTCACTTCACTGGTACACTGAAAAACCTATGTATTCCAGGATGTCCCAAATTACCATCTTCTTCTGCTGGTAAGTCAGATGAACAGCCAAAAATACCAATCATAACCCACAGGCCACAAAGCAGGAAAAGAGGTGAAGTTTGCTTTGGAAGGACACTAAGAAAAGCTCAGGGACTGCCAAGGGATCCCTGGTGTAGCACTTCTCATAGCTTTCAGATTTGGAGTTTATTACTGAACATGTACTTTTTAAATTTTAAATATCCTTTTTTTTTTTAATGAGTCCTTGAATGGGAATGTTTTGATGCCCTTGTGAAGCAGGTCTTTTACAACATTTTTCAAATGTATTATTTGTTGCACAAAACTGAAAAATCGCCCCATGTGCCAATGTTCAGGACACTCAGCTTCATGAGGGCTCTCTGGGTGCTGCTTGGTAAAAGGAAACAGTGGGATTGAGGTTTCTGCCTTACTCTTCAGGAAACCACACCTCTTCCCATATAAGGAAGAGAAGACCCTCCTTCACAAGCTTTTCCCTTTTCACAGTATAGGACTGGCTATAAAGCAATCATTTCTTAGCATAAGTGTTACCAACAACAGAATCCAGGAAGGCATAAGGGCCTGGCATGGCTGGGATCAGACTGATACCAATGAAGGACAAATATGACTAAGCTGACTTTTTTTTAGTGTGCTCTCCCTCATTTCCTCTCCTTGCCATCTTCTGCTTGCTTGCTTCCTTTAGGGTAACATCAAGGAAATCTCTTTTCCACATCACCCTGATTTGAGGCACTAAAAATCACTTTACACAAAGCCTTCCAGTGTAAAGCAGGTGAGAAGGCAGGGGCTCAGAACCGGATAGGTCTCCAGCTACAATGTCATAGGAGTCCTTATATGGTGTTAGCCCTTCCCCTTCACTGTCTATTCCTTGTCCCCAAAGCCACCAGGGGCACAGGCTCTTCACTTCTGTAGACTCAGCAAAGAGTAGCCAGTGCTCTGAACTGTCTACATTAAGTAAAGCACACAAATATACACCCTTAACATCTGAGTTCTTACATCATACCATATTGTAAGTTTCTGTTTTAGAATCTATTCTGTTCAGAAATTCTTAGCCACGGTCCTTTGTTTACACTTTTGAATGTTTGACAGTGACAATAACATTAAACTGGACTGACTCCTTTTTAGACATAATCTTAATTCACATAAGTATTAATTCAACAGCTGATTAACTTACAGTAATGCAATGGTAACATTATTGGAAAATCCAACTACTATACTAGTTCAGATGTATTTCAAAGTAAAAGTTTATTCTTGCTGGAAAAATGGAACAACTACCTTCCCTAAGAAGTGTTCCATGGGAAAGTTGATCTCATTTTGGAGCCTCCAGTTCCACCCTTGACTTTCTCTTGGTATGAATCCAAAGCTACTGTGGCAGGAGCTTGGAATGCTAAAAAACTCTGTGTGCATGGGACAGCAATGACATCTTGGATAATAAGGGCTGGTTATCATCAAGGCTTTGGCTGAATTCTGACCTAGGAAAAAAGGTTGCTGGTTGAAAGACAATGAAAAGTCTCCTTTTTCTATGGCTCTCTCTTCTCTCTCTCTCTCTCTTTTTTCTCTCATCGAAACTTTCCTAGGATAGTAATTCAGTTCTTTAAGTTTCTAAAAGATTTTAATCCTCAACTTGTCCTTACCCCTCAGCCTTCTTCTCAGGCTCCTATTGATCAAGCTATAAAATGTTCTTTCCCTTTCAGGAACTTTCTGGATTGTGACTTACAGGCCCTCAAGGGGTTTAAGCCTTGAATTCTTTCATCATGTCCCAACTGGCTTAAGGTACTCCTGAGAAGCGGTGTAACTAAGGTGCCTGGAGCCGTTGCTGGACTCCATCACTGAAGCCAGCAGAGCTCTATTATTATTTAGATAAAATAATCATTTTCTCTGAAGTTTTAGATTCACATCCCATAATGTGCTTGTTTAAATGCCAAATTCAGTCCTGTCATATTTTTTTCCAGTATAGAAGTGGCTCACAGTTAATATCTTATTACACAATTAGTTCTGTCTTTTATCTGAAGTTCTATTTAAGATCAAACAAGCCAGTGCCCAGTCAGATTGGTTGTTCCAAGAGGGGCCACCTAAAAGCAGTTACTGATGACATTATGGAAGGTAACTAGCCATCATGGCTAACATGCTATTTCTATAAAACACAACATTGAACAAACTTTGAAAGATGGTATATGAATGTTATGCTCATTGTTCTGATCTATAATGGTGTTTTAGAAAAGAACAGAAAGCCACACTCCCTAAATAATACCTGGGGTGGGTGGGAGGGGGGTGATTTCAACTTAAATTTAATAAAAACCAGTTTCCAATTCTTTTTTTTATACAATTATTAATGCATCACTAAGCTGACCCTAACTGTCAAATAAAAGGTAAAATAACTATTCTTGCATGCAAAATTGTCTTGATGAATCAAAAAAGATGACTCATTTATACAAAAGGTTCAAGTGCCCTCACACAGAAGCAAAGTCACCTCTTGGTAATGAAATCAGAGATCAAGGCTCAGTTTGTTCAATTAACATGATAAAAAGGCCTGGTGGTAGAAGACTGAGATACCGTTTTACTCTACAAGTTTCACTGCATCTTAAAATAGGCAATGCTATTTATAAAAAAAAACCCATTTCAGACACACATTTGTACAGGTTCTAGGCAAGAACCTCACAGCTTAAAGCCAGCAGGATACTAAGGCAACTCCATTCCTATCAGAGCCAGCTACAGCAGCAGCAGGAGCAGCAGCAGCAGCAGCAGCAGCAGCTGACCTAGATAAAGGAGCCATTAAACAGATAAGCAAATGGAGATCAGCTTTAGCTAAAGAGTAGAGCGGCCAGGCTTGCGTTCTTACTGAAGGAAAAGATACATTAAACCAAAGTTGTCTGTTCCAGCAATATTTACATCCAATGCTACTCTCTTTCTCTCTTTGTTTAATCTGAAAGATGGGGGGAGGGGGAAGCTATATTGATCGCTGTCAGGACAGGAAGGGGACAAAGGGGGCTTAGTCATATAGTCTTACGTTATGAAAGATCATAAATGAGCCTGAAGTTTGCAGCCTGGGATTAGCCCTTCCCCACCGTGTACTGTGAGAAGGAACCACCACCTTAGAATTGCATCAGCTTTGCAGTAACTTGCTGAGAGTCTCATATAATGGCACTCATACCTATTCATTACTGTCACTGGGAAGTTTGGCAAAGACTTCAGAGCCTTTGTGAGTGGTGATCAGCAAGGCTTCTATGGTGAACAAGGAGGAGACAAGTTGAGTTCAATAAAAGAGGTAGAGTAGAATTTCCTGCCTGGCCTTTATTTATGTCCATGCAAATCCCCAGCCATTAAGATGCAAACTACCCAACCTTCAAATGTGTTTCCAAGTTCCATAGTTTGTCTTATTGGAAAAAAAAAAAATGCATGTTTCTCTCCTACTTCAGATATACTTAAAGTAATAATCTGTCATGCTCACATATTAATTTGAATAGATTGCTTCATTCAAAAAATGCAGTGCATTTTTGCCAAGTAATTATTATTTCCAGGGTGAATGAAGACTCAATAGATTTAAAGGATAATAGAGCATGAAATAGAAAAGGTTTCTAAACCAAGAGAAGACAACGTCTAAACAATAAGGCAGACTTCCACAATCATAGTGAACAAGCTCTTTTAAAGCCTGATGGTTAATATTTAGCTACATATTGTATTGTTGGAACTGTTTACATTGAAATAGTTCTATTACAGGCAAAGTGAGAAGTCAATTTTAAATGTCCCACCCTTGGACTTGGTTCAAGGGGACAGATTCAAAAGATAAGAAACAGATTCCCCACATTTTCCTTCATTTCTACACCAAAGGCTCAACGAGCCTATAAGAGAAAGTAATGGCACAGTGAACAATTCTCACTGTGTAGTTAGCCACAGTCTTCCACTACAATCCAGCTTGCCGTGCAATCAAGCGGAGGCCATGTATGTGATTTGCACTCAAGGCATCGATGAACAATGTCTATTTCCAGGGCATGTATATAAAAGCTTCCCACCCTGTCATGCTTGTAGAAACAGAAGGAACTGAACAGCCATATACTTGGTGAGGGCCCTGCTTTGGAGGACCAATGAATTCCCAGTAAACAGTGTGTGTTTTCTGAATTAAACTTTAAAGCTACTAGAGACTGGGGTTAGGGGTGGGAGTGGGTACCCACTGTCACAGGACAATATAACCTAGGAAAATAAATGAGCCCTACCCTCGAAACTAAAGAATTAAAGTCATATGACCATCGGTGATATTAATATCAAGGTGATATTAATGATTGGCAAGGAAGTAAACAGGAACTAAGAAAAGAAAAGGCTGAGTTTTGGATCTGTAAGGTGAAAGGGGGTAATATTCCATCCCATCGAGAGGTAGCAATAAGAGCTCAAACAAACAAACAAAAATCCCAACAATAAAACCGACTGGATCAGGAAGTAGATTTATATAAAACAAGGTTTTCTTGGTTTTGTTTGTTTGCTTGTTTGTTTTTGGTTTTTTGTTTTGTTTTGTTTTGTTTTTGGCACCAGATGTTCTGTGATCTGTTTGTTGTTGTTGTTTTTTGTTTTGTTATGTTTTTGTGCCTCACATTAACCTGCCTCAGGTGTACTCCCTGTGACTAGGGCATAAGTCTTTCCTTGCATAACTACCCAGAAAGGAATGTAAAAGGTTTACTTAGTTTATTTCATGTTTAAAGAGCAACCCAGTGAGTCACAGAATGAGGGCTTTTGTTTGTTTGTTTGTTTTGTTTTGTTTCGTTTGTCAACCATCTTATCAAGCTTTTATCCCACAAGCAAAGAACCCAAGCCTGGATAAACTCCTACACCCACTGCTTCTAGACTTCAGATGCTAGTAATCTTCAGGGCTCAGGACCCTCACTCAGTCATCTATTGCTCTAGCAGGTTACCCATCCACATACGCCAACACCAGGTCTTCCCTTAGGTCAAAACATCAACTGCATATGGTTGATTCTATTTAGAGAGATCAGCCAGATGGCAATTATCATAAATGTGATAAACGCTATGATAAAGTTAATTATAAATAAGATGCTAGGAAAACACAGATAACTGATAGACTAAGAAAGGCCAGGCATGGAGAGTACCAGAAAGTCTTCCAAATGAGGTAATATCTGCTTGAGTTTTCAAGAACTGAATAGAACAAGGAAGAAAAGACTAAAAGAGAAACAAAGAAGATGTATATGACAACATAGTTGAAGAACTGTGAATAGGCAGAAATGCAATGTCAGTTGGGAACAGTAAGGAATGGTCAAAAGAGAGACAGAAAAATGAGCAGAACTATGTGCGCTGTTAGGGGAAGGCTTGGGCAGTATTCTGTAGGAAACGAAGGAATAGAAGTGAGTGATACACTGGATTTTAAAAGGGTTTGAAAGATCAGTTAAGAATATCTATCTGAGGAATAAGATGAAGCAGACAGAAACATAGAGACAGTGAGATTTCCATCTAAATCAACACTGTAGCAGTAGGTTCTAAGCAAGATGGGAGAAAAACAAAAGGTGAGTAAAGAGAGAGAAGGCATCATCCAGCTTACAAAAAGTCAGACAGCACGTATTGGCATAAGGAAAGTGCCTTTGTTCCAGATACTGGAGATTACTTGAAGGCAACTGGGAGATGATACATGAACTGAAGATGAAGGTATCACATCTGGATCTGTAGATGGAGCCAAGACTAATTCTCCTGAGATGTGGGTTGCAACTTAAGTGGAAGAAATAAGTCTGATATGGAGTATGAAAGAGGGTATCCTGACTGGACTGGCTAACAGCTTCCAATGAGCAAACCTGAGAGGCCAGGGCAATAGCGAGATGGTTATTGGGTGCAAGAGGATGTGGCAATGACAGCAGAGTAGGGGGAGGGATTTTTAGCCTCCAGTAGAGCCTGGTCTACTCTATCATGCTTCGCCTCCTCACTTCTTTCTGTGAATATGGCCCATTCAAACGGAAACATCATGTTCTCCGTCCACAGGTGTCCATGGCTTATTACAATATCATCATCCATATGTATCATGACACCTCAAACTATAGATGTACTTCTGACTACACTAGCCAGCCATAATTTCCCTTTCTATCTTGAGAATACAGGTAGACTGGGTTAAGCTTTGGGACTAGAAACAACTATAAAGTAAGAGTGAGTCTCAAGCTATGATTTATGTTATGTGGGAAATTATTATATATCATTTAACTTTCCCTTAAGTCAACATTACCTGACAACAAAATTACCTTGTTAGGGTAATTTTTCTCAAAGTCAAGTTCACCAAGCAGCACATTCCCCTCCAGACAGAATTCCCACTCAAGTAAAGCACATATCTAGCTCCAAATGCATCTTGGGCTTTTTCCTCTCTTCCTTACATCTGTGTTGCCCCAGAGGCTGCAGAAGTTGGGTAAACAAATTGCTGAACTTCTTCAAGCAGTTAAATCTTCACTACAAAACATGTCAGCCAGGGATTCTCAGCAGGCCAGGAAAGAGAACATGAGAGGAGCTTGCCTCTAACCCCAACATAGTATCTACTCTACCACACTCACAAGCAGATCTACCAGGCTAAGACTGGAAGTCTGTCCTCAACAGTTGCCTACATTAGTCCAAGGATGGGTGAGTGTGATGTCTCCTAGTTTTCAGAGGGAACCTGTTGAGGAACAGGTTAAAAAGGTGCTTATGCAGGGATCACATAGAGACCCTATATCCTGAAGATGGGGCTTCTAAGTTACAAAGCCTGGTCTGAGGAAAATAAAAGTCTGCTGGGTAGCTTCTGACATTTCATACTACTAGTTAATTCTGAAAATTCAACGTCACTCACTCATCTCTTCAAAGTCTGAAGCAGGAACAGTCATAAAGAAAAGAAGAGAAAATCATGGATGTGGAGAATATGAGAGCCTGGTGGTCAGCATGAGAGGCTCAAAAGCCCAAGGTCAGGTGTTCCTGTAACATAGAGTTTCAAAAACAGAACCAGAGAGAACTTTCCCCTGCTTTATGGTGAATTACAAGAATTACGAAATGCTGCTGCCTTGTAAGGGAAGATATCTTTATATCTCATGATCTATGGCCTGCAAGGCACTTGCATTCTTATCCTCAGTTGCCTTCCTTTCACCTGTTAATGAACCTGTTTCTCCACTTTAAAATAAGGGGCCCTGGATCAGAAGGTATTTATGTCCCAGTTCTCAGGACTTATAGGGTGAGGACAGGTGTGGCCCCTAAGGACACCTGGCCCTCACTAAGTAATTCAAATCTAAAACTATGGGACTTTTGAAAGCACTCTAGCTTGTCTTAAGCAAATAGCATGCTCACTGAAGAATGGGATGGGTAAGGATGAAACAATCAAACTTTAAGTGGTTGCTATATCAGGCTGATGGTTGAAGAGTAACAGTCATAAGGCAGAACATCGCTGTTTATTTCACCACCTTGTAAAGGGTTCTGACCTTCAGACTGATGAAAACGGTAACCTTGTCTGTTTCACTTCACCGTCTCCAGCAAGTAGCAGAGGCCATCTGGACTGACTGGCCATGGGAAGGGCTGCTATAAAAACTAAAGAGTATCTGTAGGACAGGGCAGTAGCTAACACAGTGGAAGAACTCAGTCAATGTCAAGATCTTTGGTTGTCCTTGCCTGGCACAGAGAACAGCACATGGCACCCTCTGAAGATACCTATTGAAGGAGCGGAGGGACAGGGCTGTGCTGTGATCTCTGCCCTCTAAGAGGTCTCACTGTTCTACAACTGTCCATTTTCTGAACTCAGCCCTGAAATAAGACATTCTCTGTTCTGCTCTTCTTCACATTATCCAAAATAATTCAATGTCCATCTTCTCCTCTGGGAAAATCAAAGGTTGACATGGCTACCTTTTGAACTCAAGCTGTTAAAGTTCCTTTCTTGTGTTCAAAAACTCTTCCTGATTTTAAAAGGTCTTATTGATAAAACAGAGAGGAACTCAGGGGAAAAGGACAAAGAGAAAGAAGAAGAAAGAGAAAGAATAAAGAGGCCAGAAAAGAAAGAGAAGGGAAACAGCTCAAGAGGAGCAGAGAGAGGCAAAGGCTACTGAATGCATAATTTCCAATGAGCCCATACAACAAGCATAGAGTGCTATTTTTAAAGACCAAGCAGAAACTGTTTACATAAATCCAAAAGATATATGCTTTGTTCAATGTGGAAAATGATAATGCATTCAATTCATGAATTCTTGAATTAGTCTGTGTAATGTTTGCTTCTGGAACCAATAACGAATCTGATCTAAATATTTAAGAGAAGAAAGAAAAAGTTTAAGAGCTCAAGATAGAAGAACACTTTCTTTCTCCTTTTGTTTTTATTACTATTTGCATTGGCAGTATTCAAATAATTCGGTGATATATTTTGGGATGGAGGTAATTGAACGGGCTGCCACAAAACCATACAAGTACATCCTGAAGACCTCTGCTTCCAAGTACATATAAAAGTCAAATAAATATTAAACAATTTAAAACTAAGTCATGTAGAAAAGTCACACAGATCTTAAGCAATTTTCTAATTGTGCTTATTGATGATGTATTTAAAAAAGATATGTTCCAATAAACACATATTAAGAGTCAATTGGGCCTTAATTATATTTAGCAAGCTTTATGTCCTCATTAGAAACAGAATCCCCACAATAAACATGACTTACCAATGGAATTAACTCTGCCACAATTGTCTACTCTTCCCAAACATTCTTTATGTGCTTTTGCTCCACACTTAAAACATAAGTAGCCTTGATAAAATGTTCCCCTGAAAGGTAAAAAAAAAAAAAAAAAAAAAAAAAAAAAAAAGTAGAGAATGGTGTATTAAAAAGTGCTAAGTTCTGCTTATCTAAAATAACCAGTGTAATGGAAGTGGGATCATAGCACTATCATCAGCAAAAGGGCTGTGGATCACTCAAGGCCAGCAGGCATAGAAAGTAATACCTCTGCTTCAGAGGACCCTTGGGTAGATTGCTAGAAAAGTCTGAGGTACTTCGCAACTACACCCATTCATCTAAATAGGAAGAAGGGCCTGAGAAAGCTTACCTCAGGAGCATCTGGCAGACCCTGCAGGATGTCACCCGAGTGAAGGTGTGCATCTTGAAATCATGGAAATTGGAGTCTGCATAGTCTGGCCTTATGTTGGATCTGCAAAAAGGGAAAAGTCACTTCCTACATAGTTTCATGACCAAGTGGCAGTCTTAGCACATAGGAACAAATTCATCCAACCTGCATCAGGAAGAGAGCCAACTTGAGCTCAAAGATGAGCTAGTACATACAGTTTCCAAGCCAAAAGTCTACTAGCACTAAAACCTTCCCTGAAGCCCAGTTGTGTGAAGACCTGTGACTTAGGAGACGTCAGCAACCTGATTCTTCTCAGAACTGTGTGTCACAGAGGTCTCTGTGCCACCTCGGTCGGTCTGCTGTAAACCAGAACCATCTAGGTACTCATGTCATGTGCCAAGTTCTTTGCTTTACCACGTCATGGAAATATAAACTAGCTGGTGAGATGGGAGGTAAGGCAGAGCACAGAGTGTTTCAGGAGCTCATCTCTAAGGAAGTGCAGGGATTATGTGAGGGTCTCCAGAAAGGATCAAAGTCATCCTATAGAAGGTTGGCCAACACTGCAGCGATCTGACCAGAAACAGTCTGCCTTAACAATTTACTTGCTTTACAACACAAATAAACTGAACAAAAATCACTTTGTTTGGACATGTACTAATGTCCTACACATAGGCACCCAAAACTATCATGAATCACTTCATAATAAGAAGCACTTCAGTGCACAGTTAGCATATGCTGGGCATTCACTTCTTGTTTACCTTTCATGCTAGTACTGAATAAGGCATGAGTAATAGCACTAGTTCACAAGGAATGAAACAGGCTTCTCCTAAAGCAACGCTTCCCCTAAGGTGATAGAAACTGCTTACGAAGAGCATCCACCCAGGTGTCTGTTCTCAGCCACGAAGGCTACAATGAAAGAAGCAAATCAGCAATATCCACATCTAAATCACTAGGGCTTTGAGGCTTAGCAGGTATGTTGGAAACAGTTGGATATAGATAGTTTTGGAGAATTGTTTACATTGTTTTTAATCTAGCCATAGAAGAGAAAAAAATTAGAATAAAGGTAAGCTTTAAATAAATATGAATTAGAAATACATCTAGAAAAGATAATATCTTCTGAGATATTACACACAACCTGAGAGATTGTATGATATGTTTGAGATTCTGATGAGCTAGGATTTTCCCTCTTATAGAACACTGCATCTCTCCAGCTCACAGAGTCGCGGCGTAATGAAGCATAACACAGGCGGGCAGCCAGGCATCAATCTTTGAGGTACCAGAAGAAGCCTTATGAAAAAACATTCACCAAGGCAATTGGAGTAGCAGGCAGTGATGCAGAAGTGTCAGAGAGGTCAGCCTTCCCATCCATCTGCTGAATAGGAGCTGCTGAAAGAGAATCAGATCTGGGTGCCATCTGGGAGTTCTCTGCTCGGTGCTTCTGGTGACCTCTCTTTTTAGGAAAATGTTCCAATGCACAACAAAAAAGTATAGCTATTTCCACTAAGGGATGTGTGTGTGTGTGTGTGTGTGTGTGTGTGTGTGTGTGTGTGTGTGTATCCTGCTGATTAGAAATCACGGTGCCCTTCTTTATAGAAGGATCTAGAAACAAAACTCTGACATTGACTTCAGAAAGTCTGCGTCAAAACCCATTTCTGTAGCTGCAAAAGGCTACTGTTCATTTTTCTCTAAGCATCAAAATGCCTCAGTCACATATACATTGTCAAATTTATTCTAAAGTAATGCTTGTTTCAAAGTAAAGGAAATAACATTTCTATTTCTGGGAACTTGAAAATTTTATCCACCTGGAGTTTTCAAATCAAAGTAGGTTTCCATCAGGTAGAAAATTATGCTGCTAGATCCCCAAGCAGGTAAGAACTTAACTTCATCATTCTTCCTTAGACTTGGGTGGCACACCTTTCCCTTGGAATCAATCCAAGTTTTACATAGTATTCATGTGTGTGTGTGTGTACATATATGCACACATAAAAACATATACATGTACCAAAGTTGTGTTTGAGTTATTTGTATTTAAAACTTTTACCAACCAACTGAAAACAGGCTACCTTTTCAGAAGACAAAAGGCTGAAGGGAAAATTGCAAATATACCATGGGTGGTTTTATTTTAATCTTATGGAAAAAAAAAAAAAAAAAAAAAAAAAAAAAAAAAAAAAACCTCTGAAAATATTGTTAACAGGGTTGCCTTAAGGGAAAAGAAATTTGAAGAGGTAGAATACAATGATGGGGAGAAACTGTAACATATTTTTAAACTAAAGCTGAATATTATTTTTTCTCAAAGTTTCAAATCAAACATTAAAGAATAAACGTTAACTCCATGACCCTGGGCCTGCTATGGAGGCACTATTGAATATAAAAGCACAGCTGAGGGTAGAAGTCTGAAATTAGACCACCTGGGCTTCAATCCTCACTTGCAAATCAGCACAGAGTGACCTCAGCTGAGTTAGTACATATAAAAGAGGAATATCAATAGAATCAACTCAAAAGCAAAGTGGTGCATGAAAAGTAGCACATTGCCTGAATCGGTATGGCTGTCACTAATGAAGAGGTAATGCCAAGTTCACCGGACAGTAGTGTCATCAGGGTAAGGCTTCCTGAGTGTAAAGTTTTATGCCTTGTCACAATCAACATACTCCAAGAATCTTCCTTCTCCTGGCACTTCCTCTCAGGAGGCTATTACTCAATAATGTTCTTTGGACCACAAAGCCAAGTATAATTATTATTGTTGTTATTTATTAATATCGTTTGAAGCAAGGTTTCATGTAGCTCAAGTTGGCCTTAATTTTGCTTTGAAGATGGTCTTGAATTTCTGATCTACCAGCCTCTACCTCTCAAGTAGCTAACAGACATGTTCCATTGTGCCCATTTCATGTTGTACTGGGAATCAAACCCAGACTTCACTCATACCAGGCAAGCCCCTTTCAACTTAGCTACATTACCAGCCTTGACTGAATTATTTAAGTAGAGTAGGGAACAGAATACCTCAATAGAAGATGTGTATGAGAAAGCCCACAGAATTGAATGAAATTGTTCACATTGCCTGTAGCCTGTGAGCTTATAGAATCCAAAAGAAAGCAAATGACTGAATGAGAAGAACAGAAGGGAAGAATGAATCAGGGCAAGCATGGTCAAGAACGGCACACAGCATATTGCCAAACTCATCACATGCCTTCCCACATTGACTCCTTACAGAACATATAAGCAGAGTCACTTACTCATTTCATATGTATTTACTGAATAATTACCATAAATGCCCATTCTAGGGCTATAAGAGTAGAGAGATCTTTCAGCCATGGCTGAGTAAGTGAAGAGAAGGAGTTGAGCTAAGAGGCCAGCAGAGAGCAAGACTGTGCATAAGAAATTACATCACATTTAGTTGATCAAAAAGGAAAAAAAGTCTTAGTGGCTATTCTACATGGAATTCCTTGTGGCAAGGTAAGAGAAGGCTTAGAGAAACCAAGAATGGTGTAGGCTTTCTGCACAAGAGTATTAACAATGAGACAAGTTAGCTCCATCATGTAGCTATGCATAAAGACTTCAACAACAGGAAAATTAACTTTTAAGAACTTTGGTGAAATCTCATAGATTTCTCAGCAGCATGGTCCTATTTCTTTCACTTTTCACTGCTACCATTTTTTAAATAAAAGCAAAGACTGTTAACCATGTGTTCAGTGTGGTATGGTTTTACTCCAAGGGCTCTTCACACTTGTCATGCTCTTCTGAAGCAGTCTCTTCTTACCTAGCCCCAGCACAGATCCAGACTGAGACCTATCTGCCTCCTACCAGCCCAGAACTTCATTTCCCCAACTGTCCCCTGCGCATCTTAAATATAGCATATATAAAACCCATTGACACACCTATCTGATATGTCTGATCCATCCACTTCATCTTTCAACCTTGAAATTTCAGAATCACAATATGGGTTTCTCTCTCCTTCAGACTCTGTCCATTTTCTCTTAATTTCTCCACCCCAGTTTCTCTTCCCTGAAACAGTAGATCCATCTTAAAATTATCCCCTCAGACCTTAAACCTTTACACACACACACACACACACACACGGGGGGAGAGAGAGAGAGAGAGAGAGAGAGAGAGAGAGAGAGAGAGAGAGAGAAAATAATTGTTTTCTGTGCCAAACCCTGAGTAAGTAGGTATATTAAATGCTGATGATGGTGATGATGACAATATGGTGATGATATTTAAATAAGTTATAGTGGCCAGTTACCAGTGGGAAGGGAGTCCACAATGTCTAATTGCAAGTATTTTGGCTTCTACACTGTGTTGATATCCAATGGCAACTTAAAAAGACTTGTGAGGGTTTCACCAACTGTTTAACTGTGAAAGAGCCTATTGAGACACCATACAATACTAAAAGTTTGGATTACTGCCTGCCTACTATGTGACTGAAGACAACTGATGTCTCTTTAACTTGTCTCTTCTTTAGAGTCAGCAAACATTCAACTAGAAAAAAAATCCATTGCTAGGTATTTACAAATGTTATGAGTTGGGAAAATATGCTTATACTGTAACATTTTCTGCATTTGTTCTCAAAAGTCTGCCTTTTGTCATAAAACAAGATGCAAATGAAAAACAAAACGATTAACTAACATTTCAGTTCAATGTTATACTTTATATTTATATTCTCTTTTTTCCTTGTGACAAAGTGATGTCCGCTTTGCACAAAGTTTCACTCAGAAATATCTTTTAAATAGTATAGTTATAAATATAGTCATTAAAAAACAATTTTAGGGGCCATAGAGTTGGCTCAGTGGGTTATAATAGCACTTGCTGTGTAAGCGTGAGGGCCAGAATTTTGATTCCCAGACCCATGTAAAAACCTGTGCGGCTAAAACAGAATGCCTGGCCCACTTTGAAGGGAAGGGATGGGATTATTGCTGGGGCTTGCTGGCCAATCAAACTAACCAAACACTAAGAACTCCAGGTTCCCTGAGAGACACTGATCCAAGGGAATAAAATAGAAAGTAACAGAGCAGGACTTAGCTGCTGTTCTCTGATGCTCATGTCCATGCAAATGCTCACACGTGCACACACTCACACATACACACACACACACACATGCACAGACAGACACACGACTTTATGTTTAAAATTATTTTTCTTTATTTTAACTGTAGGCTTTAATTTATAAGCTACTGTAATATTAAAATAGCTTTAGAGCACAGAGAACAAATATAAGTAAAAGAAAGTCATAGAAAATGGTCATAGGCAGTTAGTTACACGGGAAATTGTGGTTCTGCATTTCGTTTCACCGCTGGGGTGTTGGAACACTGCTCAGGGGAGGTGAAACTTCAGGAGAGGTAAATGCAGCCTAAGAAAGGGGCCTTGATCCATATTCTCTGGGTGAGAAATGTTGGCAGCTGGGGTGGAGTCTGTGGTTCTTAAGCTCCTGTGCACCCAGATGCCTCTGAAAACTTTGAGGGGTTGACAAAGGGACCCAAGGACCCTAAGATGGGGGGCGGGTGTTACAGTCTGGCTTAGCTCAGAGTGAGTGCCAGGAGTATGGAGAGGTCTTCTGCAGAACTTTAAATAAAGCTCTATATGCCTCCACCCATGCCAACCCTTGATGAGAGAGACAGTGCTTGCTTTTCCAGACTGTTTACTCATGGTGGAAAAGGATGCAAACAACTTGCTCAGGGTGCACCAGGGATTAAACACATTTTGTAGGAAGGGATGCCCTGAGAAGGGAAGCTTATTGGCCAAACCCTAGGAGCCTATTGGCTAAACCCTAGGATACCTCATTAGTATGGAGAACTCTAGGCACTATGCTACATGATCAGTTGTCATGGTCCTCTTAGTAGGGTGTCATGATCATGTGGTCCAGGACAGGAACCTAGTTGGGAGTAGATTCAAATGCCTTCTGTTCTCAATTATGAGAATTGCTTGGTTCCTTAATCTGCTCGATCTTACCAGTTTTTCTGTCTGGCAAAACAATTCGACTTGCCCCACAGGAAATAATATGATAATTTATGATAACATCTTACCTCCTGCACTATCAATATTAAGAAAATTTCAATCTCTCCAGTGTACAGAGTTTGACAATTATCCAAAACATGTAAACTAATAGTTCCATCATATTGTACTGAAACTGAGAGATAAAAGCAGATGCTGATGATTAGAAAAACAAACCCCAAAACTCTGCATACAGTTTGCTTTGTCTACCCAAAGTATACAGATAAGCAAAAATGTATGAGTAGATATGGGCATTATTATTTTCAAATTCAGAAAACTTACATTCTGATTATTCTTTAAGGAAATGTTGAACAAACATAACTATTCCATTTAAATATTTCAGTCTCAAAATAATAAAATGGATGCTTCTGTGAACCTTGAATTAACTTCAGTTACTTATGCAGCAATAAATTGTTCTAAGCAATGCTACTGAAACTAACCTGTCTTCTAGAAGATGTTTTAAAAATTATATTTTAGCTTAAGGACATTTATTAATATCTGTGACTCCTCAAAACTTAAAAATATGCATATTTAAAACAATTTATCATGTTAATAATGAGCTAAAACCCATTTTTCATTTCTACAGATGTCAAAGAAGAAATTCAACCAAATATATCATACATAGGGTATGAAAATACTTGCATGTGATCACCTCAATAAGAAGGCTAGAGCAAGAAGACACTGATATCAAGGGCAGCCTGAGCTACAGAAACAAACCCTGTTGTATAAAAGTGGCAGCAGTGAGAAGGTCTTACATGCTTCTGATAAAAATGACAATAAACGAGATGTTACAAATAGTTCTACAATGTGATCAGGGATTTAAAAAATGAAAAACTCAGGTGCAATGGTGCATGCCTGCAATCCTAATGTTCATGAAGCTGAGGTTGGGCTATCATATGCTTAGGCTAGCCTGGGTTATATAGCAAATAGCTATGTAGCTGGGTCCCTGTTTCCAGAAAAGGGCCAAGGGAGATCATACTCAATATAAAAATATGTATATTGCAATTAATATAAATTAAGTAAAGTTTCTAAATTCAATTATATTGCTCAGTCTTGTTCTAAAAGAGCTAATCAATGCAATATGGCAAAGCAGATACGAAAGAAAGATGTTTTTAAAAAACAGAAAATACTCAAAATTCTTATTTGTAAATGACAGTATTGGGATAGCTAGGGAAACTCAAGAAAGGAAACTGAGGACCAGTGAAACTAAGAACAGGCAAAGATACCTCAAAATGGCATCTGGAGAAAGCTACATGTAGGTGTCCACTGTTCACCAGCTTAAACTGGAGTAAGGTCTCTAGCAAATCTCCCTTAGATGCACACTAAAGGCAGAGTAGACCTGGTGATGCTTTGCTCTACATGATCAGCCAAAAGCAAAGTGAGTGTGTACTGCAAACCATCTCTAAAACAAAATGGGCCATTATGAGTGTAAAGATGTTATCCTCAGGTAAATCAGCTACAGGCAATCCCTAATGGCCGAAAAGAGACCTCAATTGTCTGAGATAAAGACTGACACACAACATCCCTGATTCCCCACATATGCCCAACTGCACAACACATCATTGAGCCTGCTGGACCATTATACAACTTATTAAAATATTTCTTATACTTGGAAAACCATCAACAGGAAAGAACATCAGAAGAGGGCCAGCAAGGTGGCCCAAGGGGATAAAAACTTTGCAGCACAAGGCTGACAACCGGAGTCAGACTCTGAAACCTCTGGAATGGACTGAAAATTGTTCTCCATGTGTATCCTGTGGTATGTGCATGAGTGTGCACACACATCTCTATATGTCTAATAATGGTTTTAGCTTTTAAAGATTACAATAGTCGACCTAGTTTGTTCAATCAGAAACACTTCTAAAATCTCTAGTTATGAAGTAGCATTCTTCACAAATATTTATAATTTATTTATAATTATCTCAAATGTATATGCTTTTCTATTATATATATATACATACATATATATTAGAATTGTATACATAAATATAAAATATTCAGAGTATCATTAAATGTCAGAAATCCCTCTCACTAACTGAAAATTTTAGAATAAAATCTAAATATTTAAAATGACCTACTCTTCAGGGAGAGGGTGGGTGGGTGTTTGGGGGAGCACCCTCTCAGAGGCAAAGAGAAGCAGGGATCAGTTAAAGAACTCTGGGAGAGGACTGGAAAGGTGGGCAACATTTGGAATGAAAATAAATAGAATAATAAAAAAAATACTTTAAAAAATGACCTGCTCCTTGAAACTAAAATTGAATCCCCCACGTCAGTAGTAAATAATTACCAAAATAGCATCCATGCGATCCCTCAGTAAACAATACTTAATTCTTGCTTATTTCCTTCACAGTGTATTCCCATAACAGCCTGGACAACTAATTATGCTGATTATTTGCAAGGACAAAGAAAATGGAAAAAAATCAGGTCCTTCAAAAAACTTAAAAACAACAGAGTTTGAGAAGATTAATTCCTAAAGACCAATAAAAAGGAAGGAAAGACAAAAAAACACCTAGGAATCACAGCAAGTTTAATTTTTTATATTCCAAATCATGCAGTTTTTTCTCTTGGGAAATGAATAGAAATGTTTAAAAAAAAATGCCAGTAAGAGGAAGATAATGTTGGCCTCTGAAAAATAGTATTTTCCTATCTGTTATATATTACATTTCTTCATTTCATTCAAAGCCGCTTTTGTAGTAATTTCAAATATACATCCATCACTGTGCTTCAGTGACATTTCAAGGAAATTATTGAATGAAATGTAAACTCAGTTAAGTCTATAATAAATTTACAGTGGAAAAATGTCAGATTATGGGTAATTTGGGTTATATTTCTTATAGGCTTGATATGAGTTTTTTGGCATCCAACATTTTCTTTCTATTTTTACTTTCTTAATTAAACGAGCAGATCCGTTATTGCTGAGGTAAAAGGCCAACATTCAGGAGTAGGAGAAGGATCAGGAACCCCATTTGTTGGCATCCATGGTATGACTGAATTTGTTAAGGACAAATAAAAAATATATACTTGTACATTTTGATAAATAGATTCTATTGATAAAATAATGGAAATAGTATTTCTATGTTGGATTCTAATTCTGTTGTCATTTTTGTCACCATAAGTGACAAATATTTAGTGGAAAAATTAGAGACCTCATCAAGGTAGAGGGATATACATGCGAATATATATCTACCACCTTAAAAAATAAATCCATGAGAATAAACTTTCTTATAATAAGCATTTTAAAACTTCACTTTGCTATCAATACAATTCATTACTCAGACAGCCAACTAATTGAGGCCAGCCATTTTAGAACTCTGGGAATACAACAATGAATTTATTTATCTGACACCTGTAATTATGGATTTACAGTTATGCTAGGTTGTACTGTGTTGTTTTCATTTTCCCAGTAAAACACACTGTCGGTGTGCATGTCAGTGAGCACAGGAGGGGGAGGAAAACAGATACACAGAGACATCTTAGTGTTCACATTTAAACAAGAGGTCTTGCCTTCTAGGTAAATATTGGTTTCTAATGCTTTTTAAAAGGATTCTCATTCAATGATCCAATACGCCACTTACACGATTCAAACACGAAAAAGAAGATGAGAAATGCAGAGCTGGGGCAGTCAATTTGAGATGTAGCAAAATTTAAACTATGACTAGTATGAAGTTGGCTATTAAAATGTGTTGGAGAACAACATTGATATTGTTACCAGGAAACCTGGAGGAACAAAAGAAGAAAGTGGAATACTTTCTAAGGCTTCCCTTTAAACGTCTACAATAATTATGTATAAAAATATTTTAATTAACATTTCATCCTTTATGTACAAAGCCTGTTTTGTTTTACTTTATTATTTTAACTAGCTTTTTAAGAGGAACTCATACACGAGCATTAAATATGTATTATTTCATATGTATGTGTAGATACAAAGCTTATATACAGAAGTTCACTATAAACTGGGGATTTCTATAAGGTTGCCATCACTTAAGACTTTTAAAAAGGGGGGGTTAGGTATTTAAAGTATTAAATCCATAATTAAGTGATAGTAATTAAAGTATAGTAATTTGTAAAGCTTATTGGATAAAATAGCCAATATTTTTTTAAAAATTTAAAATTTGTTCATTTTAATTTTGTATGAGTCTGTGTGTCTGAATGTGTGTGTGTGTGAGAGAGAGAGAGACAGAGAGAGAGAGAAAGAGAGAGACAGAGAGAGAGAGAGACAGAGAGAGAGAGAGAGAGAGAGAGAGAGAGAGAGAGAGAGAGAGAGAAAGAGAGAGAGAGAGCTACCACTAGTTTTGATCCATATGACACAGGACCAAATACTGCAAGGAAGCAGTCTTAACCATTGAACTATCTTTCCATCCCCAAAAGACATCTTTTGAAAGGTTGTCTGTTCAGATTCTAGACACGGCAGAACATATGGATTATAAGATCCCTGTGTCTTTTAGCTCTCTACAAGCTGAAGCAGTAAGACTCATATTCAACAGCTTGTGACAACGTAATTTGAACAAGACTTAGGGTCTGTTTTTAGTCAGTTCCACCACAGGAACTAGAGATCAATGAGGACAGGGATGAGAGGTCAGGTAGCTGTCTTGTTATGGGAATGACTGATGGGGCTGGGTTGAAGTGAAAGAACAGAGACTCCTGTTAGATTGAGACAGGAGGGATGGAGCTCTCAGGATAACCCAAGGCAAACGCTTGTTTCAGGGAACAAAGTTCTGGGGCAGATAAGAGAACATGAAGAGGTTCATTATTTAATACCACAATGATATACAGAAACTGAATTAGATCTAGATAGGGCTAGGAAAGGACAGCTAACAGATGAATTAAGGTAATAGGATTTGTCTCAAGGCACTTGGTTGGCAGTGTGTCTATCCTAGTATATCAGATGTTCTTGGGACAGGGCACAGGCTGCTACAGATGTGGTGGTTTTAATGAGAATTTGCCATAAGCTCATGTATTTGAATGCTTGATCCTCAACTGATGGAATTGTTGGGAAAGGGCCAGGAGTGGCCTTGTTGGAGGAGGTATGTCACTAGGGATGGGATTTAAGGTTTCACAAGCACAGACCATTTGGCTCTTTCTGACTCTTGTGGATCCTATGTGAATTCTCCCTACTACTCTAGTGTCATGCCTACCTGTCTACTTCCATGTCCCCCGCCATGACAATCATGTACTCATCATCCTCTAAAAATGTAACCAAGCCTCCATTAAGCACTTTCTTCTATCAATTGCCTTAGTCATGGTGTCTCATCACAGCAAAAGAAAAGTAACTGACAACAGAATGTGAGAACCGATGGCCAATAATCCAACCAAAGTCTGGAAAGCATCCAGAGGTGGAATAAGATGGACTATGTAGGAAAGTGCTGAGAAGGCAAATCATCCCCATGTACAGACATGGAGGGGCATGAGAACAAGCAGGCAGAAAAGGAACATGGGGCCCACAGAAACATCAGAGAAAGGAGAAAAGCCCAATGCAAATGGTGCTTTCAAGTTAAGAGTAGGGGAGTCCAAAACAGATGCAGACACATCTGTCTATGTACAAACAATATCCATCTAGACGAGAAAACAGCAATGCCCTTTACACTGCCTGAAGGCTGCCTAGACAACAGGACCTCAAAGCTTCTGTGTGATGTTTCTGTATCTGCAAGAAACTCCATGCTTCTAGCACTAACCACAGATCCTCAAGCTAGAGTCTCAGCTAACCTTTATTCTCTTTAACCCCAGAGTTATGGAGACTCTTGGGGCATCTAAACTGTTTCTTTCTGTCTCCATCCTGCATATGGAGACATCTTCCTAAATATGTCTAAGGAAAATTATCCCAATCCTGTGATGGAATTGTTATTGCAAAGAACAATAGTGTCTACTTTGGACATGAAAATAAGCGTGATGGTTTGTATATGCTTGACCCAGGGAGTGGCACTATTAGAAGGTGTGGCCCTGTTGGAGTAGGTGTGTCACTGTAGGTGTGGGCTTTAAGAACCTACTCCTAGCTGCCTGAAAGCTAGTGTTCTGCTACCAGCCCTCAGATTAATATGTAGAACTCTCAGCTCTGCCTGCACCATGCCTGCCTGGACACTGCCATGCTTCCGCCTTGATGATGATGGACTGAGCCTCCGAACCTGTAAGCCAGCCCTAATTAAATGTTGTCCTTATAAGAGTTGCCTTGGTCGTGGTGTCAGTTCATAGCAGTCAATCCCTAAGACAATAAGTTAATATTTGATGCATAAACCTTAGGTTTGAAATAGACATACTATCCCAGGGAGGTTCCTATACATATGCCTAAAAGTCTGAGTAGGAAAAGGGTATATACCAAGGCAGTCTATGTTCTACAGAGCTGGGTGTGCAGAAGACATTCAGAATGTGCAAACCAGCCTTACTCTCCACCGTGAAGGATCAGCTTGATGCTCCACTCCAGTCTTTCTGCTGAATGTTGCTTTTTACCCCCTCAAAACTAATTACGTTAGAGAAACTCAGACTAAAATATTCTGCAAAGCACACTTTTCTCACTATCCTTGTCAATGAACTTCAAATTGTCTTGTGATTTGGGACTTCCTCTTCTACAGTGTCTATCCATTTTGAAATAATTTAAAGTCCCAAATGAGACAAAAAGCATACAGAAGAGCAGAGCTCAGGTGGCTACTCCTAACACAAAGCTCACAACAGTCTGACTGGCACCATGATAATCTATTAAAAAAAAAAAAAATTCTCCAAAGTGTTCTCAAAGACATCCTAGCAAATAGACTTCAAAAATATTTACCAGGTACTTACTGCGCACTGGATAATATACAATAAAAATAGGATTAAGTCTCTGACCTTAGAGAGTTGTTTTCCAAAAGGACTCAATCAAGCCCTTGTAGCCTTCCAAGTCCCAGCATTAGGAGAGACTGAGTGAAACTGAGAACCTCAAGATGCCCCACCCCCACCACTGAGAGAGCTCCCTGCCAGGTCTTGCCTTTCTTCCAAGCAGCACAAGTCTTGCATGTCCTAATGTCACCACAATCTTGGGGGTCATTCCTGTTTTGCCACTACCACAAACACTGCCCCTGGAACTTTTTTCCCAACTAAATACT
This sequence comes from Arvicanthis niloticus, assembly GCF_011762505.2. Taxonomy (NCBI): domain Eukaryota; kingdom Metazoa; phylum Chordata; class Mammalia; order Rodentia; family Muridae; genus Arvicanthis; species Arvicanthis niloticus. Next base: position 88,605,785 of record NC_047661.1, on the reverse strand, counting down.
GAGCAGCCCATAAGAGTCCTGTGGCTGAGCAGGACAGATGGTTTAGTAGGTAAAACTGCTTGGTGAGAAGTATTAAGAGTTGAGTTTGAATCCCAGCACCTATGTGGGAGGGACAGCTGAACATGGTTGTTAACATGTTTACGGGGTAGAAACAGGAGGAATTGAGGGGTTTGAGAGCTCCCAGCCCTTAGCTCCCATTTAACAAGAGGAATAAGGTGGAGATTGATAGAGCCAGATGCCAAATTCTTCTTCTGGCTTCCTGGTACTTGAATAACCTCCTCCCCTACACACACACACACACACACACACACACACACAGACACACACCTTCCCTGCCACACAAAAATAAATACTGCAGCTACACTCCACCCTTAAGTAAGCACCCCCCCTTGTGAGCTACCAACCTCCACTTAGACCCCTGTTGTTCTGATCAGTCTACAACTGAACTCTTCTAGGCCTAAGCTTCTTCAAAGACAGACAGCTCAGAGAGACAGGTGTGAAATCATAAGACACAATGCTATTTATAACTAGGTCCTGACAGAGTCTCCACAATACTTATAGGTTAGATTGCTAAGATGATCTTTTCTTATAATAATACTGCTAAGCCCTGGTATCACATATTTGTGATATCCTGAAAGGAGCATCAATTTTTCTAATAAGATTATTCCTTACAGCCATACTGGCCAGGTTTAGAAAGGGGTGGGGGCATTGTTGTCAACCCTGTGGTCATAGAGTTAGAACTCTACTCCCAAGTCCCAGAAAAGAAAGAGTTGCTGAAAATTAACTTGATCATTAATGTTCAGGGATTTAATCAGTCTAAATACAACAACATCAATAAATACGTGAAAGGACTAGGGCTGGGGAGATTCCAGGATGCTTTATATGTGGGGATCCTAGAAAGTGTCACAGAAGGAAAAGCCAGGGAGATTCTACATCCTTTCCCATACCCTCTGCCTAATTCATCTCTCACCTGTAGTATTTTAATATGACCATATTTATAATAAGATAAACAAATACAGATACAGCAGCTCAGTGAGACATATTGGCAACAATCCACCATTTACAAATGATGGGAGATGTCTTGTGGGACTAAGTCCAGAGCCTACAGGGTCAGAGCCAAGCTCCAAGCAGATAACGTAAGAACTGAATTAGAGAACAGTATCTGACAGAGTTGCTTGGTGCTGGGTTTTATATGTTTGTCCTTGGGTATTTGTGCTAAAGGATTAATCCCAGTGAGGCAGTGCAAAGGGAGAAGAAGCTTTAAGAGGTGGGACCTAGTGTGAGGTAATTGGGTCTTTAAAAGGGAATAATGCTTTTCACACAGAGAGTGTTTTCCTGACCAGAGAAAGCCCCATGAGAGAGAGGTGTATGGTAAACAAACCTAGAACCTCTCTTGAATCCCTCCAGCATCTTGTCTCACACTTTGATCTCTTCCACACCTGGTTTAGGGCTCAGTCTTAGACACTGATCCTATTCCAGACACCATGTGAAAAAGGTAGATTGTCAGCTATTTGTCTGAATGACTGCTACAAACCAAGGTTCCCATACTGTTCTTAACCTAGCTACCATTAGACAGCTGAGAGCTGAGCAGGTACCAGCACTGTGTTATTGAGGCTCCAGATTTTTTTTTTTATTTAAATTAAACCTACTCTTGTTATAAAGTAGCCAGACTCACAAGTTTTGCAGCGAAACAGACTAAGACACTGGTAATAGATGTGGGGAGTCCCTTGAATTTTAGTGTAAAGGTAAAATACTCTGCATTGAGTTGTGTTGTGAGAATATGGGAACATTCTTTGTTTATTTCCTATCATATATGGAACCCTTAGCATTATTAGATACTATTCTAATGATAATGCTTTTTGGCCTTAGGAATCAGAACCTTTAAGAAATGACCAAACAGAAATTGTACAGGAATGTTAGGCCGAATCCTGGGCCAATACTGTCTTAATTAGGATTTTATTGCTATGAAGGACACCATGGCCACAACAACTCTTATAAAGGAAAATATTTAATTGGATCTGGCTTCAGAGGTTTGGTCCATTGTCATCATGACTGGAAGAATGTTGACATGCAGGCAGGCATGGTGCTGGAAAAGGAGCTGGGAGTTCCAGATCAGCAGGCAGCAGAGAAAGTACCACACTGGCCATGGCTTGAGCATCTGAGACTTCAAATCCCACCCCCAGTGACACACTTCCTCCAACAAAGCTACATCTACTCCAAGGCCACACTTCCTAATAGTGCCACTCCCCATGAGCCTAACAACTACCACAGACACTAAAGAAAGACAGAATTGCCAACATCAGCTATCACTAAGCACTCAGGATACCTAGAGCACACTGACCATTGCTTTACATGGCTTTTCTCATGTAACTTTACAAGTAGCATAGTAATCACTGCCAATTTCATTTATAGACTAAATACCCAGTGCTTAGCAGGCTTCAATAATTTTTCAGGGGTCACTAGGCTAAAAAAAATCTAAGTTTCATGATTCACTTGTTTCCTATTAAATTGCAAAGATATTTTCAACCTTTCTATGACCTTGAATTTAATAAAAGAGACCTTTAAGAGATCTTTGTTTCTGGAGACGTTCACAGGGTCCATCTCTGGACAACGAGCAGAATAGTATCCCCAGTCCATGAGAGCATCTCACAGAATGTTTACACCTTTAATCACACTAACTAATTGCACTCAGCTGAAGCCATAGGATGCTTATTTTAATCATCCCATCACGGTTCCATACCAGATCCCTGAAAGGCATTCAATATGACAAGGAATCCTGGGACCGTGATTCTGGGTGACGAAATGAAGCTATGTTAGAATGAGCAGCTTGACAGAGCAGCCACAATTTAGCAGACTCAATTCTGTCTGGAGTCTCATGATACACTGGTATAATTAAATGTTGGTATCAGTCACCATACACAGGTTGCTTGTACTGCCCAACCCTCAAGACAATTAATGATGTCTTTGAAATTTACATACTTCTATTGGTGACATAACTGTTTTATGAATGTTATGAAATAAGAATAAATATAATTCTTAATCAACGCAGAGCTTATATAAAGGCTAAATAAGTAAGACATATAAAAGGCTCTGCTCTGCACCTAGCAGAAGACAGGAAGAGACAAATTAATAAATGAACATTATTATCCAGTTTGCATGCTACAAAGCAAACCATGAGACACTTTGTCTCCATTTTGTGATTGCCAAATTATAGCTCAGTGAAGACAAGCAACTTGCCCATGTCCATTAAGCAATACACTGTGTTCTTATGCACTTCACAGTACTCAGTACTTTAGAGATCATAATGGGTCATGAAGAAAAACATGCTTTAAGTAGGAAAATTGTAGCCCTACTATTATGATCCATCATAGCTCAAAAGAGACCCATTTACTTCAAGGTGCCCTTAGTGCTCACTCCTCTTTGCTCCAAACCACCACTCCTGGTCATGAATATTCCTTTCCTTCTCTACTACTCTAAATGCTATCAAGCGCTGTAATTCAGATCCCATCTCACTAGCCCATTTGTTGATTATCAGGGTTTCCTTATAAATTCAGCATATTAATGTAGAAGGAGCTAAGGTGGGAGGAGTAAGAAGAGGAAGAAGAGGAGCTAAGGGAGAGACGGAGAACAAGAGAGGGAGACATGGAGGCTAATGTTCGCTTGTCTATAGCTCTATAGCAGTCAAAGGTAGTCGGTATATCTAGGTTGATTATTGGGTTACACCTCTGATTACATCTTGTTATTGATCAGTACCAAATATATAAGCCTTTGATTGATCTTTGAGCATTAGAGTCTCATTTTTCTACCAAGTCTACATGGTTGGCGGGATGGTCTGGGCAATGCCCAGCCTTTCAGAGACAGCATGGAAGATTGGCAGAGCCATCTCCCACGCTGGCATCTCATGGGTGGCAGGGCTCGTGTTTCTGGCTGGCCGTTTCTAGCTGCAGTGCACATGTGGCCTCTGACCATGTGGTTGAGCTAGGTAGAGCCACCACAGCCTAGACAGTTGGCTTGACTGGCGGCCGCTCTTTAAAGAATTATTACAACATATTAATCCCATAAATGAAGTAGAACTGGCAATTTTTTTCTCACTTTTTATGGCCTGTCTGTCAGTTCTGCAAATGGTTGCTATGGAAAACCTTTTAAATTGTATATAGTCCCTTTTGTTGATTTTAGGAGCTACTTCTTGGGGTACTGAACTTCTGTTCACCAAGTTCTTAACTATACCTAGATCTTGAAGCATATGCCTCATGTTTTATTCTAAGTCTTGAAATATAATGAGGCACTCCCTACCTCAAGAGAGGATACCAAGTCAGTGAAAAGCACTGATCAAAGGTTCAGAGGTCTAAAGGGCCCTGCTATCTTCTGCAACCTTCAGGAATCCAATATGGTGGCAGCATTAGCTATATTGACAATGTAACACTGATGCTGCATAAAGGCCAGATTCTAGCATTTTCCAGAAATCTTTTCTTGTTCCAAGGGCCATGAATGAATACCCATGGCTCCACGGAGATAGGCAGGCCCTATTTGCATACTAGACAGAAAACACCCAGAAGCCATTTTGCAAAGCTAACTGAGTCCAAAGCTCAGCAGAGTAGGAGGAAAGGTCTCAAGACCTAAACTAAAGACATTGGGAATTTAAAAAAAAAAAAAAATTTAAATTACTAGTAAAATTAAAGTCAGAAATTAAAAACAAAAGCAGCCAAAATGTCACATGAACTTGGAGGTTTGTATTAAAAAGTTACTCTTGTAAAAATCAGCTGAGTGTTTACAGGGCATGCCCTGGCATCAGGAAGACCACAAAAGAGACAAACTAGTCTAATGACACTCTACCGTATTTTCCCTCTTCCTGGCTGCTTCTGAATGAGTCATGTCATCATGGACAGGGCCGTAAATGCACTGCCACCCCCCGCCCCATGGTCATCTGAGTGGAAAAGCTAGATAACACAGAACTGATCTTTCTTTGAAAGGGTGACTGGAAGTGAAGAGAGGGGTGTGGTTCATCACAGTAGGTCCAGAAGATACTCAGTCTTTATCCATCACTGACCAGATACTAAAACTTTTGGCCATACTGGGTGAACTTCAATAGTTAGCCAGAAGCCTGTTTTGTATGTCTCCTTAGTAACAATTTGGCTGTTACCAAAGAAGTTTTAAGCAAAAGAAAAACATTTATTGAAATAAAATCCCTTTTCCTGAGAGCTTGAACAAGGTAACTGCCCAATCCTTGGATGTATGTACTTGTAAATTGCAATTCTGGTAGATGAAGGTGAACACAAAATGTTTTAAATTTAGGTTATTGCCAGACCACCCCCCCAAAAAATAAATAAAATAAAGCCAACCCTCTAATGAAATAATGTAATATTTTGCTATCAATAGCCCAGTCTCAGGAATAAATGATAATATGTGACAGCTTAGCTTCAGGGCTAGGGGCAGGGGAATCGATGATCTTACAACTTGAGCTCTGATATTTGCCAAATGCTTTGGGATGGGGGTGCGGGGCTGGAAAGGAGTACACATACAGACACATAAATCAATCAGAAAGGAAAAGGGGAAGCAGGAAAGAAACTGCTCACAGAAGACAGACAAATCACTCCAAAGCAGAATTTTATTAAACTGTACTCAGCTCTGATCCACACGAGGCAACAAACAATAAGAATTCCCACAGAGGAACCCTGGCTCAGTAGAGAGCGCTGTTAACTCTCCTCCTGGGGCAGCCGCTGACCTCTAAGGGCAAGCAGCTCCTTTCAGCTTCCCAGGGCGTATCACAAAACTGACCCTGAGGAAGGCAACGATTATCAATCAATTCTCTAACCAATAAATCTCTGGCTTCTTGTGCTTTTAATATCAAAAGGCTTCCTGCAAAAATCTAGTAATCAAGTTCCCCTGATCACAAACGGGCTGAGCTTTTTGATCAAGGGTTTCATAGTTAATGCCTTGAGCTTTACACAAGGATGTGCCCTGTTAAATCAGCACACATTGTCAGTCTTCCTCAAGAAGATTTTGAATGCCAACAGTACCTTCATTTATAATTAAACCAATGAAACTCATCCTGATTATTATATTACCAATGTGTACATTTCCAAAGATGAAATAAAGCCTATTCAATACAGAGAATTTGAAGCAGAGAATCAACGTTAGAGATGAAAGCCTTAACAAACAGACCTGAACTAGTTACTTTTCTCAGTGCTGCGACAAAATACCTGAGAAGGAGCAACATGAGGGAAGACGGCTTATTTAAACTAACCATTTGCTGGTAGAGGGAAGGCAAAGGCGGCAGAAGTGGGAGGCAGCTGGATACACTGTGTCCACCTTTAGGATGCAGAAAGAGATAACATCAGTCTCCTCTGACTCTCCCCTAAATTCAGTCTGGAATCCCAGCCCTGGGGATGCTGCTGCTCACATTCTGGGTGGGTCCTTCCCTCCTTACTTAGACTTTTCTGGAAAAATACTCATAAACACAGCCAGAGTGTGGTCTAACTGTGATGCTAAGTCCAGTTAAGCTCACAGTGAATTTTATCTGTTACAGGAAAACTGTTTAGTGTGTCCAGGCACACATTATATAGGTTTAAATATCTTCTATTGCACATAGTTATTAGGAATCATCTAATGTATTCCCAACACCACCAGGGTGGGAAAAACAGATGAAGAGAAACATTACAAATTCTAGGTAGAAACTAAAAATAAAATATTCAATTACAGTATTATTTTTATGCTGTTCTATATTTTTAACCTGTATACTCCCTCCAGTGTCTCTTGTCACACAGGACAAAGGTAGGTCACAAATAATTTTCAATATTCTTTAGGTGATGGATGAGTGAAATTTCAGGGCCAAGTCCTCTGGCTACATCTTTCTTTAACCTTTTCTTTCTCCCTGTCCACTCTTTGAACTCCAGTATTTCAAAATCTCTTTTCTGTCCAGTTTCCTATTCTGTTTTTAGGCTAATGACTGTGAGCTCCACATTTAAGTCTCGAAGTCTTTCTGTCCTCATTACTATTCATCGCTAACATTCTCCTCAGCTGCCTTACCTTTTCACCAAATTATTAAGAATATTACTTATGCATAAATTAATCATTAGGCATTTAACCTCCAAACACCTTTATGAAATCGGGTTTATTGGAAATTTTAGATAACTGTGAATCCTCACTTTCCAAATGAATTTAAAAACCAACTGCAAACAGTCTACTAATAAACATTCAAAATTAATATTTGATCGTTTCTCCAACCAGTCATATTTTCAGATTGTCAAGCAACCAGGTCTGTTCACAATGACCAGCCAGCCATATTTTAAATTAAACATAAGCCCCTGAGACTTAGCCTTTGAGGGCTCTGCACATCTAGACTCATGTCAATATCAAGAGTCAATACAAACCTAATACTAAAACACTCCATCTCTTAGGGTGAAATTTTATAAGACCAAAAATTCTCTTAAAGCATCAATACCCTTTCAGAGTTGGTTTTAAACCCCAAACCAAACTCAATTGAAAGGGGGTTTTGTTATAATTGAATAAGAAATTGAAACTTGGACTGTGTAATGCATGGTACAATTAAACACACAAGCAATTTAATTAAAGTTCTAGTTCACTTTAGATTTCATTGTAGTCTGCAATTAGAATGGTTCATGCTACAGCCAAGTATGCTGGGGTCAGGAATGCCCTGCTGAATGTAGGTCTGTGCTGTCTAAGCAAGCCCTGTGTTAATGTCAGAGGGTGAATAACAGGTACTGTTGCTAATCTCCACTGAGGCTGAGTCTTACTCCTCCACACTACACACATCTACTATTTTCTGGGCAGAAACTAGAAATATTTCATATATATGTACATATATATATATATATATATATATATATATATATTCATAATATATTTGAATGAAAATGTATCCCACTCAACGGAAAGGGTACTTTCTAGCATAAGCTAACCTCGAGCAACTGTCATCTACTATGTGACATTGTATGGCTCTGGGAAACTGTTCTTTAGATGAACCAGTTCCGAGTCTGAAGGAGAACCAAGTCTGAGAAGATCATCTAAGATGCAGATGATTCAGCAGGGAAAAAAAACAAAAAACAAAATCAAACAAATGCAACCTGTTAACTAGCTACAAACTAGCTGAGGGGAGATGAAGGTGGGATTTCTCCTGAGCTCTGTGTTTCCAATTCTGGCACTTTCATTACATTTCCCTGGAGAAATTTCTTCAAGATTCTCCTGTACATGTGTGAAAATATATACCATGTCCCATCTTCAACACTGAGAAAATATTTAACAAGGCTCTGTATCAACTCACGTAACTCCAGCATTATAAGAGAAGGAACAATTGGCTAATAAAACCAGTTACAAAAATATCTTCAAGATAAGAAGGGATACTTCTTATCTTGCAGCTGAGGGCTCAGGTAAGTAGTCATTATTGCCAGAAGCATTCCTTTAATCTCAATGACTTCCTAACTTGAAGAACTCAGATGAATCTCTGATTCATCATTACTAACCCTCATGGTATGAAAAGAATCTATTAGATTACTTTATGCTCTTTCTGTTTTTCTAACAAATCAAAGCCCTGGAGGTGGGGATAAACACTTTAATTTTTTTTTTTGTCTTGTTCTGAAAGATGTCCAGGTTGTGATAATTGGAAAACTCAATTCAAGCCCCTGACACAATTAAACGAACCAGACATATTTTGTCTTAGTAAACTACCTATGACCTCAGGTTTACTTTGTAATATGTGAAACACTATTTCTAAGCTATTCTGTTTTTTAAATGCACTGACAGCAGCAGATTTAATTTAAAATGCTACTGTTCAATATGTCAAAGCTCAAATATTCTCTGGGAAGAGGCCTTAGTGCATATATATTATTAATGTACTATCAGAGAACAGACCCTGAGCTGATTCTGACCAATGACTTCTCAGCCAAAGAAATCAAATTTGGTGGACATAAGCCAATTGGAAGACATTCTTGCAGAACTTGTTAGGCAGGGAACAGAAATAAAATATAAGCACTCCACAGTTGGGGCTAGGCGGTAGGAACCTCAGATTTATTGTGTGTGTGCTGTATGTATATGTTCATATGGGTGTTCACACATGTGTGAAATCCAAAGGTTGGTATCAGCGTCTACCCTGATCAATCTCCAGATCATTGTTTTTGCCTAATTTCATTTATCATTATTGTGTGTGTGCTTGAACACATTCTCTAATGCAGTTTTGGAGGACAGAGGACACATAGAGTAGCTTCTGTGAGTCAGATGTTTCCTTCCACTCTGGGTTCTGGGACGCAAGTCAGGTTGTCAAGCTTGCGGAGCAGACACTTTTACTTGCAGATTTTGAGATAGGATCTCACACTGAATCTGGAGCTGGCTGATTGGTCTGGGGCATTCAGGATCTGCCTGTTTCTCCTTCCCTAGCTCTGGCGTGGTAGACGGGGGATGCTGCACTCAAGCTTTTTTGCTGTGTGCTGGATGCTGGGGTTCCAGGCTCCGGTCCTCACACTTGTACAGCAGGCACTAAAAACATCCTTCGCCCTGAAAACATCAGCCTCATTTCCCACCTGTGATTTGGGTGAGCATCTCTAGAGAAAGCAATGCACGTGTTACACAGTAGAAAGGAGACAAGAAGAGACTGCTCAAAGGAGAGCCTCACCTCAGAGGACTTTTGGTCCTCTATCTGCTTAGTCATAAAAGTAGACAAACTGGCCCTATCAAAAATTTGTGAGACATTAATCCTTAGGATGGAATGTTAGTGTCAATGAATGTTTGTTATCTCATTAGTTTGATAACAAGAGAAGGTAGAAAGAGTAATATAGGCTTTTTGTTTACCATAACAAACTTGATAAAACAGGAAGTGTTATATTTAATAAAAGCTTTTTGTTTAGAAAGCCCACTAATGTATACTGTTTGTGACTTCATTTATTTAAAGAGGTAGCTATGTTGTACAGACAAAGATAGTGTAATTGTAAGGATATATAAAATACAAGGACTATGGGATCATGGGATCACAGAACTCGGATACCTGGTGATACCTAGAATATTCTAACTACTTCTGAATTAGACAACATAAGTTCAGCATTTTTCCAAAGGAGACAGCTGGAAGGGATGCTACTATTTGAACAAGTGACAAAGCAGGTCAGACAGATGGTTGGGATAACCATGTCTAATGATGCTCTCCCCACCAAGGAGAAGCCTTTCAAAGTTTATTCCCAGGTGCATCCTGAAGGTGAATAAAGATACACCACGCTGTATCTTTCATCAGCATGTGTGGTAGCACCCACTGGGACCAAAGTACTAAATAAAACAGACACATTTACATAAAACTCAGTTTAGTCCACCTTGATAACTGGCCAGGCTTTATTCTCAGACCATGGGGTTTTCCTTCCCAATTCTTTTACTCAAGGACTAAACTTTCATTACTGAAACAAGTGGAAGAATAAAAACACTACGGAACCAAAGAAAACCAAATGATTTGCAATTCCTATTAGGTTCTGCCCCATGGTTAAGGTACAGCAACTCAAAATCATGATCCTAATGAACTTACAAGTTAATATTTTATTTTCCTTGCTCAAAGCGAATTCCTTAAAGCTAAAATCATCTTTACAGATTGTTGTTGATATACACAATGCTAACTCTTACTTGATTTTATTAAAAACACCAAATTCTTATCCGAGTGTTGACTGAAAAATCAACATATTTAAATTATACATCTTATTGTTGATTTCGTGTACAAAGGTATTACTCAAGAGCACCTTGTGCTTATGAAATGGATTCACAGCAACTTCCTTCCCTGGAGAACAGTGGTAGGTATTCTTGCTGTAAATAAGACAGCATGGGGAGCAGAAAACATCTAGACTGAGATTAAACTCGTCCTCTGTCATTTGTGAACTGGGGAGGGAAGAGGGAATAAAAACCACAAGCAAAATACTTAATCTTTCCTTTATTTACTGATTTTTTTTTAAAGGACTAATACTTTACAAGCCACCTCACAGGACTCTTTAAGCATCAAATGAGGTATTATCCCAAAACACTTTAGACATTTAAAGCACTATGTAATAGCAAGGAATTATCACTATATGCTCCTCGACTCTAAAATACTCCACCAGGAAGATTTAAAATCTGAATCCTTCCTAACACACTAAGAATCAAGATAATACAGTGTTGTGCAAAGTTCAATCAGGAATTCCAAAATTTGTTTGAAAACATCTCAACTATATCAAGTCTACAATTTTCTGCAGTGGTGGCACCTAGCATTCCCTGTAATCTGCCCACAGTAGTGGACAAAAATTAAATAGTTCATCCATGTTTTCCTTTCATCTCACTTAAGCATTTAATTGAAGAAATTATGTAAAGTTTCAAATAAAGTTTCTTTTCCTTTCAAAAAAATATGCATTAAGTACAGACTTGGAAAAATGTTCTAAAATCTTTAAATATCCTAAAGGTGGGCAACTAAGGGATGGTTAAAAATATTCTTTTTGGATTCAAGCAGTGACCCTAACCAGGTATGGTGGTGAAAACCTGACATCCCAGTACTCTGGAAGTAGAGACAGGAGGATCAGGAATCCAAGGTGTCCCTGGCTAGCTCAAGGCTATCATGAGCTACATGAGGCCCTGTCTCAAAACAACAAGAACTATGGCAATAGGAAGTTAGAGCGCCATGAGCACCTTGCTAGGAAGCATTTCCCACCAAAGATGAAACAGACAATTCCACCAGGAAACTGCTCATCACACAAGGCATTCAAGTGCATGCTGAACTTGGGAAGAAGCACAGGGTACAATTCTTTGAAAATCAAAAATCTTCTATTGCACATGCCTAGTTTTATACCCTCAGTGGGCTGGTAACTGAAAGTGTACACACCACCATCACATACATGGGACCTTTTCTATATTGTCACTTCCAGTGCCATTCTCCCTAGATCAAGATAGCAGGGGCAGGGATAAGGGGCTGTTTTACTCATTTAATATTTTATAATTTAATGTTTTATAATGTTTTACTCATTATAAAATTGAGTGAAAATAGAATCCGTGGATGTGAAGTACGTAATACAGAATTACCACATAAATTCCATTAGAATGTTTCCTAAGGATGCATGTGATACTCAAAATACATGCCAAACCAGGGATCAGAGGTGCACAGCAGACACTGGTATTTAAAAGTTGTTTCAAATATGACCTTTCAATCTCTCTAGCCAGCCTGAACCTACCTATTACACCCAAAACAGCAAAACACAAAGTCCCTCCTGTTTCCAGTCAAGATTGGCAATTGCCAAATGCACCTTTATTTGTGTTGTGTAAATTAAGACCTCATGTTTACAAATACAGTGTTCTTTGGTTGAGACTTTACTGGTTAAATCTTTCTTAATAGTATCAAACATGTCTTTTTTCCTCTTTCTTTTTTCTTTTCTTTCTTTCTTTCTTTCTTTCTTTCTTTCTTTCTTTCTTTCTTTTTTTTTTTTTGCAAGCCATATGCCAGGTTGATTCAGTACAACAACCAATTCCAAAGCACCCTTATTGTTTGTGTTAGTCTCCAGACAAGCTGGAGACAGCACAGTCACCACAGGGAACTGGTCAACCTCTCCTGGTTGTGCTGTTTTGTCCATTATTGAAAGAAAATTGCAGATCAAAGGCTCTGTTACAAAGGCTCAGGGAACCAATGCTAATTCCGCTTAATAATGCTATTTGCGTTTCATCTTAACCAGAGTAATACATATTTGCTGATGGAATTTTTGATAGCAATCCTTCACTTCCTCCCCCCCCCCCCCCTCGGCTGTAACTTCTCCTTCCTCCAAAGCATGTACAGTCAAGGCCAGAAAAATGTCAACGAAGCACTGGCTGCAAACAGAGAAAAAGAAGTTGATCCCCACCAAGCAGAAACAGAACCAGAGTACTGTTTAATATTTACTAAACATTGGTCATGCATGAGCTACTTTCCCATGTTTCTGGACAAAGAAGGATACTGAGACTCCACTTTATGACAGCTAAGCTTATCCTGAGCATTGTCCCGTCTTGTTTCTTTTTATTGCTGCCAGTATAATTCCCTATACTAACTTAACTGCCAAGTTTGAAAGGTTATAAACAATACGTTAGATCCAGGGAACTTGAACTGGCTTCAAAAAGGGAGATTACTCTCTAAGACTCAGCATGACCTAGGGGCAGCAAACCATGCCAGCCTGAATTCCACACCTGTAAACAAACCCTTTATACTAAAATTGGTCATGAAAGACTTCAGATTTTTATTTTTGTTATATTTATTCACTCATTGTATGCATTTAGGTGCATGTGCAGATATCAGGGAAGAACTTGTGACTGAATGTCTCCTGTTACCATATAGGTCTAGGGGATCAATTTTCAAGTTGCCAGGCTCTTAGCAGTAAACAATTTTACCAGTTGAATCATCTCTCACTGGCCCACAAAAGCCTTTGCAGGAGACAGAATTAAAGTATGAGGAGTAATGAAAATTGATTTTTAAAGCAAATATATATATATATATATATATATATATATATATATATATGCTTAACTTTTATTTCTGTTGCTGTGACAAAGCACCCTGAGTAACTTAGGAAGTAAGTGTTTATTGATTTACAATTCTAGGTTACAAGAGACAAGAGCAATAAACACATTGACCCTTGCTTATGGTTTTCTCCTCATTTAGGGTACAGTCAGTGAATAGTGCTATCCACAGTGGGATGGATCTTCCTACATCAATAATCAAGACAATTTCTCATACAAATGTTCAACTGATTCAGACAATCCTTCATTAAGACTCTTCATAGGTAATTGTAAGTTGCATAAAGATGACAGTTTAAATGAATCAAAACATAAATATGGACAAATAAAATTAAGAAAGCTTGTAAGTGGGTATTTTGCCCATTATGTCAGTAAACCTGACAGTTTCCATGAAGATGCTGACAGGCTTTGGGTGTCCAGAAGAGACCAAAGTGTGTACCATTATAATAGAAATGCCACCCCTTCCACAACCCCCAAACACAGATTATCCAAGGAAGCTCATTCTCTAGCCGACGGTACAGTACCAGTGTTCTTTGCACCTTTTGGTTTTCCTCAGTGAATTCCTTAGAGACTTTTTTAGTATAAACAACATGCATGAGGCCATTCAGCCTGGGAAGATGATGCTTCAAGAATACAAAGGTCATCACCAATTAAAATCTTCTCTGGTTGATCTGTCTAGCTAGTGTGCAGATAAAAACTCCTCGAGCTATTATATCTAGTCTGGATTCTGTGGGGCTCACTCTTATTATCCTTTCCAAAAACTCACAAACAAGACTTAATAAAACTGGTTACCTAATAAACAGGTGCCTTTAGCTCTTTGAAAAGACATTTTTTTTTTTTTTTTTTTTTTTTTTTTTTTTTTTTTTTTTTTTTTTTTTTTTTTTGGTTTTTCGAGACAGGGTTTCTCTGTATAGCCTTTGGCTGTCCTGGAACTCACTCGGTAGACCAGGCTGGCCTCGAACTCAGAAATCTGCCTGCCTCTGCCTCCCAAGTGCTGGGATTAAAGGCGTGCGCCACCACCACCCGGCTGAAAAGACATTTATGCTATTCAGTTGTACTGTAAAAATAATGCCAAATATGGACAATTCATTTTGGTTTGATTTTGCTTTGATGGAGTAAAGAGCATTCTTGTGCTAAATCACTAATACTAGATTAAACAAATAGTAACAAAACCACAAAGTTCTACAAAAGTTTGACCATACTGTTGATCCATGGGAGTTGAGACCTTGGACTGTCAGCATGTATGCACTGCATTCCCAAGGTTTAGGCATCTTAGTTGTGCTCTGAGACAAGAATAGTTAAGTACAGTCTAGGGACAGAATGAGTAACTGCCCCACCAACTGGAATACATAGTCATTCATTTCTAAATTACCTGCCACTGTATTAGTACTTAACGTTAATAAAATCCAGTGGTTCTGAGGAGACATATGAAGCACATTTACTCTCTGTCTCCCCATAAAACTTTACTGTTCTCTGATCTAAGAGCTAAATTTGTTGCCCAAGGACATACCCATTCATATATTTGAGAAGATTCAAATAGCCCAGGCTCCCTGGTGAAGACAATGATGAAGAAAGAAGATGGGGCAGAGAAGGAGGAAACAACGGGCACCAAAGGAGCTCTTGAATGGTCAGGCTACAGACATCTCTCACAGAGCTTCACATGGGTATAGGGAGGCAAGTCCATCCAAGCAAAAATAGAAAGGACGTCAAGACGAGGCTCCCCAGCTCTACAACCTCCACCCCCAATCTCATCCCCTCCCTCATCACTACCAGTCCCGCTTATTTAATGAATGAACATTCTGGGACAGCATTTCATCAGAGACTGACCTCTGTGCTCTTTTTTTTGGGGGGGGGGGAATCCTTGTAGGATTGTGCCTACCCCTAGTACACAGTCTAGAAATCTAAAGTAATGTCTGTAAAAATGATATGTGGATCTGCTATCATAAGCCTCGGTCTTTTGTCGAGCAATCACAAAGGCCATCTTCTTTTGTGGTTTCTAGAAGGTTCTTTGGAGTTGAGGTAGCACATGGCATGACTTTAATACTCTAATCTCGGGCTGGGTGGAGGTGCATTGTATGGACCAGCTGGCTGCTCTCCAGAAAGGAGGAGGTGAGGAGTACTGGCCACTATAGAAAGCAGAGAGAGTGGTCACATTACAGATGCTGATGAGGGTGTTAAGGACAATGCTGAGCAATGGAAAGGATGAGGGCAGGACATGAGTCTCCCTGGTGACACTGCCAGCACATAAAATGTAAACTACATGTGACTAACCAATAAGTAAAGGCTTTCTTCTGAATTTGATAATAGATGGATAAAAAAAGGTGAGTACCAAAGTAGTCAGAATTATGGAGGGAGAGACAAATATGAGAAAGCTGTGGGCTCTGAGCATCCCAGCTCTAGAATACAATTTGGGTGAAGTTCTGTTTAAATCTCCCAGGGACAAGGAGGCTGCAGGCAGCATAAGCTGCAAATTATTTCTGCAGTTTTTAGCTCATGTGAGGATGAGATCAATGCTACTTAAAAGACAGGCAGGATAATGTGAAAATTATCCATCCTGCTTTGTTGCATGCATCTTACCCAAGCATCTACTCAGACTGCCACAAAAGAGCCTATCTAATATCAGGTTCCCTGTGCATAGAAATGCCTTAGGAAAAAAAAATCCAATGTCATATTTAAAAGCTAATAATGATACAAGGTAGAATGACATCAGCTTTGCAAGTTACAAAAATAAATTACTGCAGTCGGGTGAAGCATCAACAGTAGACACCTTCTTACCACACTAAAGAAGTTTCCTTATCTACAGGCCGTTGGGCACTTCTTTAACATACTAGAATTCTGCAACTGTCAAGTCTTTGTTTCTTGCCTTTATTAGTTGTCATAAAGCTCCAAAGGTAAAGTTTAAATTTACATAAAAATATAATTACTTATTATGTGGTAGATGATGTACTGAAAGAGATCATAAGTGTGACGGACACTAACATGAGATCCCTGCCTGCCCCGATGATGTTGAGGATCCAGTGGGGGAAGCAGCCATAAGTAGTAGACAGATGCAAAGATCCAAGGTCCCAGGTAGGTCTGCCTTGGAACTGTGAATGTACAAATTCAGCAGCCAAAGCAACACAAAAGTAATTTCACTTTCAGCATTTCAAAGAACACAAAAGTGAGAGTACTTGAGAGTTTACAGACAGGAACCTCCTGAAACCCTTCCCAAACCTCTGATACCCATCCCTCACTCAAGAGCATCGTCCACACCACTAGACCTTTCTCTCTATCTCCAGGCACACGAGGCGTACTCGGTCTTCCTCTAACACCTCTAACAGTGCTACTCAGTTTGGCATCTATCTTAATGAGCAAGAACAAAGCCTTCCCCTTTAGGAGAATAAGATATAAGTTGAACTGAGAAGAGAAGTAATAGACCCTTGTTAACAGAGGGGTGATCACTGGATGGAAGGAAAGCTCCAGACACTGTGTGGAGATTTCTTGTCTAAGAAAAGATTCTAAACTGTGAGGGAATATTGGGAGATGGGATCATTTATTTGGTATAGGAGTCTGTAGTAACACATAGTAACACTAATGTTAAGACCCAGGGCATCTAGAACCAGCTATCAAACAAATGCAAAGACTTTTCCAGGCAGGAACTCTCATACATGAGTGTTTGAAGACCATTCATTCCCCTCTAGGGATTGAAACACATAATACAACTAGAGCAAAATTGGCATGGAAGACGATGAGAGATGCGGCCCGAAGAGAGAGGTGAAATAAAAATACAAGTGCAATCAACGATCTGCAAAGATTGAATGATGGTCAGTACATGACCAGATGGCCTGGATGTTCAGTGAAAATAGACAGATTGGGAAGGAGAGAAGAAAGAAGCAGAAGGCTTAAACTAAGGTGTGTGGTGAGGAAGAGTACAGGCAAGCAATCAGCTATCATCTTTGGAGTGTGTGTGTGTGTGTGTGTGTGTGTGTGTGTGTGTGTGTGTGTGTAATTTCAATCTCAATGGCTTCATCATTGTTTTGTGCCCAGAGCTCCGAATAAGGTCCAACAACAAGGAAGTACTCAATAAAAATTTATAGAATGAACCTAATTTTATATTGTAATTATCTCTATGATATTCAGAATATCTGGGAAATACTTCAGATCAAAACAAATTATACTTGATGAAATATGATTCTGAGTTCAAAATGTGAGAGAGCACACATTTCTACAATCTATATAGAAACTAAGTTTCAAGAAAATGTTCTTCCCTGGTAGAGTGTGAGTCTGAAAGAAATGCTATTTTATTTGACCTTTGATTATTTAAATTTTTCTTTTTAATTCTGTGGCATGCATGCTCTTTTTGTGGCTTCAGTTCCTTTGGGAAAGAGAGGGTGAATAAATTAAGAAGCTAAACTGGATCTCATGTTAAATGGACCTCGGGCTTGTGGAGTTTCATGGCTGCATCTTCATCTCTCTGCCTTAGTAGCAGCAATTTTCTCTGAGCTCATCCCTAAGGACTCTAAGCTCAGGAGCCACCCAGTCTAGAATCTGCTGTGACATAAGCCGTATAGCCCAGAGTCCCTCCCCAATTCTACACTCCCCTTCTACATTCCCATTTTCTTCTTGCCACAGCCATCAGTCTTGCTTTAGAGGATGAATAATATCCGAACAGATACTGGCTGGCCTCTGTGCTCTTTTTTCTTTAGGCCATTCCCCCAACACTGTGCCAGCCAGTTATGACACAGTTAAAAATCTGAGATGGTGCCTGTGATAATGGCCTGTGTACCTTCAAGGGAGTAAGCAAGAATTGCTAAGGTTTCAAGAATTGAGTCAGCCTGATGAGGAGAAATCTAAGGCAACAAGGCCTTTCAGTTCCCTTAATAAACGCTATAGACCGATCCTGAACCTACCCCATCCAACCATATCTACTTCTCTCCCTGCCTTTATCTTTTCTTTCTCTTTCCAGCTCTTCCTTTAAAAAGCTTTGAGACTGGGCATGTAACACACACCTATAGACCTGCAGTCCCAGCACTTGGGAACTTGGAAGTAACAGCATCAGGAGTTTAATTAAACCCTCAGCTATTAATGAGCTCCAAATCAACCAGAGCCATATGAGACTCTGTCTCAAAAAGAAATCACCTTTAAAACTTTATTGTTCTTTGATTCCATTTATTTTATATTTGGCACAGTTTGGACTAAGTCCTGCAATGTCTGTGAGTGTGCGTGTGTGTGTGCATGTGCGTGTGCATGCGCGTGCACACACACACACACACACACACAATTCAAGGATCCCTGTGTGTATTTCACAATAAAAACAAGCAAAATAAAGCAATTAAAAATGATCCATTTTTAGATTACAAGAGCTGAAATCAGTTAGACTCCTAACACCTTCATTGGATAGGGACAATCCTCTGCATTGAGACACCAAACTCGGTGGTAACAATACAGTAGCAACACTATTCAACATTGCAGACATGATCCTGTGATCACTGGTTTCCTAGCCTGGAAAACCACTGGGATGTTTATTCACTTAAAGCTAATCAGAGAATCCATAAGAACACAGTAAGCACCAGGGGGTTGAAAAGAGAGTGACCAGGGGGTTGAAAAGAGAGGCCTCCTAACAAAAGGTTGAGCGCAGCTGGCTCTAGGTGCTCACATCCATATCAAACCCAGCCGAACTGAATACAGACACTTGTCTTCCTATTTCTCAGATGATCAAATAGAATTATAGAAGACAATTGGCAACAAAAATCATTTTGGGAAAAAAAAAATGAAAGCAAGCCATGCATCCCAACCAATCAGCCTCTTAAGCGTTTAATGGATGCTTAGATAAGGCTCCCAGCACTTCAGCAGTTCAGCATCATGTAGCTCTACAATGTCTTCTACAACCTCAGCAACAACCAGCACTACTACCCCTTGTAGTAAGGAAACAGGGAGACAACTCCTTTTTCCTTCCCTATCCACGTGGGTCACTGCCACCTCTCTCTCTCCATTCAGCTTTTTCTAAGGATGTTGACAAGTTCTAATGTGTTTCACTGCAGACTCTAAATGCTGGGAGTTGTGACGGCCAGACAAGGTCAGAGAACATCTGCTGAGCAAAGGTTGGGTGTGCTTTGGAAAGACAGAGGCTGAGATCCAGATCCCCACTGGAAGACGGCTGGTGTCCTGTACATCCTCATGGTTTACAGGTATCCATGTACTCTCTGCCTTTTTCTCTAATATACCAAATTAACAGCAGCCTTGAGATGCCTTAAAGACATCTACAAATATTTTAAACAAAAACAGTCTGCTCCTCCTATAAACAGGACTGTCTGTGGTCTTCTGTAAATGAAATGAGCAAACATTCCATCCATCTTAAAAACATCGACCTCACTGATCAACCACCATCATCCTTTTCAACATCCCTCTAAGGCACAATCCAGAGAGTTCCAGAAAGATAAGACCCAGGCTAAAGCTAACAACCCTGGGAAGAGCTGGCCCAGACGAGTACAGAAGCCCTGCTGCATTTCCACATTGTTATAATACCACACGTGTCTTGGTTTTCTTTGTTTTCCATGACTTAGAATAGCAGAAAGATTGAAAACATTGAACAAAACAGAATAAATCTGACCCTTGGGCAAAATCTTAAGCATCAGCGTTTACCCAGATCATTCTACTTCATGAAGAGCAAGGGAAGACCTGTCTTAGAAAGCTAATAGCATGGTTATCGGGGCTTCCTCCTACAGCTAGCTTCAGAAGGAAGAGAGGATGTTAAGACAATAGATTGGCTGACACCTTAACTAAGTCCTGCTTTTATTTTGCCCTGCATGTTTTAACTTTTGCTTACAGAACCTCTCAGGGTTCAGCTCTGAGTAATTTTGAAGAAAAGCATGTCTACCTTTTACCTCTTCCAAAAAAGCAACCATCAGACCTCCGAAATACAAATATGGCTCCTTCTTGCTCTACTTGTATTACTGGGGTGCTTCAAAAGTATTCACAGATGTAGATGTGCCGGGCTCCCTGAAGGTGTGAGTGCAGGGGAGCATCTCAGTTCCATCTATACCCTGTGCACCCTACAAACTGTAACTGCTAGCCGCCTGCATCTAAAAGGCCACTTTCCTCCCTTCTTTCACAGCATGAGAACCTTGATTCAAACCCATGTTAAGCGGGAACGATAATTTCAGCCTCCCTTGTCATGTATAGGTAGATGTCCAAGTTCTGCATTGATTTAAGAAAAATACATATTGTTGAAGGTTCATCAAAAAAGAGGGATTACCTTCTGGCATCTACCAGGTAGATTTTACAGCTGGAATTCCAGTAGACATTTTATACTTGAAAGTAACCAACTCTGAAGGCAGAAGCCAAATGCTGAGGTCAGTAGACGAGAACATGAGCCTGAAAGGGAGGGGATGCTCACACAGCCACCCATTGAAAGCCTCTGCCTACTGCAGACTCTTTTTCACATGCAAGAGGATAAGCATATATCTCTTATCTTAAACTAGGGATGAGATATTTGACATAAGAAAATGTATCAAAATGGTCACTGATATGACTATTGTGTAGTCGTAAGACCCTGCCTCCTCTGAGACAAGACACTTAGCTGCCCTCCCCTGGAGAAACTCCTTCACTCAGAGAAACATTCTACAGCTCATGAAAAACATAAGAAAATTCTAGTCTGGCATCCTTCCCACAAGGCCAAAAGTCTGAGATCCATTCTGCCTCTGGATACATTCACTTCCCCCATCATCTTACGGCTCTGATTTCTACCATGCAACTCCAGGTGTCCCGCTGAAGGAGCACGAGGT
Source organism: Arvicanthis niloticus (assembly GCF_011762505.2). NCBI lineage: Eukaryota > Metazoa > Chordata > Mammalia > Rodentia > Muridae > Arvicanthis > Arvicanthis niloticus. The sequence continues at coordinate 88,584,540 of NC_047661.1, read as the reverse complement.
ATATAAGGTTGACCATTCTAGATCACAGACTGGACCAACATCACCCACTTAACACCTATGCCCAAAATAAATGCCACCTGTAATGTAGATGCCATGTTAATACAACCTTTAATACAACTGACCTTTTGTACTTAACTATTATAATCAATAACCAAGTATGAGGACCATATCAGAAAGTGTTAGCTTTGTCCTCACAAGCATGGTAGGATCTTAAATACAAACCACTACTGCCAGCAGCAGTAACAATGATACCACCTTTTGATTAGCATACGCCTTACACTGCAGCACATGGATGGCAGTTTGCTCAGAGAGTATTTGCAGTTCAGATTAAACATCACTATCCCCATTTACAGATGCAGGAACTGAGGCTTCTGAAAATAGATGACTTAGCTAAGGCTATAGGCAGCTAAAGCTATGATTATAGCAGAACCCAGACTTGTTTTACGCTGAATTTTTAAAAGTCTATACAATCCTGTCTTTCAAAATATAAGAGTCCTGAGCCAGCAAGATGGCTCGACAGGTAAAGGTCTTTCGTAACAAAGTTGATGATCTGAGTTCCATCCCTGGAGCCCACATGATAGAAGGACAAAAATCTATTCCTGAGAGTTGCTCCCTTACCTCCACAGACATGCTGTACTTGGTGTGTGTGTGTGTGTGTGTGTGTGTGTGTGCGTGTGTGTACACACACACACACACACACAAATACACGCACATGCACACACACTCACACAAAAATAAAAATTCCAGAAATCATCCTAATTCTATTTCAATTTTATATTAGCACAAGTATTCCTTAAGATCAAAACAAGCAATAAAAACTTGACAGAACTGGTCAGGGAGTGGTAAGCAACACGAGAACCCAAGGAAATAAATCTCTGAAGTGTTCTCCTTTAATTCCACCCTTTGTGGAATTAAAGGAGAGTTTCATTTCAGGGTGACCGATGTGCCACCACAATAAGGGTCATGATGTACCTTCTTAATTTATAAACATCAAAACTACAAAGAAACAGCTAACAGTGTGTTCTCAGTGATTATAGCTGTGTGCTGTTTCTTTTGAACCAGGTCTGGGTATCTTCACCTCTTTGTTGAGCTTCCTCTTTAATAAAAGGAAAGAACACTGAAAGAAATCCAGCCCTGAAGCATTCATTGCATATGCCTGAAATTCAGCAAGGATTCAAACAATAAGTGAGTTTGAAATAGAAGGAAGACATCGGTCTTTATATTAGAAGCAAAGGATATGCACCCATGTGCATATCTGTAGATTTTTTTATAAATAAAAAATGTATAATTTATTTATTTTATAAATAAAAATATTTAATTTAAGGACAAATACTAAAACTAGTAATTACAGGAAAAATTTATCCTTATAATTACATTTCTTGAGGCACTAAAAGGTAAAGACTGAAAGTATTTCTAGGAGAAGCAAGTCAAAGAGAAGGTTTGAGCTCCCTCTTTCTTCTTTTTGAAGAAATTCACCAGCTCTCTTCTCACAGACCAGATGACCAGCTAGCTCATAGTGGGCCCTAGCATCCCTTCTCAGAGCCTCTGAGGGCAGCACCAGCAGCCACTCATAGACAGCAGCTCCTGTGACTCACCAGTGATTTAAATAGTAGACACAATGAACTCTTAAATGTAGGCTAGGGAGATGGCTCACTAGGGAGACAACTTGCCAGCCAAGTATACCTACACAAGTGTGAGTCCTCAGCACCCAAGGAAAACCTGAGCAGAGGTAGCAGTCAGCCTTTATTTAGTCTCAGAGCTTGGGAGGCCAATAGAAGGAATCCCGGAGGTAAGGTATCTGGCTGGTCTAGCCAAATCAGTGAGTTCTGGATCCAGTTGAGAGGCTCTGGCTCAGTATAAAGGGCAGACACTAAAGGAGATAAAGCCTTTGGCCTGCACACACACACACACACACACACACACACACACACACACGTTTGTGCAAGTGCACACCACATACACAAATAAAATTTAAAAGTAAAAATACTCACAAAGCCATTTCAAACTGTTCCAGCCATTTTTTCTTTAAATCTTTTGTTTTGCAATAAAATTCTAACCCATTTTGTCCTTGGGTATGGATGAGGTAGAAGCCATAAGACCACTGTGAAAATGAACAGTCTTCAAGTTAATGGTTATCACTTGTTAAAAACCTAGCTCCAAATTCACTGCAGCACCATCTTATCCATGCACACAAAACCTTATAGCTATCAGCATTAACACTGACGGTTGTAACCAACTTCATACTAAGAAGAAAATCAGTTACCAGCTTCATGTTGATGAGAAAATCATTGCTACCATATTGAGCTGAGGAACTGGAAATGGCCAGATCAACTCTGTCAGGACCCAATCATAGCTCACAGGAACCTGCACCAAATCAATCTCTGAAAACTCAATGCCTGATTCAGTATCATCTCACTCCAATGTACATACATACATCAGACTCCAGATTTGCAAGTGCTATGCTCAAAAATTCAACAACTGCAGATGAAAACAATAGGAATTGCATCTGTACTAAACATGTACAGACTTGTTTCCCTTGTCATTATTGCTAAATGATACGGTATAACAGCTGCTTACTGGAACTCAAGTGTTGTCTTAGATATTACAAAGAGCTTAGAGATGCTTTAAATTATGTAGAAAAACATGCATGGGTTATATACGAACAATAAGCCATTTTATATAAGGGCCCTGAGTATCTGCAAATTCAGGTGTTTGCAGTGCAGGGAGGGGTCTAGACACCAAGGTATTTGAATATTCAAAGCTCTGCATACATTACTGTTTGCCGCCTGCCTCCCCAGAAGTCACCTTTTTATTCTCTTTATCAGTGGTAGGGTTGTTGGCTATCTTGTACTGCTGGAGATCTATTATTTCCTTCATCTCGTAGTTATCACCTTTCCTTTTGCAGACAATCACTGCCAAATCGAATAAGAAGATATGCCTGTGAAAGAGAGAGACAGTGTGGGTGACTGACAGCAAACGGTTTACAAGCACATACATTCCTTCCTGGCAAGATGCGACTGCACCAGCCAAGCGTTCTTCTTCTGCATTAAGTGCCACAGGCAGGGCTGCTCAGAGGAAGCTGTAAGGAATACAGACCCACAGGAACATTGCTGTCCTTCACCACAGGGAAGGAGAAATGCTGCCATTCCACCCCAGTTCCCCTCATTTTAACATAAAGAAAGGGAAGGATCGTTAGAAAAGCCATCCATACACTTTAGAGTCGTTGAAAATACTCACTGAGATGGGCCATAAAGCTGCTCATGAATAATTGCTCTCTTTTTATTTAAATGCTATGATCTCAGAAAATAATTCACGATCAGGACAGTAGATCTTCTATAACCATAATAGCAATCAATCAAAAGCCTTGGGAACTGTTCATCCATTCCACAAACAAGACATAAAGTAAATTCCCGGGGTCCCCACCTGGGTCGGAATGACTCTCCTCCTGGGTGAGTGAACCCACGATGGGGGGGCAGGGGTTGTATGTAAATTGCCAAAAGTTACACAGATGATCCAGTACAGAGTAAGATCGCACCCAGGCTAACTTTAGAACCTGTGCCTTCACTCCGTGTGCTTGTGTCACAATTTAATGGGTCACCTTAAGCGTCGCTTGGGTGTAAGAGAAACTGCAAGCCAGGAAAGTGATGGTTAAGTTTCTGTGTTAATTTTTTTTTTCTTATTAAAAGCAATGCTAATTGGGAAGGAACCGAATCTTCTAACCCTATCCAACTGCAATACTGTGTGCTTTTTAAAACTCTCGGTGATTAACACACTTATTCTTAACCAACGATTGTGACAATGACACATTGCCAGTGTTCAAACACTTTCCTCATCTTCAAAGTCAAATGTGTGGCTCCTGAGAGCTACCTGAGGAGTCGGGGTATCAAGGTGGAAACAAGGGACAATGCTGCCCCCTGCTGGCAGACTTTTTCTTCTAGGAAGAGTCCAGGAAACCCCCGACAAAAGCTTGTTGGACAATCACCTGTAGTGATACAGGATGAAAGGCCAAGGGTACTAAAGATATTCAAGGACTCTGCCTAAAGGTCTCCCTGAATAAATATATTACTAAATAGTTACCATGCAGCATCCCTTCCTAGGATGCTTTTCATTATTTTCAGTTAATTTTCAAATGAGTCTTTTAACACAGGCAATTGTGGTTTTATGGCAATCGTCAGGTGGCATTTTATGATTGAAATGCATCTTATTTTCTAACACTTTCATTTAGTACCTAAAGGTTTTAGTACCTAAAACCTTAGGCAAATCAATGGAGTGCAGGCAAGAAAGAGAAGTAAGGCATGGAACATACATTAGAAAATATAAGAGACCAGTGACAGGCCGGCCCCCTGGCCTGCACACAGCCACTGTTCTGGAATAGCTGACTGATGCCATCATTCCTTGGGTACCATCTACCACTGTGAGTGCACAGCACGCCACTCACCTTTCTTGTTTTGTATGCTTGTCCAGTGTGGTTATTCGGATTTCACCGTCTCCCTGCGGTCGTCCAAAGAGCAAAACTGGTTGGTTCTAAAACACACATATGACTTTAAATAAATCTAAAGTGAGTGTCTAACCCTTCCACAATCACATAAAAACAGAAGTAAACATCAGTAAAGACATTTTCCAGGACAACAGCCCTATCATATTACAATTGATATCATTTTTATTTATTTTAACGTATCTACTCTCAAATGCACAGAACTTGGATACAAGACAAGATCTGAAAATCAACCCGTCCTTTGTAATTAACAGTAGGCATATTGTGGACACTACTTCTACATATAACCTTATAAGGGAAGTTACCAGAGCTGGATCTGACCTGAAAGCCTTGCCCTCCTGAGGACTAGCTCTAGTGTACCACAAGGTACCATTCGAGCCTCTAAAGGAAGGCAGCAACCAACAGTCCTACCCAGCTATGGTGCCTATGAACCACATTAATCACCAACATGCCACAATAACCATAGGGATACAGCAAATACTAGTACATATAACTTATCAGTAACTAGGAGCTCGCTAAGGGGACTTAAGGCCCACTCAACAAGAGAAAAATCAGGCCTGGGACTAAAAACCTATTCAGGTATCCTGGGCTCGTGCAGTCATGGATGCTGAAGGAGAACCAGCAACCACTACTTTGCTAAACCAGCATCATCCCTAATTACCTTCTAAGTTGAAGTCCTTATACTCATGGATCAGTGTACTTCTCACCCCTCAGCCAGAAAACTTCTCTTTGCAGCAGAGACATTATAGAAAGGCACAACCAGTCAAAATGTAGAACTGTGGGTCACAGCCCCACCTCATTTGTCTACAACACATTCCTATCCCTCTGGCTCAGGAACCATGGCAGAAGAGACAGAAAGACTATAAAAGTCAGAAGACCAGTGGGTTTTCTGTGAGATTGTATCTCCTAAAATATCAGAGAGGCTACACCTGTGCCATTTCACCAGCATGTCTTCCTAAACACGAGATGAACAAAGACAAACAGACCTGCTAGTATGAAAGGGGAGAGCTCCCAAGGCCCCAAGCCTAGACAAAACAAAACAACAAAACACAACTACAGGCAACTAAGAAATGCTGAGATTGGGAGAAATACTCTTTTTTAGGTTAAAAGCCCATCAATTCACTACCAAATAGTCAGCCCTGAAAATATATACATGTAAGTAACATTATACAGGCTGAGCAAGGTATATTTATACAATAATTAAAGAAGAAAAGAAGGCCAAGGATTTGAAAGAGAACAGGATGGGGCTACTGGGAAGTGTTTGGCAGGGATAAAGGAAAGAGAAAAATGATGTATGTAATTACACTTTAATCTCAGAAAATATTATTTAAAGGGGGAAATGATACTAATCACTGAAATGATTCTAATCACAAGAAGAATAAGTGATATTTGTCAGGCATGCAGGGTGGAATGAGGCAGCCTCTGTGTTCATAGCACACACCACACACAGGACACAAATGTTTACAAAACATGGGACTGCAGACACACATAATTGTCCCAAAAGCAGAGTCTAGGAAGAGGAGACAATTTGAGTCAGGGATCCAGGGATGGCTAAGAGCTCCAGAATGAAACTTTCTGATGTAACAATTAAATGATATATTTCCACAAAGGCAGGGACACAAAATAGCTTAAACTATTAATGAACACTTACAGTATTTGTTAAGGAAAAGAGAATTGACTGAAGATTATCAATGATAGCTATGGATTTCGTTCTAATAAAAGATATAGATGCAATTTCTAGGTACGCGCTCACATATTAGCCACAATTGTTTGCAAAAAGCGCTAAGATCACTCAATAGGGGTGGGGAATACAGTGTACAAAATAGTGCAGAGGAAACTATATATCTACAAGATAAAGAATAAAGTTGGACCTTAGCTTTATACTGTATCTAAAAATAACTACCTACAGCAAAGATCTACACATAAGAGCTGACGCTAGTCAGGTTTTACAAGAAAACAGAGGTTAAGTTTTTTACAGAATTAAATTTAGCAATGAGTTCTTGAATGTGACATTAAAAGTGTAGGCAAGAAAGGGAAGATGGGTGACCTGGAACTTATGGCGCCACCAACATCGTCTGCAGAAGAGAGTCTCTATCATACCTGTGTGACGTGGAGCCAATGAGAATATATGTATAAATAACTCCTACAAACACACACATGTGAGTGTGCATGCACACACACCCCACATCACATCAGGACTACAAAGTAGCCAAGGTATTCAAATGCACATGTCTCCAAACCAAACGTGTCCAGTGAACACACAAAACAATGTTTAACACCACTAGCCATTAGGAAAATTTTATCAAAACCCTAATCGGATACTCTCTCACACCCATTTGGATATATATTTTTCAAAAGAAAAATATTTAAAAAGAGACCTGAAAATCTTCATTTGCCAAGTTCATGAAGAAACTGGCACCCAGTTATCACTGGGCAAACTGGGCAGCTGCTGCCAGGAGTGGAATGGAAATAACTCAAAATTTAACCACAGAATTACCATACAGTTCAGAAACCCTACTCTACAACCAAAAGAAATGAAAGTGGGCACTCAAAGAGACATTGGCACACACCCACCCCTGCACGCAGCAGCATTATGTATGATACTTCAAGTAGAAAACAAGCTAATGTTCTCTGCATAAAGAGATACAATGTGGAATAGTACACCCATCACATAGCCTTAAGACGACAAAATTCACACTCTGCTACATGGATGAATGCTTACAAAATAAACCAGTCACAAGAACACCAATATCATATGGTTCTATAAATCAGAGACATCAAAGGTGCTAAATTTACAGACAGAAAGAGTGGTGCCAGGGACTGTGGAGAGAACAGAGTGAGAGGTGTGTGCTCAGCAAACACGTTTTCATGGGATGAAGAGTTTGGATAGAGGCAATGGCTGTACAAGACTAAAAACACTGAATGCCATGAGTACACATGCGTGTTTATGGTGGTCAATTTAATGTGACTCATATTATCACACTGTCGATGCTTCCATGGGAATTATACTGTGGAATTCTCATACAGGAAGGATGATGAGAGTTTCGGGAGAAAGGTCCCCTTTACATTGGACCTTGAAAGACTGTGATAGACCATAATGGAGACAAATACTCTGGGCTCTAAGTAGGCAATATTCAGAGGTAGAACCACGAGAAGGAATAGAAAACCAGAGAATGACAGTAAACACAGTATAATGCCAGTGATATAACACATATGGGTAGTTATTCACTGAGTTCTGAAAATCACTCAAGTTCAGATCAATGAGGACTTTTAAATGGATAAACATTGAAGACAACAGAAAAATCTTGACAAGTCTAGGAAGCAAGATGACTTGGAAGACTGCTGTTTAAAACCTAACTATATGAAGAGCGTGTTTGTGGTTATAGGGATTGTCAAGGGCACAGGTGATGGCACCATGCAATGGGGCAGTGGCTACATGTGGGAAAAGAAAGGATCATCACAGGGGCATTCAGAGCAGAGCAATGAAATCACTACCCAAAAATACCTCAAAGCCATTCTCCCTATGCACTTCCCGCCGGCTGAATCCAGCCCTCCATTCTCTCTGGAATCCATTTTTATAGCTGCCTGGCTGCCTCCTTGAAGGAACTTCTTGAAATATAAACAAGCCTGGCACACTCACAGATAGAAACTGACCTAGATCTCCATTGCAGTCACAATAAAGCCCTAGCCTACCCTTGGCCTACATGCAGTTCTCCATCCCTTGTGACCTCAGAGGCCATCACCTTCTGTCTCACTGCTTCTAGTCACCCTTGCCTCTCTGCTTCCTGAACATACCAAGTGCTTCTTATCTCTAGACTTATCACTTGTTAAGGCATCACCTGGATCACTAATACCATAGATCTTTTGACTTCTCATTCTTTGGACCCAATTAAAATGAGAAGTGACTTGACAGGACTTTTTCTAGCCATGTTACCAAAACTGGAACTGTCTTTATTGTTCTCCCTTGGGAGAGGAGGCAGTAAGAGACTGAAGGAGAGTGGCAAGCAACATAGGTACCTGGACAATGGCAAAGTCACATGAGTGTGAAGACCAGACAGAAACAGGAGGGGAGAAAACAACTTTTAAACAGCTGAAAGTTGAAGGTAAACTATCTTTTCCTCAACAACAGCTCTTGGATGTCCCGAGATTTGGGGATGAGGAGAAGCTGGATGGGAGGATAATTACATACCAAATTCTCTATAGATAGCTGAAACTGCTTAATTTCACGAAGGGTCTCATTATCTCTTTTTACTTCATTCACATATTGTGCCAAGTCCTAGAGAACGGAGAGAAGGGTGCAGAAAGAAGGCACAGGGAGATTAGAGATGCAAGCTGCTTTGAAAGAAAAACACATCATTAATTTCATCAGCTATGAAAGTCACTACCATAATGTCTCAATGACAATAAAATGAACACTCAGTCAATCAAAGCTGCGTCTCAAAGCCAATTGTAAAATTCGGGGTATGCAGCTGAGAAGTCTGAAGAGTTGTTGTCTCCCACACCCCTGAGGACAATAAGGATACTGCTGCGTTAAAAAACAAAAAAAACCCAAATCCCAGGGAAGTCTCTGCAAAGTCCCAAGGAAGTAGGTCAGGAGGAGTTACATTCCGGGAGCATCAATGGCTGCCCTCGACAGTGGTGCATCTTTCCCAGGTGACATGAAGGGCAGGGCTGAAGGATTAGCCGCAAAGAAAACCTAACACAAAGTTACAGGTTGCCCCAGCAAGACTGTCTTTTTGAAACCAGTTAATGTCTCATTAGCTCCTAAGAGCGCTCAGTCAAGGAGGCTAGTTCAATTTCTCTATAGATAGCTGAAACTGCTTAATTTCACGAATAAAAGAGAAACACAGGAGGGTGAAGGGCGGAGCTGCACGGAGGTGGGATAGTCAAGGAGACCTTCAGCCATGCTCCTCTACGTGCCTTTACCCAGTTTAAAATGGCTTTTAAAAAATGCAAAAGCATTAGCTAATCCTCCCATACTGTAACTGGCTATTTTTATTTTGTGTGATCCACATTTTCCTGTTTTCTAAGCTTTTTCTATCTTTTTTTTTTTTCTTTAGCCTCTTTAACACATCTGCAACAGGAACACAGCTCTGCAAATAGCAATTCTTAACTGTGTTCTCAGGGGAAGCTTGGCTTTTCGTAGCACCCATCTATAAATGACTCCTTGAAGGACACAAATTATGTTGCTTTTCTAGCCACAGTAAACTACCAAGTAATGGTCTTGACACTCACACTACGATCATTTGAACAGCAGAGCCAATGCTAAGACTGGTCCAGAGCAGTTAACTAACTATAATGTCCTGTCACTTCCTGTCAAAAACAAATACTTGATTCTGTTTCAGTTATATCTCAGGGTCAAGTTGACAAAGCATAATGTAGACTTTGTGCTTTCCAACATTCGCCAACAAGACCACATCTGCTTCTACTTATCTACTTCTTGACTTTCAGGTTTGACTGGAAACAAAGACCCAAAGTGAAATCCCCTTGTACAGAGTCCACCACCGGCTACCTGGCGGAGGATCGGTCTTGGGAAAATGAACCACACTGGCGATCCTCAAGTCACCTGTGACCCCCAGCTTATTCAAGCCAACAGTTACAAGTAAAACAACAAGAAGACTGTGGAACAAAGTCATTATATGCAGTCATTCCCGGAGGCTAGAAAGTGAGCAGACTGTACAAAAGTAGTTTTAGCATCCCTCTTGGAATTATGGCACTTCTGCCTGGCACTAAAACCTACACAAGAATTCCATTTCAGAGGCTGATGCAGGAAGTGAGCCACAGTTTGGGGCCAGTCTAGGTTACATAGCGAGTACCAGGAAGTCCCAGGCTCATAAAAGCAGACAATCACAATGTAATAAATATCTTTTTTTCCCCAGCAAATCAGTTTACTTGCCTCACCAATAACAAGCATGAGTGTTAACGGGTCAGAGTATCACATATACACACCAGCATTTGGATCCCATCTTTTCTGGACAGAAGTTCGAGACACCAGCAAGTTCCCACTGCAGCTGCCTTACCTTCATTGCATCCAGAGCTAGCTTCAGGTTTGCCTTCTCCATAGGGTCATGGGTGTGTTTGACCAGCTCCTGTTTGAAAGACACAGGTTAGCAATGCTCCCCCTAAATGCAAAGCTAACACCAAAGGAACAAACAAACAAAACCTTTTAAAGATTGTTTTTTTTTTTTTTTCCCAGCTTATCTCTACCCTCACCACTATAAGCGTGCTGTTTCCTGGATGTTAGGCTGATGGCCTCAGCTCTACATGAACCGATGCTTTCTGTTCCCTCTCACACACTGATTCTCTAAGACTCTTTATCCCAATCCCATGTCTCCATTTCAACAAGGGGATGCTTTGTGACTTACTGCTGTTACTGTTTTGCTTATAAATCCTAATTTTCTGCCTACTCTTTGGTCTTGCATAGCTTCCTTTCTCTTTAGAGGGTTGTTCTTGCCCACACGATCTCGCTCTTTTATTATTATTTTGCATAGTCTTCAAGTCACAACCACTGTCACATCAACTGTCTCCTAATGAGGCCATCACTGCCGTGTATCTGTTCAACCTGGACATCACACCCAATACCAGACTCACATGTCCAACTAAATAATAGTCTCACAAGCCCCCTAAATTTACTAAGTCCTAAACATACTCCATCCTCAGCCAGGATGAGGTGGTGACTGATGGTGCTTGATTAAATGAAAACATGTCCATGGGTGTAACAGCTAAAGTTGGAACCTGAATGGTGTCCCACGCTCTGCCTTCCCCTTCTCTTCACTATGCCTTGCTAATATTACTGCATTTTTAGAACAGGTTATTCTTAAATGCTTCCAACTAAACCTAGAGTCACTTTTTCTAGCAATTGGTCCATGGTCCATGCATCTGATGCCCAGCAGGTTTCTAAACTCTTAAATCAGATCTTGCCTCTAGCCTGGTTAGACTTCTGTAACGTCCCCAGTGCTTCAGCTGTAACCCAGTACCTCCTAGTGGTCATGTTCTGGATCTGGGCTCTGCAAACTTCTCTCAATCCCTTTTTCCCAACTTCCACCTGACCTACTTTCTATCCACACTTAAATAATCTATAGTTCTCAAAGGCATTTATATATAACCCATAGAACATGATGGGGCTTTTTTTTTTTAAAAAAGAAATTTCCTCCTCTTGTCCATGTGGCAAAATGATACTAATCTTTCAAAGCCCAGATCCCAAATCATCTCTCTAAGATGAGAAGATGAAGCCTCTAGTCAGGTATCCAGCAAACTGAGGTGTAGTTATTGAGGCCTTTGTGTGTCTTCTGTGTAGCCATCACATTGTGTTATAGGTCAATGGTGAGCATTGTGGGGTGGGTTCTGTTATACAATGCCTTCCTAACACAGTTTGATGTGTACACATGCACACACACACACAAACTCAAAATTTTCTAAAGGCCCCACTCCTGTCCCTGACACTGACGCTGACAAAAAGAAGAAACTCCCAAATATAAAAATCCACCAAAATTTTATTTTTATTCTCACTTTGTTAAACAAATTAATAAGCCACTTTTAAAGTTTCCAAAACTCCCTCTACAAACCATTTTAATTTTTTAACTTATTCTCTTATATATTACACCCTGCCTACAGCTTCTCCTCCATCTCCCCTCCCAATGCCTCAGTACAATGTCCACCCCCACCCCCACCCCCATCCACTTTTCCTTCTTTTCTCTTCAGAAAAGGGCAGGCCACCCATGGATAGCAGCCAAACATGGCAGGCATATCAAGTTACAGTAAGACTAGGCCTTGTATTTAGTCTGGATGAGGCAAGCCAGTAGAGGGAAAAAGTCCCCAAGGCAAGCAACTGTCAGAGACATCCCAACTCCCACTGTTAGGAGTTCCACAAGAAGACCAAGCTGCACTGCTATAACATGTATGCAGACGGCCTAGCTCAGACCCATGCAGGCTCCATGGTTGTCAGAAATATTTTAAATTTTATAGCAGTCTTCTCAGATCAGCCAGCATCCAGAATAGATTTCCTTTAGAAATCATGAAAGTACACTAGTAAGAGAAAAATTTACAAACTGATAATTTGTCTAGACACCAGACAAGTGCTCCAAAATACTTTAAAAGTTAAAAAAAAAACTCTAAATTTTTATCTACATATAGTATCAAAACTAGAGCTTCCCATTTTAAAAAGACCACTGTAGAATTGCATGTAGTCTTGAAATCTAAAATCCAAAACAGAAGGGACAAAACAGGATAAGTCAGGAGTTTCAAAAACACATCATTGTATTTCTTAGTTTTTGAGTCTGCACAAAATCTTACAGGAACCCAAAGAATCTTTCTCTTGATCTGAACCTTCTAAATTCTTCAGTCAGTGCTTCACGACACCAAAGAAACAAAACAAATTATTATCTTATTTTGGACCTGTTTTTAGCTCTACAAAGCCTGAAAGCTGATTGCCTGACTTGCCCCTTATTATTTTTTCATAAAATCCAATTTGATTAAGTTGCTTTGAGTTTAGGTCTCATGAATGTTTTAATGCATTTTTTAAAGAAATAATCAGGGTTTGAATTTTTCTGATTTCTCAGTAGAACCAAAATAGAAATGACGAATAATTGCACGGCTACAGTTCAAGAAATTTAATATACAAGGTGTACAAAGCACAGAAGACTCAAAATTCTATTTCACGTACAGGTAGTAGATCTTTTTAAAATGACATTCCACAAGCATCAGCCAGGTTCGCAGACTAATACAATGAGACATTTCTTTGGAGCAGAACTAATGAGCCTACTGGTATAGCTATCAAATTAAATTTATAAGACTCTCCACCCTCATTAGAAGACTAACTGTGGAAACCATAAACTTTGTGGGTTATAGTAAGAATCTCCTCACAATAGATGCCGTCTTATTACATTTAGTGAAGCAGAAAAGCAATACAGCCCATGATACAATATTCTCTTAATTATTGTGATAAGGCGAACAGTGTAATGAGGGTAATCTGACCACACTCAGGGTCGTTGTCTCACTAGCAAATGATTACCGCTAACACCAAAAGATGTCATTGAAGACATATTCTTACTAGTATCTGTTTCACTCTTTTTTTTCTATTCTGTATGAAGATTACAAAATGTATCTTTTTTTTATCAAACGCATTTATTTATTTATTTATCCATTTATTTATTGCTAAAAAGAAAATAAAACACCTGGCTGTCCTGGCCATTTCACATTTTGCTCTAATAATACAGAGACTTTGCAAGAGGCTGCTGCCCACCAGTGTTCTGTGGGACGAACAGGTGCACAGTAGAGTGTTGTTAACATACAGACCTGAAGGAGGAGGTGATACTTCAGCACCCGCTGCATAGGAACTACCAGCAAATCACGCAGAGTAAATTTCCCGTTATTGGCTCTTTTTGAACATTCCTGAGGCAATGGATTTCAAACTTTTGTTAGTTTACTTGGAGGAAGTCAGAAAACACTACAAAATGCAAAGCCCCCTTATAAATATTTTTGCTGTTTTCCATAGCAATACTTCTATTCAAACAATGACGTATCTTCAGGGTTTTTTAAAGCATGTCTTACAGTATTTCGAGTCATAAGACGAATCAAGTAGAATTATAACTGAAGATTATCTGTATAGAGCATAATCCAATCCCTCCCAAGTTTTCTTTTAGAGTTTTCCTCCCACATTTCCCCAGGCTTGTGAATCAGATAGCTCAGCCTCCGACTCATCAAAGTCCTATGGGTTCATCCATCTTCATGCCTTGGCCACACCAATTCTATTCAAACACTCTTTCCAGTCTCCAGAAAAAAACACCATAGCCTTTCCAAAGCATTCTACTGGGCTTGAGGTAGAATTCCAGTCAACATCATTTTCTTTATCTCTTTTTCCTTCCCTCACTTCTTGCCTCTTTTGGTCTGTGTATAAGTTTACCTTATGGCCACTTAATTATCCTTGTAAAGAATATCTGCCCGATTATAACCTTTTGGACTAAAAACATGGCCTTTAAACCTCTTTTAAAAGAGACAACCCTCTGTTTGCATATAAATACTTATTCTAACTAAATCAAATGGAATGTTTGGCCGAATATGTTAAAAATATAAACATGTTACCACAATTAATATTTTTAAACCCTCATATTTTATATACTTAATCCTCTTTTTTAAAAAATACTTTTAACTGGGTATGGTGGTACATGTCTATAATTCTAGCACCAAAGAGCCTCAGACACGAGGATTGACATACGTTTGAGGCTACCCAGTAAACCTTGTCACAAGTAAACAAACAAACAAAAATGCACTTTAAAATAATATTGACTTCTTCACTTATGATTGTAGCTGTGACCCTGTGGTAAATAATTTAAATTTGATGTATTAAAATATGAATCCTTGGCTGTGTGACTTAGGCAAGTCACTGATAGCTAGGTGTATACCTATGAAGGATTTTTTTTTTTTTGATTAAGTAATTTGAGGTGGGAAGACTCACCTTTAATCCTGATCTTTTGAGATGGAAAGGCCCACCTTTAATCTAGATTACCCCTCATGGTGGAAGCCTATATAAAGGATATGGAAGAAGGAAGCTTTTTCTCTTTGCCTCATTGTCCTGTCTTGCTAACTACTCCATTCCTTTACTGGAATTAGAACCTACTTTGGGATTTGAGCATATAGTGAAGACCAACTGAGACATCTATCTTCACAGATAAAACAACTGCTGGATTCATGGACTTTCCATTGGTAGGCAGCTACTATTGGACTACCTGGACTGCCATCTGTAAGCCACTTTAATAATCTCCTTTCTGTACAGGTTTCTAGGAAGGTTCTAGAGAACGCTGACTAATAAAGATTTTAGTATCAGGAGTGTAGTATAGATTCATTCTATCAATTCTGTTCTTCTAGAGAACCCTGACTGAAACATACAAACAGTGTTATTACAAAAGATGCCAGAATGTCAAAGAACATTGCTAGAGAGAAAACTCATGAGTTCAATATTCTCAAGCAATTGCATGTGTTAGAACAAAGGCTTCTTCGGTAAATAGAGTTACTTAAGATAATATTCGGGCCATGAACTTGTTCCTTTGCCCACTCTTAGCTTTTCTAACACACTCAAAGGCATATGGCATTAATGTCAGTAATTCTAATGACCATGATGACATCATGAGTATGTTTGACTACAGATCTAGAGGAAAATGAGCTAGAAAAAAAACATGCTGATCAGTTATTCATGTCTTAATTACCCCAGTTCACTGGGAGATAACTGTTTCACTAGAGCTCCTATATGATATGGATGAACATGTATGTGTGTGAAGGCCAGAAGACAATTGCAGGTATTGTTTCTCTGGAACATTCATCTTGTTTTGGGGGTCTCTCACTGGCCTGTCACTGAGCCAGTAGGCTATACCTACTGGCCAACAACGCCTGGGGATAGATGGGATCTTACCACTTTCCCTTCACCTCAGAGGTACAACAATAATCACGTACCATCACATCCAACTTTTTCATGTCAGTTCTGGAGATTGAACTGAGGTCCTCATGCTGGCATAGAAAGCTCTGTAATGACTGTGCTATCTCCTCAGCCTGTGAGTTCAACTGATTTCTGGCATCCGCAAATTATAGAGCATCCCAGATCATGAGTTTCAATTAGGAGGTTAAATTATCACTATAATTACTGGGTCTTTTCTCCCTGTTGCATTTTAATCTCCTCAGCACCACGGAGTTCTTGAACTCTCTAGCCCACTGGAATGTAGGCCATCCCAGCTCATTTAAAGTTATTGTTGGGAAAATCTGTTTGTTGAAGTTCCAATTTCAGGGGGTAGAAAATGTTATTCTCATCATCTATACTGCAGCTGGAGACTGTAAATTTTTATCATTGAAAGTAAATAAGGGTCCTAAATAATTCTTCCGAAATAATCCACCACACACTTGGCCTAAACTCAATCCTAATCAAAAGGTACTATCACTGAGTTTAAACTCAGACTCACCAGAAAAGATGGAGGCTCTACAATGCCCTACGTTATCTTGATTCCAAAGCAGAAAAGACTATATACATAGACTCACACATAAGAAAAATAACAAGAACCAGAAAAAGAAAAGCAAAAATAAGCACCAAAGAAAGAAAATGGAAAGGACAGGCGTCAAGAGTAAGACAGCTTTCCGAACATCCTGCAGGGTGCCTGTGTTACACTTTCTCATTAAATTCTCTTAAGTCAGGCCCTGTTCAGAAGTGGGACATCTGAGTGAGCGAGAGGCAGCATGCTGAGTTACAGCCTCTCACCTGCAGCCTTTTCAACTCAGCCTGAGGTCTCTCCTCTCCCAAGTCTGGCAGAAAATGGACAGACTGTACAGTCCTGGTATGCATGTCCTCTGCAGAGCTCTGACATTGATTCTGAGAGAAGAGTGGCTATTCAACAGGTCTGAGAACCATAGAGGTCTGACAGACAACCTGCTGGGTCCCCTCTCAAACCACAGTTTTATACCTTCATTTAAGGAGAGAGGAAAAAAAAAGCTGCCTTAACTACTGTTCTGCTCTGAACTAATAACATGAGCTGTAAAGTTTTATTTTATCATCATATCTAATTTGAGTCAAGGTAGCCTAGACCTCTACACTTACGAGGAGCGTTAACCCTTGGTGCTAATGATACTTTAAGGACATCATTCAGTGGTGACTAAACTATCTCTAGATGAAAGGTCACCATCATCAAGGGACACTATAAAATACTCAGTGTCCTGCTATCGTGCAAGCCTCCTAAGCAATAATGTGTCTCTGTGGGAGATGAAATCATGCCCTCTGTACCAAAACAAGGAAGAGCTATAGCTTGAAAGGCTTTCTCCTCTTTTCCATCGTCTGACTTCAAGGATAAAGTGAACAAAGAAAAGGAGAAAGGAGATATCGAAGAGGCAACAAACCAAAAATAGCCCTAAGATACTCATTCATTTATATACCCAGAATTTTTCAGTTCTTTAAATATTTAAATGCTTATGTATTAGAATTAATACACATAAATTATGACTTTGGGGGAGAGAAGGGGTTGAGACAGTGTCTTGAGATACATATGTATATACACATATCTATCTATAGACAGATAGATGTGGGGGGTATCTGGGTATGTCTGGCTGTATCTCTGTCTGAGTGTGGACCAGGCTGACTGCAAACTTGCAGTCCTCCTGCCCAGGCCCTGTAAATGCTGGGATTGTAGACGTGTATCAACATTCTCACCTCCCAAACCATAATTTATTATAAACCTCCAGTTGTACTGTATCTTTCCATCTTTCCCAGTGACAGGCTTGCTCCAGCTTACTCAGAGAGCCTCCTTACACTCACATAGTAGCACTTTGGGCTGTTTCCGCATTTGTATCTGTCTGTCTACTCTTCTTCCTTATGAGCAATACCTATACATTGTATACATGTGCAAATGTCTGATGTTGTGCAAACACTTGAGACACACACACATACACACAGAGGGTGAGAGAGATAGAGACAGAAAAAGAGAGAGAGAAAATGAGTGAGAGATAAAGAGAGAGAGAGAGAAAAAGAGACAGAGAGCCTTATTTACTCTGTACCGCTTACTACCTAGGTGACCCAAGGTAAGTTACCCATGATATCCCTGCACCCAGTCTTTTCAACTACAGAATAAAAGAGTTACTAGAATACAAACCACAGTAAAGAGGACCTAAGGAGAGGATGTGTATGAAACCACTGCCACAAAGTTAGGTCTGCTTCTGCAACAATTACCACCATAGCTTTTACTAACATGGCTATCTTTTGAATTAATTTTTTTTAAAGCTGGAATGAATTATATTTGGCACACATGAGGAAATGTGCTGTTGCATTCTTGATGTAATCTTTAAGCATTAAAAACAATAATAAAAATGAACAGGTACCTCTAATTTCAGTTTGACATCTTCTTTTGTCTTAGAGATGTAGTCTAAGTTAGAGATGGCTGACTCCACTCCACTGCAGTACTGTCCGTAAATAACCAATCTGAAAGGAAGAAGATAAACCTGTAAGGCTGAAAGAATTAAGCAGAAGGAGAAAGAGGAAATGCCCAGTTCTTTAAATTCATAGAAAGGGCTACTAAAGCACCAGTAGGGTTTTTAAGATTTATTTAACGTGCGTATGTGCATGTGTGCATGTGTGCATGTGTGTGTGTGTGTGTGTGTGTGTGTGTGTGTGTGTGTGTGTGTGTGTGTGTGTGTGTGTGTGTGTATGTATGTATTTGTATGTGTACACATCTACACAGGTGTTGGAGTCCCAGGAACTGAACTTGCTGGCTGCTGTAATGTGGGTTGCTGGGAAATGTACCTGGGTTCTCTGCAAAGGCAACAAGTGTTCTTCATGCCTGAGCATTCTCTCCAGCCCCAAGACTCTTCCTAACACACACTACATGCAGAGTGAGGGCCACTCACATTGACAACAACAAAAAGACTATTTTGGTTGCAAATAGGCATAAGATTGATCCCATGTATGTTTTCTGGAAGACAGATTTTACAATAGGGCTTAATGACTGTTAATGTTATTTGAATATATATATCAATTTTTTAAATTAAAAAATTCTTTAAGCTTTTATTGGAGATAAACTTTTTACTGTTTACTAATCCTCTAGACAGTTATATTTTCTACTACAATTTTATTACAATTACCAGGACTCCACTCATTAATAAATCTTCCACTCCTTCTGCATTTAATTAAGGAACATACATCATCTAAGAAGTGGGTAGAGAGGCCCGAGCCCCTAGGATGGAAGATAACTCACACTGCACGAAGTCTGAGCCCGCTCACCAAGGACATCTCTACATTACAGATATTTTGCAAAGAGACTAGCTTTGTTCCTTTTATCTCTCCACTGGCTAAAAGTCCTAATAAACTCTTAATATTTATCTAAGAGTTGACATAAAGCAATTCATAAGCCACTTCTCAGTGCTAGGAATTATGCTTGATTTAAAATGAGAAAGCAGCATATTTTAGGCTAAAAAAATTTTCAAAAAGAAAAAAAAAGAAAAAATTCCATGTTAGAGTTAGATAGATTGATCTCTCTGTCTATTGGTTCTCTCTCTCTCTCTCTCTCTCTCTCTCTCTCTCTCTCTCTGTGTGTGTGTGTGTGTAGTTGTGTTTGTTTTTATGCTTTTGTGTGTATCTATGTGTGTATATGTGTGTATATGTGTGTATATATGTATTTGTGTGTATATGTATACTTGTATATGTGCATGTATATGTGCATTTGCTGTGCGTTTGTGTCTATATCTATATGTGTGCATTTGTATGTATCTATATGTGTATGTATGCATGTATATGTGCACTTACATTGTGCTTGTGTTATGCGTGTTTGTGTCTCTGTGTGCATTTGTGTCTATCTGTGTCTGTGTTTGTATGTGTGCATGTATGTGTGCATTTGGGTGTGTTTGTGTATGTGTCTCATATTGGTCTGGAGTTCTGCCATGCAAAACTCTAAATGCTATATTTAGTATGCACCTAAAACTTTTATTTTGCATGCATAAGTATTTGTTTACATGTATATATGTGCACCACATATATATTAGGTCCCTAGAAGCCATAGAGTACATTAGATCACCTGCAACCAGAGGTAAAAATAGTTGTAAGCTGACATGTGGGTACTGGAAAATGAACTTCTACAAGAGCAGCCAGCACTCTGATCTCCTGGACATCTCTCCAGCCTCTTCCTCTTCCTCTTCCTCCTCCTCCTCTTTCTCCTCCTCCTCCTCCTCCTCCTCTTCCTCCTCCTCCTCCTCCTATTACTACTACTACCATATAAAGCTCAAATTACTTTCCGGAGATGAAATGTGCTATGTTCAAATTTGTGTCCGAAACTATTTTAATAAACAAAAGAAATACATATTTCTATTTTTAATACTAACATTCATTCTAATTCCAAACCAATACCCACCTATGTTTAAATGTAAAAATTACCTTTCCTTGTAGTTAATAAAAACTTGATACAAGTTCTGGTCATCTTTATTTACAATGGAATCGTGAATCTCTTGCATTAAGCTCCGATGAACTTTTACAAGGTCCTTAGAAAAGAAAACATTGTGAAAAGCAGGGCCAAAGATGGAACAAAGACTGTGGGAATGGCCAACCCATAACTGCCACAACTTGAGACCCATCCCATGGGCAAGCACCAATCCCTGACACTATTAATGATATTCCATTATGCTTGCAGACAGGGGCCTAGCATAACTGTCCTCTGAGAGGCTCCATCCAGCAGCCTACTGAAACAGACACAGAGACCCACAGCTAAACAGTGGACAGAGATTGAGAGTTTTATAAAAGACTTGCAGGAAGGATTGGGAGCCCCCAAGGGGATACAAATTCCACAGAAAGACCAACAGAGTCAACTAACCTGGACCCTTGAGCCTCTCAGAGACTGAACCACCAATCAAAGAGCATACATGGGCTGGACCTAGGCTCTCTACACATATATAGCAGATGTGCAGCTTGGTCTTCATGTGGGTCTCCCAACAACTGGAGCAAGAGCTGTCTCTAAAGCTGTTGCCTATCTGTGAATCCTGTTCCTCTAACTGGGCTGGGAAAGGATGCACCTAACCCTACAGAGACCTGACATGCCAGGGTGGTGCGATACCAGGGGAGGTCCTCCACCCTCTCATAAGAGAAGGGGAGAGGAACATGGTGAAAGGGACTGTGTGATGGGGGAAAATCAGGGTGAGAGGGTAGTGATTGGGATGTAAAGTGAATAAATAAAGTAATGGAAGAAAAGTGGGAAGCAAAAGCAAAAAGCACAGCCCACAAACACAGTTCCCACTATGGCCAGACTTGTCACTCTGAGGAGAGAAGGATAGGAGGTGGAGGGAAAGGAGAGGAAAAAGCAGAAGAGGAGTAAGCAGTAAAGGAAGGAGAAAGATGTGGGCACGGGAAACAGCAATTTCAGATAGGACTAGAAATATCCGTGCCCAGTGAAAACAGAAATTATCCTTGCTATTATAGGCCAATTTATTCTTTGAATAAAAAAAAAAATACAATGCTGTTTAATCTTATAATCACTGGAAATTTTGTAAATAAAACTAATCAAGTACTTCCTGTTTTATTGATGGACTAAAGTAATGAGTCGTGTCCTTGGGACACCAAGATGCAGATCTGTACCTGAGTTAATTAGTAGCATCCTAGTGCTAAGCTAACAACAGTCAGACCAAATTACTTAAAACCAGAACACTAACGACACAAATATGTAGCACATAAATTGTGCTAGACAGTTTATGGTAGCAACTCAAAAGTCTGAATTTCATTTTTTATTCTAGCAAGCAAGTCATTTTCAGCAGCCAGGGAGTGTGTGTCACACAGGGGCAATGAGGAAATTTGCATTGAGATGCCAATTCTCTATTACCTCTTCCTACGTCCCTTGGAGCACACAGAAACATGACAGTAAGCTTGTTCTTTGTAGGCTAAAATTTGAAGATGAATACGTCATCTCTAGTATGTTGCTGGATAAAAGCCATACAAAGTAGGGGCTTTCAAATTAGGTGAATGAGCATGCTATGGGGTTTTGGGGTTCCTACTTCCTAAAATGTGCCGGTTTTGGTTTTCAGTGTTATGTCTCCAGTTGCTATTGTGAACATTTTTTTTCAGTTGTAAAACAATAAGACAGAAGAGGAGGAGTGGGGAGGGGGAGGAGGAGGAGAAAGAGAGGATGAGAAAGAGGAGGAAGAGATGAAATTGTGAATCCAAAATGTAAGTTGAGGTTGGCACAACCAGAAGCTGTTGATCTGACTGCCTTGCCTATAGGCAGAGGCCATGACAGAGGAATTGAGGGAGTTAAATGACATTCCAGGGGCTACACTAGGGAAGAGTGAGCCAGCCAGGCAGTCACATCACAACCACTTAACTGAGAGCACTGCTGTATAACCAGACATAGCTAATACATAAATCTTAGGTATCCATATACACATATTCTTAACTGACCTTGAGTTAAAGGTACAATGTCAGTTTTTCAAAAGAGCAAAGGATATGATAACTTGGGAAGCAAAATTAAAAAAAAAATTATAGAAAACGCAAAGACAGTGGTAAAGTAAGGGTCAGGAGTCCACTGAAAACACACTTGACCTGTCCCAATTTTACTTACAGGAATGTTGATAAATACAGAATCAAATTCCGTCGCTGTCAGAAATCTTTTCAAAGGTACCATGAAATACTAACAGGAAAGAAGAGATAAGTCACTTCAATTGAACATAACTTTGCCTAATCTATATAATGATTTTATCAACCAGCATTTTCATTAAAAGTTATTTATTAGCATTACAAACACAAATAGTAAATATTTTTTCTCTATATTAAAAACTTTCCATTAGACAGCTATGAAGACATAAATAGAGGCTGAAGAGATGGCCAAAGCACTTGCCACACAAGCATAAATATTTACATTCTGATCCCCAGAACCCAGGAAAAAGCTGGGCAAGTAACAGCCACTTGGAAAAGCAGAGTCTCGGATACTTGGAGCAAGAAGACAGCTAGACTACATGCAATCAATGATCTTAGGCTTCAGTGAGACACTCTGCCTCAATAAAGGAAGTAGAAAATAATAGAGAAAGACACCTAATGTCATTTCAAGCCTCCACTCACATGTATCCAGATGTGCACATACATGTAAACACATACACATGTCCATGCATACTATACACACACACATATATAAATACAAGATGGAATGTTTAAATTATTAAACAAAATACTTCTAAAAGTTAGAAAGGATGCTGTTGACCAAGGAGGTAAACAATGGCAGTGCTCTGAAGATGTATTTGGGGCTCATGTACAGCATCCCCCCAATTCTCCAACACAGATGCTTGAGGTATATAATGTACTTGCAAACTTTTCACACCATTTCCATTCATTACTTGAGACTTTAGCACCAAGCCTGTACCTCCCTTTCATTGTGAGCAATATCAGTATCTGTATAGGCGGCCCATCTAGGAACTTGGCCTGCCGGTGCCTTTATTTCCAAGAATTGTGAGCTCAACTCTCAAATCATGATTTGTCTCAAGGCATTGTCATTATCAACAGCTGTGCATGCTTCTCGGATTAGTCTCAAGCAACCATCTCTCTGAACCCTATATCTAGTGCATGAAGTTCATTTTTTTCAAGAAATTCCCTAACCTTACTGTGTCCAGTTTACCGAGTCTCACCCCCTTCATGGACTCTCTCTTCTCCCTACCCAGTTTACAGCCCATGAAACACTGTCCAAAATCTTTCTCTCCTCTTCCTCCTCCTCCTCCTCCTCTTACTCCTTCTCCTCCTCCTTCTTCCATTATGTTTTCCTAGATAAAACAAACCTTTGACTATATCTAGCTTGCCATATATTTCATAAATCCACAGACTATTGTGATCATTTAATAGTAAATAAGACCACAGAGTACAATGGGATCCATAAGACCACATGTCCACACTGTTTCCTAATCAACTGTCTATCTCACTTTCCTAAGCAACCCTTCCATGTCTCCTCTTTTTTTTTTTTTAATCAACAAAACAAACTTTTACCTGGTTCTCTTTTTCTAACCTCTAAATGTGGGAGTCACAGGGGTGGCCTCAAACCCACTCCCTAAAAGCATGCCTTTCCTGAAGTGACCTGATTTAGCACTACAGCCTAAGGGCTCCATCCGTATACAAATCCAACTTTCCTATCAATGTAAGACTTACATCTTTAATATCTACTGCAATACATCCAATGGGAGGGAACACAAGTTAACATGCCCAACAGAGTCATGACTCCCTGCTTCACCATCTGCACATTCTCACAGGCCAAATTCTAGGATCCTCTGCCTACATCATCAAACTCTGTTGGGTCTAATTTGACAAATTATTTCCAAAGTCTGAGCCTTCTGGATCTCCTTGTGTGCCACGACTTCCTGTCATCCTGATAATTATAATCCTACTTTTCTCCGACCTCCCATTCTTGCTTCAGAAGAGCCAGAGTGCAGTGTTAAAGGCATAAATACCTTTACTTCAAGTCTGCTCAGAGCTCTAGCTTTTGCCCCTATATGACCTGGTAGTCCACCAGTTCTCTGACCTCTTTCTCAGTCTCCATACATTCTATCCACCACACTGGACCACTGCTGTTCCACAAAGCCTACGTTGACAATTCCTCTATCAGAGAACCTTTCTCCTAGAACTCTCATCACAAGACCATATACATGGCTTGTGCCCTCAACTTTCTCAGCTGATGAACTATGCACCGTGCTCTTACGTAGAGGTCTTCTGCTGTCAGCCTTTATATGGTACCTCAAGCCCATGCCCATCATTCACTCATTCTGACTTTTCTTCAGGTAACTCCACACAAAACTGGCATACGTATTTGCTCCCAGCCTAAATTTGGCTATGATACAGAAAGTGCCAGAAGAACCTAGAGTCTTCCTGTCTTGGCTGCTATAACATCAGTTCTTAAAACAGGGTCATTTCGATGTCAGGATAGCAATAAATAGTAGTATAATGTATAAATCTGCTTTGATATCTTTATTTTTCTTTGGGAGGCTTTTATTGAGACATAATTCATGTTTCTCACAACCCAACTATTTCGTTTGCAATCCAATGGTTCTTAGACATTCAGAGCTATGCAGCCATCACAATCAAATTTAAAACTATCTCATTAAACATTCCACAGACATTAGTGGTCATTTGGTCTTTCTCTTGCCAGCCAATCTACCCTCCGCAAACACACCTCTCTTCCCTAAATCTCAGGCAATTGCTTTTCTGTGTGTCGTCTGTCTATACATTTGCCTATTCTGGGTATAAATGATTAAATACTCTTCCTTTCTAATATAAGCATATATGCTTTAACTACTATCCCTACCACCCAAGGTCATATTAATCCCAAATTCTACCTGCTACTTGTATGACTTCATTGTTTTTAGACTGTACCTGTAAGTGAGTCCATGTGGTATTTTGAGCCTGTCATTCTGTGCAAATCTTAGAATATACATTAGCAGACACACACTGTAAAAGGAGTTGGTCTAGCACATAGATTATGCAAGGCAACCCTGAGCTTTGAGACGTGATGACTTACTTTTTCTATTGACTCCAAAGTTTCTGTGTATTTTTCTTCTGTCTGCCTAATTTCTGCTAGGCAACAACTCCGTATATCATTTTCTTGTGATTTCTGCAGACAGAAAAGTAAAATAAAAACTATTTAGGTGAGTTCACAAAACAATTTACCCAGGAAAATATCAAAATCTGATTCCCTTACACTTTCCATCCTAACAAAACAACTAAAAGGCATGCTTAGCTGCATTTGTGACATATTTTGTTGGAGCTTTTTTTTTTTTTTTTTTTTTACAACACTGTAAATGAAAAGGTTTTAAATGATTTAAATAAGCTTTTGAAATAGATATTCTGCTTAAATCAATGCACTTCTTTTATTCAAATGTTAATGAATGTGGTAACAAATAGTCTAAGCATTCATAGACAGCAGATTTCACATGAACTGTAGAAATGACTATAAAATAGCAACAGCTTACTGGTAGGGTACAGGCCTAACACATCAATCATCAATAACACACACACACACACACACACACACACACACACACACACACACACACACACACAAATCCATCAAATATTGTTTTTACACAATATTTGATTCTTTCATTGAGTGTTAAAATACAGCATAATGTTAAGGTCAGAGAATCACAGACAAAACAGAATTCAGTTCTGATAATGTTTTTGTTATTAGCTTTATAAATAAGCTACTAAGTTTCTCTGTGACTTGGTCTTCACTTCTGTGAAAGAGAATTACAGCACTAAGCCTAAGGAGTGGCAAACTGACTGAAGCCAGTAACAGAGTGTTCTACATCTTCACAAGGAATCTCCATTATTATTGCTCTTAATCATAGCCCATAGCAACCACCTAGAGCTGTGAAGTGGGGAAGCGTCCTCGGGTGGGAGGAGACCCTGAAGATCTGCTCCACCAAAGCAGGTGGTTACTATAGCGCTGCATGAGAGATGCACCTGAACGCACCTCTGATGCTGTTGCCAGGGTACCTCCCATACACCAAGTTGAGCCCACAGTGATTATCATTCCTGAGCTAACGAGTAAAAAGGAACTGCCACTGACATATTACATTTAAATTGGAAAACAGGTATGTTTTAGAAAAGATGCATGCTGACAATTATAATTGCAATTACAATCTCATGATTTCCTGGCTTGTATCCTATTGCCACTCTGCCATTACTCAGCACTGGCCTCCGAGATTCAGTTCCCTCACTAATGAAGGAAAGGATTAGACCACAAAGTCCTGCAAAATTAGAAAACAAACAAACAAACAAACAGACAAACACGAATGCATGCTTGAGTCTACAAATAAATGATATGTTACAAGCAACAAGGATTTTTTTATTAAGTATTCCAACGAAGTTAGTAATTATGTTAATTAGTCTTCTAACTAATTGCCTTCCTAATATACTACTTAGAGCTACTTCATAAACAAAACGAGTAAATGCCCTACAGGTTGCTGGGCTTCCTCTGCCTTCATCAAGTCTTCATAGACTTCTCCGCCTTCATCCTCCCCGTACACACAGTCATAGAGGTCTTCTTCATCCTCCACACGGGTTTCACTGAAACAAGGAAAGCAGTATAAAGGTCGTACTCTAGCACACAGCGGATGCTACACTGAGACGTGGCCTACAGGCTTCAGTTCACAGCAGACTGAAATCTTCCCACTGACTTCAGCAGAAAATGCAGAGAAGAAGGAAACTGGAATTCATAGAGACTGTCCAGAGGTTCCCATTACAACTCTGTCCCTTCACATTATCCCAATGACAAATAGCAGAATCCAGCAACGGGGAAAACGCTAATGAAAACCTAACTGGCTATTTACTTTCATTGAGCTGTATTAATGATCATCTTGCAGGTAGTCACAGCTCTGATTTTCTGAGTACCATCTGTCATATGGATATGGTTTAGTATTTGATCTATAAAAAAAATGACAAATCTGGAAGACCAGAAAGTTACCAGACTTGTCAAAGGCAGAACATAGTCTATAGCAGAGCCTCAGTCTTTAAAACAAGTTTGTTTTACACTGATATGTTGACAGCTTCATTGCTCTGCCTCCCGATTGCAGTATTATTGTATGGATTCGGTTTCATTATGTGCATAGTGTGGGGAGAGCACAGTTACGGAATAGTTGACATAGTAGAATGTTTGATAACAGCATCAGCTGCTATAACATTATTATAACCAATTCAGTTCTTTTCAGATAATGCTTCTAGAAGCCCATTTAGAAGATACATATACATCTTTCTATAGCCAAACTGCCTTTATCCGTGTTAACTGTATTTTATTTTTAAAGGAGGGGACAGATATATAAATATTTAAAATATATTTTAAAGTCATTAAATACTGCATAGTGGTTTCCTGAAAATATTTGTTCTTTCCAGTCCCCCATGAGCTCTTGGACCCATGGCTGACCAGGGCAGTGTCCCCAAACCCCTCCTGTGAACCATCATCATGGTCAATCTTGGCATTCTGTCCATTTTATGTCTGCCACACTTCCCTCAGTCTTCTCTCCTACTAACACAACCCAAAGAATGGCCTTAACCAACCCAGAGATGTTGCAATGAAACAGTACGGCTCACTGAGAAAGAAATTCAGCCCTTTATGGGCTGAATAAATGGATGGCCAGCCCTGGGCACCTCCTCAGCCTGTGCCAGGTGAATGTTATAAATTGATACGAACAAAAGTAAGACCACTGTGACTGTGTCATTCTACAACTTGGAACATTTTTCAAAGCTGGTACAATCACAGGCTGTTTGTGTTTGTCGTGAAAGATTATTTGGAGGCATCTGACAGAAGTGAACTGTCAAAACCCAGAGAAAAGGAAGGTTCTGAAGCTAAAGGAGAGAACTGAAGCTTGAGAGAACTGTGCTCTGAGAAAAATTCACTTCAGAAATACTTGTCCACCCACCTACCCATCTGCTCATCCATCCAGCAGGTATTTATGAAGAACTGACTGAATTCCACGCTTTATAAGATTCAAGACATATGGATCAAAAACTCTCCCATTGAAGATCTGGACCAACATGTAAAGTCATCTAAAGTGATGATCTGAGTTTGAATCTCCAGAGCCTGCATAACATGTTAACACATCTGTAATCCTGCAGTTCTACAGTAAGATTGAACCCAGAGACAAGAGAATCTCTGGATGTCTGTGAGTCAGCTAGCTGCACTGTTGTGTGTAGCCTCAAATAATGTTAAGAGGCAAGGTTGCTGTCTGCCCTCCAAACACACACACACACACACACACACACACACACACAGACACACACACACACAGGACCCATGCACCACACGCACACATGACTGCACAGATACATTATGCATACACATCCTGCACAACACACAAATACACATAATTTGGCTTGTATGGAGAACAGCCCATAAACACGTAACTCTTTGTAACAAGGTCAATGAATGAGCGAAAGGAGCAGGGAAGAGTGAAAATAACTAAAGAAAGTGAAGGAAGGCTTCAAAGAGGTGTCATGGCTGAGCTGAACTAGGAATATGTAGGCTTGGTCAGCAAATTTCTGCTGCAAAAAGACTATATTCCTATCTTAATGGAACTCCAGGGCCAACCAGCACAGCACACACACACCCACCACAAATGAGAAAAGAGACAGTGTTTCTGAAAGGGCACTAACAGGAAGGTTGGCACCCCAAGAACCTGGGGGTGCAGTGCTTAACAACCCCTTGGGGCATTATGCTGGACCACTGGAGGGCGGAGCTGAAACAAACCTGTAAAGAGCACTGCGTGATGAATCAACCTTAGCTGGGGTAACTAAGAGCCAACAGGGGCTTTATAGAGGAGAGAAGGTGGGAAGACTGCAGCCAGGAGGAACCAGAGCCTAAGAGACCAACCACTGTGAGGCTGGGAGCAGTAACTGCTGTTGAGGAGGGAGCCGGGAAAAGTCAGGATCCTAACATCAGGTACAGAGACCCTCTGGAATTAGTGAGAGAGGAGAAAGAATTAAAGATGCTTTTCAACATTGACTTGAACATCGAAGAGTCAAGCCATGTTGGCTGCTCTGTGATTCCCATAGCAGGGCATTTGGTGGACTCTGGATAGGACACGGTGGGACAGTCAGGTTGGTCTGAGCACTTCGTTTCATTCTGTCTTGGGAGAGGGTTGAGAACGGAGTCTCTGTATGCAGTCCTGGTGGTCCTGTGTCTGGGCATTTCGTGCAACCCATCAAAGGGCAGGAAAAAGTCAGCTGAGATCAGGAGGGAGCTAACTAAAACAATCAAACTTAGGAAGCGGCTGGGTCTGGGCTCTGGCTAGAAGCCAAGCGGACTGTGACATCCATCCCCCCGACACTTTGAACTGAAGGCCTCCTCCTACCTGACACCTAACATTCCCTCAAACTAAATCTCACCTAACAGTATCTCTAAGCAAAACAATGTGGGCAAAGGCTATATAAAAAAGTAATGGGTATTAGTGAGCATCAATGGGTTCAGCGACCACATGGGGATTTGAAAGGGACATTATCACAGCTCTATACGGATTATGTTGTTCCTGGGAATCTGATTACAAAACCGGTAGCCTTCTAGTTATTTTATAAAAGACCATTTCTAAATTAATCAAATAATCAGCATCCATCTTACTTGATGGCAGTGAGTTCTTGGAAGTTTAGAAGCAGGAAGAAACTATCCTCAATGGACATTTAAAATATATGACTTCAAAGCTACTCCAAATGCCACATAAAATAGACAAAGCTGCCGGCTGCCCATTATTATGGCTGGTGGCTCCCAGAGCAATCTGGTCTCAGGACAGCGAGTAAGAGCCTGTCACTCCAGGGTCTGAAACATCTAGGTTCAAAGACTACTCTGTATGATATCATCTCTAAGGAGTTAGTTTTGTGTACAAATTTGGTTTCTTTTTCCATATAGATTCTAATAGTGGGAACTTGACATAGTAGTTACATGAGATGATGCACAGAACATGTTCGCACACAGATGAGCACACAGCACACTCTCACTGGTGAATGATTAGACAGCTCAACCCTAACACATAATGTCCGGCAAATAGTAGATGTCTAATAGTCTTTTGGCTTATTTATATGCAGACACCAGACATAGATTAGTCACCTTTCATTCTTCTCCTTTTTTATGTATAGGTGTCCGGGATATAGTTGCATATGCATATGTATGTTTGCATGTGTGCGGGTGTAGGTATGTGGCATATGTGTACAGCTGAGTATGTGCAAGCGTATGTACAGGCCTGACGTTGATGTCTGGAATCTCCTTTGATTGCTCCTCCACTTTATTCATTGAGGCAGGGCCTCTCAATCAAATCCAGAGCTCAGCCATCTGGCTAGTCTCATTAACCAGCTTGCTCTAGAGGAACCTTCTGTCTCTCCTTTCTAAGGTTACAATTACAGGCAAGCTGCTATGCCTAACCACTACCTCACAGGGGTTCTGGGAATCCAAACTCAGATCCTTTGGCTTGCCCAGCTGCATGAACTACTGAGCCATCTCTCCAGCTCATCGCATTTTAAAGTTCTAAGAATGCAGACATGCACAAAGTTCTTGTGTCACTGCCTGGGAATGGAGAGACAGGCAGTAAGTGGAGAGAGCCAACCTTGTCCTAGCCAGAAATAAAGACTCTAAAAACATAGTATAAGGTAAGGGTGTGGTGGCTATTTTCCCCAGGAAAGGTCTCTCTGTGAAGAGATGCCTAAGAAAGACTGGGGAGGGGCCAGTAATATGAGCAGATAAAGCAGTCAGTGTGGGACAGCAGATTCTCACAGATTCCAGGAATTGCCCTTGGACCGTAATCCATCTCTTATAATTCTGTGCAAACACACCTGATCTATATCATAAGGTCTTTGAGGAGAGAGGATCATGCTTTATATCTATCCGTAATCTGCACAAGCCACTCAATCAGCAGAAGATAATCAGCTGCAAGACCTTCTGCCTTTCCTGACTATTAAATAATAAAGCCCAGAGGATCCTCGGCTCGGGATAAGCGCCATCTGCCGACATTTCCAGGAATAACACCAGCTGCATCCATCCTTCCTGGTGCTTAAAATACACCCACTCTCTGTCCTACAACTCCAGTAGTAAACTTTATTTCTTTTTTATTATTTCCTAATTGTGTGATTCCAGTTTTATCTACGTCTGTATTATGTCTTTGAGAAACTTCAAGGTTTACTTCTCTGCAGTAAGTTTCTCTTCCGTGGAACACAGAACAAGAACTAAAGCCAGCTGAGGTATATTTCTTATGGAACTTTGCATCATCACTTTAAGGACAGATAATTCTTATCATGCCTCACTTTCACCCTGCAGAGAGCTTGTTAGAGTTCACATCTATGCTGAGTACAAGTATGTACAGCGGCTAAATTGCATTGAAAATGTCCCACATACTCTATCAAGTCTGGAAGGCCTTTGTAGATGTCTTCATTGCTCACACTTTCTTCAGTGGGGAACGGCCTAGGAAGGGAGGGAAAACATGGGAGAGTGAGCATTCAGAATGAGCATTTACCTCTAATTAAATAGCAAATTTTCCTGCCATTCAAACAAGTCATCATAGTTAATGATTTCAAGGGTTTCCCCAGAAGTGCTTGCCCGGCAGCTGTGCCTGGGGTTCCCCTGGGGAGATTGTAACACCTGCTACCCTAAATCAGCTCCAGCCTGACAGTGAGTCCCTGCAGACACGTGTGCAGCTGGGGACATGCTAATGTGATCATCTGATCTTCCACCTGCCACATACCTGCAGGGTCACCCCATGGCACCCACCACAAAGCCCAGCTCAGGGGAGGGACCAGCCTTGGCCATGCTCCGCCTCCAGCTGTAAGAGCTGACAAAGACTGACAGTAAATTGTCTTTCATGGCTCTGATCACTAGTAAGGATGAAGATTATTAATAGACAAAGACATCATACATATGGCTTTGACCCTGGCAGATTTCCCTAATCAGCATCAGAGTATTTAAGTTGTTTTTGTTTTTGTTTTTAATCCAAGTTTTGGAGAAATGAACATAGTAGACTCCAAAGAGACTGGAGAGTTGTTTTTGTCCTGTGTTAAAAATAATCCCACTCTGATTTTTCTCCACCCCTAATTATTGGGCATCTTTGTTTGGCTCATAACATGTTTCCTTATGATTATTATGAAAATAATGCTTTAAAAATACACCTAAAAATTACCATAGTAATTAGATTACAATAACAAATGCCCCACTCTTTGATATTAAGCATTGCTTCTTTCATGTTTATAAAAAGGATCCATCAAACAAACACTAAAGAGTTTCATTGAAAGTCATACTTTTGTTATATTTTTATTACTTAAAATCATTTTAACTTTGAATATATTATGAATTAATTTAATACTTAAGATAGCACAGGGACCTAGATTTTTTCAAATAAATGAATATGCATAACCAAGCTTTCAGGATTGTTCTTTTGTAACACAGGCACATTTCATTGGGTTTTTGTATCTATGCAAGTTCACTACCAAGAATCATGGTACGGTACTGTGAATGTGACAAATTTTAAAAGGAAAACAGACTTCTGATGGGCATACTTTCAGAATCAAAAGGTCTTACAAAGCAGGCCATGCTTGTTTCAAAACCTACTCCTTACGTATAATGGCACAACATCTCTATGGACATGGACAGCTACTACGTATTGAAGAGCAAATCAGAAGGAACTGAGGAATCAGCCAGCTGACAAGCTATTGCTACAGAAAACTGATAAAACATGGCCCATTTCTGAGAAAGGGTCTTCAGGATGTCCTCCCTGAGACCACTGTGGTTGCATCCAGGAACTGAGCTGCCGAGCCAGTGTGAACACTCCTTTGAGACAAACTTGGATTCCCACCCTCAGAATATGATATGACCTGGACACAAAAACATGAAGCCAAAAAGGCAGAGATAGAGGCTGACAAAGCCCTTCATTGATGGAGACTAGAACGCCTTGAAGAAATCAGCTATAAACACTTCTCTCTCCAGATAGCCCGGTTCTATCTTGTTCACTTCCTGTTTCTTATATTCTTTACTGACTGTTCCAACTTAAGTAAGAGGACAGAATCTAAAACAGAAAAATCTTGAAAAACAAACACATCTACTTCCATGCTTACCAACAGTACCTTATTCCTCTGCATGGAGGTGACAGAGATAAACAATCTGCTTCTGAGTTTTTCATTTCTTACCCCAACCTTCCACACACATCCTTCTGTATCTGTCATTTAATGCTTGCCTGATCATCCCTTAAACTCATAAAAGTTGTGAGTTATTGTTATTGTCCCTTCTACAGGAACCAAATACATTATTTTTTTAAATATTTATGTACTTAAACATTTGCATTTGTCTTAATGAATTATACATATAGAAATGCCGAGGAATTTTTTAAAGAGAGCCATAACCAGTGACAGCCACCAGCAAACTGAGAACAATGCTCGACCGTCATGTCTTACTCAAGCCTATGAATAATAAGTTCTTAATTGCTCAATAAATCTCGAATGTGTGTGTGACACTTAACGCACAAAGAGCTTTGCAAACAATGACCATTCAGGAAATAACATTGCATTGAACTACATGGGAGACAGGAAGCACAGAGACACAGACTTACCTGATTCCTGTGGCCAAGGCTATTGGTGTTCGGGATAACCGAGATAATGTTTCTATAACCTGAAGAAAAAAAAGATGTTTATTGAGCATGTACTTAATAAAGTTTAACACTTTCCTCAAAAGCAACAATTTTCCCATTCAATATTAACAATGATGAAAAAAATATAAATTTATAGATTCAGAAAGAATAGAATGGGAAGAGTCATGACTGGAAAGCTTAAAAGCTCAGATAATACACCTGTGTTCCGGTTCTTTTAATTTTATGACTTAAAGCAGATTACCAATACATGTGAGGGACAGTCCCCTTCCAGTAAAGGAGAGAGCTAAATGCATTAACCCCAAACATCTAGTACCTTACACTGGAATATCTTAAAAATCAAATAAATCTGTATTCCTCAATGTAGTATCCACTATGTATGTAAAACTATTTAAGTTGAAGTTTGTTTTAAAATCATACGTTTTATTTCCATGCGTGAACTGGCCTGGTTCTAAGCACACAGTCATCACAGTCTGTGTTAAATTTTGGACCACACAGATATTACATATTTCCCAGCTCAGCAAGCATCACTGAGCAGCAAAATGGTTGAGCGTGCCAGCTCTAGAGCCTGGTCACACAAGATCAAATCTGGGTTTCACATTCATTAGCCAGTTAATTTTAAGCAACCGCCAAAACTCACTAGTTTTGGCTTCTTCCTCTAGATAGGTCTTCAAAGAATAATGATCATTAGACTATTGTAAGGATTAAATAGCACAGGGCAGGTAAAATGGTTCAAAGGAATGGTGCATTCAGGAATTTTTCCACTCTAATTACTTTTGATTATGTATTTTTAAAACTCCTTATGAAGACCTTCAGCATGTAAGCCCAAGTGTGCCTTGCTAACAGTTTTAGCATCTGTATTTAGTAATCTTATTCTTCTTTCAGTCATTTAACAGACTCAATGAGGAAACTATCTAGATCCAGAATGCACTTTCTCATTAACTGCATTCTTTATGATAAACGTGGCTCAAACTCTCAAAATCAAGCTCAACAAAGAAGGGTCTGCTATGTGATTCTTTTTGAGTAAGAATGGTGGTGGGGTAAGATGCATCTGTCTGGATTGAGGTAGCCTGAGCTCCAGGACAGAAAGATGAGCAAGGGTCTCCATCCCTCAAAGGAGCCTCTACAGGGTACCAGACACATGGATGGCATCTCAAAACTCCTGGCCCAGGAGTGAGCCTATTGGGAGCCTTGTTCACTCTGGTGACCTCCCCTCTGTACAACAAAAATAAGAAGAGCTAATTAACTGCTGAGTGAAGTTACTGGAGGAAAAGGGGAATGTTCATCAAATGGTTGTGGAGGTTTTATTACACAAAACAAAATTAACTACACATGAAATTGTAACATATTAACTAAAAATAGCAATGTCCTGTTGTCAATGATTCTTGAAAACTGTGGAAAGAATGGGTGTGGCATGTTAGTACTAAAAAAACTTGAAAGTAGAGAGGACACACGTCAGTCGGTTCTGTTTAGACACCCCACAGTGCCTATGCAGCTCAAAACAGCATGTTCTATACGACATGTATATAGACTTGCTAGCCCTAACCCTAGTCCTAACCCTAAACACAGCAATGAAATCTTATTCCTGCTACTTTAATATGCATCCCTAAACACAGCAATAAAATCTTATTCCTGCTACTTTAATGTACATCTTAATGGCACTTTATTTTGTTCTTTGGAGATACTTGTATAATAATTGTAGATTTACAAAACACTTCACTTCCTGTCTTTTATCTGTCAACACTCAGAATAACTACAATCTTTTCCCCACCTGTGTGCCTCCCCCATCACCACAGAAGGGAAGCTGGAACTAAAACCCAAACATAAAACATACAGCTTGATTTGTCATGCAAACAGCCACCACTAGAGGGAGCCAGACGATAGTCTATTACCTTAGTTCTGCTGAACACCTTAAGCACACTTTGAAAATTTGGCTAACGCCTATGATTTAATGATAATTACTTATTATATTCAATACTAGAAGATAACACAGATAAATTCATGGGACAGAAGGATGGAAAGAGTACATGGTGAACTTACAATGTGCTGTGAGACCCCTCACTTTTATGTCTATCCTCTTTCATATACAGCATTCTAATGTTAAGTTTACCCAAAACAAATAAAGGCTGTTTAGTCAATGTGGTGTTTTTAAGAACAACATCTATCCTATAAAGACAGTGTTTACAGATTGAGAACAGACAAGTAAACAAATCAGTGCCAGATTCTTAAATCCCCTGTATGGATTCCCTGGCTTGGCTTGCCCTTCTGAAGCGTATAGACAAGAATAGTTATAAAATAAAATAAAATAAAATAAAATAAAATAAAATAAATAAAAATAAAACAAAACAAAAACATACCAAAAGACACTAAAAAGCTTTTGTCTCATAAAATATGTTGATTTTTAAATGATTACTTCAAAATAATAAATTGTGGACATGATTA
Organism: Arvicanthis niloticus; assembly: GCF_011762505.2. Lineage (NCBI taxonomy): Eukaryota > Metazoa > Chordata > Mammalia > Rodentia > Muridae > Arvicanthis > Arvicanthis niloticus. The sequence goes on along the minus strand of NC_047661.1, from coordinate 88,548,026 downwards.
CCAGAAAGGGGGGTGTGATGGTAAGGACGCAACCACAGTGAGCTACAGTGACTCCATGTCTGGGCGGACCTCTCATACCCACATCCTCTGTCTCCACGCGTAAGGAAACGCGTTTGTAAAGAAGTCAAGGTTAGATTTGGGTTAACATTAATTAGATCTAATATGTGGGGAAGGGGGAGAAGTGAGCAAGGCCCCTCATTACCACATTAAACTGGAGATTACATCCCAGAAGCAGTAGGATCATTGCGAACATTTCGGGAGAGCAGAGACCAGGGTTAACTGCATTAGTGAACGAGTGAACAGAGGGGACAGGAAGTCACGAGGAGCAGCCAGGAGCCAAGAGTCATGCAGGGATTTTCTCAGTGGTCCAAGAGTGCTCGAAGACAGCCACAGTGAGACCACGAGAGGTGACCTATAAGATGTCCTTGGGAGCCTTGGCTGAGCACCATGAAGGCTGAGGGGGGAAGAGGAGCCTCAGTAACACAGGAGTGTCCATTCAGATGCTCGCCTGGAAAGCCTAGGTCAATGTCCCAAGTAGATTTGCTCAGGCGTCATCAGAGCTCCACAAGGCAGCCTGAGCCTCCACAGCGCCTTCTCTCTGTTCCACACCCGTCCCAACCTGAATCTCACGCGTCCTCTCTTAGACAGTGGCTATAGCTCTGTCTTAAATGTCAAAATCGGCTTTTAATCTTTTCTGAAAAGAACTTGAGTTTTCAGGCACACGCCTTTAATCCCAGCACTTGGGAGGCAGAGGCAGGCGGATTTCTGAGTTCCAGGCCAGCCTGGTCTACAGAGTGAGTTCCAGGACAGCCAGGGCTACACAGAGAAACCCTGTCTCGAAAAACCAAAAATAAATAAATAAATAAATAAACTCGAGTTTTTTTCAAGTTAATGAGTTGTAAAGGAGTGTAGATTACAGAATATGATCCTACCTCAAAAATATAAAGCTGCTTTAAAAATCTTTCTAAGATTTTTCTAAAACATGCAGAGTCCTGCTTTGTCACTAGCAATCAATCCCAGCCATGCCATCATGCATAAATGCACTTTATTCATCTTAATGCCGTGTGACACTCCAGCATATGTAAGGAATCTAATGATTCTGCCATTTCCCCCATGAGTGAGCGGCTACCATGCTCTGCTACAAAGCCAGCTCTCATCACCCTCTCCAGATGCACACTCGGTTACACGCAGGTTCTGCTGCAGGAAGGATGGCAAAACGGGTGCCTGCTCATGAGAGACAGAGAGGAGCGTTCTTTAAACTGCTTACACGAACTTACACACTCTTGAGGGACAAGCAAGAACAACGCAGCCAGGCATTCCACTGATAATTACTCTCCTCTCCAGCAATGGAAAACACAGCCAGGGCAGGCAATCCAAACTGCTTCCAAAGTTTGATTTTCCATAAGAGTCACCGGACATAAACTATCTGCTCATCCTCACCCCCAACCCCACCACCCATGAGTGAAAGAGGAATGCTTGTCCTGCAAACATCACTGAAGATGCTGGACCACACGGGTCAGAATGTGTAAAGGGCTAGCCTAGCGCAAGTGAAGAAACAATGAAGAAGTGAAGAAGGGCCTCACAGCAAGTTTACAGTAGGGATGGGAAAGAGATGCCCAGATTCTCAACCATAAAGCAAAACAGCAGGTGAGGTCCTTTCCCTTCTTCTGTTTGGCAATGACTTTTCATTGGTCAGAGCTATTTGACCAATTTGCCAGTTTGATAGCTATTACTGAACCAAAATTCAATACTGAACAGAGACAAGCCTCCCATTTTTAAACTCTTCTCTTCAAGAGACCTCTGACAAGATGGTACTCTTTACTTATCTGGCACATCAGTGTCACCGTTGTAACTTGCAACTGAAGCAACAAAAAAGCCATTTCTGCAGGAGCACTGCCAAAGCTCCTTGGATGCTCTTGGGTTAAGGAAGACACAGTCACAGAGAATATGAATAGCTGAAAGAGACTATGGGGCCCAACATGCATATCAACCCCAAAAATACTATTTATGAATGTACCTTCCTGGTTTTTCTAAAGTATTCTATCTCTGAACCAATAGCTGCGTTGAATAAGAATTCCTGGAGCGGTGATTTTTTACAGAGGGGTGAGCTGTGCAGAGGCAGTCAGGGATTACAGGTTTGGGCCGTGAGTGCAAACCCAGCTTGATAGTTTAGAAGGGTTGTACAGCACCACATCCTCGAAGCCCCATAGCCCAAGTGAGCAGCTGCAGCTTGAGACCCAGGTGTGGCATCAAGGCCCCCACAGGCTCAGGGCAAATGCCCTATGGAATAGAGACAAACATAGGGTCTAAAAGAGGTAACTGGGAACAGGGGCTTTGGGGTGTTGCTCTGGGAGATTCAGACAAAAGCACTGGCATTGAAGCAGAGGCCAGCTGCAATCTAAAGGCAGCCAAGGGAACTAGAATGTTACTCTTAACTCCAGATTCTTGACAATGAGGCCCAGTTCAAAACCCAGCCAGATGGTGAGCTGCAGATTAGCAATATATTTCACCTCCAGTCTCCTAGGAAATCAAAAGAACTCATTACATTAATTTTCTCTGCAATTCCAATTTCACACAGTGAATTACCCCATTAGGATACGCTGCAGCTCAGCGTCACTTCCAGCCGCATGTTTCAGAGATTTCCTTGAACGCTGGCTGTTGCTTTGTCAGTTTTGCCTGCAGGATGCTGTCAGAAAGAATGCTCCTAGCACCGTCTCCATGGACCAAGCAAAGAAATATAGCCAGAGGAGATAGACAAGCATCCTTTCTGATCTAGATAAACTTTCGGAAATGAGTTTCCATTGTTCTTGAGAATGGTGTATTTGTATAGCCTTAATGGTCAAAATTTACAGCATGTGCTGACTTCAATGATGGTCACAAATAAAAGGGTTTTTTTTTTTCTTTTTTGAATCACCATAATTGAACTTTTCAAGAGTAACTACCTCCTGTATGAAGAATGTGCCCTAGGCTTGTTATGTAAGCAGACTGGGAGTAAGACTTCCTTAGTTCAAATTCAGTATCCACCTCCCACTTAGTGGGTTAATACAGAACAGTCACTTGGTTCCCTTTCATATGTGTAACCCAAGTCTGTTGTGAAGGTAAGATGAAACAATCTGGGAGTATCCTTGTCTCAGGAGACACTTCTGTGCAGCTATGGTTCTATCCTCTGCCTTGTCAGCCTTGGCCCTCTACCTCCAAAGACCCCCAAGGAAGAGCATCTTTCCCTTAGAACTGACTTCCTCTCTCAGTGACCCGCCCAAATCCCACTCTTCTCCCCTCCATAGCTGAACAATCAAAAGATTTTCTAGAAGTCTTTCTCATATCTATGCCTTGAGATAGATAGATAGATAGATAGATAGATAGATAGATAGATAGATAGACAGACAGATATTTCTTCACTAGAATAACTGCCAATTTGTCTCTGACTTCTAGTTCATCTCTCATTAAATTCACCTTCTATCTGGCTACCATAGAGGTTGAACAATATTTCCAACAGTCATTGTGATGACCCTATCCCCAACTGAATGTTTACCTGTATCTCCCTTACAAAGAGCTGCAACTGCTGAGATGCACACTCTAGGGTCCCTACACTCTCTGCCCCTTCAGCCCGCTCTCCTACTTCTCTGACATTTGCCATACTAGGCCAGACCCAGCCACACTGTCTACTGTACTCCAAGCAGGTCCCAGAATCCTGCCCTTAGAACAGTGGTTCTCAACCTCCTTAATGCCCTGTCCCTTTAATACGGTTCTCCATGTTGTGGTGACTCCCCCCACCCCCAACTATAAAATTATTTCATTGCTACTTCATGACTGTAATTTTGCTACTGTTATGAATCATAATGTAAATACCCATGTTTGCTGATGATCTTAAACAATCCCCGTCAAAGGGTTGTTTGACCCCCAAAGGGGTTGTGACTCACAGATTGAAAACTGTTGCTTTAGACCAGGAAGGAATATAATATTCTCAATCTTATAATTTACACAAGGGTATTCAAAACTAAATGCTTCCTACTTAAAGATAGGTGGAGGGAAGCACATAGAGAACAATAGCACCAATGTTCTCACGCCAACTAAAAGACTGTGAGAAACATGTTTTATACAGTGTTCTATCACCCTGGTCCAAAGGCCTGGGAGTATCATCTGAATGAGAAACTCAACTGTCAATTCTCAACTGTAAAAGAAACCATTCTGCAAATGTGATTTGAAAGACATACACCCTGTCTTTAAGCTAGGAGTAAAGACAAGTTGCAAAGAGTATGGAGCAGCTTTAAACAAGTCCAGCAACAAGATTAAGTGGAGCATCAGGCAAGAAACAAGATTTTCTCCCAGCTCCAGGCTCCGGGCTCCGGGCTCCGGGCTCCGGGCTCCGGGCTCCAGCCCCACAGGGCTGCAGGAGAGCTGTGAAGGCTGTGGCGGCTGTGGTGGGCAATGTCATTACCACTGCTAACCAGTAAGTTCACTTCCCATGGGCATGGCCTGGTTCCTGTCTGGTCACAGTGTTAATGTGATCTTACAGAATTGGGGCGGGGGGGTTGTTCTGGATAGCTAAAAGGACTTGGGGAATTTTAATACATGTTCATAGCTGCCCCATGCATCATACAAGTGAGACCAAGTCATACAACTGACCAGGAAGGCAATGACTATGGCCACCTGAAAGGAAAGCATGGAGACTGCCAAAAAGGAGAGGCAATGCCAGAGTGATGGGGTCCCACAGTGGAGAAGAATGTGACCTTGATTCACAACTGGAGATACCTCACCTTCTCACCTTGTCTCAGCCTCAGGCACCTAAGGGAGAATAAGGAACCAAACATCTGCAAGGCACCTAGCAGAAGGGATGACTATCAGGACAGGAATAAAACGACACCCACACCAGCTAGCTCGCTAACACTGGTCATTCTATGACCTGCTTGAAAGTGCTCAATTTTATGTGTTCTTGAACAGTTAGAATGCAGGTAAACTAATTCATTATTATGTAGCCTCCACACCAAAGTGACGTCAGCACAAATACATAAGGCTCGCACATAACTTAAAATTTTTTAAAAGCTTCATAGAAAAACATTAAAAATTAATGTTATGCAAACATTTATTTGATATATGTGAAATAGTATTCCAACAGGCTATTGCTATGAAATTCAAGCCATTCTACATGGTTGTCTTTCCATAATCAATTTTCAAAATCTCACATGCGGTACGCAGTAGTTACAGTTCATCTCACTTCATCCCGGCTACATCTTGAGCACAGTGGTCACATGTGGCTAGCAGTTCCCATTCTGAAAGAGGCGTCTAGATGAAGCCTTTATGGTACTCAGATTGTGATGGCAAAGAAAACCATATCCTCAGAGACAAAAAGACTGGGCTGAAGACATCAAATGAATGTGACAGCCCAAACTTGGTGTGAGGCTGCAAACATGGCTCAGGGGGTGACGTGCTTCATGAGCAAGCATGAGGACCAGAGTTCATATACCCACCACCTAAAACACACACACACACACACACACACACACACACAGAGAGAGAGAGAGAGAGAGAGAGAGAGAGAGAGAGAGAGACAGAGACAGAGACAGAGACAGAGACAGAGAGACAGAGACAGAAGGAGGGAGGAAGGAAGAAAGGAAAGAAGGGAGGGAGGGAAGGAGGGAGAGAACAAAGGAAGGAGGCAGGGAACCCCCCAAAGACCCAATACAGTGAACTGACCACTCCAGATTTACTCTGCAGTAGAGCCAGAAGAGAGAGATAGAGATCTGGGAATGTGGTGGCTAGTCCTGAGAGGAGGAGAAAACTACCCCTCCATACAGGTCACACTTACTGCCTACTTCCCCCCATCCGTAAATGTCACTGGAACACTCAGCCAACCCAGCAAACATCTAGCTGGACACTAATAAAAACAGGATTTTCATGGAAACCAATTTGATCCGCCATCTTTTTTCTGTTTTCACTTTTATTAGTGTCAGCCATGGCTTGGGGCCAGACCTAAACACATCAAAACTCTTACTTTCAACTTCACATATTAATTTAAGTGGCTTTTTAAGATTCTCTTGGATTATGACTTATGCTAAAAAGCTGAGGGCTAGCTTTCACTCCCATTTAACTGTTCTTTGAGGTCTCTTCTCTTCCCACATCTTAGATTTTCCCCTTTTAAGTAACTGTCCCTGAGCTGTACACAGAGATATTTTTGAAATAGCACGACAATATCTGCGGCTTTAAAACTCTGTCACCCTGTGACCTTTAAATTCTCAGGAAGATATTTTCTTGTGACCCCAGAAGGCTTTTTTTTTTCTGAACCTCAGATATGTTTCAATGAGTGGGAAACACTTTCTAGTCACCAGCCACTCTGAGGATAAGTGATTAATCCAGGATCATCTGAAATTCCCTTAGGGTCTGAGTATTTACCAAGAACTGGATCAGAGAAAATAATCCTCTCAGAGGATGTAGAAAAGTAGCTCCTTGCTTAGGCTGTGGTACTGAGGGGAGGGGGTACACCACCCACCTGGCCTGCACTAAACGGGTAGAGTTGGCCACCTTCTTTTTCTCTGACATAATTTTTCATTTCATAGTCTGATTCACCTTGGATGAGCTGTTTTAATGGAAAGAACCTACTTAGATGGCAAGAAAATGAGAAGCAATATTCATTTCTTCCAAAGCTGCCTCTGAGAAACTTTGCAGCCATCTTTAAAGACAGACTATGACACTGGACACACCCAACATTCCTTCCCTCAGTCAGATGAAGCTCAGTTCCGTCTGCTCACAGACAGTCTAGGAATGGAACAGAACTTCTGCGTGGGCAAACACATGTATACAGGTGAAACCACTAAGATAACGTATGTCTAAACTGTCAGTTTAGCCACACCCTTGAAATGCTTACCTTGATGGTACTCAAATTATCCACTTTTATATCTGCTTTTAAATATCATAATTAAACAAATGCTTTGGACAGAGAAGCAGGGTGGAGCTGCTCAGTACTGAACCTACTGTATACTAGCTTCAACTCCATAGTCTGTACTGTGGTCTGTTATTACTTCCTTTTATTTGTATGATTGCCTGTTTTATTTTTTTTAACATTTATTTATTTTCTATGTATCTGTGTGGGCATACTCATGACAAAGTATGCATTTGTAGGGCATAGAACACCTTGTGGGTTCTTTTTCCACCACATGGTTTCATAGGACTGAACTCAGGCCATCATTTGTGGTAGCAGCTGCCTTTACCCACTGTGCCATCTCACTGGTTGCCCTTTTTCTTTTGATTATCCCATGTCTTACATTCCTCCAAAAAACAAATACCCTGTAAAAACATGAGGCATTCGAGAACATTCTTTATAAGGATGATCTTTTAGAATTCCTCCCACGGATGATGATAAACTGTTAAATTAAAAGGCAGAAACACCCTGAAGTCATACTCAAATATTATACCCGATTATAAACATCTGCAGAAAGAGTCTCTCAGTACCATGGAAAAGATCATTCGAACAGATATGCACAGTCCCCAGGTAATGCCCATGGCTTAGATCCTGATGTTATGGTGATCTGGCAAGAGGGACTTTCTGAGTTGGAGACTGAAAAGTAGAGACTGGGGAGAGTTCTAATAAGAAAATAAATTATGTTGGTTAGGAAAGGAAAATCTAAAAGATACACCAACCCAATCAAATCTCTGCCCCACTTGATCCTTACAGGACTTCTAACTAATCCCATAAAATTATAATTCTCATTGTTGGATATAGAAAAAAAACTCAGTAATTGCGTAATTGGTTAATTTAATCAAAGCAAGGCCAACAGAAAGATCTAATGGCAGTCTTTTCCAGGACATTCCCCCCCACACACACACACACACACTCACACACACTCACACAAAGTCCTCGGCATACAGTATTGTATCAAAGTGGCTTTTAAAAAATAGCTTTGCCAATATGACTGCCTCAAAATCTCACACCATCTACAGAGCTCTGGATCCTGGCTGCAGCCTCGCTGTGTTACGAGGTGGTGGCTGGGGTTCTCTGGGTCTCAGACCCACTCCTTCAACAATTGGTGGTTTCAGATGATGGAACTTAAATAATCAGTTTTGTCACCCTAATAAAATACCTTGAAGCTGGATATTTCAAAAGGTATAGAATTTTGCTACAAATGTGGGCACCTCTAGCCCAGCTCCTGGGAGGCTAAGGCAGAAGGAGCCTGTGAGTTCAAGAACATTCTGGGAGGCAAGGAATAAAGGGGAGAGAACAGAAAGAAGGCAAAGGAGGAAGGGTATTTACAAACAGCCTCAGAAGCTGAAGTCCAAGAACAAGCAACCTTGATTCCTTGGCCTCTGGTGAGAGCTCCCTTGGCTGTAACACATGGCAGTGGATGGCCAATAAACCAGCAGTGAATAGAGGTTAGCATGGGCTAGCCTCACCTACTAACAACTGACTCATTAGATAACTCACTCTATCAGACCACACTAAGCCTTTCAAAGGAGCATCCCCAATGACCTAACTTCCTCACATTAGCCCCGCCTCCTAAAGGTTCTACCACCTCAGCATCACCACACTGAAGAACAAGCTCTAGTAAATGAACCTCCGGGGAAATGAGTCCTATGAAAAGTTACAGGTTTCTAGCTTCAACTCTATCTCACGAAGTGGCCACAGCTCTGGGCCTCACGAGTGGGCCAACGGGGCACACTCTCACCAGTTCTGAGTCTTAAGGAATCTGTTCTTTTTGAAGCAAGACATGAACTGAAGCTGATGTGCTTGGCTATCTACATGTGTCCATAATCTCTACACTGGTATATGTGGTTACAGATTATTATGTTATGATGGAAATGTTCTAGTTTTTCTACCACAATGTTTGAATACAGGATTGTCTCAATACACCATGGCCACTAACTTTCTGGGCTCCAATTGCCTTTTAAAAATGTATAACTGCTTGGGACCAACAGAAGGATTAAATATCTGCAATAGAGCACCTTATGTGACAGGCATTTATAAAGCTTTTAATAAAAAGGCACAGTGACACATACCCTAAACATGCTACTAGGAAGCTGGGGGAGAGGTGTCATCACGAGCTCAAGGGCACCCTCTAACTACATATTTATAATAAGACTCTATCTTTTAAAAAATGAAAAATGTTTTAAAAATAGTTAAATGTATTATTTCTACTCTTTGGTTATTCTCTAATTTTTGCCTTAATTCTCAGGCAATAACAATGATATCATGAAGACGAACACATATTTTTTTTAAGTTCTATGATTTTTTTTAACATCTCAGATATTAAAATATCTGTCTCCTCTGTTGCTACACTAATAGTCCTCTGGAACTTTTATTTCAGCATAACTCACTGGAAAGTCTCCTTCAACAAAAAGGCCAGGTAGAGTAGATTCCCTGTGTTCATTAGAGCTTGGTGAATCCCTAAGTCACAGCGGTTCTTAGGACACTGTCATTGTTTCAAAGCCTAATGAAAACTCTGGAGAGAACACAACCAAACACCTCTCTGGAGGGAGAAGTCGTTAGTCAGTTTACGCTTTAAGATTTAGTTCTTATCTTTGTTTTATGTGCATATCTATCTGTGTATATGCCATGTGTGCACTGAGGTGAGCAGAGAGCATCACAACCCCTCCAGCTGCAGTTACAGACAGTTGTGAAGGACTCAGTGTGGGTTCTGGGACGGAAACTCAGACCTTCAGAAAGAGCAGCAAGCACTCTTAGCTGTGAATTGTCTCTCCAGCGTTTACCCTGGCTCCTGCCTTCTGAAAAGTGTTCAAGAAGGACTTTGGCCTTCCTGCCATGTGCACAGGAGGAAGCACACACACAAAAGGAAAAGCATGCTCAGAGCTGACAAGGCTGAGAGCATCTCTCTGGCTTTCCTGTGATTCCCAGCCCAGGGCTGCCAGGACATTCAAACGCTGCACACAGTGACACACTAGCAACAGCAGCTATCTAGTAAGGCACAGTGCTATGCAGTCTCAGTTTTGTTTCTATTCCTTGATGTCTTGTTTGGTTGTTGCTTTACTTATGAGATCCCACCACGCCCAGCTTGACATTTATATTATTTATATTACTATATTGTTGGTAATTGCTAATAAGTGCATATTAAATTTGTATTCATCAAAATATTTTAGTGAGAAATGCAAAAATGCTTTTGTATTCTTCGAGCAAGTAAATAGTTTTCAAGCTTTCTTTTTGTTGTCATTTAAATGACAATTGATCAGAAGCCATGTACTGAGAGGCTTTGTGAGACCCTGGCTGTCCTAGAACTCACTCTGCAGACCAGGCTGGCCTTGAACTCACAGAGATCAGCCTGTCTCTGCCTCCCAAGTGCTGGAATTTAAGGTGTGCACCACCATGTCCAACTCAGCCATTTCTTTTGAGATGGTTCTTTGAGAACAAGGGAGGATGCCTGCTTGTTTTTTTTCCCTTCTTTTCTAGTGAACGGAACATCATACTCAGTTATGAAAAGGAACAGCAAGTCAGCAAATGCCATTGTTCCCTCTAAACTCACACTCCTTGGAAAGTTACTAATAAAAAGCACGAATTGGGAGTTAATAATTCACAGAGATGCAATGGTCAACATTATCATAACAAATTTGGCTATTGTCACACTCCTGACAAACAATGACTAATTCAGACCCCAGATGTTTTCTTAAGAAAATGTTTCCAATATGCATATTTAATAGTGTCTTGAAATAGAGGTATTTCACAATATCCTAGAAGGCTTAGTTGACACACAACTTCTTAAAACTTTCAATACTAACACTTTCTAACTGTAACAGAAATATGGAACATTGCTAAGTGACATTACTCCTTTGAACGGCCTGCGTCCAAGGACAACTGTTGAACACAGGCATTGCCAAGATGAATGGTGATGATGTGCTGGGCCCCAGATGAAAGTGCATTGTTGAAAACATGCTCCTTAAATAACACAATCCAAAGCAGGGACACACATCCTGCTCTAAATTGCTTTTAAAACTCAATGCACAGTTTTTTAGAATAACATTTTTTAAATGGCAGTCTAGCAACAAAACTGCCAAGAAAAGGCAATTTATAAGTAATAAAACTAGTGAGCTGGAAAGTGGCCTGTTGTTTTAAACCATATGTCATGTGTTTAGTGCCCTTTCTCCAACTTCACAGTGAGAGACACTCCCATTTAAATCAGCTGCCCTGACAAGTCACTCTCAATTCAGAACTCTGAGACGCAGGCCCTGCTTGGGACTGTCTATATCTGCTCCCATCATAGAAGCCCCTGTAGCCCTGGTCCTGAACACATGAGGTTTTCTCTCAGTCTGTCATAACTGTAAACAATGAAAATAATAATGTTCTCATGCCTAAATATTTATGCAGATTACCTAACAATTTCCTGAGAATAAATTCTTATAAGTTTAGCTTCTAGACCAATAAATATCTACATTTTTAAGAGGTCCAGATAAAGACCATTAGACTTCAAGGGTAATTTTAGTGGCAGTGGTAACTTTTGTGTGGGTGGGTTGTTTTTTTTTTTTTTTCTGTGTGTGTATGACAGAGACAGAGAAAGAGACAGAAAGACATGGAGAGACAGAGAGATACAGAAAGACTGTGTGACACTATGTGTATGTATGTGTGTAGGTGTGTGCATGTAGGAGTGTGTGTATGTATGTGTGTAAGTGTATATGTGTATGTGTGTATATGAGTGTGCATGTACGAATGTATATGTGTGTGTGTGTGATGTGTGTGTCTATTTTAACTTCCCTATAAATAACATTTTCTTAAGTTACTCATGTGGCTGAGTGAAGCCCTCCCTAAAACCAAAAAGATTATTTTGCTCTCACAATCCTTGAGAAACATACAGAGATGGTCTGTGAATCTTCTCTTTCTTAAGTGGTTCTTACATTATCCTTGGCACCAAAGAAATGAGCCAAAACCTTGCAGCTGCCTTCTCAACTTCATCTCTTGTGGCCCCCCTCTGTCCGGCTAAGTTCAGCAGCATTGGGGGGGAGGCGGGTCATCACTATAATTAGTTACAAATTAGGAGCTCTGGGGAAATCCACACAGCCCGCTTTCCCAGCAAAGGAGCAACACAGAAGGAATAAAGCATTTAGCATGGTCAATGGAGAGGGTCATATTTCCAGAGGAAAATGATGGGTCAACTGTCACAGGCAACATTTTAATCTCTGGATCGTGTAATCACTACTGGGCATCATCTCTATACTTGGATCCTTAATATGCTCTAGTTTATAGCTAAATAAAACTGAAAATGCTTTGTGAGAATTTACAGTGTGCAAGGTCCAGCTTAAAGTGTCTTAAGAAAGGAAAAATCAAAGGGAGCTCATAAATCTGGGGGAGCAACCGAGAGTCTATTCAAAGTGCACTGCAATAAGGAGAATCTATTTAAACATTCCCGAACAACAGCATAAAAGTCACTAGGCAATAACACTACCTGGCTTTATCACCACAGTTCCAATAGATTTTTTTTTTTTTTTTTGACAAATCCCTTTTAATACTATCTTTGCACTGTGCAGAATATCTTCCTCGGCTCACACTGCTTGAACACGTGATCCCTAGCTGGTGACAATGTTTTGAAAGGATGTGAAACCTAACTAGAAAGAGTGGGATAATAAGTGGTTGAACTTTGAGGGTGAGCACTTCCTCAGCTTCTTGTGCTAGCTTTGCTCTGCTTCTTACCAGCTACCAAGATGTGAAGACGCTGCTTCACCCATTCCCACTGCCAATACCTCCGCCATGCCTTCCCTGTGGTGAATCCCCAGCAAAAGATCAAACCTCCCTTCCTCTGAGTCACTCCTGTTGTGTGTTATACCTGCAGAGAACATGATGAGAGCAACACTGTGATGCTAAATTTGCTCTCCAGCCATCTTTCCCAAATGACCTGGGTCTGAAAGTGAGAGTGAGATGGGGAAAATATTACAGAAATATCCCTGTGTTTCTGTACACCGAAGCAAAGAAGACTATTTGGGACCATATTAATGATGGATTCCTTAAAGAATCTTCATGAGAAACCCTTTCAAGGCAGTCAAGCTACCCTGTCATTTATTTAAAAGAACCTGCTATGGGAAACACAACAGAGTTCAAATCTCACAATGTTTTGTGTTTTTATGGAAACTCTGAAATTTTTCATGTTTTCAGAAATACCTTCTCCACTGCTAATATTTGACCACAAAAGAAAAGGTTGATAAGAATTTTGCTGAGACATTGACAATAGGACAAAAACCACATAGATGTGAACTCCAAAGCAAGTAGTCTGTCATGCTCTTGACTGAGCACTGGCCTCTGGAGCTGGCTAAGTTCATCAGACAGGTACAGGCATCCCTGACTTATGGGTGGCATCCACACCCCTCCCTTAGTGGATCTATTCTTCACAACCTCAGAACACCAGAGGTTAGAACAGAGAGAAACATAGAGACAGGAATGGAACCCTTACATGCTTTCCTGTCAGAACCAGAACTCTGAACTTATGGTCCTGCCCTGGAAACTGAGATCAGTCTTAGAAATTCATGTAATTGTGTTCATCTATAACCAAAGAAATTCTGATAGACTCCAGGTTGGTGGGAACCAACAGCATTGTCATTACTATTAAAATTGCATGAAAATTGATACATTTTCATTGGCTTATATTAATGTAGTTTTAATCATTGTATTTATATGATAAAACTAATTTTTTTCTTCTGATTTAGGGTTTTCATTTACTATTCTAGGGGTGAGTGTCTTCGGTGCATTAGTTAAGCAATCTTATTTTTCTATCCAAAGACAATCTCTGAGTAGGTGTTCATATCCCAACCTGGCTCCTGAACACATTTTTTCTATTCATCCAGGATGTCCTGAGGTCAACCCACAGAATGCAGGAAGGAGACATCAGGAGATGGGTCAAAGACATCAGCAGACAGAGGTCCAGTCAGAAGAAAGCAGAGACAGCAGAAGGCAAGCCGCCTGGGCAGCCACCAAGACAACAAAGGAAAATGAACTTAAATGGGAAACATACGAAGTGAGAGAGCCATCAGAAACCAGTAAACAGATGGGAAATGTCATTGTCAACATGGAATGACAGACAGGTCAGCTTTTGGAAGTGCTCTTCCTCACACGTGTCCTGAGTTAACGCTTTAACTTTTTGAGATACTGAAGGCCACAGACAGAAGACAGAAGACCCAAAGTTAGTAATGCTTTGTCGTTTTAGCCTAAAACTTACTAGAATGTGAACAGACCTCTTGAACAGAACACTGTGCACAGTGATATCCCCAAGATATCCTGCTCCTTCCACTCAGGGGTCAGCCTGACACTAGGGCTGCATGGGGTGGTATGGGCACGACTAGCCATCTGCATAAGTGAAGCAGGTTGACATTGTGCTCAAAACAGGATGGCATTTTTTAAGAAAGGCTCACAGATAATGGCAAAGTAGAATATCTAGATAGGCATTAATATGAAATAAAAGATAATAGAGAGTGATGCTTAGCAAAATAGGATAAATAAAATCAGATTGGCAAGGGGAAATGGTGAATATAGCCTAGGGTTATACCAAGAAACTCTAGATTAAATATTTCTCAACCTTTTATAAGATTACAAACATTATAGATGGCAAGAAGTTATAATAGGCCATTTCAGTAGACCAGGATTCAGGAAAGAACAGAATTGCTACACAGAAACATAATCAAACGCAAATACATTGCCGGCAAAACAAAAATGCTTTTAGCATCTAAACAACAGTCGAAAAATCAATATGAAAACTATTAATAACCACAAGAAAATATGGAAAGGCACACACTCAGGAGAAGAGGACAAAGGGTGGTGAACATACCACAAACCTTTTCACTCTCAGGGGAATTTCTGTGGAGCAAGAATAATCCATGGTTGTACTTCAAAACCACAAAACTAAACAAAATTCCCATTTCCTAATGAAATTACATTTTGAAAAAAAATGTTCAAATAATATCATTAACCAAAGCTAAGGCAGAGGGACAGTCCTGTAGGGCTAACTTATAAAAAATTAACTGAAACAAAGCTAAGTAGATTATAGTTCTGCCTGTGAGCCAGTTATGGTGATGGTCTCATCCACAGAGCATGTAGATAGCATCTATGCACAATGAAGAACGGTCTTAATGGAGGGATATCTCTGAAAAATATATATAAAGGTGCATGGTGGCCAGAACGAAAAGTTCTCCATGTAAGCTCCTGTGTTTGACCACTTGATCCACAGATGGTGCACATTTGGAAAGGTTATCAAGTTTTAAGGAGGTAAAGGAAGTGACTAGGGACACATTTCCTGTTCTCAATCTCTGCTTCCTGTGTCTAGATGAAAATGTGATAAGTCACCTTCTTTGTCCTGCCATCATGACTTGACTATTGCCATGTCTTCTCACCATGATGAATGGTACCCATCTGGAACTATAAGGTAAAACAAACCCTACCCTTCTTCCTTGTGTTGCTTTTGCCAGGATATTTTAACAAGTATCTATCACAGAAAGGAAATCTCATAACAGACAAGGAAAAAGAACACTAGCCCACCCATATGTGATTTCCCAGGAAGTTCTAGCTACAGTATTTTTCCTAATTATTATTTTTTATTTACTTTGACAGAGGCACACACACACACACAGTGTGTATGTCAAGGTCAAAGGACAGCATGTAGGAATTAGTTCTCTCCTTCCATCATGTGGATCCCTCTACCAAACAAAAATCACCAGGCTTAGAAGCAAGTTCTCCTACTTACTGAGCCATCTCATGAGTCCATCATTGTTATTTCCTAGCCTGATTCCCAATGAGTATGAAGTTAAGAATACATGGAGCTAGTTAATATCACAATACCACATACAAACAGAAGGGATGGACACGTGCACACACACACACACACACACACACACACACACACACACACACACACGGCTATTTAAGATGTTCAACAGTATTAATTCCATATGGAGAGCAGTGTATACAAAACTCACAAGCCAAAGCAAATGATTAATCTTTCACTTCTAAATCAAGTTCCTTTGTTGCTGAATGCTTTAAAAACAGCATTTGGCTGAGGAGATGGCTCCATAGATAAAGTGTTTGCTTCAGAAGCATGAACACTTGAGTTCAGCTCTCCCAGTACTCATAAAAACTGCAAGGTGTGCCTAGAGGCCCAGCACTGTGGATACAGGAGGAAAGGGTTGAGGAAGACAGTGGGTATCAATCTCTGGCCTCCACACATTCCACCTCCCTCCCTCCCTCCCTCCCTCTCTCCCCCACTCTCTCTAATGCTAAGTAAAAACCAAAACCTAAGGTTTATTTCTCTTTCAGTTAATCACCAAGCAAGAACCTATCTGGAGTCTAACATTAGCAGGACAAAGAGCTGTGGATGTTACCCAGTAACTGGTCCTTACACAAGCTAGACAAGAACACTAAGTACACTACTTGACACAGGGGTGGGGGAGAAGTATATATGCAGTGGGGAAGTCTTTCAAAAACTAGGGAGAGAGTCAGGAAAAAAATATAAAAATAAAGGAATTAAAAACACTTGATGAATTAAAAACTAGGAAGAAAAAGGCCACTGAATTCTAAACCCAAGTGCATATCATAAAGATTTGAATATCAAAATGTCATTCAGTATGGCAACTGTGGTTGTATGAAGATTTCAAGGAAAAGCAGAAACAAACTAAACCCAAGAAAAGGCAGCAAGTGGGCATTAATAAAGAACAGGAATGACTTCTAGGCATAAGGCAATCATATCTACTCTCCTCAACAGATGGAGAAGGGAATTCAAGTCAAAAGTGGTCCAAAGGTCACTGATTCCTTGACTATCCAATGGATAATCTTCATAATGGGATGTATGGTGAAAACTGGGCTTCTGTGAAAGTATCCTGGTAGCAACCAGCATGGCTGATCCAAGAGGTGAAAGCACTATTTGTAAGAGCAGATGATGATTACTGAGTAGCTTCAAAACCAAGGTATTGATGCTGTAAAGTGTGGTATGATGTTCCCATTCATGGAAAGGAAGCTGCCTAACTTAAAAGTATCTTCATACTACAGGGTATGTTACTCCAGATGATAAAAGCAAGAGAGAGTCCCAAAGTTCCTGGACCCCAAGGAATAAAAAATGTACCACAATTCTCCTTACATTTGTCATAAGAAGAAATAGCATTCTACTGAAATAAGTTGTAATGGAAGCTTAGTTAGATACTCCAGTGTCTGTCATTTGTGTGTATGCTGTGTGACATGATCAACTTTCTCTGCATGAAGAATGCCTATCCTAGAATCGGAAGCCCACTCTCCACTCTAACATAGAACATGAAGCTACTGAGTAATCATTGTCTGTCCATCACTTGCATCCCAGCCTTCAGCCCAGGGCTTGCACACATGACCTATGGCACTTAGGTACCCCCCATCCCAGACTTCCACTTAGAAGCTTATGAAATAAGAAAATATGCATTTGCATACTCACAGAAATGATTAACAACATCTAAATTCAGGGCCCCAGGGCTGTGGCTGAAGTCCAGGACAACCACCCTGTCTCAAAGACAGTGTGCCTGGCAGTTCACATGACCAGACAAGCTCCATGGGCCCCTGCACGCACTTTTCCTGCCTGCCAGGCACCAAGGCCCTGGCAATGAGTCAGGGAGTGACTCAGATCCCATTCTTTGGCTTACAGCTAAAAATCTGGATTCCTCAAGACATGGATGAGAACAACTTGTGAACCTTCAGCAAAACGCTTATTTGAAGATGAGAAATTTGTAGTAGAATTCAACACTATCTACCAACTGTTTATGCTATTAGGAATCTGGAAACAGTATCTCCAAATTCTGGGTCTTGTCAGTAGCCCTCTTAGACCCTTATCTCTTTGCCTTACGGAGAGGTAGAATGTTATATTAACAAATTGAGCACAGGTTTTAAAATCTGGTGACTGTGTACTTGAAGAATGACTTCAATATTTCATACTTTAGTGACTTGGGAAAGTGATTTAGCTTATCTGAGTTCATTTCTAACATAATTTTGAGATATTTAAGCCAATCCTGGAGGAATTGTGAAGTCAAATGAGATCATAGGTGCAAAAATCTTCAACTAGTGTCAAATATACCTGTTTAGGCTCTCAAGCAAGTATGCACTGATAACATCTATAAGCACAGGCCATTTGTAGCCTTATATAAACTTAACTTGTTCAGTCCTGGTTAGAGCCTTCTTGCTGACCATGATTCTTCCAAGTTCTTGGCACTGTCAAGTGTGTCACTAATGAGTGTCACCTAGGCACCAGATGGGCCTGCCTGTAGGTGTTTCTTGGTATCTGGGCTTAATCCTTTTCTTTTAGCTTATTCTTTTGCTTGCTATGAGTCATAAGAACCTCAGCCTGGCACCTCAAGTTCTTACAGTAATATATCCTTGTTGTAGATAATTTGTAAAGTACAGAGAATGCAAGGCAGAGGCAATAAACAAACCCTTTACAGCTAAAAGCCATCCAAAGGAATGTCTATGCAAACACTCTAATGTTCCAAACGAGCAAAATGAAGTGGAAAGGTGCAAAGACGGCCTCCACCCACCTACATCACCATGTAGTATGCCGACCAGCTGTCACTCAGGACCTACAGATGCTGACTTCCATCACGCAAGCCATAGTCCTGGTTCTAGCCTGAGCCTCATGACTCTAGTGCAGCGCCTACATATCCAGAGACTGTGCTATCAGACTCTAGTCTCCAAACTATGTTCCTCCTTTGACAAGCATCAGATCTTAAGAAGTACAAGAGTTAGAAGAAGAGCTGGAGTAAGGAGAGGAGAAGATGAAGGAGAGGAGAAGCTAGGTGATGAGAGAGAAAAAGGGAGAGAAAGAGAGGGGGGCACGGAGACAGATGTCCACGTGTCTCCACCAGTCAAAGACAGTTTATATATCTAGGTTGGGTATTGGGTTACGCTTCTGATTGAGCATTACCAAACTTATAAAGCCTTTGATTGACATTTAAAAATTGTATAAAAGCAAAAAGGAAAAGGGGGCATGGGATAGGGGTTTTCTAGGGAGGGGAAATGGGAAAGGGAATGGCATCTGAAATGTAAATAAAATATAAAAAAATAAAAAATTTTTAAAAATTTAATAAAAAAAAAGTACAAGAGTTTCCAGGAGGTCCTAAGGGAACCTTCCAAGGAAAGGTTCCAGTGTCTTCTTCTAAGAAGCTTACTATTCATTGAGGGAATGAATGACACATGGTAAAAGACCGAGAGAGTCATGGGAAGATCTAAAAAGATCCTGAAGGAAGGGAAAACTCCAGCCATAGCAGCAGAAAGCCCTGAAGCTTTGCAGGGATGGTAACATGTGCATTGGGCATAAAGGGTCATGAAGTTTTCCAAAGACATAGAAGTGTTCCAAGGCACAAAAAGGCAGATGCAAAGTTAGAAGCATGGTGCAGGCTGGTGCATAGCATGTCTTGGGACAAAGGGTGGTTATCAGCCAGAGCAAGGCCCATGTGGCACAAAGGAAGGAAAGACAAGACACAACACTGAATAAGCAGTAGATTAGGAGAGCCTACCAAGCTGTGTAAAGAAGAGTAAGCTCTACCCTCTGTAGCATGGGGAGTCATCAAAAGCGCAAGGAGAAATGAAAACAGCTGAGTTTCATGAATTGAAATTACTGAAATGTAATTACTGAGTGGAAGGAAGACAGGAGGAAACAAAGAGGCCAGTTAAGTGACCTCTGTAATGGCCAGAAACCAAAAGAAGTCCATCTAAGGGCAGGTGTGAAGACAAGCAAGGAGAGAATTCTGGAGTGGCCATGAGACCATCAGAGGGTGCCAGTAATTTGGCATGACGACATCTCTAAGAACTGGAAGCACAGATACTTCTGGAGCTGTTCCAAAGAGAAAACAAAGAAGAAAAAGAATGATAAAGTCTATCTGTTAACAAATGTCTCCCAGGGGCAGCAGCCCATTCTTTACTCTCACGTTCATCTTGCAACTAAGACTCAGCAGGCCAGCACCCCATGGGCTATCCCCAAAAGCTTGGCATGCCCATTCACACAGGCAATAAATTAAGAAGACACCAGAGGGCACAATAATCACTAAATGGCACATGGGAACTCTCAATTATACCAACCATTCTGATCCGGTTCCCTCCTAAGCTGAGTTCAGGGGTGAGAAGCAGGACAAGGTCCTCTGCACCATGCGATAGAAACCAGTCTAAACCAGTGATAGTCTTCCAGATTTAAAGTCAAATCCAAAGGCTGCTTCCCCATTCAGTGAGAAGCCTCTAGAATTCAGCTGCATTCTCTCTCTGGCCAAAGTCTCCCCCTTCAGTCCAGTGGAAGTGTGCCCAGAATGTTCTAACAGGAAATAGCAAGCATGCTTTCAGCAGTGACTACCTGAGAAACACATAGATCCAAGTTTTGAAACAAAGGAAAAGTGGAGAGGTAAGAAAAGGTAGACAGGTTAATAAACTATAATTATATGGTGGTATTATCTGGAATGTATAAATCTGAACTCAATGATATGTATGGATCTCTAGGATTTAACCACAAAAGTAACTAAAAATAAAAGCAATGTATGTATTATTGTTCTAATATGTGTGTGTGTGTGTATATATATATGTGTGTGTGTCTGTCTGTCTGTGTGTGATGATCAATGTAAACTTATATACATGTAAACAATATGAATAATGGTTTTGAGAATATACACAGGTAGTAAAACTATATAACACCACAGGGCTGTAACCAAAGGTACTCTCCCAGAAGCACATGTCTAAATAGCTGATTTCTCAGTCTTCCTCCTAACTGACACTCCCTAATAGCAAAAGCCTTATAAGGAAGGTTACAGACTGTGGAAATAGCTCAGTCAGTAAAGTACTCGCTGCACAAGAATGAGAATCTAAGCTCAAAACCCAGCAAGTAAAGAGCCTGCCGTCAGGGCTGGAGAGATGGCTCAGCAGTTAAGAACGCTGGCTGATGGTCCAGAGGACTCAGGTTTGGTTTCCAATGCCCACATGGTGGCTCACAACCATCTGTAACTCCAGTCCCAGAGGATCCAATGCACGCTTCTGACCTCTTTGGGCACAGCACATACATGGTACAGACATACATACAGTCAAAATACCCATACCTGTAAAATAAAGAAAACTAAAAATGAAGGGAAAGAATCATTCTTAATCCGGATACATGAAGATATGCCTGGAATCCCAAAACTGTACAAAGATAGGTGGACCCCTGGGGCTTGCTGGTCAGCCAGCCTAGTCAAATCTACAAGCCTCTACTCTGGGTAAGAAATCCTGTCTCAAAAGACAAGGTACATACTTTCCAAAGAATGACACAAGAGGCGTGTGCGCACACACACACACACACACACACACACACAAACACCAACACAAACACATGCTGACATACACACCCACACTCACACATACCCACACACTCACACACACACTTTCACACACACACACACACATACATACATACATACATACAAATAAACATACAAAGTCACATATACATGCACATACACACACTCAACATACACACACACACACACTCACAGGAGACTTCCCCAGTCTCTCATCAAGTGTATGACTTCTCTAATATCTTGGATCTTTGTAGTCGAAATCTATATAAAGTTTTGTTTCATTAAATTTTATGTCAGTAGAATTGCTTTTAAAAATACATTTAGTACTGTGTGGGCTCACTAGTGATATCTACTTTAATTCAAACTTAGAAGACAAACTGACCTCTTTGACATCTCCTCCAGCTGAAATAGCAAGCAGATTCTCTCAAAGAACTAATTCTTTCATTTTTAATAATTCAATTTTCACTTATTGTGCCTTTAAAATATATCACTATCAACTTCTTAGCAACAGGAAATATTTCTCTTGTTGTTATACAGATTCAAGACACTTTAAATTTTAGTTTATATGATATATATTCTATACATTAGATAGATAGATAGATAGATAGATAGATAGATAGATAGATAGATAGATGAATCATGGCCAGGAAACTCACTAGACAGTAAAAGGAAATGTTCTCTACATATAACACATTACTCCTTATGAAAAGAAGAGAAATCTGAGTGTGGTGGAGTGTGCTTTTAATCCAGGCATTAGGAAGGCAGAGGCAGATGAATCTCTGTGAGTTGGAAGCCAGCCTGTTCTACATAGTGAGTTCCAGGACATTCAGGGCCACATAGTAAGACTTTGTCTAAAATAAGTGATCTAAAACAAATATGACAAAATTGGGGCTATTTCCTAAGTCTTGTTGATAATATAAATATCCCAAAATGCTATTTTTTGTAATAAAAGAAATATATCTTATTCAAATTATAGTGGAAAAACTACGGTGGGAAATTTGCCGTGCTTTTGACATCACCTTTGAACTAAATATACTGTCCAAGGGCTTACTGTAAACTTCTTTCTCAACACGGAAGCATAATGACTGCTGGATTAAATCTACAATGGCAGCTATAGCAAATATTGCCTTTGCTCCTTTTAAGTCCATGGTGCCAGGCAAAAATAACTCACTTTCGTTGTCACATACCCTGTTGTTTTCTTGCAAGCCTTTGTATCTAATACATTTAAAAGAAGTAACAGTCAACATCAGTTTTCATTCATAACAATGAGAAAGCTTCTCTTAATACATATATAACCAGGAAACATGACCCTTCTATTAACTCAGATGACTACAGGTCTTAAAAGGCTGAGAGCAGTGTTGTTCCACTATCCCTACAAGCCATGTCTGGGTAAGCATCAGAGACTCAAGAGGCTGAAGAAACCTGGAGTCAGGAAGTTGGCTCCTCTCTGTGTATTCCCTATGAATGAAGGACTCAGAGATGAAGATCACACCTTCAAATTTCCTATAAAGATCACTTCTGTTCTTACATCATTAGAGGGCCAAGTTCTGAAGATGAGTAAAGTACTCTCACGCACATGCAGAGATGTAAGTAGTATAGCACTTGGGTACGCATTGACTTTATTACAGGCAGTCATTCCCAGGAAGGGAAGTCGACATGATACAATGAAAACTGAGACACCACCTCTTCCTCATGACGCAAATAGGGGAAAGAGATCATAAATACACAAAATTATTTTAGATGGTGTTTAGTTCTACACAAGAACTTTTCTAGTTGTTGAGCTGGTGAAGAAAAGGGGCCCACCTTGATGAGAAGAGGTTCTTTTTAAGAAGAAGCCACAGAGAAGAGGCCATGGAAGGGGATGTCCAGAGAAGAGGATCAACAAGTGAAATTGAGGAGAGGGGTGAAGCTCTTAGTGCATTCTGGGAGATGCAGAGAATCCCATGTCCACAGCAGAAAAGGGTAGAGGGGATAGATCTTGTATCAGACCCTAAGATAAGCTTGCACCTGATGGCTGCCCACCTGGGGACAGCAATTTTACATGACTGGCCGGCCTGCCCTATGGAAACAGAAGAGGAAGAGGAGAGCAAAAGTAAGAAAACTGGTAAGCTAAGAGGCTGCTACAATAGTGTAGGTAAAGAATTGTGTTGAGGAAGACAACATGGGAGGGGCACAGATCCATTTCTTCCACAATGAGCAGTTTTGAACACTTACTGTGAACCAGGCACAGACGGTACAAGTGGCGAGACCAACAAACTTCTTTATCCTTATAAAGGCTTTCACATAGTCATAAAATGCTGGATGGGAAGATGGAATGAAGACAGTAAACGAAGTTTATGAGATAGAAAGAATGGTGAGAACAGTTTACAGGCCACACCGACTCCAAAACACAGTCAAGGATGCTTGTGTTGCGTTGGTCTTATTTGTTTGTTTTGTTTTGTTTTGTTTTCTCTTTTTAATCAAACATCTAATTGACCGAGAAGGTACTGGGAAGCATAGCTGAGCAAAAACCCAAAAAAATTCCAGGCAAATCTAAACCAAATCTATGACACTTGCTTACATTTAACACTAAAGACTGAAAAATAAGCACTGCATGTCAAATCCTTGGCAGATCCCTTACCTAGTGCGGTGGCTAGTTTTATGCCAGTAAGCTGGAGTCATTTCGGAAGAGGAAACCTGGATTCAGAAAATGCCCCCACAAAAATGGCCTGTGGGCAAGGCTGTAATGGAGTGCATTTTCTTGATTAATATGAATCCCTGCCAAGTAAGCCACTCCTGCTATGGGGTTTTGTTACGGCATCCCAAAAGAACTAACATGGTGCCATCTGGAGGAAGCAGAGAAAATAGGAGGTTTCAAAAAACAGAGAGGCATGAACAGTGAGCAGCACTGACAAAAGGCTGACTGGGGACATAGAATGCCCTGGTATGAGGACTGTGAATGTCACGGGTGCTGTTGATGTATGTACTGTTAGTACCGTAAGGAGGAAGACGCCATACTGGAATAGACTGGGTGCAAAAAACAGTGTAATGAACTAGAGAGTCACAGGGCAACTACTTCAAGCAAGGTTTCTGAGAGGCTAGACAACAAGGACGGAAGTAGTGACACATGCTCCATATATCCTCATACAGAGGTTAAAATATATGCTGTCATATAAATTTTCTATATCACTATTCATGATTTCCTGTGAGGTTCCTGGAAGGATCAAAGGTGAATAAGGCTAGCGTTTTGGGAAGCAAGTATAATTCCAAACAAAATACCTCACAGATGTTTCTCTTTTTTCCATTATTTTATTGATTTTGGGGGGAGAATTTCATATCATGAACTCCGATCATACTCACTTCCCAGTCCTTGCAGGTCTCTTTCGTGACTCTTAGACCTCACCCTCCCCTGACCAAAAAAAAAAAAAAAAAAAAAAAAAAAAAAAAAAAAAAAAAAAAAACAGAACACAAACAAACAAACAAAACAAAAAGAAAGAAAGAAAGAAAGAAAGAAAGAAAATGAAAATGGAAAAAAAAAAAAAAAAGAGTCCAATTTGTGTTGCCCATATACTCACTGGAGCATGGTCAAACTCCCAACAGCCAGCCCTTAAGAAAACTGAGTCCTTCCCCATCTGCATCCCAACAAAAGACATCAGCTGTGGAGAGCTACAACTTCAGCATCCTTATCACAGTTTTTAAGAGTTCCTTTCAGTGGCTTTATGTCTAAGCTGTTACTTTTTTAGAGAGTTGGGGTGGAGGTCAGGGTTGTCGCAGAGACGTCTATGTCCCTCTTTCTCACTATGCATCTACATTAATCAATATCATGGCAAAAGTAGCTCCCTTGTCCTTTACAGCAGAATCATGGGATCATGGGTAATGGGCTTATACATAATTTCTGAATAAGACGTGGCCCACAGACATCCACATGGTCTCTGGCATCAGCACATGCCACAGACCTCAGAATGGTCTCCAGTGGCAGTGTGGACCACAGACATCAACACAACTCTCTGCCACTGCATGGGCCATAGAAATCATCATAGCTCTTGATGGAAGCACAGGCCACAAATATTAACATGGCCTCGGCAGTAGCACAGTCCATTCACATCAACATAGCCCTTGGTGGCAGCACAGCCCATAGACATCCACATGGCCTTCAGTGGTGACATGGGCCACAGATGTCAACTCAGCCCTTGGCTGCAGTAGGGCCACTGACATTTTTCTTAATTACAAGATTTGAGCATTTAATCTTTACCCCTGTTTATAATGGCAGCACATTCCACCTTTCCAACACTCTTAGACACAGTGCCAAAAATAGAGATAAGAAAAAATGATATGAATTAATTAAATGAGTGATGCATTTTATAGCTCAACTGTAAGCCTGTAGATTCTGTATGATTTCATAGTCACACTGATTTGTGCATTAGGCCCAAGACAGAATTTTACTGAGAATTACTACAATATGAAGACAGTATTAAAAAAGGAAGGAAGGAAGGAAGGAATGAAGGAATGAAAGAGAACCATAAACACTCTAGAATATATAAGCATCAATAATGGGACTCAGTGGTTTTTGTTTTGTTTTTAAAGAGGAAGGTATGAATAGTTGTTTGAAATTCTCAAATAACTTACAAGTGTTTAGTTTTGTATTTTAAGAGTCCACACATACTTAGGAAGTTGGAAAATCTAGGTTTTGGCTACATAAAATCTGCTGATCATGTGGAAGCCAGCCAAGCCTCAGGCTAACATGACTCTTCATCTGTATTTGAAAATCAGGTTTTACTGTCACAAACCCATGTCCACACCCTCACGTGCTGTGGCTGCTTTTCTACTGAACTGTTGGTCTGTCAAGTTGCAGCAGAGACTTTGTGGCTTAAAAGGCCTCAGTGTTTCTGAATGCAAATTTTTGCAGAGGTTTACTGGCCCTTGACTTAGACAACCTGCCAAAAGGGCTGCCACCCTACAGACGGGCCATCCTAAAACTGGTGCAGCATAGGCAGAATCGTATGACTACAAACAATGGCTCCTTCCTTCACTCCCTTACCGTCACTGTACAGTTTGCCTTAATGAACAATGAAAGCTGGAAACAGGAAGTGAATATATATAACCAAACATAAGCATTAATACAACTGCTCTTTACCAGAGACAATGATGGACTTCTGCTACACTTCCGTGTGTGTGGTTTGCTATCGGGAACTGAAGCCAAGGCCTTGTACATCCCTCTGTCACTGAGTCACAACTACAGACCTTATTCAGAAGCTGTTGTAGCCTCCTTCTCTGTGATGATAAAACACTGACCAAAACCAAAGTGGAGAGAAAAGGATTTGTTTGGCTTCTGGTCCATCATCAAGGAATCCAGGGCAGGAACTCAAGCAAAGGCCATGGAGGCCTGCTGCTGACTGGCTTACTGCCCTCGTCCTGCTCAGCCTGCTTTCTTATACCGAATCCCCTCCCCTAAGGGTGGACCCACCCACACTAGGCTAGGACCTTCCACATGGATCACAATCAATCAACAAACTGACCCCACAGTCTTTCCTACAGCCCAATCTACTGGAATCAATTAAGGTCTTTCTCCTCAACAGACTCCAGCTTGTGTCAAGTTGACAAAAACTGACCAGCACAGAAGCGTTATGCTGAAAAACTGCCATGATTCTCCCTCCTTCACAGACTAAAGAGGAAGGAAAAGTGCCAGAGACCTATGATACGAAAGGAATCTGAGGCTTTCTCAACCTCATAGGAAGAAATAAAACTACTCTCCCAAAGAAAATGCTCCTTCTGTCTGCTGCTCTTCCCACACTCTGTCCATTTCTACATCCGTGCCTTTGTCAGAATATAACTCTCAATCCTTTCCGTCAAAATAAAAACAGCCTCTCATAAACTGCCACTAGAGTCCCAGCTAGCTGTCAAAGCTCAGCTATGTCACCTGTGCCCATCTCCCCTCACTCACCCCAGCGGAGGCCTAGCCTCCCTGCTAGCCTCACTGCACCGCTGCCAACACTGGCAAGAGTGCAAATTTGCCCGGTCTATACAGGAGGCCACAACAGGAAGGTCAGTAGATAGGAATCACTTCCTGCTGTTTGTCTGCCCAATCAACAGTGATTGAGAATAGAGACCTAGGCCCTGCTAACGAGAACAAAGCATCAGCCATCACAAGGCCTCTGGTAGGAAAAATTCATTCTTGTTGTCTTATAGGCTTAAAGGGTTCATTGACATGAAATGTATTTTCAACAGGAAACTATTAATGCACACTTTTAAGGTTGCTATTTTTTTTTCTTTTAATCCAAATGTCTACTTGTTTTAGAGAATCATTAATTCTCTGTATTTTATTTACAAATAGGGAGAATTAGAATAGGGACCCTTCCGTGCTGTAGTTCACAGTGGAGTCCACTGTGAGTGTGAGCATTCTGAGGAAACAATGCCATCACACAAACGTAAGGCCGGATTTCCATTACTGGGCGGTCTTGTTACTGGCGAGCAGCCCTCCAGATTGATGTGATGAGCTTCTTAGATTGACTCTCCTTTCAACTCAACTGAAGAATCAAAGGTGATCCTGGCACTTAAGCTTTATAATAGTCAATAGATGGGTCAACTGCTTATTATAGCCAAAGCATTCTTACAAATGGCTACGCTGCAGAGGCGACAAGGTGAATCAGAGAGATTGCTTCGCATTAATCAGATTGATTTTCTGAGAGGATCTCAAAACAATGTTAATATACAAATGAAAAATAAAAGGTATAATGCCGGTCTGGTTTTATATATTTCTGAAGTAGGTAACAGTTTAATACCTAAATACTAAATATTATTGCTTTCTCTATTTTCCATATGTAAAAATGATTAAAACTTTACTTATACCTAGCACTTTCCTTGTGAATTTTATAAAATGTTAGTTCAAAAAATACTAATGACCTAAGACTTAATATGCTAAATGGTTCTTTGTATGAAGATTAACTATCATTTATCCAAACATCTGAACCCCAAAAAATGCTTTAAAATTTGCAATTTCTTGAACACAGCCACAGTCAGACAACTGAAAAATTCTACACTAGCCTTTACTGATGGATCCTAATCAAAACATAGCACACAATATTAGTTTGCTTTATATTTGTTGTGATAAATACCGCAACCAAAGGCAACTTAGGGAAAAAAGAGTTTGTTTAACCTTATATTTCCACATCACACGCTATGATTGAGGAGAGTGGGGCCCTGAAGCAGAGACTATAGGGGACATTGGTGACTAGCTTGCTCTCCGTGGCTTTACTCACTTTGCTTTTTATACAACCCAGGGCCACCTGCTCACAGATGGCAACACTCACACTAGGCTGGGCCCTTCCACATCAATCATTAATCAAAAAAAAAAAAAAAAAATACCCCACAAACTTGTCAAAAAGCCAACCTGATGGATGTAATTCCTCACATGACTTTCCTTCTTTCCAGATATGCCTAAGTTGTGTCAAACTGGCAAAAAACTAACCAGTGCATGCACTAAGGATATTGTATAAAATTACCTTCCTCTGGGTTTTATGTATAAATACAACACAATTTTGTGTTTAGATATTTGTCCCTTCCCCCAAGATATCCCATTAGGTATATGCAAATATTCCAGAATACCTACATTGGAAATATTTCATTTCCCAATATTTTCAGAAAAGTTTTATTTAAGCCATAGAATCTTCTTTAATATATAGTTCTTATCCACCTTAACATTTTAATTTAAATACAATTTATCTCCTTTTTTTTTTTTTGTATCCTGAATCATCTATGATGACACCAAAGCTTCAGAAACCAAATGTAATTAGCTATAATGAAGCCAAACATAGGCAAAGAGAAAGCATAGAAAGGAAAAAAAAAAAAAAAGGAGAGGGATTGTCAGTTATGTCTGGCCTCTCTCAACTTACTCTTTATCCTTCTTCCTCAAGTGTTATCTCCCCAGGTTTATGCTCCCCAGATTTCACATATGTAACCTGTCTCATCTTTCCTACCTAGACCTAGTGAGGACCCAATGACTGGGGTAAGGTTCATTCAGGTAAGTCTATAACCAGCTGAAGTTATCATATGCAAGAAGCAGTGATTACAGAACTGACTGAGCCACAGTGAGAACTCCAGGAAGTGGATTAGCATATCATATCAGACACCATCAGAGCTGTTTTTACTTAATAAAGGGCTTGGTTTCAACATCCTTTTCAGCACTGCTCCAAAAGGCTATTACAAGCAAATCAGAATCAGCATATGGCTTGAAATGGATTTGAAGCCTCTGGATTAGATTAGCTGGCATTATACCTTCGGCCCTATTTAGTCTCAGGCTCTTGTTTTGTTTTGCTACTCATTTCATTTACGATCTCATTATTTTTGACAATGACAAAATATTTTTAAAAAGTCTTTCTAGGAAGCAGGATCGACCATCCAAAGACAGAGCTAGATGTCTGTTTGTTTGTGAATTTATTTCCCATTTATTTATGACCAATAGGGCTTTAGAACTAGTCAGAAGGACCCTGATTATCTGGGGCACTGGAGACAAGTCAAGTCTAGACTGGACACACCTGAAGAGAGATGTCCCTGTAAGTCCTCCTGAATCGGTGTGTGAACATAAATTAACCATGGCCACAAGCTGCCTGTGCAACTGGTTTCTCTGAAACAACTAGTACTTACACCTCAGTTGCTCCAGCCAGCAAGCATCTCCTCTTTACCAATCCTGATTACAGCTCAGGTATGGGGCACAAGGCTTCAGACCTACATAGCCTACTGGGGTGCTTTACAGGGCACTTACACCCTGAGAGAAGCCTAGGATAATACTACTTACCTACTGACTGGGTGAGTCTATTAGTCTTCTATAACATTTAACAAATTACCATTGACAGAGCTTAAGGTCAGCCATACTTATCTTCCTGCCTTTGAGTCAGACACTGAGATGGGCTTCAGTGTACTACATTCATGGGAAGAGTGATGCTCCCTTTTGGAGGCTCTAGTGAAAACTTATTTCCCAGCTCCCAAAGGCACCCCATAACCTTTCTTCAAGTCTGTTTGTCATCTTCAAAACCAGCAAAGTGGGACCTCTCTCCTCCTCCCTTCTTCTCCCTCTCCCTGTCTTTCTCACCTGTGGGATAGGTTCTCTGTTGTTGAGGTTCCATGATTACAGTGGCCCCATCCAGAAGCTCCAGCAGCATCCCCACTTTTCCCAACTTCTTTTTGTAATTTAAGGTAGCATGCTCATCTCTAACAATTAGGTCAAGAGTATCTTGGAATGGTCATTATTCTACTGCCCTGGTGATTAACCTTGCAAGACGACAGAATGACTACATAGATTCTAAAGATTCTTCAGCCATAACTCATACAGGTATGTATTAAAAATTCTAAAACGCAGCATTTTACAAGTTATGGCTACTGAAGGGCAATGCACACATACTCGATTCTCCCTTCTAGACACACAAATCAGTCAATTTGTCAAGATAAACCAATTACACAGAAAAATGCTGGTAAGAGACAAACGATGTGTGGGAAGAAACATAACAGGACACTCACAAACCTATTGCTGCTTTTTCTCAGGACATATGAAGGGCTGACAGTGTTGCCCACCACTGCACTGTGTTTGAAATATAGGTTGACTCTTGGTGCAGTGCTATCAAAGTCAGTCAAGTGTCCCTCAACCATCTGTCCTTGTTACTTATACACCCTCTGTGTATTGCCCTCAACTAGTGGCATGCTTTCAGCATGGCATATAAACACAAAGCCATCACATGCCCTCCCCTGCAGTTCAGATTCTGAATGTAAGGCCTAGGCACAACATCTGTTTGTAGCAACTTGTGTTTATTTTAAATAAACTAAGTCATTAAGTACTAAGAATATTTTTGGTTTCTTTGTGAGTATTTCCTTTGCAATAAACCACAGTACTGTACAGTATTTCCTGTAAAATAACCACATTGGGTTTTTTTTTTTTTTTTCTCAGAATAGGGACATTTGTCAGGTGCAGTCACACATAGTCTCTCAATTTTTACTGCATTTATTTCAGTTCTATGTTTTACTCAAAGTTACATAGATGCTTTAAAGATATCTTTATGTTGTCAAGGATTGTACAATGATTAAAATAGATATTAAACTTAACCCACTTTACTCAGAACAAACAGAGGTCTTTCATATCATCCTTGGCACTGTTTTGGTCAGAAGAATATCAGAGTTGGGATATCTTCTACTTCACATACCCTTGTTGCCTTAATTTTATGTGAGCAACCTAAACAGAGGCAGAATACACAGAAGCAGCCTATCCAATACAGCAGCACACCTCCTTAACCAAAGATGGACATTCTCTCTCCAAAGGAACAGCTTGCTTTCCCAATGCTCACAGCTTCAGTATTAACTAGTGGTGCAACTTGGTTCCTTTCAACCTTTAACATTACGTGGATTTTCCATGTCATGGCCACAAAAGATAACCAAGGAAGACGGGTTCCTTAAATTAGGGATTTCTCAAGCATGAGACCACTCCTTATTTTATAACTCATTTCTTTAAGGAGTCTAAGAAAACGCTGATCCACAGGAAGAAAGGCTTATTTTGTATGTAAGGCTGTATCTCGGCTGATTTGAAACCAGTTTGTTATTCCAATACTAGAGATCGTAGCTTCCTCTAAAATTTTTACTCAGTACAAGAAAGAAAAGGATGTGGGGTCCAATCACAAAACTTCTGAAACAATCTTGCTAAAATAATAAATACCGAGAGGATTTGGGGTTTAGAAGATATGGTTCATGTAATCTTAAAATAAAATGTAAGAATTTTTTTTCAGTCCATATTTTAGTCTGTAAATGTGAATATACAAGAAAATTATTCAAAAGTTATACAGGAACTCTAAAATACCCAAATAATACCGACTTGAAACTACTGTCTTAGAATTACCTCAGATGGAATTCAGAGAATTATCCCTCTTTAGTGTAACAAGAGAAAGCAGTGGGAGGTCAAAACGACAGGGTAAATGACCAAAGAGGAGTACAATTTCACATATATAAAAAGTTTAGTAATTAAAAAGTATCCCTACATATGCATTACAAAGTAAATTTTCAATATTGTCTATTCAGAATGATCTTTCCTCCTGTCTCATAACAGCTCATGTCACATGATATCTATCCATCATTTGTTTTCTGTCCTTTGATTTTCATTCTCTTCACTTGCCCACCTAGATATGGTCTCCTCTACACATTTCAAAGTATATTTAACCCACGGGAACAATGTAAGCCTCTTAAAAGTTGACCTCTACGTTTCTGTTTTTAAGATATCCTTGCTTTCAAGATTTTCCATATATAGTTGTAGCCAGAACAACCACAAGAACTTGGGCCAAATGAAGTTAAGCAGGTTCTGATGAATTTAGAGGAAAGCTGCTCCAGTTGAAAAGATCCATAACCAATCACCAATGCAGAACCAAAGGGGAGGACTCGCACGTGATATTCTTCAGCCCACCAGAGCTTACTAAACTGAATCATAAAGTTGGTCTAAAGCCAGATGAAATTTATCTGGATGAAAAGGCATGTAGGTCTTGCATCCAACTGACCATGGAAGAGGAGATGAAAGAGGACCAGAGATTGGCAGCCATGGGACTGACTAGCTAAATCAGCAACACAAGAATGGCCCTGACAACACACTACAATTTATTCTCACCACTCAGAAACTACTGGATTATAAAGAAGGGCTGACACACAGCCATAGCTGCAGTGCTCAGGAGGCTGGGGCAGGAAGATTGCCCTGAGTTGGCAACAACCCTGCGTTACAAAGTATATACAAAGCCAGCCAGGTGTACAGAGCAAAACTCTATCTCAGGAAGGAAAGAATTAAAAAAATATATATATTTAAGTGAAATAGAATATATAAATTGGTACCTGAATTGGTCATGCTGGAGGAAAAGAAAAACTTTCATACTTTGATCAGTAAATATATCAATTGGTTTTAGAACCAATAAGAAATTTTCATGTTGATTTATTAATAACTAAATTTGTCAGCTGATAATTCAGATTGCCTCTTGGAGTGTTATCTTGATAAAATGTTAAACCATCTAAAGGGCCCTGTTCAAATCTAAAATTCTATTGTCTACATTCCAATTTGACTTTAACTAACTCCAAACTAACTCTAAAAGAATCCATTTACTTCTAATTACATATTTCTCACTGTTCACTGAAAAACACAAAGGACAAACCAACTGTCCTCATTCTCATTCTCTCTTCACTGAGCCAGCAGCTTCTGCAGCAGAGCTGTCATAACTGCTCGATGGTAGCCCCATGAATGAATACTACCACAGTAGTATTCTGGTTTGTACATTTGAAATGGTTACCATGAAAGGATTTTTGAAACATTGACACAATGCTGGGGCATTGGTAAGAGACATATAGAAAGTGTTTACAGTCTAAAAAAAAAAAAAAAAAAAAAACCCTCAGTGATGAACATAAAGAGGTGTGGATACCGAGCACTAAATTTCCATGAGAAAGAACTACAACCAGGTAGTGAGAATGCAAGCAATGGACAGAGCCACTGAGTAAGCCGGAGTCTTTTCAGGTTCTTTGGGAAATGGCATAAATGTAGGAGATTGGCATTATCTATCAGAAAGTTTCTCCCACCTGATGTTGGTAACTGTAACTCAGGAAAACTTTCTACAGTGAAAAACCTGTAAATCTGCTGATAGCCAAGCTCCTCCCATGAGGACTATTCATCAAAATCTACTGATAGCTGTGCTCCTCCCATGAGAAGGACTGTACAGCAACATCTACTGATAGCCAGGCTCTTCCCATGAGGAAGATAGTACACGAAGAAAACAAAAAGCTGCCGAGAAAGGTGACAGATATAAGATGCAGAAAATAATGTTAAATCTGGGGATCCAGTGGTTCCTTTACCCTGCTCACCCCAACAGCTTCACTATTCCAAATTTGGAAGAGACCAAGAACAGTAAATTCTCCAAATTATGCCCAGCACAAGGTATCAGCTCTGGAGTCAGCATTAAGCTTGGAGCTTTGAAATGAGGCTGCCAAAATCCAAGTCCTGGCTCTAATACGTAATGCCCATGGCCCGAGCATGCTGCCCTAGTCCCTCTGCACCTTGGTTTTCTCAAGTGTAGATTGAGAATTTTAAAAAAAATGCCATACCCAATATAGCCATTCTTAGACTCTGACTGAATCTATGAGGCCCCCAGCACAGTACACCCACATATACCCAGAGCCCAATGAAGAGCAAGTGCCATCTCTACTAGCAATGGCCCAAACAGATTTTTATCATTTACAGCTCTGAGCCAGCACTAACCCAATACAGTTTTACATTACTTTCATAATGACAATTGTTTGGTATAGGGGAGAAGAAAATGTACATGCATATTTTATAAGAAGATGGCTCAATACATTAGCAATCTGCCAGAAATGAATAAGAAGGTACCCTGAAACATCTTCCCTAACAAAGAATTTCATAAGGGATGGGACACAGAAAGCTGGAACTTATACCATATTGTCTGAACCAACTCCTCTATGTAGTATCTCCGCGTTGCTGTCTGGGCTAAGGTCAGACAGTGAATACTCATTGTTGGCTAATGAAGCACTGTAGACAAGCACGCAATAAAATATAAGCCTAACAGAGGGAGGAGGTCTTGACTGTGTAAGTTCAAAGAAAAGGGTTCTTTCTGGAACAGGAAGAAAGAGAACACCCGCACACAGGAAGGAGGGTGGGAACCCAGGATTCATGATGGAACTTCCTGAGAAAAGGTTTGACTTTGACCGCTTCTTTTCTTCCTTTGAACTTACAGAACCAGAAGATCAATCACGTTAAGACATTTATCCTCAACAGATATGTTCTTTTCCATTATCTATAAACACCTATTACAGGTCACCACAATTACATTTCCTTTGCATTGCTGTGTGGTGAGAAACTGAGCTGAGCCCAAGGTGAGCACGCCCTCAGCTCTGCCCTACATAGAAGTGGGTCTTGGATAGGAGGTACTGACTGTCCTGTAGTCTAGGTGCTGGCTAGCAGTAAAAAGCTGCAGTCAGCATCCAACTTGCAAGCTGGCACAAGGCAAAGTAGGGAAGAAGTCCAAAAAAGCACAACCCCAGGGAGTGGGCTGAAGCTCCCACTCCTGAGGGAAAGAGATATGAGAGAGGAGAAAAGGGAGGCGATGAACCTGTGACTCCACCATCCCTGTCCTTCAGCATCAAGCAGCCTTGAATAGGTTCCACCTAGCCTGCTTTAATTCATAAACACTGGGGGTCGGGCGGGGGGGGGGACTGTTTTGTTTTCAATAGTGAATTTTCATTTTACCTTTAATCTCCTCTTTAGCCTATTGACTTGCAAAGTGTTCTATTCATTTTAAACTTATATAGAGAGGAATAAAAATTCCATCTCTATCAGCAAGAGAAAATAAAATCAGCACATACATTGTACTAGCTCTTGGTGAGAGCGCATTAAATACACAGGAAGTCAAGAGGAAGCAAGCACTCACTCCCACAGGATGCTGCCCCAAAGGGAACAGGCTGTGAAAAATAATTCCTGCTAGGTCAGGATGTGGCCGGAAATAAACAGATAACACACAAGATGTTTCTAACCTATCTTCTGTCTGTCTTAGACAGCATCAGCTAAGCATGCTTGATTAAAGACATGTAATCTCCCCCACTTAAAAACCTTACCAGCAATCCAATTCAGTGCTTTTTAAATAGAATATTTAGGGCAAATACAGAGACATTGATTCCCTTTTGCTATTTTGTGGCTCTATATAAATGATTTCAGGTTTTATGAGCTACAACAAAATGTCAGTATAATTCTCAATTTCGATCGCATTACAGACTTTTTCTAAATCTGTCATTCTCACAGAAATGGCCAGTTCCTGGAAAGACAATGGCTATGAGGCACAGATGAGCCTGCATCCCAGGATGATGGCAGAGTACAGTCATCAGAGGAGCGTGTTGCTTATTTAAACAACTGACTGGACCCATGTCTTTAGTACAGATTTTCAGATGAAATGAGTAGGAAGTGTCCTTTCCCATTAAGAATGGTAAAATTCCTAACTTCTTGTTTCTCTTTTTCATTTCCCTATTCCTTCATAAGCATTTACAACCTTCCAGAAACAACTGTAAAGCAGCTTTGCAGGCGTTCTCCATAGTGGCTCTCTGATATCATCTTACACGCATGGTTTTCAAGCAAAATTTGTTTCTCTGGAAAATTCTTTACTTTGAATTAGGACAGTTTCATGAGTATTCTGGTTTCACACTTCACACTGATTTGGGGGGTGGGAGAGTCACATTTTAATCCACTAGATTCCACTGGATAGCTGCAATCCAGTGCTCACACAGAAGGCTCTGGTTGTGGGCCACACAACAAAACTGAGTGATGAATCTGGACAAGAGACAGCAGTGGCAGTTAGTGGGGAAAGGGCAGATGGTAGTCATGGGAAAGACATGAGAGGTGTGAGGACAGCAGCATAAGATTTTCAAATAAATTTCGGAGGAAAAAAGATAAAATAAAAACTACATCAACTCTAGCCATGAAAAATATAAACTATAAGGGCTTAGTTGTACGTGGCTGTAATCTCTAATGAGATAGAAGAATTACAAGCTAAAGGATAGCCTGGGCTACAAAGTGAAAGCCTGTCTCAAAAGAAAAACAAAACACACATACACATATTTATAAATACATATACACACATGTGTACATACACACACAGAGGAGGGGGCAACACTTCCTTCTGCACTTCTATGTATGTAGAAGCATAAGAAAACATCAGAATCCACCCACTGCTTTGCAACCTATTTTCACAAATCTATTATAGGGCTATCTTTACAGAGAAGCTTTATGTCACACTATTCCTCTTTGTGAAATATTTAAACAGCTGCAGAAATCTCCAGGCTACATATCTTTGAAAACTCATTTAGGTAACTTCTCTCTGGTGGGTGGCTATTTGAGTTACTATCTTTTATTACAAATTATTAAATTAACATTGCATCTCTCAGCTGGTATCTGGGTGAGACTTTAGGAGTATTTATTTCCTTAGAGAAATCCTGAAGGTAAAGGAATAGAATAGAAAAAGAAAATTAAAGAGGCTTTGGAAGAGAAGAAAGCCCCTCATCCCTGCTGGCTGAGAATCAAGAGACTCTCAAGTAGACATGGATTGTGTTAACAGTAAAATAAGCTTTAAGCTCATGCTTAAAGTGTCCTCTGACCTTTGTCTTTATCTGACCAGCCTATAAACCTGTACCATGTTCCTCATAAACCACCTTAAAGTATCATTCACTTTTTAAAAGGACTTTCTTAAAAATACAAATATGCATAGCAAATTTTTTGCCTTAATCTTTGAAATATTTTGATCAAGTTGACCTCAATAGGCACGAAAACCTTATCCATGGCTATCCTTAGACACTCAAATGGGACACTCCCTATTGAACCAGTTCCCACTCTTGCTTGGGTACGTGAAATTGTCCTTCATCTCCTTTGTTTGTATTTTCCACTCTCCCCCTCCTCTGGTTTCTTCCTCAATTCTCTGATTTGTTACAACCTTTTTAAAAATAATTTTAACTTTACTTTCACTAGCTCTCATTTCCACTTCAAACAACAGACTTTTAGACCTGATAAACAAAGATTAAACCTGTGAAGGTTTTGATTTGTACTAATTTTTGCTAAAATTATGAACAGTTGAAAGCACATCTGTCAGCCACTGATATTAATACATATATTTGAGCCCATGCCCATACAGGAGATATTAGAGATGAGAACAAGCACCCTGCACCCTCTGAGTGTTTCTCCTGGAGGCTTTGTGTCTTGATGTAGGAGAGTAGTGGCTGAGGATGTGCACTCGGGAATCTGATATTGTTTAAACCCCATACCCACCTCTTAGAACCCACATAACTATAGAAAGTTACCTAACCATTATCTGTAAAAACTAAGAAAATTGTAGAGTAAGAGAACTAAATGTAATCATCTACATGATCTGTGTGTGTGTGTGTGTGTGTCCCATTCAGTCCTGAGTACTCCCTCCCTTTAATCAGTTAGATTCTCCACATGCATATCAAAGAAAACAGAAGTGGGTAAAAACTTTTTTAAAAAAGAAAAAGGAAAAAAAGAAAAAAAAAGTTTTATCTTCAGCAAAGAAATCACTGGATTCACAATTTGCACACCTCCCATGGGCCATGATACTCCATCTACATGTCATTTTTAATGTTACATTCATAAGATTTCAAAGGCTTATATAACGTTCATTTAACAATTTTCTGGGAGCTATTTGTTTTAACCCTCTATAGCAGTAATAGTTTGGTATTTGCAAAACAAAATCCATCATTAAAAATGCCCTCTGAGCATCATCACTGGAGAAGGAGAGAAGCAGGAGATAGAAGTTTCCAAAGTCATTTAATACCTTCATAAATATTTTCTTTTCTAATGATCATCTAGAACAAACTTCAGTTTCTTGAGTTTTGCTACCATAAAATGCTATTATTGAAGAAATTAAAATCAGACACACTGGTATAACACCATTAAATAGCAATTGCTAACAATCATTTTGAATGTAAAATACCATTTCTCAAGTCAGTTAAAGATAGACCATGTATTAATCCACATGCATAGTTTACTAGTTTAAGGTCCAACTTATGACTATGTAAATTTCCAAAACGTTGGCACCTAAATGCCTTCTTCGATGAAGGAAATACCAAGCACTCATAAGAATTAAAACTGAAAACCTCTTTATTAGAGAACCCCAGGTCTCCTGACTAATTCTAACATTTCTACTACACACAGTACTGTTTCTAAGTTCCTCTTTATGGTAAGGAAAATATGACTTCCTGAAATGTACACTAATTTTTAGCTTTATATCCCCTTTATACCTTTAGGGAAAATAAAGCCACATAGAAAACACCAGCCCCTTTTTTTATTTCATTAACAAGACTGAGCCTGTCTTAGGTCATTCTGACAAGAATGATTTCCTTACCTGTCATGGAATATGGATTATCAAAAGCAATGCACTTCCGTCTTAGGTTGGTAAGGCTCTGTGCAAAATCTTACCCATCCTTGGCTTGCCAGCCTGTTAATTTAATAACTCTGTCTGGGGGTCCATTTTCAGGTTCAAGCCATGTACTTTGGCTGCCAACATGTTGATGTTGTTAAAGACATGCTTTAACATGATGGGCAGGGATAAAAGTATTCCCAGGACAAAAAAGGCTAGCATGATCAAGCTATACATGCCATTCTTTAAGCTTGACCAAAATAGAAATACTGACCTCAGGCCATGGGTAATTTTATCAGCAGTATCTGCCCATCAACACTCAGCAGAGCAGCATTCTTTAAATTCATAAGCTCACTATGTAAAGTTAAAACATCCAGAGAGGTGTTAGAATTATGGCAAATACACTGCAAGTATCTTTCAACTTTTTCCTAATTATAATGACTACCACTGTAAATTTTAGAATTAACATGAATCCAATAGTATTTGGCATGTCACTCAAGATGGCTCCTAACTTTTAAATTCTGTGCAGAATCTTACCCATCCTTGGCTTTGCCAGCCTGTTAATTTAATAACTCTGTCTGGGGGTCCATTTTCAGGTTCAAGCCATGTACTTTAGCTGCCAGTAATTTGAATAGGATAAAGGAAGAGAGCATTTGGGGCTGCTTAGCAAGAATTTGACATGGGCCAAGGACAAGGAAATGGGCTGCTTGGCAGGAATATGACATTGGCCAAAAACAAGAAAGTAGGCTTCAGGTAGGAATAACATTGGGCTAGAACAAAGAAGTAATATCAGGCAGGAATCTAAATATTAGGCTAGAACAAAGAAGTAATTTTAGACAGGAATCTAAATTTTATTCTAGAACAAGGAAGTAGGCTTCAGACATGAAAATGACTTTGGGCTAAGACAGGGAAGTTGGCTCAGATATTTTGGTCATCCTGATAAGTCCTTAAAAACAGTGATCATGGGAGTGTTCATTGTTTATTTTGGTTTTTGCCTTGCTTGTTCTTTGACTATTTGTGTTTATTGTCTTGCTTGTTCCTTGACTATTTTTTTCATATTGTTCCTTGACATCTGTTGTATTGCTAGTCCCTCAACCAAGAACTGACCTTAATACTTGCATTTAATTAAAATGGTATAAGAGCAAAAAGGAGGAGGGCAAATGGGATAGGGGGGTTCTAGGGAGGGGAAATGGGGAAAGGAGATGACATCTGAAATGTAAATGAATAAAATGTCCAATAAAAAAAATGTTGTGTGCCAAGACAATATGTAACAAGATGGTATTCTCCCAACAGTCAATAATTATTTTCGGTATTTATAATAAGAGTTACATTCATATGGTGTGATCTTATAAGGGAATTTTTTTCAGTGTACCTTTAAAGCTTACAAATAATCTAACTCATTTTCTATTAAAAAAAATACCTCCAACTGCTGGCCCTTAGGCAGTAAGGGAAATAAATGGGACATTCAGTAACAGACAACACTAAAACATTAAAATGGAAAAACCAGATTTAAAATAATGACAATATATTATTAGATGTTGCTGAAGCAGAGAATGTTCACATAGAGCAAGACTGTTTTTCCAAGGAGAGAGAGATTACACTAGATATTTTAACTTTATTTAATTTGTAAATTACCATGTAACATTTTAAAAAAAGAAAGAAAGAAAGAAAGAAAGAAAGAAAGAAAGAAAGAAAGAAAGAAAGAAAGAAAGAAAGAACCAGCCCATTTTCTCCATTTCTGGTCTTCTCATCTCCAAGCCATTGTCTTAGCAAAACTCTAGGCTAAACCAAAATAAAATTCAGATTTTCATATGGTCAGGCTATGTATCTGAGTTTTAAAGGGTCATGAATTGTAACGGCTACTGAAATTTATGGAGTAATGGATTAATGTCCTCTGCAATTTATCTGAGCTTTAATCCCTCTTTAATTCTTTGCTTCTCCCTTACAAAGAGTAAACATGTACCTTTAACTCTAATTGAGGCTATGCATGTAACACAAACTGTAACATGAGGAGAGGTTACATGTAAAGAAGGAGGAGCAGCATGCAAACAGAAATGCAATGGAACTGTGCACCTGTCCTATACATTACATTCAAACATGTCTTCTCAGTGAACCTTTTCCTTAGCACAAATCTGGGTCCTGTATTATGCTGAAGGCATTACACACAATATTTCCTGATTCAATAGAAGCCATACATGATAGGTAAAAATAATTCAATTAATGATGAGGAGCCATTTTTTTCCTCTCTTAAATGAGTGTCCTTGAACAATTAGGTAGAATCATTATTAAAGCCCGAGCCTTAGCATCCTACAGCTCGTGTTCACATAAATCAAAATTAACAGGACCTAAGAGCAGCAAACACAGGCGCAAAGAGAAGCTGGCTGGCTGAGAGCAAGGTTGCCAAAGACGGCCTTGAGATGATTAAATTGCTAACACATTAACTTTAATTTTTTACCCAAAAACAATAAATTGGCTCCTAATAATGTGACATGAAGTTGTACT
Source organism: Arvicanthis niloticus (assembly GCF_011762505.2). Taxonomy (NCBI): domain Eukaryota; kingdom Metazoa; phylum Chordata; class Mammalia; order Rodentia; family Muridae; genus Arvicanthis; species Arvicanthis niloticus. Next base: position 88,506,387 of record NC_047661.1, on the reverse strand, counting down.
TTTGTTGCTATAAAAGCCCTTCCCTAAATCTGAACACAAGTTTTACGGCAGGATTGAAACTCTAGGATGTAAGACTGTAGAAACTTATTTCTCATGGCGATCCATGGTGCGGGCTTAGTATAATAGGAGACACTGTGTCCTGAAGAATCAGTGCCTCAGAGCATCTTCACCTGCTCTTCCACTATTGTAAATATGAGTTTGTTGTTGTCTGCTCTTTGGCAAATCTAGACTATTTCTTTTTTTCTTTAACAAAACTAAAAGCTTTGGCCATAAAATATTCAGGATGTGTGCAGAATGAACGGGAAAAGAAGTCCACTGGCTGTACCTCTTTCTTGTCTCTAAGAAAGACAACTTTATCCCAAGGCTTTGCTGTGCTTCCCATGGTGTGGAGTGGGAGGGGGGGGTTGGGGACTGGCTGCCCCTAGGAAGCAGCAGGTGCTAGAAAAGGAAGATGGGGAGAGTGTGCATATCACATGGCAACCTCTCATTACAAAGCATATCACGTGATTGCTGTAAGACTAACATTTCCCAAATAGAAAGTGGTTTTATTTACTTAGTATATAATATCAATACAGGTGATGAAAACTTATCTTGAATAAACTCTGGCTTTGCAATGAAGCAAATGAGCTTTTTCTGTTTTATGTGGGACTTTAGGAATTTGTGTCAATGTAGTAACATGTTGTTAATTAAATTATCCACCCGTAAAGATAGACCATCTACCCAATATATGAAAATCTCCTTGCCAACTTTCCATGTCTTTGCTACAAGAGAAATAAGAGTGTGAGGGTGGTGAGGCAGCTTTGTTTTGTGATATATAAAAATTTTCCTACAAATAAGTTTTATTCCATTATTCTGATCTATCCTCCAAAATAATTGTCCTTAAATATTTAATCAGTACATTTATTAAAAGCGAAATCTAAGACCAATTTAAAACTAATACCATAAAAGAGAAAAAGCACTAGGTGAGATCCAGAAATATGAGTCGCAGCTAATATTTTCCTAACTCTCCATGGGAATGAATTCCCATGAGCAAGAATATAATGACTGACTGATGACAGGTGCTGGAAACCACAGGGCTCTTCTAGATACAACTAGACACAGCTTTAACAATTTGTGTAATGTTTAAATTATTTAATGCTTTCTCCATGTGTTACTTGCACATGTGGGTATTTCTATTTGGGGTTGTTTGATTATTTGTTTGCCTTTGTAGCAAAATAAAAGTCTTAGAATTTATGATTTTGAGGATATTTGGGGAGTTTCTTGGTGAATGATGTATCTGTGGGTCTTCTAGTACACATTGATGGTTGATTGGGTGCTAGAAAGTTATAGTCCTAACACACGTGCAATGTTAGTGTGACAGCCCTTAAGCTATTTGAGTCCTATAAAAATCCTTATTAAAAAGTCTTATAAAAAAGCCATGGCTTTTGAAAGCTCTCTAAATTATAGGAAACTTGAGTTTTATTTTACATTGAAAGGCCAATAAAATAACAAGGAGAGAAAACTAATAGTTTTTCTACTTATGATTCTGTTGTGCACTTTTTGGTTTGGGGGTGAGTAAGTTTATAAAATAAGTATTCTACTGAAAGTATAAAATATAATGGGAAGCTACCCAGCTTCCATTTTAAATGTCAGTGCTAATCCTATATAAGTTTATGACATTGTACAGACTTTGTCTGGTTAACGGAGGTGTGATCTTTTTAATTTATCTGCAAATTTGTTTTATAATAAAGTCTAAAAATTCAAAATGAATAATGGTATCCTTAGACTTATCAGACCTAATTATCAAATATCATGTCTGAACATTGACTCAATCTTTGCTAAATACAACTTCAAATGGAATTTGTTTATAGTCTGGACATAAAGTGGACAGAAGTATTATTTATTTTGTGAGGCATGATGAAGATTAGGCACCCCATGAGTCCAGCACTGTTGTAGCGCCCCCCACCCAGTGCAGCCATGAGAAGCATGCTAGGGGTGGTATTCGACAGAAGCAGCCTCTAATGATTTTGAGGCCACATTTGTCTTTTCCTGAGATATGCTGACTTCCATTTCCTGGACCTATTTCGACTCAGAAGTTTTCCATCTCCTGACCTAAAAAACAATGGTGAGACACATATATTTGTAATTTTTGAGATGTGGGGTCATTTCCCATGAAGAAAATCTGGGTGCACAGACAATTCCCAGCCTCCTACCAAGCAATGCTAAGTGGGGTTGAAGACATATGGATGCCAAGAGGCTACTAACATGCCCAAGTAAATGGTGGAGAAATGAAATGGAAGCAGAGTAATGTATGCACAATGGAAAGAGGTGGACCTGCAAACACAAACATGAGCCTGAAGTGAGCAGCCTGCACTGCCTGGGTCCTGGCCCATGCTGCCACCAAGAACCATGTCAAGTAGGCCCATGGTCCTGCAGTAGCAGAGGTCTGTGTTGATGTCTCTGACCCATGTTACCACCAAAGGCCATGTGTGTGGATGTCCCTGGTCTGGGCTGCTGGCTGGGGCCATGTTGATATCCAAGGGCTGTGCAGAGCTGGCCTCACCCAACATCTGGGGAGTGTAGGAGAGCTGGCCAGAGGGTATGGGAGCAAGAGAACTCACCCCACCCTTTACTGCAGCACTTGGGTGAGTAGCTCCGGCACCTCACCTAGTTAGTACAGTAGAACTGGTCCTAGTGGTATGGGTGTCAGAGACCCAGCCCTGTCCCTTGCTGACCATGTTGTGGTATGGGCTTGGAAGATTTATCCCTGCCTCTTACCATCTGTGGCAGAAAAGAGAGCTGGTCGTGATGATGTGGGTATATGAGAGCCAGCCACAAGGGCATAAGAACATAAGAGCTGGCCCCATTCTTCAAAGGCTGTGGCACTTGGGTGAGCTGGCCCTGTCTTTAGCCTGGGCAGTGATAGAGAGCTGAACCTAGTGGTGGTGGATGCAGGATAGTTGGCCCTTACGGATTGAGCATGAGAGAGTTGGTGGGATGACCAACTCAGCTACCACTCAGGTCCAGACTCAGGGCTTTGAGTTGGCCACCCCAACATCTACATCATCTATAAACTGCTGGAGTGTGAAGAGCCCAGTTCTGCAGAATCAAAGCAGCAGGAACTCCATGACACAGGATATCTGAGAGGAGTTCTGGTAAGGATCCAGTATCAATAGTGTAGCAGAAGCCAGAGGCCTCGAACCAGACCAATGATTCACTGCAAAAACGAACATTTGTAAGTAAAGCTGTTTGGGCAAAAGAGTATACTGTGCAACACACCATGACACACTGCAGCCTCCATGGTGAGATTCTGTTTTGGTTTCTTTAAGGAGGACGTTATGAGGACAGAGAGCAGATATGGAAGGATGGGGAGATGAGTGGAACTGGGCCACGTGATGTGAGATTAACAAAGAATCAGTAAAATGACTTTTTAAAAGATGTTATAATCATGTAAGAAAATATCCTTCATTTATGAGCCATAAAGAACAAAGCATTTAGAAGACAAATGCCATGTTGTCTATTATCAGCTCAGATAATATGATATACTTAATAGATAATACATAGATCAAATACAGTCAAATATCAATCTTTGAAAAAAATGAATCTGGGGCTGGAGAGATGCCTCAGTGGTTAAGAGCACTGGCTGCTCTTCCAGAAAACCCAGGATGAATTCATAGCACCCGCATGGCAGCTCACAACTGTCTTAACTCCTGTTCCAGCAGCTCTGATGCCTTCATATGACTTCGATGACTGTCAAGTACTCATATGGTGCACGCACATACATGCAGGCAAACACTCCTACATGTAAGATAAAAATAAATAAATCTCTTTAAAAATGGGCATCTACTCACTGGACAATGATTGGAGAACCAGAACCATTACAAGGTCACCTTTAATTACTGGAGGTCAGGCCTCTATCCCCACCTTGGCAAGATTAGAATAACCACGGCCCTTCTATACTTGGAGATGGGAGGAGATGTCAGGGGCTTATATACTGAAGGCTAAAACCAGCAATAGGCCTGACATACATGCCTGCTAACACAAATTCTTGGGTCTCTGTGGAAAAACACTAAAACAGATGGCTATAAGCTATTGTAAACAGGCAGCTTTTGTGGAAATTTACCAGCCTGAGTAGTCATAGACCTTGTAAATAGGCAGCCTTTGGCAGATAGTACGAACTTAGATAAGGACAAGTGAATCATAGGCAGAGTCATAGTGACCTGTCTCCTGAACCTTTACCTAGCTGATACCCTGTTCTGAAAGATGTCTGTACTCCCCCTGAACACCTATGCTCATGTGTCATTCCCTTCCCCACATCCTGCATTTTTGTGTTTATAACCCCTGAGTTAAAAAGTAAAAATTATGATTTGATAATTTAAAAAAAGAAAAAAGAAAAAAAAAGTCATAGGAGCAGGGAAAAAAGAAAAAAAACAAAAAACAAAAAATGGGCATCTAAGTTGTCTTTATAATGGTTTAATGGCATCTCTCTTTTCATTATTATGATTTATAGTGGTGTGTTTGTATGCATTTGCATTCTTGAGCTTGTAACTTAGTTTTTCTCACAATTCTACCAGATAAAGCGTCTAAGGATATCTCATACATTTGCTCATGATCCCAATAGATAGTCTATAGAACTGAAGAAACCGGGAGATAAATACTCTACAGAGCTGGTAAGAAAATAATGTCTCTTCCTCTAATTCTATTTTATTCCTTCTTTCAATTTTAAGTTTCTTCATTTTAATCTGCTCTCTTTTATTTATATGTGTTATCATATCTCAATTTATTATAGAAGTAAATAAAAAAGAAAATCAAGAAAATTTATTTTATTTTAAGAGAACAAGACTTAAAACAAACTTCCTGCATTTGAAAAATCACCCTGAAGTTCTCTTTTTTGCTGTTGTTGTGCCCTTGTCTGGTTTAAGTATCAGAGTAACAGAGAAGGGATTCCAACTATAAATCTAACATAGTATAAGTAAAGGTCACTTCACATAGGTTGTACATTTAGGAACATAAATATCTATTGCTTATAAAAATCTTTATGGCCAGGTGTTGTGGGTGGGACACAACTTTAATTCAGCAGGAGCAGACGGATCTCTGTAAGTTCTGGGCTAATCTGGTCTACACAGCAAGTTCCAGGCTAACCAGGGCTAAATAGCAAGACCTTGTCTCATAAAAATAGTAAAATAGTAAAATAAAATAAACACTAGGGTAGCCTCTTGATCAAAATTGAAGGTAGCATGAAGACAAAACCCTTCTGCTTTGGGCGACTTTGGGGGACTGACTTATAGCGTGCCCCTTTCATTATTAGATTTTATAGTGATTTTCCTGGAAGAACATTTATCCGGGAACCCGTACTTACTATCTAACAGTCAATAATTCAAATATTATCTTGCTGCTTTTCCACAACATAGACTTATGTTTTGGGAAATGCATTAGAAGTTGTTTTACTGAAGAACCCTTGCTAAGCTTGGCAGACTTAAGAAGGAGACTTCACGTTACCTCCACCCTGAGTCTGACCTTCCATACACGCTTTTTATTACTCTACCCACCCACACCCAACACCGTCAGACATCAAAATATCAAAACCCTGAACTATACTAACAACAGCAGCATTTTCTCCCTGTACCTAACATAAGCATTTTATAGTGACCATCTTGCCTCAGATGTATTACAAACGGCCCTGGAAATGATTTGGCACATGGTTGATAAGGTGCCCGCTAACTCATAAGTAGCAAATATTATCCATACTCTGTCTTTATGGAAAAACAGGCCAAGGGTAACAAGGAAAAACCTACACCCATAATCACCCACCATAGTTCTGATAAAATCATCCATACACACACACACACACACATACACACATAGACACATGCACGCATGCTCGCAGATATTCACGCATCCATGAGCACTACTCTAGATGTTAATACATTCATCCTAACCTAACAGTTTCTGCCTTTGCCATGAACTGACAAGTCCTAACACCTTTGTTTCACACACTGTTTGGATTCATCAGAACAGCTCATACTCAGAGGGCATTCTAACTGGCACTGAGGTAAACCAGAGAAGGTTCTGGAATCAACAATGGATCCCAGCAAAAATGCAGGTGCTTTGGGTGGAAAACAAGTGACTCAACCGCCTCCCTCATCAAGACTCCACACAGCTGCAGAGGCTGCCAAGCACTGCTGCCTGCAGTTATCCTGTACACACTTTGTCCTGGAGCACACTTCCTGTACTAATCCCCGGCAGGCAAGAACATCTGTGCATTTCCATCCCCGCCATCACCACTATATTCCTGTAGATGCAAATAAATCTTTAAAAGAAATGGAGATGAGGGGCTATAGAAAACACACGGTTGGGCATCACAGCCGAAGGACCCAAAGCTCAGAGCGCTGCATTGTTGCTGCTGGTGGGGACCTGCTACTGAGAGCTATTTCCCTGGAGTCCTCCAATTATCCTTGTGAATTTCTCATCCATCATGTGCGATAACTTACTAGACTCACCAAATGTCCTGTGTAACTTGGATAAGCTGCAGCTCAGCTGTAAATCAGTGTGGTGGGGTCAAGGGTCTCTCAGCACAGCTGAGATGGAATATGGTCAGTCCAGCAGGAGGCTCACAGTAAGAATGTGAAGACTTGCTATAACCTTGCAAATACTGACAGATATTCCTTCAACAACTCTGATAATAATAATAATAATAATAATAATAATAATAATAATAATAATAAAAAGTCACTTGAAAAGAAGCAAGACCAGTATTTCTAAGGACACTATGGGACCAACCTCCTGCTAAATACTGAGTAAGAAAATAAAACAAAAACATCAGTCTATAGGAAACTTTACAATGGGAAACTTCACTTAAAATCTGCAAAAGGAAAATACCTACTGGGTTGCTGAATATGTTTACTGTAAGTGAATACAAATGCCCTTGGTGATTCCCATCCATTTCAGGCTGCTCTCAGGTGCACCTGTTCCTACCTAGATGTTCCCCTTTCCCTAAAACCTGCTCCCCTCCAGTCATCTAGGAGTGACCTTCCCTCTTTTAACTCCATCTCTCTGATCACATCAGTTCCTGATCACCCAGAAGCTCTTCAACCATGCACGCTGCATGTTTTCTCTCTCAAAGCTCTGCACTGTTTCTCTACCACGGTTCCTCAGTTTCCTACCAGTTCTTCCTGCTGCTAGCATGACAACCACTCCCCACAGCCTCCTCTCACTGACACAATGCTCGACTCCAGCATGGAGTTCATGAGTTTCAGCTCACATCTGCTAAAAGTGCTCAAACCCCCCAGTGCACACCCAAAAGGCCCTGGGTCTTACACGTTTGCTCAATTTCTGCTGGACCTCAAGACTCAGCTCATTTAGTTATATCTTATACTTGATCTGCAGGGATTATTTGTGAGGCTCCAGCATTTCAGGAGGATGGATCCCTTTTCTGATCCTTTCTGTAGGACGTTCCCACTAACCAGAGGCATCTTTTCACTTTTACTTGGAAGCAAGGCAATAGGTGATGAATATCTCTAAGACCAGACAGGGTCTCAGATTCATGACCCAGTGTCCCCTAGCTATGAGTTTTATATTTCTGACCATCATAATCCCCAGTCATAATGTGGGGATAATGCTCACATAGTAGGGCTGTTGTGAAAAAAGAAGAAAATGAGTACAAAGGACATAAAATAAGGTAACTCCAGTGCCAGCATCCTTCCTGCCCTGTCCGTGAAAGGATAACACTCAAGGAATATTCCTTCACCATTCCTTCACAATTCCTTCACAATTCCTTCACAATTCCTTCACAGGGCAGCAGATCCCTTTCTCCTGTGTTCCCACTCAGAGGGAGGCAACCTTTTCTGCTGTCAACTGTCTGTTGTAGCACTGAGCATGCTCTACCATACTCATTAATTTCATTACTGATATCTTGTGTGATATAATGCATTTCTTAAAAAGAAATAAAAAAACACCTCTGTCCTAAAAGCCTCTGCAAGAGAGCATACATTACACATGCACAACCCAGAGCTACAGTGAAACTCAAGTTATCACAAAACAAGAAATACAATACAATTTTGATGAGTGCATGTAAGTTAGGAATCACAAGTTATGTGTGTGCCTGTATTTATAAACGTGTCGTTCAGTACACTACTGCTACACCTCTGTGAAGAATATAATATTATATTCTTGATATATATATTGATATAGATAGATAGAGATATATATTGATATATATAAGATATATATTTCTCAAGATTATAATATATATCAAGAATATAATATTATATACAATAATATATATTATAGATAATATATAAATTTATAAATATTTATAATTTTATGTATATATGTATACACACACATACACACAAACACAAACAGATTTCTGAGTACATAGTATCTTAGGGTTTCTATTGCTAAGACAAAACACCATAACAAAATGCAAGTTGGGAAAAAAAAAAAAAACAACGGTTCATTTGGCTTACATTTCCACATTGCTGTTCTTCACCAAAGGAAGTCAAGACAGGAGCTCAAACAGGGCAGGAATCTGGAGACAAGAGCTGATCCAGAGGCCACCACAGAGGGATGCTTCTTCTGCCTTGCTTCACGTGGCTTCCTGGGCCTGTTTCTTATAGAACTCAGGACCACCACCAGGCCAGGGATGGCACTAACCACAATGGGCTGGAACCACCCCCATTGAATATCAATTTAAAAAGAAAAAAATAACTTACAACTATATTTCATGGAGGCATTTCCTTAACTAAGACTCCTTTCTCTCTGATGACTCTTAGCTTGTGTCAAGTTGACACACAAAACCAGCCAGAACACAGTTACATGGATATTTGAAATTCAATAGAATTTAAAAAAAAAAAAATCTAAGCAAAAGATTTGCTATTTATTCTATGGAAAAACTTAAAAGTAAAAGTCACACTTAAACCCTCAAACCACATTTCCAGTTCTGCAAATAACATTCTCGGTGGGTAGGCTGACGGGAGGCGCACTATCAAAGTGGCACCCTGCATTTCCTCCTCTCTCTTTGGAATACCTTTCTCTCTCCCAAGTATGGGCACAGCTGACATCTTTATGCCTTCTAGGAGCTTACAATTCTAAGAGATGGTCACTACCCCTGAAGGTGGAGCAGCCCCAGGTGGAACAGAAAAGCTGAAGCATGGGCGCTTTGGAAGAGGATTGCACCACTATAAGCCACCAAAGGGAAGCCATCCATGCAGGATGCCAATATGCCCTTGCCAAGACATGGCTGTTTGACCACCTGAAGGGAGTTTAGGATTGAAAAAGAAAAAAAAAATACTGAGATCAATTTGGAGAACTAAATTAGCTCCAGGGGACATACTGGGAAAGGCAGAACCAAAATCTAATTAAAATTTCCTCCAGGTCTTTTTTAATATGTAAGTTGGAAGTGCAGTAACAGAGTAATACTCTCATCCTCTCAGAAGGTTTTAACATTTCAGCCTCTGCCTGGCAGGGTTCCTTCAGTTCTTTAACCTTTCGCTTGGTTTACTTCCTCAGTAGCGTTTACCACTGCAACTTTGTAATTATCTTGTTTGTTTATCTTCCATTTGTTTTGATTCTTCAGCTCAGCAACCTTAAGAGCCAGAGACCTTGACTGCCTGTCACTGCAGAACAATGGAAGCTAAGATTTTCAGTGTAGGAGGAGAGAAGAAAGCCAAATGGATCCCTTATTCAAAAAGAACACTTGCCAAGACACCTGTTGCTGTTACACCTCCATCTGTGGGTAGTACGGAATTGTGTGATCTGCCTCTAAGTAACCAGCCCTTACTGCAGTGATGGCTTGGCCTCGCTTGTTTGAGAGCTGTTGCTGGAATCTTTGTGCAAGCTCAATTCTTTCTGGTGCAACACAGTCCTCTCTTCTACTCGTGAACAACGGTAGTGTGATCATAAATTATGGCCCCAGCTGTCTCCCCGTCTGAGGCATTTCTTGCTCTTCACAATTTTACAGACATGGGATTCACTGTTGTCACGGACCCGATCTGAGAAGCATGGACACATAACTTTTTGTTTTGGTTCTGCATGTCTTAGGTCAAGAACTTTCACCTTTCAGTCAAACAGAGCACTTTCATGACTTCGCCTTAGAGTAGCCTGTTTGCCTTTTGAGACTTTCATGTCTGGGAACAAACTCCCCCTTTGTCTGTAGTTTTCCTTAGAATGGTCTCATGTACCCAGGATCAACCAATCTGAAAATAGTTAATGGAAAATTCTAGAAATAAACAATTAAGTTTTCTATTGTTAGCCATCCTGAGTATTATAACTTTTCAGGTCACACTACTCCATACCTTCTAACCCATAATCATCCCTTTGTCCAGTGAATCTACACTATAAATACAACCTCCCTGTTAGCTGCTAGGTAGCCATCTTGGATATCAGATTGACTGGCACCATATCCAGGCTTCTGTTTTAAGTAACTGGCATTTAACTTAATAACATCTCCATAAGGCAAGAGCAGTAGCAGTGGTGATCTGGACATGCCAATGAAAATCCATAAAAATCTCCTTGTAAGTGAAAAGGTAGAAAATCTCAACTTAATTAAGGAGAAGATAAAAATGTATTCTGAGGTTGCTAAGGTCAATAAGAATGAAACCTCATCTATGAAATTGTGAAGGAGAAAGAGACAAGCACTAGTTTTTCTATGGAACATCACACAATAAATATTATATCCACAGTAGGTAATTATGATAGATAAGGCATTAAAATTGTGTGTGTGTGTGTGTGTGTGTGTATTTATATGTAACTATATATGTGAAAGGGTTCAGTACTGAGTGTTCAGGCATCCACTGGGAGTACTGAATGAATCCCTCTCAGGTAAGTAAAGGATTGCTTAAGCATAAGCCCTGTGATACCACAACCATCTACCTGAAAATGAGATCACTACTGAGTGGCTACACTCACAGCCCAGATAATGCTAGACAAAGGAATGATTTCCAACCCAGGTTAAAATGAGATCGCACTGGACTTTTTCACTCTACACTTCCTTTGTTCCCCAGCCTGACTGGTTATCAATAATCCCTGAATCTTCAGCTCTGTTCTTCTCATTGGTTATGAATGGATTCGAAACTTATGAGTCCATTCTGCAATTTGCCATTTAACATTTTATGGTTATGTTCAAGCATTGTTAATGAAAACCACAGACAGCAGAGCTGTGGGAGAAACACTGTACTTCAAAGTTCCCCTTACTCTGTGTTCCACCCGACTCAAATCACTTTACCCACAAAGTCCAACCAAACTCCTCAATTCAACTCCACAAAGCAGGGTCATCATGAGGGACTTTTTCACACCCTTCCCATACGCATGCCACCTGGGACAAGGAGTGAAGAAAATACTTGTGTACCTGACTTCATAATCTCAGGGAAGAAACGTGACTTGATGAGGCGAAGTCAGTTTTGCATGATGCAGAAGAGGAGAAGATGAATTGTCAGAAATAGGGACCAATCACTGGCAAGGCAGCAACTGTCAGAATTGGAACTGCTGGAAATTGCTCTGAAGATTCTTCTGGGATGACTTGGAACTGACCACAAAACAAGAAGTGACTTCATCGTGAAACAGGAGATTTCACAAGGCAGAAGTAAGCACCGGTAAAGAAGTGCTTGTTACTGTGTACTTCCTGGCAGGGTGAACCAACAGGTTTACCCAAAAACAAATGAGTTTAAAGAGAAAAGAAAGATCGGTTTTTACACAATAAGTGTGAAACAACCACATGATACCTAAACAGCTAACAGTACACAATCATGAGAAAGCCTAGACTAGGCAAGGTTTCCAATGCCTGTGCTGAGACACCTCAGGGAGCATGCAGGACTTCCCAAACTTTCTCAGCAGGAAGCTTTCTTCCCAAGCTTCCTACTAATATTTCTCAGAACACTGAGGCTCTTCAGAAAATTACTTAGGATGCACTAACCCAGAAGTTTTCAACTGTGTGAAGATTAAGAGTTCTTGGTGATTGTTTACTATTTATTTATTTTTGAACTGGCTGCAAGACCATTAAAAAAAGTAGATCACAAAACAGTGAACTTGAAAGAGCACCAAAATATAAAACAAAAATGCTTCAACCATGTGTGTGGGGTTATGTAAATGAGTGCGGGGGGGTATTAAAAACTTAACAATAATAAGAGGTTTCTGAATGGGCAGCAAGCAAATATTAATTCTAAATTCAGCATGTAATGAATGCATCTACCCACGATGCATCGCATGGCTTCACTGCAGCCTTCATTCGGAACACACAAAGCACACACACACCATGCATGCATGCACACACACACACAACCCATGCACACACTTCACAAGCCATTACGCCATGCAACAGCAACAAACAGCCAGACACATGTAAAGTTCAGATTCAAGATCACTGCATGCTATAAATATACACTGTATATTTGACGTGGTAAATTTTCATTGTATTTAACAGTTATCGCAATATTTTCATTTTGCATGCAAAGTTTTTTCTCTCATAAAAAACAATGATATAATTATGAAAAAACACAGGTTTTTAATATTTTTCCTACATCATTCTCAGTATGTAAGTATCAAGCTAGATTATCTTTGGATTGTATTATCTTTAGACAAAAAAGCACATATAGCTAATTAGTATGCAAATTTGCTTTCATATTTATTAAATGGTAAAAAGAATTATTTAAGCATTAATTAACAACTTATAACTTATTGATGTTTGATTTGTATGTCTGTTTTATATACCTAAATACCTTGGGTCATGGAAAAATATCTCCACCATAAAAAGGTTGTGAATAGATGAGTTTAAGAAACCCTGGTAGAATGACCCAACAGAGAGGACATCAGCCAAAGTACCCAATAAATAGGAGATAGAACCTATAGAGACCATATCCAGGCATGGCTCCTGGTTGAGGGATGGGACCACCCACCCACCTCAAAAATATTAATCTAAAATTCCTCCTGTCAAAAGGAAATGCAGGGACAAAGAGTGGAGCAGAGACTGAAGGAAAGGCCATCCAGAGACTGCCCCACCTGGGGATCCATCCCAGCTGCAGACAACAAACCCAGACTCTATTGCTGATGCCAAGAAGCACTTGCTGACAGGAGGCTGGTAAATCTGTCCTCTGAGACACTCTGCCAGAGCCTGACCAATACAGATATGGATGCACACAGTCAAACATTGGACTGAGTGCAGGGACCCAAATGGAGAAGTTGGGACAAAGAGTGAAGGAGCTGAAGGAGTGTGTAACAGCCATCCAGATCCCCCAGAGATCCCAGGGACTAAACCACCAACCAAAGAGTTCACATGGCTCCAGCTGGATATCTTAGCAGAGGATTGCCTTATCAGACATCATTGGGAGGGGAGCCCCTTGGTTCTGTGGAGGCTCCCAGGGTATGGGAATGCTAGGGCACTAAGGCAGGAGTAGGCTGGTAAGGGAGCACCCTCATAGAGGTAGGGGAGGGGGAGAGGATAGGGAGTTTGTGGAAGGGAAACTGGGAAGGGAGATGACAGTTGAAATGTAAATAAATAAAATAACCAATTAGAAAAAGGAAGAAGAAAAAGAAACCCTGGTATAAAGTATGACCTTTGCATGGGTCAGTTACTAGAATTCTACAAGATGTGGTAAAAATAGGAAACTTCCCCCAGGCATTCAATACTGCTAAGAAAATAAGACAGGCAGAGACACTGCTGGAAAAGGTTAGCACTGTTCCAAACTCAAGGAGAGGAATACCACTAATGATCCAGTGACTGTGTTAACAGCCAGTCACACACACACACACACACACACACACACACACACACACACACAGGAGAAGGCTGAAAACTTTGCCCCCTTCTCTGCTTAAATAAACAAAAAGAGGCCCAGGAAAGGAATGTTCTTTGCAAAGGAGTAACCACTCCAGAGCTACTCCTTCATTGTAGAAAGACAAACCAGCTTCTCTTCAAGGGGACAAAGTAAAGGAGGCCTTTATGTGGTTGGTTGACTCTTGGCATATTCATCAACAGACTGGATGTAAACTGACTCAGGAAAAGTTTGGAGTCTTCTTAGAAGAAGAAATGGGAGATCTCCAGAGCCACCCTGGAATTGGAAGCTGGTAAGTGTGTGAGGTATGCAGAAGAAGGATCTGACGCAGGCTTGCTGATAGGAATGGATTCCAAGGAAGATCTGAACAAAGTCACTGCAAAGACAAGGAATCAAGCCTCAGCAGGCTTGATGGAGCTGTGGGGGTGGCTGGGCTCCTCAGGTTGAAGAGTAATGGAAGCAAGAGCATTGGGTACCATCCCAGAAAACACGCTGCACCAGTCCATTACCATACCAGACTGGTGGAAACCACACTGATCAATTCAGTCGAGGGCTCTGAAACAACTGGGGCCCTGCAGACTGCATGACCTCTGAAAGCTTTGAATAATATCAGGCAGGTGAGGGAAGGCTTCAAAAGGGAAACGTGACACTACTAGACACTACCAGGGAGAGAGTACAAAAAAATTACTGCAAAGAGAGAAAGACTCTATTCTCACATTAGTTCATCCTGGTTACACATACAGCTGTCGATCAGTGTGTGTGTTCTAGACAAGAAGACTCTTTCGAGCCACCCAATATGAGGTCCCTAGAGCAGCTGCAAACAGGAAAGGCTTGGGAGCCTTTGGTTAGGCAGTTTCTTATGACTGGGAAAGCCAGGCAAAGAGTTGCAGAAAATGATCCAATACAGGCTCTCAAGTATCACATGCAGGATGCTAGTGTAGGTACTTTGAAAGGTGAGATTTCCACTGTCTATCAAGACTGGAAGTAAAGAATAGGGATGTGGAGATGATTCAGTCCTCCAAGTACAAAGGGCTGGGAAGCCAGCCAGGCATTACATCACAGACTAGGCAGACAAAGGTTCTTGGTCTATTATGCATATACCCTGAGGTGTATGGGTCAGATTGGAAAGGTTGAAAGGTAAAAACACACAAATTGTAGGAAGTAGCCTTAGCAACAGCACTAAATAAACCTATCACAAGGCATTATGGGCTAGACAGACACATTATCTCACAATGGAGGGTTGGCTTGATAGCAGCAGGTTATCATTAATAATCTGTATGGGGGTGGGGAGAACAGGTAGAAATTTCTACCAAACAGATCAAGTAAAAGCCCTATTTAATATTACATTAATTCAGTATCCCTTGATTTTCTCAGCACACCCAATGCACTTAAGGTGTTAAAAGCCCTACCCAACATTTACCCTGAGTCTAGTGTGATGTAGCTACAAATTTAATTCATATCCTGGAAAGAAAACTTGATGAGCTCAATGCAGCAGCTGCCTTCAGTGACAGTTGTGCTACAGAGTTCAATGTCTAAGTCTCTAAACAAAACATTCAACAAAACACTCTTATATGAGCCAAGGACAGCACAGAGTATAAATAATGAATGTGTACTATCATTTCATCAAGCCACATTGAGTTTGAGCAAACGTGACACTGCTGTCCTCCTTAGACGCTGCCCATGTCCACACACAGCCGTCTGAATGATCTGTATCAATGCAAACTGCTAGCTCTAGACTTGATCGAAATCCATTCGCTTAATCATTCTTTGGGCAGTAAGCCAGTCATTTGTGTCCCACAAAAAAGTATAGTTTAGTCCAGTAATAGACAAAGAAAAAACTTAGAGGGCGTAGGTGAGGTCACACTAAGCTTTATAGGGTTTGCTGACTTCTGAAATCATTTGGCCCGAATCAGTATCTCTGCTATTCATGCCTTGGTGAGAGAAGGTTCTGGAATGCCTTTATTCTGTCCTTTTGAGACATTCTAAATAGGCCAGATGTCAGTCATATGCAATCTGCAGATGTTCTTATGTGTATTTCCTTGATCCCCCAAAATCAGAAACAGAAATGGGAAAGGCTCCTGATAGCTGTGACCCACTGAAACCTGAAAACCTTCATACCCTAGTCAATGAAGATGATAAGGTATTTAATATATATATATATATATATATATATATATATATATATATATATATATCACAATTATATATATCTCAATTATATATATGCATATATACATCACAATTATATATATGCATACACACACATATATTTCTATCACAAAGCAGAGAGGTTCTGGGACTCTATCTTGTCTCTCTCCTTCACTAATGATGGATGGAAAGACTGAGCCAGATTTTCTCCATGGTATAGGGATAACAAAAAACATTTCTACATGCTTAAAACCCTTTGATTTGTTAAACACTTCAAAACCCATTCATTTCTGTCACTCTTGGTAGAAAAAAACTAAGAGAAATTGTCTCAAAGAAGAAAAAAATGAGGAATACATTGGCTGGCATCACGGAAAAAATCCACAGGCTTAGGGATCCAGCTCTGGGCACAAGATGCCATTAGGCTCCTCCCAGGCTTCTATTCCCTCTGAACTGGGAACATTTGACATGAAACGTGAAAGCCAGATGCCAAAGCTCCTCCAAACCTCACAGACCCATAGGCAACACTTGTAAATCAGAGGGAACAAAGCAGAAGTGGAAGCATGCAACATCCCAAACCCCATCCCATGGCAAATGCAGGGGTAGTCCTGCGGAACAACCCATCGGAACTAAATGCAGAAAGGGAAAAGTTGCTTTCCCCAAGGAGATGTGAAGTCGCAGAAGAAGGACGGCTGTACAGAATATTGCTGGAAGAACATGATTTACCTCCTAACCTCATCCCTCCAGTGACAATAGTTCTTATATTTAATTCAAAAATTGGACCCCAGATGTTTATCAATGAATCTCAAACTTATTAAAAATAATAGTATTAGCCAGGTCCTGTGCCCCAAGTCTGTCATCCCAGCTACTGGGAACACTGAGGCAAGAAGACTGCAAATCTAAGGCCAGCCTGGACTACAGGATGGGTTCATGGTCGGTCTGGGTATGTTAATGAGATCCTGCCTCAGAATAAGGAGGAGTAGAGGGATAGGGAGTTAACAGCAGCAGCTGAGGATGTAGTGTAATAGTACAGTGAGGTAACCTTCTTGTCTAGCATGTGTAACCCCCTAAGGTCTACCTCCAGGACTACAACAGGAGAAAGTAAAATCAAATATAACATTAGTGATAATCATAACAATAAACGTAGTAATGGCTAGTGTTTACTGAGGTATAGACTTACACCTATGCTCTCTCACTTTACATCCATTAACTTATTAAGTATACACTGATTCTCAATTTATGGATTAGGGAATAATCAGGGAGGTCAAGTTTGTCACTAGAGACCACAGCCTAGAAAGGAAGCCAGAACTCAGACCAAGACCCACCTTAGAAACACTGTTCTTACCCAAAATAGAACTTAATCGGCATCACAACCTTTCTTTTGACAGAAGAGGCAAATAGTAATTAGATTCAATTAGAATTTGTGTTGATGTTAATTCCGAGCAAGCTGAAGTGAACTGGCATTGAATAAAGAACTCAATATTAGGAACCGGGGAACTGCTGAACGGCAAAATAATCACAAGCCATTCTACAGCATTCAAAATGTGTGCTCCTTGCCATGTCCTAAGAGAAAATCACCACTCATCTGGGTTGACTGACATTTCAGGATAGTCTTAATTTCCCACAGCAGACACATCCATGTCAAGACTCTGATTCCAAATATGTCCCTGAAACCAACACTAAAGAGGGTAGGCAAAGACTGGAGAACTGCATGGTGTCACCAGGGCAGAGGGGACAGCTACAAAGTATCCATGCATACTTGAGAACCTATGAAACCGATGAATATCTAGACTTACCCACTTCTGTCACCATTATGCTGTGCCTCACACAGCATCCTGAATCTCACCTTCCTCACAGATGACCCAATCCAAAACTGGATCCAAAGCCAATAAATCTCTTATGCTTTTTGATTTAAAAACAAACAAACAAACAAAAAAAAAAAACAAAAACAAAAACCTTTGGTTTCTCCTACTTGTTCAGCCTCTCCCTGACCATCCAGTGAGACTCAAAACAAGGAGAGCAGACAAGAGTAAAGAGGAGAAAGGCCAGAATGTCTGAGCCCAGATCCTGTTGTTGTCCCCAAGGCAGATGACCTTAACCTCACTGTCTGACCTTCTGTGCCTTGATTGGCCCATCCGAGGTACAGGAAGCAGTTAGAGGCTACCTTCACAATGCTTCTGAGAATCAGGATCAGTGGTAACCAGCACTTTGTGCAGTAAAAAATATAACACATTGTCTTCATGTTTATATTTCTAGACCCCAAAGCTGCCAAGTGTGAGTTCTAAACTTATTAGTAGTGAGAGTTGAAGCACTTTGATATATGTTAGCATAGGTACCCAAGTAGCTGCACCATCAAAAGTCTCACCTCAGAAAAAAATGAAGTCTCCCCATCATTGCTTAGATGGCATTTCTGCTTAATATCCCACACTGTCTAGGACAGCAGTTCAAGCAGGCACAGACTATGCCCTAATTAACATAGTCTCCTGTACAGCCATTGTTAAGGGCCCCATCTGCATGCAGAATTGCAGACTTTTCCCTTCTTCATGGATGGGGGTATTTTCTATAACTTCTCTTTCGCCTACTTTTCTCATCATCTGATTCTTCTCACAGGAAGAATTACTCCAAATTTTTGAATAGCAGAAAGGGTTATGAACACAGATTTAATTTGGGCTCCCTTTCTCTTTTAGATCACCATCCACAAGAAACAAGACATTTCTATCTCATTTTCTCTTTCATCCAATTTACTTGACAAATCAGAGGCTTACGTAGTGGATAACACCATCATATCATTTTTCTTGTCTTATTTTCTCCCTTGGGACATCAAATTCTCTCTGGGCTGACAGCTCAGCTTCAGCAGCATGTCTTAGCTCCCACAAGAAAAGCCATGCAACAAATGCCACAGCCTGCATGAGACCCCACCCATAGATGCTACTTTCAGGAACTGCAGTGTATTCTTCACCCCACTCATCAAGCAAGAATGCAGCCCCATACCATAGACAAGAAGATGGCCACTCCAGGATTCACCCTCTGGAAATGCCACCTCTGAGGGCTCAGCTATAGTTCCCTACCTTACTACCATAGCAGGGACACCACAACTGCTGTGAGAATAAGGAGGCACACTACTTCATTCTATATAGAGAAAGACAGTCATGTCAAGACAGTCCATCATCAGATAGCTTAGGTAGCTTTAGCTGCCTGTCTACTTGGCCATTGAGTTAGGGCACGCAAGGACAGGGTCACTGTTCTTCCCAAACTCAGCATCAGTTCCATTATGAGCCTGCTGACTAGGTCAAGCATCACAGAAACTCTTTCCCTGAGGAACTCTAAATACTTGTCCCCCTACCCCTCCTCACAGGACTCCAAAGACAAACCAAGTATGATTTCACAAAAGTCCAACCTGGGGAAACAATGAGCTTATTGCACTTAACTATAGAACATGGATGAAGGGTTACTTACAAGACCAAGAATGAGCCTAACGCATCAGTAATGTGGAAAGTCTTACCCCAGCATGGATGACAACTTCCCCATCGCTGCACAAAGCCCCATGTAATTAGGACAGAATTACTCAGAATTACTGTCTAAGAGGTGCAGGCATGAAAGTCCTATATATCACAAGAGTGTCTAATGAGCTACTTCACCCCTCCTTCTATGAGTTAACACCAACAATCAACAAGCCAGATCTTACGCATTGCTTTCAAATAGTCCCAGCTGTTCTGATGAAGTTAATGGCTGTTTATACCACAGAGGTAGCATCCTCTCTATGAGAGGACCTCATGCATGCTAACTAAACACTCTACCACTGAGCTATATCCCAGTCTTCTCCAAATCCTGTTTTCATTCAGATTCCCAATATTAGAAATTATTATGTTATCTCTTCTTTAACATTTATTCATTATCGTTATACTAAAAAATGTAGAACTGCATGAATTACTTCAAGATCTGTAATCAAGAATAGTAGCCACATAGCAGGATTTGGAGATAAACTACATCTACATATATGCAAAGCACCAGGGAGTATGTGCCCTGTTACAATCTGTTATGTTATGTTATGTTATGTTATGTTATGTATGTGTTATGTAAACATGCTGGAATTGTGGGATAGTGGCAGAGAATCAGCCAGATCTGAATTCAAACCCTTGCTTCATCTCATATTAGATATGTGACTTGGGGAACAGAATTCCTCATTAGCATAATGAGAAAAATACTAGTGCCCCCTCATAAGCCTGTTATAAGGATTAAACATTAATATCTACGTGAAACTTTTTTTATAAAAGGCTTTGTGAATGTTCAGTAACTGATGGCACTGACCATTTTACTTGGAGTGTTTAATAGTAGGGACACAACTATATTTTTATGTTACACACAGTCTGGAGAGAGAGATCGTCAACACAGGCACCCGCAAAGCTCATGGCTGTAGAGTAACAAGTACAGGTTCAAGTCCAAACCACCAACCCAGGCCTGATCCGTTCTCAGTCTTACCACTGTGGAAACAATGTAAGTAGCCAGAAAGAGAATGCATTTGTCCACAAACACTAAAGAGTGCGTTCCTTTACATTCAAGTTTTGCAAACCTCGCTCTTTCTCCAAAGCTTCTACTGTGTCATCAAACAGGCCATGTAACTCCACTAAAACAAACCCACGCATTTTAAAAAGTATTTCCAAAATTTCCAATTTTTATCCCTATATCTTGGGAGCTTAAATGGGACAGGAAGGATGGCTCTTTAATAAGTATTTAAAAGTCAGATTTGTTTTTTTCATTTTTCATTTCCTTAAATTGTTTTCAATTTCCATTTCCCCAGAAGAGAATGTGCGGGCTGGGACAGGACTGGAGAAGTATGAAACTAGGAACTTCTCTCTCAGCTTTCAGAACAGCTGTGCAGCATGGTGTCCGCCATTTGTATTTCAACTGGATTTCCCTATCGTCCCTAGTCACAGAGCACAGCCATAAACAGGCTTCCCTTTGCCTATTTGTGGCCTGGCTTTCTGTTCCTTGTGCTACCATATTTTATCTACCGTCACTTTGCTTGTGACCCCAACTCAGTTAAATACCAGCTTGCCTGAGATAAAAAGCAATCCCTGATATTATCTCCTCCATTTTCTTCCACATTGGCAAGAAGCCTGAGGAGCCACAAGGCTGAGAACTATTCAAAGGTCACAGAATGACTCCAGGTCTAAGCCAGAAAGAGGCTCAGGCTTCAACCTCCCCACAAGAAAGAGCTACCCATCTTTGCTCTATGTCAGCATCAAATTCCTAATATTTGTGTGACAAGTTCCTGCTAAGTGCTTGGATTTTATTACATAGCCAGATATTACATCATGAAAGTTAAGTAAAATGCCAGTCTCAGAGAGATATTTGGGAAGATACCAGTACCCAAGTTAAAGAATAAGAATGGGGAGTGGAGAGATGGCAGACTGGTTAAGAGCACTTGTTCTTGCAGAGGGTCAGGCTGGATCCCTAAGACCCACATGATGGCTCACAGCCATATGCAAGTGCAGTCTCAGGGACTCTGAGGGCACCTGGCATGCTCGTGGTGCACAGATACAAATGCAGACAACGCACTCATGCAAATAATGAGTCTTGCAACTAAGAATCAAAACCAAAGCCTTGCACATGTCAGACAGGCTTTGAAACACAGAGCTGCACCCTACACTCAGCTTACCTTACTTTCTCTTTATACATGCATACTTTCATAATGTAACGCAGTAGCTGGACTCAAGGCTACTCACAGGAAAGGGATTTGAATTCATATTGCTTCATTAAAAATGACTAGAATTTTTGAGAGTATGATTTTAATTTTAATTAATTCATTTATGAGGGGGCAATGCCAAATTCTCTAGGATGCATGTGAAGGTCAAAAGACATCTTGCAAGAGTCACTTCTCTCCCCTGTGTGGGTCCTGGGCATCACATGTGGGTCATCAGTCTTGACGGCAAACACCTATACCCATTGAGAAATCTCACCTGCCCAACAGTATCATTTCTTTTACCATGGATTTAGTATTCACTGAAGAAATAACATAAATATTAAAACTATTTCCATATGAAAAGTATCATCGAAATGCAAGCAACTGGACAATCTCCCAGTAGGGCTGGAGCTCCAGGAAAGCACATGTCTTACATGTGTGAAGCCCCGGCTTTGTCCCTGCACTGCACTATACCCACGTCTCATGGCTTTTCCAAATGTTTAAAGTGTTTAAATTAAGAACAGGACAAGCCTTCTCAGCTTCCAAAACTGAGGTGCCTTGTATATAGATAGAAGGCTTGAGGAAACGCATATTGGCCCTTGGACATAAGGGATGAGATTCTACCCTTGGAGGAGAAAAGAACCAGAAGGGCTACCTGTGGATAAAGGATGCCCCTGCTTTAAGTTACAAAGTACTTTTGAACTCATTTCCAAAGTTGTTGCTGCTGTTTGATTCTGTTCTTTGGAATGGGGCTTACTCTTATTTGCTAAGCCATTTAACCAAACAATGCAGATATACAGACCACTTAAGACATTTTTAATTTAGTTAAATAATCTCCAGTGAAAAATTAAATGCTAGCCAAGGGCTAGGGATGTAGTTCAAAGGTTAAGCACTTGCCTAGCATGTTCAAGTCCCAGAACTATACAAAAAATAATAATAATAATTCAAAAGCAAATATATCAGTACCTTTCCAAAGTCACGAACATCAAATAGGTCAAATGCCTCAAAGAGTTCACTTTTTCTCATTCCAAACGTGTCACAGCAGGCGGCCAGAAATGTCCGGATATTCTTCAGACAGAGAAACTGAGGAACAGAAAACAGTAGTATATAGTGAATTTTTCTGAGTATGACCTGTCTTCTGTCCCACATAAGATACAATGAGAGTGTGAAGGACCAATCTGTTTTTCTTGTTCTATTCTTTCATGTGTATATGAGTCATTACAATAATGTTCTTCATATACACAGTGTACAGTCATCACCTTCATCAGCCATTGTCCTCTCTTGTCCCCACCCCCTTCAGTTTTCACATCTTTTGAAAAATCTAGATTCTGCATGGCAGAAACAATACACTTGATATGCCTCACAATCGCCTCTAATCACTTCAGCAGTGCTGTGAACCGGCTGTGACCAGACAGACACAGCTTGTAGCCTCTTGAAACTTACACTGCAATATGAGATGACAGCTGAGCACAAACATGGAAACAAACCAAATTAACTAGTTTAATTTATGGTTTTTTTTTTATATGGTGGTACCTGGAGAAGGGAATCTGCAGAGCAAACGGTCAGGGGCAGGTAGAACTTAACTAGGATGGTTAGAACAGACTCGCTGAGAGGCAGACAGAGACACGGGGTAGGCTGAGGTAGGAGTGTCTGCAAGAGACATCAGAGCAGAGAGAGTGCAAAGGAGAAAGGTAAAGGTAATCTAAAATGGGAGGGGTCAGACAAGGAAGAGCCTGTTGGATAGCCTTTGTTCTGATATGGAAAATACCAGGTGCTTGGGTCAAAGGTGAAACAAAATTCAATGTCTCATGAGGGTTTTCAGGAACTGCTACGCCACTGGCAGATTGGAGGACATTGGAGTAAGTGCAAAGCAGGGAAACAGGAAGCTACTGCAATAAGTCCAAATGGCAGATGATCATGAACAAACAAGGAATTACACTCCTGAGGTGTTACAACTGAGGTGCCATTAGCCATCAGGACAATTGGATATGTAAGTCTGCAGCCCAGGTGATAGGCATGGACTTCAGACCTAAGCCCTGGAATCTTTAGAACAGTGGTCCTCAACCTTCCCACTGCTTTCGACCCTTTAATACAGTTCCACGTGTGGTGACGACCCCCAACCGTAAAATTATTTTCATTGCTACTTCATAACTATAAATTTGCTGCTGGTACTGACCAGAAAGATGGAGCTCATCACTGCTTAGGGAAGTTGGCAGTGAAGGTTACAGACTCTTTGACAGTAGTAGCCTCTATGGGGTCAGGGACTGGGGCCAAAGATTGTCTGGAGTAGATCCAGGGACGTAGGGAAGAGAGATAGTGAAGCCAGGATAGAGGCTGTTGAGCAGCACTGCAAAGGGAAACAAAAACTTGACAGGGAGCAGAGGTTACCCAGAAAGAGGCAACGTTGCACAATGCAGTCCTTGAGCGGGCAAAGGAGAGGCTCCTTTGTGAAGTGTAGAGGCTGACCTTGGATAGGTGCACACCCAGCTCATCCATGCAACCAGAACAGGAGGCAGACAGGAAGATGCTACTGACAACTTAAAACCCAGATGCTGGAGCTCACTTTTCCTATCTGAAAGACACAGATCTACCTACACACATATCTCAGAAGCAAATGAACTCTGGGTTTGCTTGTGACAAGTTCTTAAACTGTCACCCAGGGTAACTTGGAACTAGCAATGAAGACCGGACTGACCTTAAAGTAATCCTTTTGCCTCAGTTTCTCAAGTGAACAATGATATTATAGGCATAAGCTACCACTCTCAGTTTAGTAAATTAACTCTTTTGGAAATATGAACTACCGTGGCATACATTTTAAATTTTTACCTACTTATGTCAAAACTTTAAATAAATGTAGCTTATTATATGTCAATCATTCCAGAATAATTTCGTAAACTTAATCTCCTGGTGGTTGGTGTGGCCTATAATCCCAACTCACATGGGAAATAGAAGGGGTATCAGGAGTTCAGGATTATCCTCAGCTATGCAGTTAGCTAGCCTGAGCTACCCAAGACTATCTCAAAACTGGGGAACAGCAATAAACCAAAACAAAACAACAAAAACTTAATCTCCAATAAGTAAGTACTATATCAATAAGTGAGTAAGTATTGCTTCTTTGTTTTTATGTGTTTCCAAAGCAATGACTGTCAATATTGCATCTTGTTTTGTTGGTGGTGGTGGTTTTTTTTTTTTTTTTTTTTTTTTTTTTTTTTTTTTTTTTTTTTTTTTTGTAATTAGAAACTTGCAGAAAGCTCACCTTGCTTTCTCTGCATTCAGATTCGTCATGGACTTAACTTGAGTTTTACCCTTTACAGGAACCATTCTCTCGGAGGCTTAAATATTTCAGGAGGGGTTAAAACCACAAGGGAAGCATCATAAACCAAACCGTTTGAAAGGCAAACAGCAGCCAATCAGGGGATGCAGCGACTGCTGTCACTTTAAAGATTCATGAGACCTTTGCTACACAGCACCACTCTGCATGTCGCTCCTCCACACAGAATCGCTTATTTACAGATTAAAAGCCTTGCATTCTGCCAAGACAGGCAATAATTACTCTCTGGGGGATTATGCAATTGCTCTCTTGCAGTATTTTTTTTTTAACATAATTAAGTGAGGAGAGACTCATAGCTCACCAAGGAACAAAGCACGGCTGCAAATACCACCCTCTGAAGATGTCTCACCAAACCCACATTTTCCCCATGTGTAGGAAAAACTTGCAGCAGGTCTCCACCAAAGCGCTTTGATCATGAAGTCAGAAAGGCAAGAAGCATCATTCAATGTTGAAACAGTTGAAAAAGTCACGAAGCCTGAAAAACAGGCTTTGCATTTACTGGAGCCAATATTAACCTTCCTTAACCTTCACAAGTTCAATTCTATTCCGCTCAACAAGTGTTTGCTGGATCTGAACAAAGTCACTCATGTGCTATTGCTTTTCCAGGCAAGTCGCTGGCCTAATTACCCTGTTTAATATCTGGTTTTAGCCAAGTGTTTTTGAATGCCTGCTATATCACAGCTACTGGAAAAGCTAAAAGGCTCTGCTCTAAGCTTTTCTAGTAGTACTCCCGGGAGATTTTCATAGTGCTTCACAATTTGGTTGAAAGCACTAGGCTCTGCATGCACTCTAGACTCCTGGGTGTTCTGCTGTATGCAAAAACAAAAGCAGTGTGGAGGGACAGAGGAAGAGGGCTGTGGCATCATTATGGAGGTCCCAAACACAGCTGAGCCCATCAGACACCCTGCCCCCTCAGATATTTACTATGCTTCCATTCTAGTCATTGTTTCCAGTTTAACAAACCCAGCACAAAGGCCAAAAGAATAATATACCTACACAGTACACGCCGACCTATTCCACTGTCACAAACGCACTGTGTATGCTTCTGTATGCATACGCTTTATTACAAAAGTATTTTGTCTGTGCTGTTTGAAAGGAGGGCAAAGACATTTTTATTTGCTGCTACATCATTCCCCATGCATCTGTTAGAAGTCAGAATGTTTCCCTACATACCAATAACATCAGCACACATCAAAAACCCAGTTCTCATCTTATTTTTGGTCTTGAGTTTAAAGAGAATTAACCATTAATATCCATTAACTATTCAAATTTCTACCATTCCAACCTCAATCTCGTTTTGTAATGTTTTCGCCCAGGCTAAGATCTCCTCCAGTGGCTCTTACTGCATTTGGCTACACTCTCTCTGTAGTACATTTTATTTTGACACACTTTTAATTCAAATATAATTCTATCACTTCCCCCTTTCACTTTCTTCCCTCAAATTTCTCCTATGTCACCTGCTTCTGACCCCTCACAAGCCACCCCTCAAATTGATAGCATCTTTTCTTTTATATTATTTTTACGTGTACTAATATATAAATACAACCTGCTAAGTCATTCTTTGTTGTGTGTGCATATAAGTTTTCAGATCTGACCACTTTGTATTGAGTATCCAAAGAGGGGGTTCATCCCTGGGAGAGGCTAATTCTCTCTCAGGAACCATTAGTTGCCTAGAGTTCTTGTCTATGGTGGAACCCTGGGCTTTCTCCCCTTCCACATTAGCGAGCCTATTGATATTGCCATTATTACCATTGCCCATGCCTTGCTCATTTCTAGAAGAGGCAGCCTCACAGTGAATGTTATATAGGGTAAGATTTCTTCTTTTATATTGAGAGTCCACGGCTAGCTGTCTTAGAAGACAACCCACATTATTCATTCATCTGATAATCCCCCATAGAATTGCTACTCTGTTCTTCCAGCATCTATACTGCCTGCAGACTGAAATCTAATTGGCAGAAGTATCATACTGCAAACTTCACACTTCATCATCTGGGAAGACACCGTGCTGAGTTGTCGCATGACCAGACTAATGCTAGGGTCCTTCATTTGCTGTCTCTGCCCCACCCCTCCGTGTCTTTCTCTTATATTTCCTACACAGTCTGAATGTGAAAGTGTGTTGTTCTGTGGCTGTCTTATTTCCAGACTATTTCTCACAAGGGCCATCACTATTCATCCTTGCCATCAGTTACTCTACTTGGGACTGTGAAAGAATGATTTTTTCCAGTTCCATTTTCCTTCCTACTTATTAACTGATGTTATTTATTTTAAAAAAAAATCCCACCTTTTTGTACTTTTTTCTTTTGTAGAAAAACTTATTCTCATGTGATTATAGATTTGCACCTGAAGGAACCTTCTAGTTTGTCCTGTGCCCTGTTGACACCTCTCTGTTTCATTTTGTGATCTCGGTCTCTTACACTGTCTACTTCACATTTTTCATCATCTGATTCTGATATCGGCCACTTCTTTAGACAAGTCTGCTTTCATCTGTAAGTGATATTTGGAAACACAGGAGCATCCAGCAACTCCAGGATTATAGCCAACAGCTACCAGTGAACCAACACCTCCACCTTCTGCAGAAATGACCTAGCCCTTTCTAGCTCATTTAAATAGAACTGGCCTACAAGACCTCGAATATACCTTTTGCAGAATTTTATAATCTTCTTAGAAAGCCTAAGAAGCCAGCATAGGAAGCCAGCATGCATCTCAATTTTTTCAAAAGAAAGGAAACTGTAAATCACTGAAGAGAACTCATAGCTAGAAATGGTGTAGCTCACACAGTGTCAGCCGGCACAAAGTTTCTCCTGTCTATGCATTCTTTGGGATTCAAAGGAGTTTCCTGGTCTTTTTATCATCTGCTACAGCTTCAAAAGATCGCCTTCAGAGAGCTATTTCACAGCACAAAACAGGCCCATCTTTTTGTTTCATAACCATCTCTTATTCTTCACCAAAAGTTATGCAACTTTATTTAAACCATCCCAGTTATTCACATGAGATCACTTTAAGTGGTCTTGGAATTTAAATCTTTACAAATTAGAGTTAAATAACTTATTTTTTAATTTTATATGCATCTATACAAGATGAATAGTTAAAGACACATGAAATTCAAACAGCCATCTGTTTATTTTTAAAACATTAATGAGACTCCCATTTTATTGTGTTAGCCATTGTGAATTTCCTAAGATTCCCCAAGTAGATTCTGATTTACTAGTATATTAAAAAGTTAATTAAACGTATCAAAATTCGGGTTCAAAAGGCAAACAGAACCCAGACTCTCTCCTCTACACCTCATTGAAGTCATTCAGAGCACAGCAAAGAACACTGGGGTTGCACAATAGGGTGGCAAGTTCCATGCAAATGTGCAGAGATTCATTGAGAGTCCTGAAGTCTAGAAACAGCATTCAGAAATAATTGGCTCACTATGTAACCTGAGGGGTAAACATCACTAAAAGAGAAATATCTAATATTTGGATGGGAAACGAAATTTCCTGAGTTAGGGTATGTGTGAGAAGAGATAGGTAAGTCATGGACCACTGTGGGCAGAGGAAGTGGTTAACGCTGGACACCAAGCAGGAAGAGAGCAGTGAGTGAGGACTGAGGGAGGGAGCCTGAGCTTACCCAGCATGCCAAGGAGTTCTCGGCTCTATCTAGAAGTGTCTAGATTAAGGAGTTTTGGGTAGAAGAGCTTAGCATCGCATTTTAAGTGTTTTGAGCGATTGTTTTGGTCTATGAGAAATATCGATGCTGTTTAGTCCTCACACCCACCCAAGCAGGAAGGTTTTGTTCTTCTTTTCTACCTACAGAGATTTGAGAGATTTACTCAAATTTATAAAATCACATTTGCCAAGGTGATGGAGTCTACATTTAAATCCAGATCTTTTGACTTCAGCACCCACATCCTTAACTACCAAGTTATACTGACTTCATGTTATGGTACATGAAGGGGAAAAAAAATGGTTTTCTTTTTATCATGTCATGAGATGGTTAGTGAACACAAATTAATTGGGACTACCATGTGTTACTCTAACAAGAGATGGTGGTTATTGAGACGAGAAGGGTGAACGAGTAGGAAACAAAAGAACTCTAGGTCATATGAAAGGGGAAGACGTGGGAGAAAAAGATGTAAGGCCATGCCCAGATCTATAGTCCACTGAACGTTCACTGGCATTCATTGGAATAATAACAGCAAATGAGTGTGAGCTATATGAAAGGTGGTGATTAGCTGAGCCGGTTAATTCTATTCTTCAGATGTGGAAAGGCCCCACCAATGAGAGAGTCTGACTGCCCTTTCACAAGTCCCCACGGATAAGAAATGCATTCTAACGGCAAAGCCACCCTCGTCTCTCTGCCCCTACACAAAGATGTGAATAGACTACTTATTCAAAGTGGAGTGAGAGAAATGGCAGAAATGCACACAACATCTATGCGTGACCCTCGAAAGCAAGGCCTATGACATTCCACAATGATACATCAGGCCAAAGCAGTCTGGACCTAACCAAGAAGCTAACACAAAGATGGTGGCTTTCGGCCAAAATCCCAGCACAGGTGGGGGCAGCAACTCACAGAGCCCCACCCCTGGCTGAGGAGCTCTGGCCGCTGAAGGCTGCTGGGGTAGAGAGAGCCAGCTTTCTCCAGGGAAGGACAACCTACCAGAGATGGGTCTTTCCTTCTATCTGGGTGCCAGGGACCAAACTCAAGTTGTCAGGCTAGTTGGGACAAACTCCTTTACATGATGAGCCATCTCTTTGCCCCCAACCCCTCTTGATGAAATGGAGTCAATCATATACCTCCTGGAAATTAAAAACAAAATGACAATGGGTCTTCGTTTGCCTGAGGACGTATGCCCATTTTCCTTATGGCTCAGCAGGTACTAATGGGGTCTCATGGGGATTGCTCCATGGAGAAAAGTCAGCTTGGCAGCATGGTAGCTCCAAAGCCCTTCATCCGGTCACTGATATGACAAATATCCTCAAGGACAATGAGGGAAAAAGGCAAACAGAGGGAAGAGAAGTTCCTGAGTGCTAGCCCGGTGCTCAAAACATCAGCACAATTCTCCTCCCAGTCCCAGACTCAACTTAATTTCTAATGTTTTTAAATTGCTTATTCAAAATATAGTAATTAACACCATTTTAAGTCATAAAACTGGTTTGTTGGTGGTGGTTTTTTGTGGTTGTCTGTCTGTCTGTTCTTAATCTCTGAAGGCCAGATGCAGAGCATAACAGGAATGTTTGTCACATACATGGAAGTCAGAGGACAACCCTAGAGGCTAGCTCTTGCGTTCCACCCTGTTTGCAACAGATTTGCTTGCTGGTCACTGTTCTGTCCATCAGGTAGCTGATCGTTGAAGTAGTGGGATTACACACATGCTACAGTGTCTGGCTTTACATCGGCCTCAGGGATCCAAGCTCAGGTCTTTGTGTTTGTGTGGCAAGTGCTTTGCCCACTGAGCCATGTCCTTAGTCCATCAACGTTTGTTTGTTTTACATTTATTTAATGACAGTGTACACGCATGTAAAGTGTGGCTTCACTGGCATGATTTAGCTCCTAAGTGTAGGGCTGACTTGCAGATTACACATTCATCTCTACAGCACCTGGCTCACACCTGGTCTGGAAAGAGTCGTGCTGGATGGTAATATCACCCAACGACTGTCCAAAGAAACTGTAAACACTTTGAGAGCAGAGAACATATGTTTCATCTTCATACCCTTGGATCCCTTCCAACAGCACCTGGCTTTGAGTAAACTTCTGAATAGATGCTGAAGTAGATTGTTTACAGAGAAAAAAATGACTACAAACCACTCTTTAAAATATTACCAATTCTAACAGCAATAGATTGGCCGCCAGGAAACTCGAAGAGAAGTTTTACGTTAACCTGTCATCATATCCTTCTACCTAGATGTCAACATAGCAATATATCCTTTTTTAATAAGTTACTTTAAAACTTTTTTGAGGGGCAGAAGAGATGGCTCAGAGGTTAAAAGCACTTGCTGCTCTTCCAGAAAATGAGTTTGGCTCCTAGCGCCCAAGTTGGGAGGCTCATATCGACCTGCTAACTCTACCTCCAGAAATCTGATGCCCTCTTCTGGCTCTATGGACAGACACACACACACACACACACACACACACACACACACACACTTATATTTAAAATAATCTTAAACATTTTTAAGGACTCGGTGGTAGTGATATCTACAAATAAAATAAATAAAAATTTTCAAATTATTAGGCTGCTATTGTCATAAATTTATTTTTTTTCTGGGTTGTCAACTTCTGGAACATGCTTCAGTGCTGGGCTACTAGCTGATGCTCAGAGAACTCTAGCCAATAGTCAGCAGCACTCAGGGTTTTTATATGAGTGTATCAGTGCTACAGCAGTGGTTAACAAAGGTATCAATGAGAAGCAAAAGGAGTAGTGGCACTAATCGGTTACAATGCTGCTAATACGTACTGGGATAGGATGACCCCAACCTACACACACACACACACACACACACACACACACACACAGAGAGAGGGACACACAGAGGGGGGGAGTGTCCCACACAAGGTAGGAGCTCCACAGAATAGCAGGCCACATAATAACTAGATCAGGAATAGAGTCACGTTCTTTGTGTCATCTCAGTAGAATGAGGGCTGGTGGAGTCCCTCCCTAGAACACAGCATTCACCATGAAGAATAACTCATCTGTGTAGCCTGTCACTTTTAAGATAAGCCTTACAAACCTGCCTTTCACACATGAGAATAAATGTTACTGTGTTTCTCTGTTTTCTGTTGTTACGTGTCTTTATTATTCTTATTTCACACAATGTATTTTTATCAGATTTGTTTCCAGCTCCTCAATTAATGCCTCACGGATCCACTCCCACCTCCCAATTCTAAGTGGTTCAAAAATCTAAATGATAGACAAGAATCTCGAAGACCCCTAGAAGAAAGAATAGGGACTGTATTTCAGGCTATCGCTTCAGAGGACTTTCTGAATAAGGCTCCAGTTGCCAAGGGCGTAAGACCAGTAATCAACAAGTGAGATTCCATAAAATTGAAAGTGTTCTGAACTGCAAAGGAAATGATTAATTAATTGCAAAGGCATCATACAGAATGAAGATAAGTCCTTGTTATATGATGAAGGATGTACATCTCACATAACCAAGTGTCAATCAAACAAACTACCCAATGTAAACAGTAGGCTATGGAACCAAGCAACGAATTCTCAGAAGAAGAAATACAAGTCGCTAAGATATATTCTTAAATATTCAAATATTCTTTAAAAAAAAAAGACAAGTTCATCATCGTCAGCCTCAGGGAAATGTAAATTAAAGGTCTTTGAGATTTGATCTCTCTCCAGTTGCAATGGCTAAGATTAAGAAAACACACTTCAGTTCGACTCAGGAAAGGCAGATCTGAGGTCAACAGGTTCAAGCAGGAAATGAAATTAATATTTCTTTTTGGACATAGGGATGTTGTTAATGACAGTAGTTATAAAAGACAATGATTTTCATACATTATATCAGCATTCTGTAAAGACCACACTAACTATTATTTAAAATAGAATTAATTTATATCCTAAATTATCACAATACATAAAAGCAGTAACTGAGAAAAGTCTATGTTTTGACATTTTATCCATCTAGCTTCACGTTAAATGCACCCAATTCCAAAAGATTACAAATTCGAAAGGCAATAAATTCTATTGCTAGGCATAAGTCATATTATCTTCACTTCAGAACTCTTGCTGTCTAATCACATGAAGCCAGGTCAC
Source organism: Arvicanthis niloticus (assembly GCF_011762505.2). Taxonomy (NCBI): domain Eukaryota; kingdom Metazoa; phylum Chordata; class Mammalia; order Rodentia; family Muridae; genus Arvicanthis; species Arvicanthis niloticus. The sequence continues at coordinate 88,473,730 of NC_047661.1, read as the reverse complement.
AGGAATGCCACTTCTGCATTCAGCTGTTAAGCTGCTACAACCCACACACCACAGGCACCGCACTCAGATACATGATGGATGACTCCGTGTGGGTTGATCGCTTTATCTGGGATTTATATAAATTTTTTTGACAAGCCTTCAATTTTTCCAGTTTAATTTCTGACTGCTCATGTTTTTGTGAATATATAAGGTAGGGATGATAAATAATTAAATTAGAAAACACTATCAGTTTTATGAAACAGTTCATCTAGGCTCTCCCAACCAGTCTGCTATTCTGGTTCCATCTAAAAAAGTTTGAAGATACTTTTTAAACTATTCATAATGTCAAAATCTTTATGCGTTTCTGATTTGGAAGAAAAAAATTTGTAACAGTAATGGCTGCTTTATACAGTATTGTTAAAGAAGGCAGGGGGCAATGCTGTTAACCTTCAGCTGTAGGATTGTCATATAAATTGTAAAGAAAGGCTTCTGAAGTACAATTAAAAATGAAACATAGCGTTTTCCCACCTGAGTACAACTTTACAGGAAAGAGACATACATAACTTTTCTCAGAAGTAAACAAAACAACATATTAAACTGCAATCCAGGTCAACAGAATCCTTAGCTTGAAAGAAGCAAGCCATCTTTCCCCATAGGACGTTTGGGGGAGCCTGCTTTCTTTCTTTCTTCCTTCTTTTCTTTTTATTTCTTTTTTTAAAATACATTTTGACTTAAAATATAATCACATCATGTCCCCTCTTCCTTTCCTTTCCTTCCCTCTCAGCCCTCCCATGCCCCTCTCAAATGGCTTTCTTTTTTTTTTAATTAGATATTTCCTTTATTTACATTTCAAATGTTATCCCTTTTCCAGTCCCCCCAAAAACCCCCTATCCTATTCCCCCTCACCTGCTTCTATGAGGGTGCTCCCCCACCTACCCGCCCACTCCCTTAAATGGTCTTCTTGATTGTAATTGTTACATTCTAACTCAAGACGCTCAGCGGAGGCTGCACTTCATGCACATTAACTCTAGGACAAAAGTACTCACATCTTACCTGTCACAGCTTATCTGTGCTAAGTGTCACCCTATATCTGCCCACATTTCTAGCCTCCTCCAAATTCAGCATCGACTTCAAATTTTACATAAGTCAAAAGACAAGATTTTTGACATTCTGCAGTTGAGGGCTTAGAAAGATGAAAAGATCTCCCCAATAGCTTTGACAATAGTCTGGGTTGTCTAGGGGTTCTCATGGGGCCACATTGGTCAACAGTGGGGTTAGATGTAACCCTCTCCTTGTACTGGAGGCCTCATTTGGTGATGAGAGATATCCAAGAGGATTTGGGAAAGAGGAAAATGTAATCAGAATATATTGCAAAGAAAACACTATTTTCAATAAAAGAAAATAGAAAATAAAACATGATCAAAAAAGAATAAAGATTTAAAAATAGTTTGTTTTATGAAAAAGAAAACCTAAGTAAACCTAACAAGTGGGTGAATAATATGAATATAATTCTGACTGACCCCAGAGACCATTCTGAGTCAATAAACTAAATGACCTTCTTACAGTCACACCTTCATCATTGTTACAATTACTAATGTATAAATGACAGCTATATTTTATGCTTCATTGTCACTGTTCTATGCATATGTGTGTATACATATGTATAATATACATATATGCATGATTATATATATACATATATATATGCACACACATATTTTTTACATGACCATCTATGCCATCTCTCCTTCCTTCTCTTGTTCTCTACTCTCTTCCTCCTCACTCCAAGCTCCTACCTTTCCTCTTCTTCTTATACTCCAACTTCTACTTTAGGTTTTTAAGATTATACATGCAAGTGCAAACCTATAATACTTATATGTAGTCAGGCTTAACGCTTTCCATTTGTTTTTCTTAAGATGCTACTTTATTCATTTTTCTGTGACTGAATAGGTTCCACTGTGCATATGAACCATGTTTCCTTGATCTGCTCATCTGTTATTGAAAACCTAAGCTAATTCCATAATTTGGCTATTATGATAGAGCATCAATAAACATATATATGCAGGTAATATTCTGATTTTAATTACTTTGGCTATTATTATTCAAGGGATAGTACACCTGGATCATGTAGAGATCCATTTTTGGTTTTTGAGAAATTCCAAATTGTTCCATGGGAGAAGTGCCACAGTTCCTAACAGCAGCGTCAGGATTTGCACCCACACGTTTGTATGTTGCTAGTTTTTCTCTTCTCCTGTTCATCTCATGAGCAAGTGAATAGTGAAAGGCAAACAACAACCGAGAACTCACAGTCCACCTCCGCACAACTGAGTGAACATTACCAAAGGCATAGGATTAAAACAATATAGCATCAGGGAGGCCCATGGCCAGCACTGAGTGAATAAGGAGACTGCTCACACAAGTCCAGTGGTACTGTCTGGGCCAGAGCACTTCTTATATTAAATACTGCAACAGGATAAAGTTTTAAAAAGAGCCATGCATGATTCACAACGACATCCATCTTCCCTTTCAGAAATAGGGCTATGCACTGCAAACGGCTCAAAAAAAATCACACAGCACGTTTCAAATGAAACTACGATTTTATATTCTATAAACCACATCTTCCATTATAGGCCAAGGGAGGCAACAGATACCCATCATGCTAAAGAAGCAATGCTTGACTCAGGAAGTTGTACAAACCAAAAAGGGCCTTCGATTTGGTAGAAAGCAGCTGAGCTGAATGTCTGGAGATCCCAGATGCAGATTACAGAGACTGAGTCTGGAGAGGAGAGAAGATAAAGTGTTTGCTGGAATTGGAGTTTGAGACCTTGACATTCAATTGATTCAAATTCAGTTCACTGGGAAATTTTGACTCTAAGACAGAAAACTGAAGGAAACAAACTGTGGAAATTAACATGGGGTAAAATGCCCACTTACTTACATCGTCTACTTTTCAGTTTATTACCTGACACATAGTCTCCTTTCTGATTTATTCTCCAAGTTTTACCATCTATATTAAAGGGCAATGATCTGCAGAGTTTCTTCCTAGATTCTACATGACAACTTATCCACGTCACTATACTGACACTATATTAACACTACACTTAACTGTCACCCATAAGCTACTTGTCACTTGTAAATAAATGCATTGTTATTTAGTGTATTTGTTAGTGTATTTAGTGTATTTGTTTAGTGTATTTGTTGTATTTTTATACACTGGACTATTTATGAAGCAGTCATATGCCTATCTACAGAGTAGGGTATACTTCACTGAGTTTATGACTCATTTTTTGTGTCTTTTCCTATGTAAGGTAATAGTAAACCTCATCAACATTGAGATTACCAAGAGGAAGAGTGGATGAATGAGAGAATGAGTCACAAAAAGAAAACAAAGGAATCTCTCTCCCGATCTTTGCCAGTCAGGTACAGTTTCCTTGTGTCACATCTTCCGTGTGCTTGAGGTTTGAGTCTGCAAACAAGATAACCTTTCTTAGCCTAGATGTCTTCTGTTTCAAACCATTCTAAGCATCAGCATTAGTGGTCTTTCAGCTGGTTCCTCTCCCATATGCATTCCAGTATGGGGTTAGCACTAGTTTAAGGGATGTCCATCAGTACAAAGGATCATCTGGATCAGTGGTCCTCAACCTTCCTAATGCTCTGACCCTTGAATGAGCTCATGTTGTGGTGACCTCCAACCACAAAAATATTTTATTGATATTTTATAACTGTAATTTTGGTACTTTTATGAATCATAATATAAATATCTGGTTTCTGGTGGTCTTAGGCAACCACTGTGAAAGGAGTCATGACCCACAGATTGAGAACTGCCGATATAGATGGTTCTAGATGAAACAACTAGAAAGGCTCAACCAAAATCAGAAAGTACAAAAATAAAACTTAGACTTACAGCAAGAATCTTGGGTAGAGGGATAGATAGATAGATAGATAGATAGATAGATAGATAGATAGATAGATAGATAGACAGATAGATAGACAGACAGACAGACAGACAGGTAGATAGATGGTAGATAGATCATATTGTTCCTAAGAGTATCCATCCACATCATAAGAAAAATAAACTGCATAAGAAAAGTGTTTAATTTGAGTTTTCAGAGCCTATGCATTCTGAGCAGTTACATGAAACTACTTTTAAACAATTAAGCACCAAATATAATAATGTTCTTGTATTGGCCAACATTTTTCAAATTAAGCTGCTATAACCTATAATATTTCCATAATATCACAGAGTAATAAAAAATCCTACATAAAATAAATGTTATGCAAAAATAACAGCATGATATCCCATGAACATACTGGTTCCATAAAGATTATATCAGAGGCAAAACTAAGTAATTCCCATAGGCCATCTGGGGTACATACAATGTGCCGCCTGGAGCTGCCACACTTCCATGCCACTGTCCCTACTTGAAGACACAAATGGCCAAAGCATTTCTCATACCCAAACATCTAGAAATAAAACTTAATATTACAAGCAGGTAGAGTCACCACTCCTCAAATGCCTAGCAGCAATTAAATGCTAATTAAAGCAAAATTTAAGGCAAGTACTGCTTTGAGCAAAACTCTTAGCCAGTGGTAGTCTCACTACACAGAATGACTTTAAAACAAAATAAAAATGCAATTCCTCTTCTTGAAGAAGGAAAACTGGACATTTAAAAACAGCAGCAGATTATAGGGTCAAATGTCCTCCTCTGCTGTCATTTCTCCCTTATTACAGAAAGTTCCAGAATAACTCGGAGAAACCTCAAGTACCCTAAAATCTCACCATAAGGGGTGACACACATCTCTTAACACATGAAGCTTCATGATTCAAAGCTTAGAAAGGCCAAAGTGTTTCCTAAATCTTGGCAGACACTCAAAAGACAGAGGCAGACACAGACATTCTGGTGACATGACTCTGTATAATTTAAGACAATGGATGTTTTTTTAATAATTTCTGAATTTCTGTAGTGGTGCATGTCAAATAGTACAACTATTTGCCTAGAAGCTAAGAAACGGTGGCTGAACAGCATCTGAAGTCTCTATCTTCTTCAGTTAGGCATATTTATCATAAATATTATATACTATGTATCACATATCATATTAGATTATATATCATGTATCATATATTGCATTTTATATATTATATTGTATATTATACTTTATATTATATTGTACATTATATAGTATGTAGTGTGTATATATATGTGATATATGTGTGTGTGTGTGTATATATATATATATATATATATATATATACATACTTTTTTCTCAAATGCTTTCCAGAAACACTCCTAAAGATAGAGAAAAAAAATTACATCTATGTGTCCTAGCTCTCTGAAGTTGTTCTGTCTATGATACATCTAAAACTTCTATCTTGCCTGATGTTTTTGATAGACAGGGTTTTGTATAGCCCAGACGGGTTCAAACTTACTATACTCCATTTTACTCTTGAGCTCTTGACTCTCCCAAGTGCTGAGATTAGAGGAAGTATCAGAACTTCTTTGTTATATTTCAATTTTGCCCTCTAATCCATTAGATAACTATGTTTGTTTTCACATAAAAGGTGGTAGCAACTACTTGGGATTGATCTAACCCCCTTCATTGTCCAAGGGCCCCACAAAGCATTAGCTCCCAGAAACCATTAACTGAGAAAAAAATAACATAAAAAGCATCTGTCAACATGAAGGAACAGTTAGTTTCTACAATGGCCAGCAACCCAACGACGCACAGGCTGGCCCATGCACCAGCCATGTAAACAGGAGATTTTCATAAGTCTCCTGTTGCTTAGTATACATTCACATTATCACCATAAAGATGATTCTTACAAAGTAAAGCTTCCAGTTTTTGGTGTCTACAAGAGGCAACAGGAAAGAATTCTACAGATTGTATTTTATTGGACTCAACATTGAAAGTTTATTGATATTTTAAATGTCTATCGAAAATATATATTACACAAAATGCATAAGTAAAACGTTCATGTAAGACAGTATACATTGTATATAAATATAAAAGAGTTAGAGGTCAAGGATGACCTGGGCAAAATTTTATCTCTGGAACATGACAGGACCTGGGAATCACAAGCTCACAGAGCTGTGGTTGCTCACACAAGACCTGCACAAGATCAAGCCAGTCAACATTCCAGCATTGGGGGAGGGGTTCACATGTCCCCATCCCCAGCTGAGAAGCTATAGGCAACTGATGGCTATTAGGGAAGGCAGAGTAAGTTTTATTTAGGAGTATGCTCCCTCATAGGCAGATCATGCTGCAGTGGAGGGCCCTACACCTATTTGTATATGGACAGCACAAAACAAACTCAGTGGAAAAAAATAGCAACACATGATGTTAGGAGTGGAGAATATATAGAGAAGAAATTGGGAAGGAGTAGGAATTCAACTTTAAAATATGTTTTAAATAATTGAAAATACTTCATCTCAAATCATATCAACAGATCTACATTTCAGCCAAGGAAAGGAAGACATGCAGGCCCTCTATCAACACTCTCTAAGGCTCCAAAAAAGAGATAAAGTGGATGTTGCATCTTCTCTTAAGGAACTCACTATACCCTAAAGGAACTAAGTCCGCAAATATGAGTTCAAGGACATGATGGAGACTATGAAAGTGTGTTCATGACTTTAAGTTAAGAGCATGCAGAATGAAATTGCCTTTCTCCCTGAAGGAGGGGTTTTAAAAGCTTCCTAGAATTCCTGTTTTCCTGAGATACTGTTTTCTACACATGAGGTCTGGTGGCATCTTATTTTACTAAGCACATACAAGCTTATGACAAAGTACCAAAGGTTTAGTCATATAAATACATTAATGCAAAGAGCCTAGGGTAAGTTGGAACGCAGAATCAGCCATCCAGTCAACTCATTCACAAAGCGCCATTTTCCAGAGCCTCCCCAGGTCTGTGCAAGGTAATGCATAGCATGGCCCACTGTGTTCAATGACCTTACATCTCACTGCAGGAGAGAGATGGGAAATTATCCCAATACATCTTAATAAATGCCATTATAGTGTATGTTTGTGGTTACCAAGGCACAATAACACACATTCCTGGAAGGTGCAAGACGCAGGCAGCCACAACTGAACCCTGGAGAGAGAGTTCAATTGTAGGCCTTTCTAAGGCAATATGATGTACTAATGTTGAAAGGGGGTCCTTGTAGTGTTTCTTCATTATCCCCTTTGGATCTTATGAAACAGACATTGCTCCCATGTGCTAGGTGAGCTATAAATAGTTGGAGAGATGAAGTAACTTGCCTAAAGCCAAGCTAATAACTGGTAAAAACCTGGTCAGAAGACAGATCAAAAGTCTTACTTGGCTGGTTCGGGTTTTCCCAGAGCAGATGTGCAATTAACAGAGACTGGCTTTTGTCTGCATCATGACTGGCTTGATCTCCGTTTTCTGAAACTTGACCTTGTCAAGAATCTCCTTGGGTCTTTTGACTATACGTTCTCTCTAGATAAGCAAAAGTATAGACTACTTGCAGAGTATTTCTTATGGTCAGCCAGTACCTAACTAAAATCACTTCTGCTACCTGTACATTTCTAGAAACTCAAATCTATACTGGAAGCATTGCAAAGTAAAATTGATAGAGACATTTTAATTAAAAATGAAGTGCTGTACCTTATAAAGCCTATGCTATAAGTGGAACACGACTGTACCAGTCCCACCAGTGGACTGGTGTCAAGATAAGTCCCTAGCCCATGAGAACAGGCTGATGGGGACAATCTCCTTGCCTCTAAACCACAAGAGAACAATGCTAAAATAAGCAGTGCGGTTGACACTGTATTTCCCTTCATTTCCTACAAATGGCCTTCTGAAATAGATACTTCATCATGACATGCCATGACATAATGGCCTGAAGCAGGTATGGCTCCAGCATCAAGTTACAACCTCATAATGGTGTTATCCGTGTAATACAGAGAGATATAATTGTTACTATATATGTTTTTTTTTCTCACTCTTACATTAACTTTGCTCATCTTTCACCCTGTGTCATTTGTCTAAATATGATAACTGCTTTTGTAAGCAACCACGTGATGCTTACTTCACATTTGGGATGAACAGCCTTTCCATTTTCTGTACCACCTCCTCTTTTCTATCCTCTATCACCACATACAGAAACACTGCTAGAAATCGAACACAAGAGATTTATACTTGAAATCTCTTTATAATTTAAAACTGTAATCAGATTATGATTATTATTTTCCCTTGCATTCACTGAATTTTCGAAGCTCTAAGGTCTTACATGTTTAAACCTTCAAGAAGACATTTGTCCCAGAAACCATGAATTGTTAAACAAAACTTGCAGTGTCACTCTGAGCTCTTGGTCATGGATGTCTCATAGACTGCCCCCCCCACCACCACCACCACAGTAATACCAATTATTGCCGTTGTTCTTAGTTTCCCCTCAGAACTAGAAATGGTAAGACCCTATGGCTGATGACTCCACACTCTTTGGTTGCAAGACATAGATGACTCAGCTGGGAGAGTCCCTCTACTGACAAGCTTGCATGGAGCTACAAGGATATACAGGATGCTGAGAAAGAAACATCATCAGCTGCCTTTCCAGCTTTGAATCCTGCAAGCAGCAATGCCAACCTGCTAGACAAAAACATGCTCACTGGTTCAACAGGGGGATGAATGTCATGGGAAGGGGTACCACCAAATACTTTCTGATTTGCAAGTTCCACAGAAAGGAATTCCTACCTTGTACTGTGAACTAGATCAAAAACCCATGGATGTAGAGGTTATAGGCTCCAGTTGGTAATGTACTAACATTGGCTAAATGGACAAGGTGTCAAACTGGCATCTATATTCATGTGTAAACCCATAATGGTGCTTTCAGCCTTAACCTGAGGAGACTCTTAGTTGTAGGTGATAGTTAATTCAGAGAGACTCCTATTTGGTCAGAACTGATAAGGGATTCTTCCCTGCTCAGCCCTGAACAAGACATCAATACCACTTCCTGCAAAGTTCAGGAAGCACTACAGAAGTGGGAAAAGAATGAATATAAGAGTCAAAAAGAGGATGGGGGAAACCGCTGTGAAACACAGTCCTATGGGCATGGCACAGCCATTGTATTCATGAGCACAGAGCTGAGGATAGCCTATTATTGCCTGTCAGCTTTCCATCATGGTAGATGACTGCTCATGATGTCCCTCATCCCTCCCTGAGTAGCCAACAGCACTTAGTGGTGGCTGGGAAAGAGAGTCATTTTCTTCAGTGGTGTGGCCATACAAACAACAGTTATTAAACTCAATGGGTCACAAAACATATAAAAAACTTTGACTAGCAGGCTACCTGTCATGAGACTTGCACATCTTACGCGACAGTCATGAATCCAAAGACTAGGTCCCAAGCCAGCAAAACTTACAAATTTGAATGATATCATTGTAAGAAGACATTTTGTTCATGTGCATTCATAACCATGTTTGCCAAACCAAATACATCACTTAAGAATTTCCTAGCCATGGATACCACCAATATACTATACTACAGAATGGGTCTCAATGGCTGACATGGCTGGATTGTTAAGTTTGGCTTTGGTGAGAGTGAAAAGGCAGAGATAAATTCTTATTATTTCTCATAATTTTTATACCTTATATTCTTATGTCTATTCTTATTCTCATTGATCTTCCTTTGCCAGTGTGAAGCAGTTCTAGGTGTCCTGAAAGACCCTGAGGTGGGCCTCCACCCTTCTCTCCAATCAGGTGATACACAAGAAAGGGAAAAAACATCAAAGTCAAGACATGGCAACATGTTATTGAGAGAAAACGAGGAGTATGAGAGTATTTGGGGATAAAGAGCATGTCTGAGCAGCTGGAAGAGCAGCTTTGATTTTTCAGACAAAATACAGCAACTCAAAAGAGCACTGGAGCAGGAGGAAATGCCTGCAGATGTCACAGGGTTAGCCAAAGTGGACCAAACGATTTTAAAGTCAGAAATGCTGGGGAAGTGGCTATCTGCCAGGATTGTGTTATTTCCCCCCCACACAAGCTCTCCAGCCACTCCCCACGGTGCCATCCTAGAAGAGAAGCACAACAGAATACAGGTAATAGTCAGGGCTCAGAAGGCAAAAGCACACATAAAACTGGCTTTCAGTTGTAGATGGCAGATAGGTGGTCAGTCACTCTAACAGCAGGTAAAATGACAATACCAGTCTCTCAAGTTTGTGTGGCAACTAATAATCTCAAGATACACATTATAGGATCTGAGGCACCACCTCATTATGTCAGCTACAGGGGACAAAATGAGTCCCTTTAAGTGTGCTCAAGAACTCCATCTATCTTAACATTCCCAGTCATATCAAAATGAGCATGGGCAAAGCCAGGGCCCCCAGTACTCAGAACCAGTACCTGGCTTATATAAGTTAGTTTGGCTCACTGACTTCTTCCTCAGCCATTACTGACCCCTTGCTCCTAGTTATATCCAATGTGACCCTTTGCCAGCTGTCTCAAGTGACTCGAAATACATCCCTAATCCAAAATCTGAAATGTTCCAACACTTAGACCATTTTAAGCAAACTTTCTGATTCTGGACTTCTAGGTTTGGTATGTTCAACTGCTAAACTCTGTGAAAACATTTCAATGCCCTGACACTTCAAAATAAGAAATATTACCTATTGGAGATGCTTGGCCTATATTCTGCTTTCCTGATTTTTCTCTCTGCTATTTTCTCTGTTACAGACAAAACTTTAACAGGACCTGTTCCACAATTGTCTATGCATGCCCTTCCTTTTTCTGGCACACCAAAAACAAGCTGAATAATCGCTGTGGACTTCTCTTCATTTGGGGTCACCAAGTGGGCACTGATTACACATCCCCTCTATACATTACAAAAGACATCTTCCCTTTATTCAACATACTGTATTCTCAATTACTTAGAAATTTGAGTTAACATACACTGTTCTAATTTGCTTCTATTGCTTTGATAAATACCATAACTAAAACCAACTTGAGGAGGAAGAATTTATTTGGTTTATATATCCCAGGTCATACTCCATCACGGAGGGAAGTCAGGGCAGGAACTCAAAGCAGGAACCTAAAGGCAGGAGCTAAAGCAGAAGCCACGGAGAAATGATGCTTACTGGCTCTCCTCCCTACCCCCCACCCCCATGGCTTGCTTGCTTGGCCTGCTTTCTTATACAATCCAGGACCACTACCTAGGGGTAGCATTCCCGACAGTGAGCTGGGTCTTCCCACATCAATCATAAATCCGAAATATAATCCACAGATTTACCTGCAAGCCAGTCTAATAAAGAAATTTCTCAACTGGGGTTTCTCTTCCCCCATGACCCTGTTATGTCAGCAGAAAAAAACTGACAAAATGAAGGAGCACATATTCTCCTCTTTGTGCTTAGTCAACACCCAGCCTTAGACTACTATATATGTAAGTTTTTCCTTTCTAGGTACATACGCTGGATACATTATTCAGACACGATTTATACCCTGGGTACCCTGGGAACTAGATTCTGACAGTGGAACTAAATGATGTTTCCCCTATCTGTTGTGTACCCACAATTGCTCTCTTGAAGTTGCTGTTAAAGGCCTCTCTTGTTAAATAAAATCCTTATAACGCTTTGTATCAATGAAAGTTTATGTTGACACCCAGATAACAATCCACTGAGAACAATGAAATGGGAAATAGTTCAAACAGCATATTGATGAAGCACATTGATTTTTCAGCTGGTTCAATTCTATTGATTTTTATGAAATAATTTAATCATTCATGTGATCGTTCCAGCTACTTTTGTTTTACTGCAATATTGTTAAGTTATAAAATCTTTAATTTTCTTCATCAATTAAAGATATTTCTTTTTTAAAAAATAAGAGGAGGGTCTCAGCAAGAGTCACCCCCATAGCACCCTGCCCCTCCCGCATGTCTGGCACACACCCACTGCAGATTTCTGGTCTCTCTGCTCCGCTCTTCCTACACCTCATCCCTCACCCCTGGCCCCCTTCTTCTCCCTCTCCCATCCAGTTCCCTCCCTCCATTCACCTTCAATATCTATTTTATTTCCCCTTCTGAAACTTCTAGCAGTGGGAAATAAAGATCCTGAAGTAGTCACTTCCTGTAACCAGGCAGGAGGAGGAATAAGGACAGCAACCCACCCACAAAACCTCCGATCTAAAATGTGTCCTGCCTACAAGATGTGCACGGACAAAGAGCAGAGGAGGAGGGAATGGCCAGCCAATGACTGGCCAAAATTGAATCCCATGCCATGGCCAAGCACCAATCCCTGACACTATTAATGATACTTACTTTGTTATGCTTGCAGACAGGATACTAGCATAACTGTCCTCTGAGAGGTTCCACTTAGCAGCTTATGCAAACAGATACAGAGACTCCCCAGTCAAACATTAGTTAGAGCTCAGGGAGTCTTATGAAAGAGTTGGAAAGAGGATTAAGAGACCTGAAGAGGACAGGACTCCAGAAAAATACTAACAGAGTCAACTAACATGGACTCTGGGAGCTCCCAGAGATTGAACCACCAACCAAAAAGTGAGCACGGGTGGAACCTAGGCCCCCTGCACATATGTAGTAGAAGTTCAGCTTGGTATTCATGTGGGTCCCCCAACAACTAAAGTGGGGGCTATCCCTGAATCTGTTGCCTACCTGTGGATCCCATTACCCTAGCTGGGCTGCTTTGTCTGGCCTCAGTGTGTGTGTGGAGGGGAAGGGGTGACGCAGGATGGGCTACATGACACAGGGACTGGGACAGGACACGACCCAGGGCTCTCTTTTTCAGAGAAGGGGAGGGGGAATTTGGGGGAAGATCTGTGTGATGGGGTACTGGGAGAAGGGGGGCTGATATTGGGATGTAAAGAAATTAGAATTTAAAAAGATACCAAGAGTACTTGATATGGTCTGATAAGGAATATTAAAGATATAGGTCATTTTTTAAAAACAAGCTTAAAGTCAAACGGGAATTCTCCAGCAGGTATTGGACAAAAGATGTGTATGGTTTCCTGATATGGAAATAGAGCATCTATTAAATAAGGTCAAGAGACCCGGGTCCCTGTAGAATGTTGGGATTATCAAGGGGCTGGTCTTATACTGAAGATAATATCTCCTGGCTTGGAAAAATCAGTCATTTCCTTAACACCAAGGATGCAATATCAGTGGATCTGTGGACAACCACCCCCACTACTCTGAAAAATGCTGGTCGAGAAGATTTCTAGAAAGTCCCGTGTATCAAAAAGATAGAAGGTAGTAACTGTGGCCCAAAGGTGCAATGAAGGCAGGCTGCTTATTCGTGTAATGGTGTCCTGCCGTCTGCCCTTTAAAGCACATGAAAGGAGATCCACATCTAAGATTGCTTGTCTGCTTCTTTTATTTTTTATTTGGATATTTTATTTATTTACATTTCAGATGTCATCCCCTTTCCCCATTTCCCCTCCCTAGAAACCCCCATCCCATTCCCCCGCCTCTGTTTTGCTTTTATACCATTTTAATTACATGCAAGTATTAAGGTCAGTTCTAGGTTGAGGAGCTAGCAATACAATAGATGCTTTTTAATGATCCCAAAAGAAAGGAAAGGAGGGACAGAAAGCTGAAAAAGAAATGGAAGGAGGGAAGGAGAGAGAGAGAGAGAGAGAGAGAGAGAGAGAGAGAGAGAGAGAGAGAGAGAGAGAGAGACTGAAGGAGTTGGGAGGGAGAGAGAGAGGGGGAACGAGAGAAGGAGGGGAGGGAGGGAAGAAAGCATCAGTAACTACTGTGGCATTGGTTCTTGTAATCAAAATGAAAACTAGAACTTAAATCACAAACATCCTGCAGGATGCCACTTTCACAAAATATGCCGGATATACATGAGGGGTTTCTTCCTAGTTGCAGACTCTGGCATCTATCAAAGCGCCACACTGGAAAGCAGAGGCTTCATTCCCTAAGCAAGCATGCTGCACAACGCTAAAGGTTATCAAGAGAGCCCTAACCTTCAGAAAAGCGTATCTAAAACTGACATGTATTTTCTGATTAATGCTATCTAGACGAAGCACTGCCTGAAAGACCTGAGATTTCCTTTAGCAACAAGTAGAATCATCATTTGTGAAGTTTCCCAATTTCAAGATAAAAACGGATTTTGCTGAAGTTAAGAATATAATATTTTAGCTCAAGGATGAAGGACTTAGTCTCTGCATGGAGATTAAGCTTTAATATTCTTAAAGATTATCATCATGAGTTTTCTTCCCTTCTCCAAAAATGCCTTCCCTCTGGAGCTTCAACATTCTCAGTTTGTTTCTAGCACTTAAATCAGAAAATAGCAGGTCATGACGTTGTCAAAGCTCTCACCAAACACAGGCTCGAGCGGTATCATTTAACCAAAAATAAATAAATAAAGTAAGTAAGTAAGTAAGTAAGTAAGCTCTCAAGGAACCAAAATAACCCAAAGCTAGACAATACTTGGTACTTGCCCCTCATAATACATAGTGCCTGTAAAACACCTTTATGAATTCAGACTTTAACTGAAATTCTCACATAAAAAGCATCATTATCTGTCAACAAAAAAAGACTTACAGTCATTCCACCTACTCAAGAGCCTTCAGCCATCCCAGATTGGCTTCCTTGTATTTTGGGCGTAAGACACAGAACATCCCCAACTCAATACAGCGGGTACCAGAATGAATAAACATTCCATCCTCTTTGAGGATGTAGCACAGTAGTAGACTGCTTATCCAGTATGATCAAGGCCCTCTGTTCAACCACCAATCCTACACAGAAGATTTTTATTAAATATAATGAGTAAATAAAAAACATTTTTAAAGGATCTCTATACAAGTATTTAGCATCCTCTGGTAGCTTACCATGGGCCTCCCGTGAACTGCCTAAGTATATATTTACTGTGACTTCATGAGGATGGTTAGTGTTCTATCCATTTTACAGAGAATAAAACTGGAGCTTAGAGAATCTAGCAACTGTCCCTAGACCATCTAGCTTTAGACATGATACTGAAGTTTGACATTGAAATCTGATTCCATGTGTGGTTTTAGAGTATTCCTGCTGCTTTAAGTGGCTACCACACCAGAGTTACAGCGTGTAATTTCTAACCTGAGAACAGTCTCCTGTTTGATTTTTTTTTTCTGAACCACCACAGCATACTTCCTACATCTGTCCCTGAACTACTCATAGCAGGGCTCTTAGGTTCCAAGAACAAAGTAATGAATGTCAGAATAACGAAAACATCAAAGGCACCCCCAAAATGTTTTTAAATGTAGTATCATGAAAAGAAAATCCCAGAAAGTAATAATTTTTACTTAGATGCCACAAATGTCACAGATCCAAGGATAGGGGTCCACTCAAGTCAGTATTTGTTAAAGTGTAATTTTTGTCCATGATTCATGATAAAGAACCACAGCCAACTGTAGATTATATGGGCAAATAGACAAATACTTTTAAGATCAAAATTTTGTATAAAACCATCCATAACTTGAGAACAAAAGCACACAGAGTAGAAAGTGACAGCAAAGTGACAGAACAAAGGACATGACAGAGCAAAGGATTCCAAACACAAGAAAGTCTAGCAGTGGTTTTTAACCTTCCTAACACTGTGACCCTTTAATACAATTCCTCATGTGTGGTGACACCCAGGCATAAAATCACTTCATTGCTTCTTCATTTTACTGCTCTTATGAATCATAGTGTAAATAAATATCTGATATAT
The DNA here is from genome assembly GCF_011762505.2 of Arvicanthis niloticus. Classification (NCBI taxonomy): domain Eukaryota; kingdom Metazoa; phylum Chordata; class Mammalia; order Rodentia; family Muridae; genus Arvicanthis; species Arvicanthis niloticus. The sequence continues at coordinate 88,458,095 of NC_047661.1, read as the reverse complement.
CAGTGTATCAGTATATCTGCCATACAACCCTATTAGGGTCGTGACCCACAGGTTGAGAACCACTGGTCTAGCTAGCGGGTAAAACCAATCTAGAATGTGTGTGTGTGTGTGTGTGTGTGTGTGTGTGTGTGTGTGTGTGTGTGTGTGTGTATAATATATGAAGTGGCAGTGTATGTGTGTGTATATATATGTATGAAATTCATACATACATATATATATATATACATATATATATATATGAAATGCCACTCAAAAATATAGCACAAAACAGACACACGCACTGTCACTCTCACACTCACTGTCACTCTCACACGCACACTCACTCATGCAGGCACACACAGACACATACAAACATACACACACTATCACATGTACATGCACACACACACATATACACACATGCATGTGCACACACACACATATATACACACACACACATATACATATATATGTGTGTGTGTGTATATATATATGAGATACACATATATCTCAAGCTTTAGAAATATGTGTCTTATACTAAAGCAGTTGATAAGACTCAATGCCAAACGACATATTTCCTGCAAGCTTCTGTGTTAGGCTCTTGAATGTAAAGACACAACAGGTAGACTGGAAAGGAGCCATATTCTCCCTCAACAATAACTAGTAATGTAAAGACAGGTGAGGTCATAGCCCACACACTATTTCTAGATAACAGCCCCGAGTTCTTCACGTTATTGTGAGGTGACTAGCATGTTAGGTAGCAGCTCCCTAGGCTTCCAGCCTTCTTGATTCCCTGAAATCACTGCAGTGATGGCAAGCATCTCCCCCATACCATTCTCTCTCTTTTTTCCTTTCCAACTTTAGCTATCAAGAGAGACAATGATCTCCAGAGGGTGATTGCAAATGATCTTTTTCTTCCTGTTTGTATTTTCTGACTTTTTAAAACCTAAGAGGTAGTTCGGGGCTGGGGAAGCTCAACGGTTACATTTCAGCTCATCACTTTATTCTTTCTCTGGGTCTTTGGTAAATATAAATTATGTGTGCTTTTCTAACGACATTTCAAATCTTGTTTTTTTGTTTTTTGTTTTTTTTCCTGTTTTCCAACGTTAAAGGGGGAAGGATAGAAGACTTCCCGGAACATAATAAGGGGAGTGAGGGGTGATCACTGATAAGAAAAGAGTCAGAAAAGATGGTTAAAAATTGTGCACAAGTGTTCCCCAACTCCCCTAATATTCACTACACTACTCCGGTAGTATTTACCATAAAGAAGAACTTCCCTGCACACTTCAGAAAAAGGGGATAGCTGCTATACACAGGTACAAAACTGACATTTGCATATATCACTCCAGCCATCTTTGATTATCTCATTCCAAGTCAGTTAAGGGTTGTTTGGACAACGAAACTCAGAAGAGACAAGCATCTCTGAAGTCCAATCTGACACTACAGCACACTATTATTGTTGTTATTATTAATAGCACACATTGATAGCTAAGCCCAGGCAATATCATAAGCACATTGTTAGACCTCTCCAAACCTCCCAACTCCACGATAATAGCACACCCACCCTCATCTTTGGAGATGAGTGAACACAGGTTGGTGGGACACCTAAGATCATGGAGTTAGTCAGTGGTGACGCTGGAATTTATATGCAGACCTCTAACTCTAAAGATTGCCAACATCCTATCTAAACCTTCACACAAGACAAAGCAAGAAACTCCTCTGGACCATTAGTTTATGGAAACATAAATCATGAAGCCCACTCCTGGATGTTCAGGAAGGCAAATGCTGGCTTCCACTGGGTGATAGAAGCTTTCCCACCACCTGGCAGAATCCAGCAAACCTATCATATTCAGTGCTACACGCTGCTTGTTTTCTCTAAGCCAATGATTTTCAACCAGCTCCTAGCCCCCCTTTAGGGGACAAATGATTCATTCACAGGGGTGGCATATCAGATATTTACATTATAATTCATAGCAATAGCAAAGTTATAGCTATTAAGTAGCAATGAAATAACTTTATGGTTGGGGGTCACCACACCATGAGGAACTGTATTAAAGGGTCACAGCATTAGGAAGGTTGAGAAGCACTGCTAGTAGCAGCCAATATTAGTGACAGCTGACAGCAAGAGAAAAGTCAGAATTAAAATAAAATAAATGGGAGACACAGTAGTAGCCTTTGTTCCAGAAAAAATGTCAAGTTGGATTTAATATATTATGCTCAACCAGAGTAAATCTCAAAATATGTAATACCATAAACCATAAAATGTCATCTCAAGTTTGGAAACCTAAAGCTCCGGCTTTGAAAGGTTACACGTGAGCCACATGAAATCCACTTAGGCAGCCTCTCAGCCCGCTGTGCTACGTCATCAGAAAAACCATTCCTCAAGACTTCCTCTCCTAAACCTGGCAACAACCTTCTTTCTTCCTTCCGCAACACGGTGGGAATGAGTAAGAACGTAGCTCAGATAATCAGCTAACATGGAAGCTTTTCCAAGTTTTCCTTTCCTTTTATAGATGTATCACAAGCTAAGATCTTAAAAGCTAAAGACATCCCACTTTGTGTTTAACACTCTAAAGTTTCTCACCCGTGCACACTCTCCAGTGGTAGATCTCTTTGGTAATTACCATCTGCTCAAGAAGATGTTTCTGTGATAGAGGTTGACCGATGTTTTGCTCCGTGTGTGAAGCAACATGTCATTCAGAGTCATTTATTGCTATGTTCCTTCAGCAGAATTATAGTAGTAGATTCCCTTGGGGCCCATAAGCTATATCTAGCCTTGGGTTCTTGGCCACTTTAATCATGTCAGGTATGGGCTCCATGACATAGCAGCCTCTATAATTATCAACACCCTCCCCTCAAGGCTCAGGATCTATGAGGAAGAGGAGGCAGAAAGATTGTAAGAGACAGAGGTCATTGATAGTGGCAAGGAAAGATGTCTCCCTAACACAGCAAGACTGGTGCACACATGAGCTCACAGAGAAGGCAATAGCACACACAAGACCTGCACAGGTTCAAGTCAAGCAAAATCCAAATTCCAAGCGCTAGGAAGGGAAAGCTAACACAACATTCCTCCCATCACCAGGGTGGGTATTTGAAATGGATGAGCCCTGGCAATGAGAGATCAGTTTTCTAGTTTTCTCCAGCCTCAGAATGTCACTATGTGTGTGTGTGTGTGTGTGTGTGTGTGTGTGTGTGTGTGTGTGTGTGTGTGTGTATGTAATACCACGCTTTAAGGGAGGCCCTCTGCCCAGGAGTAGTCTGCCAGTACAAAGCAGACTCTATTGATTTGTTTTGTTTTGATTTTGTCTCATTGGTTTTCCTTTTGTGCTTGTTTGTCTGTTTTTAATTGTTTTTATTGTCTTTGTATGAGAGGAGAGCACCTGTGCATGAACAAGCACAAAGTTGGCTGTGTGTGGGCAGGTGCTGGTGAAACAATATAATCAAAATACAATATGTAAAACAATCTTTTACATTAAAAGATGAAAATTTATAAAGGCTGGACAATACAAATAATTATAAATTATGAAAGTTACTTGTATTACAAACAGCTGCATACATATGTGTATGATAGTCTTGGGTTTCTTGAATTTTACATCTTCATAGGTGAACATGTGTGTGAATGGGGATGCATTTATGAGCCTGTGGCTATGGGGGCCAGAGGTCAAAATCCCATCTTACTTTTTGAGAATGGACCTCTCTCTCCCTGGCTTCCAAGTCCCTAATTCAGACAGGGCTGGCCAGCAAGTCCTTGAAATTCACCTGACCCAACCTCCTCAGCACTGTGATTTTTCTACTGTGGGCCACTCCATCACATTTTGTTGTTGTTCCTGTATATTTTTATTGTGTGTTCTGGGGATAGAACTCAGATTCTTGTGTTTAAATGGCAAGAATTACCTTACTGACTTCACTATCTCCCTAGCCTTATATTCTGGAGGGTGTGTGTGTGTGTGTCTGTGTGTGTGTGTGTGTGTGTGTGTGTGTGTGTGTGTGTGTGTTTGTGTCTCTATGTGAATGTGTGTGAATGTGTGTGTGTTTATCCCTATGTGGATGTGTGTGAATATATGTGTGTGTTTGTCTCTATGTGAATATGTGTGAGTGTGTGTGTGTGTGTGTGTGTGTGTGTGTGTGCATGAGTGTGCATGAGTGCATGTTACAAAGAAATAGTTGAACCCAGCAGGGTGGTAGATATCAATGATCCTGTCCAGAACTCATGCTGAGGCAGTAAGAGGTTGAAGGAGAGAGGCTGGGCTGTATAATGTCACCCTGACTCAAGAAAAGAAAAAAGAAAGAAAGAAAAGAAAGTTGAACATAAGAAAGGGGAAGTAACTCAGGTAGAAAAACCTAATAGAATTAAATTGCTGAGCCTCCCTGCATGCCTATGACCAAAATTAATTCAAAATATATTAGAACAGGGCATGTCACCTACTTTGAAAACTGCTTCAGTCATTTTTAATCTCACAAGACAGTTAAAATAAATGAATAAGACATAAATCAGGTCATTTAAAAATATATCGGCTTTCTTCCACATTAACAAAGAAAAGGTTCCGTTGGTGCAATAAGCCACCACAGAGATACTACTGTAGAAAAAATAAAAAGCAATACTATTATCACCCAGGTGTAAATTAGCAGTTAGCAGACTGCCCCATGTGAGAATGAAACAGCTTCCATCATAAACCACAGAGAAGCTTCCAACTGTGCCGCACTGTCAAATAGGATATAAAATTAAACTTTGCACAGCCTGAGATTAACAGCCTTTATCTATAATCTTAACATAGACAACTGAACAGGCCTTGTAGATTCTTCTGTCTTCAATCATCTTATCTCAACACAAATATTACAAATTTACTGCAAAGTGTATTGGTTTAAATAAAAAATAAAAGTGCAGTTGATCTTAATAAAAAGCCTCCAGAGGCACAAAGCATCAGCAATACGGAGCAGCTGGACTGGCGCTAAGCAACCTCGAAGTTAAAGGAAATCATAAACAAAGTCAGGAGGAAGACAATCGTCCTATGAAGAGTGAAAGCTTTGGGTAATTCTTACAACATATGAAAAAATACCTGAAATTATCATTTTCTAAAATCATTTTTGACACAGAAATAACCATTCTAAAGACAGACTAATGTTTTCAAAAACAAGTCTATCTGTTGCATTTTTATTTTGGGGTGAAGCCAAGCTCAGATAACCTCAGACTTCAAACCACCCTAAGGAAATAGCACCTAGGGCAAATGGTGATTAAAACTTAGTCTCTATGTCACCAATTTCATTTTTATTTTTATATATTAAGAACTATATATGGAACATACATACCCAGATCTCCTGCGGCTTTCTTACAACTATAACTGGATTACATTCCATCAAGAACAGTAGCACAAGCCTGTCTTTGTTGAGTCCATACTGTCTATGGTCTAAATCTATTTTTAATGCTTTAAATTTTTAATCATGTTTAAAATGGCTTGGCAGCCAAATGTATAAACCAAAAGCAAAGGAGATGTTTAGGAAGACTTTCACAAGCTAGTGTTCCCTGGAGAAACATGAGAAGGTCACGGATATAAAATCCTGACACAGACTACGTCTCAGCCGAAGTCTGACCACTCGGTTTGTTGCTCCTCAAATGTCTGTGTTCAGGGCGTATGCAAAATTAAGAGTCCAAAATGAAATCACACTGCTAATCAAAACCAAAATTTGCATGCTCTAATTTATGATCAGATAACTAAAGCAAAGCTTTCCCAACCTGAAGTCAGAACCCAATTTATGCCACCAACAGACAGGAATTCACTCATCCTTAAAAAAATCTGCATACATTTCCAAGGCTCTGTCCCATTAAATTTCAACAATGCTGGTATATACACAAAAGGATCTGCCTTTCTCAAAAGAAGGATGTTTAAAAGCTCTAGCCCCATGCTGGCAACATAGTCACTCACCCACCCATACACAGAAACCTACAACCAGATTGAAAAGAAGTGCCATTAAAATATTTAACCATCACATCTAGGATTCTTATGATGTTTAGGGCTTTGGCCTGTTGCCACATAATAAATGTAAACATCTTATTGTTTATATATTCCTCATAAAAGTGACTGAGAGATGATAGGTGAGGGAAAATAGCTGACTGGCAATAAAACCTCAGCAAGATGAGACATTTGCAATTGTGCCGGCAGACCCAGACAGAAGCATAAGCATAGAGGGATTCAGTGGACATCTGGAACAATACAGAGAGAGAGAGAGAGAGAGAGAGAGAGAGAGAGAGAGAGAGAGAGAGAGAGAGAGAGAGAGAGAGAGAGAGGCATTATTGGGTATTGGGTCAGCCCATGAGAGTTTGCAGCCTGGTAGCTCCTATGACTCTTGTCCCTCCTGTAGTAATCGGGTGTCATTAGGTCCATCTCCAGTAATGTGATTGACAGGTAAATTACTTGTGTCCTGATGCTATCACCTTGGAAGGAATTAAACAATCTACTCCCATGACATGAGCATGAGAAGAATGCTCACGTGCATAAACATACTCTGCAGCCTCTCACCTACACACAAATGTCCAGAAAGGATTGCATCTCCTCCAGCTGTTCTTCTCCACAGTACTCTGTGACTTGTGAAACACGAAGGATTTGAGATACAACAACCAAACAAAACCTCTATAATTAAAGTTACTTCAGCCAAATGCTCTGCACTGACTTAGCAGGGACACGGGCCAGTGCACAGTGCTAGACCCTGTGAGGAGGTGGGACCTTGTATTTGCTCTGTCAGAGAAGTATCTCAGCAGGAATGAAGACACACAGAAGCAGTATCAAGGCAAAGAACCATGAGTGACAGTGGGCTAAGTGCATAGGTGAGACATTAAAAAGTAAAGGAAGGGGGGTGTTTCCAAGTGTAACTGACAGAAAGTGTATGAATGGCACTGCAGAGCAGAACTAGAGCCCAGCATAAAAGAGGCAGCAATGTTCCCAGAGACCCAACCAGGACCATCTTCAATAGTGAATGGGGAAAGAAGAACTCTTCAGATAACAGGGGCTGCACACACCAAGAAAAGCTCTGTAAACATCATCCTATAGGTTGAAACGGTGACTAGACAGATCCAATGAACTTAGCAAAACATCACTACAGAAACATGTGACAGTGATAAGATCCTCGAAAAGAAACAGAAGCTGAGGCAGATGAGAAAGGTTACATGGCATGCTAAATCTCAATCAGCCATCAGCTCCTTTCCTAATCTTTAGTCCCTGGTTATAATGAAACAGAAACGCCCCCTGAATTAGAAGGTTGAGTTTCTCATAAACCAAGCTTGGAGTGACTATGGCTGACACTACCACATAGTTGAGGCCACAGATGTCTCTTACATAAACCACGTGGGGGATGGAAAACTGCAAGTCCCCTCCAGTGTAAACCAGAGTGACTTTAAATCACATTCTTCAGTTTTGTTCTCAATCGGGTAAAACAATCCTCCTTCATAGTTAGATTTTCTTCCCTTTTCTTCTTTTCCTTTGAGGCTTAAATATGGAAGAAAGTTCTAGAACCTTTCAGCAGAATATAAATGTTAACCAAGGGAGAATTACACCACACATTTATTTTTCCATTTGATGAGCTTCCCAAAGCTCTACTCTATTTTCATTGCAAATGCAGAGACTCAGTCCCTGGCATACACAGGAATGCAGTAAGTCTTTGATATTTAATGAGCATCAGATGCAACATGATACATCACTGAAGAGCACCCATTGCATTATGGGTGTTGTACATTTCCTCAGCGCTGGAATTTGGATTGGCAAAAAGAAAAAGTAGAAAAAAAAAAGTGCCTTCATGGTCTATGGCCTATCTCCTACAACTGTGGGAGAAAGCATGGCAAAACAGAATCCCAGGGGCACTAAGGAGGGAGCATCTGACCTTATCTAGAAAGTCAGAAAGACCTCAAGCATCAAGTCAAGCAGTGTGGGGCCATGAAAGGGGTCTTGAGTTTTGGTAGAAGAGCTGGCTCGAAGTAGCCCTGAGACCCTGCAAGAGACAACGGGCATCTATTCCGCCAAGCTCCCAGAATCCAGGCTCCTAACATGTGGAACTCCATTAACCTACGCCATTCAGTCACATAGGACATTGCAGTTCCTTCCAGAGAGGTTTACATCACCCTACACAGGTAGAGGGTGTGACTACAGGCTTCAGTCTCAAGAGATTTCCATATTAATGAGTTACCTAAAAGCCAGAGGGCGTAGCTAATTAAGTGACCCTCCTCCCCCTCTCCCTCCCTGTTTAAGTCAGGTCCCCCTAGCTTAAGTGGGGGGTGCACATCCAGATTCAACTATCATCTACTATGTCAATAAAGCTCTTGGAACCTCGGACTTTCTTGTGTTATTGGGGCCTGCCATCGTGCTGCGGACCATGAGCAAGTAGAGCAAGCAAGAGAGCACTTCCCGAGGGTCGAGGGTCGGGGCTTCTCTTCGCTGTGTGAGTTCTTAGACACAGACCTCTGGGTCCACCCGAGAACCCTATGCCTCCCGCCCACAGAATCAGGCTGAGTTCACTCCCCGCCTGGGGGTGCCCCAGCAGCCTCTCACGGCCCAGCACCCACCCTGGTGTCTCACAGAACCAACTTAGTCAAGATCCCACGGGCTCCTGCCACTCTGAGCCATGACAAACAAAGTGGACCCACAACACAACAGAGAACTCATATCACGACCACGCGCCAGAGTGCGCAGGCCCTTCAGCCTTTCCCTATAAAGCAGCCAGTATCAATCACTTCTATAACTCTCCAGAATAACACAAAGTGCTAATAATTCAGTATTTGTTACTATAAATGAGGTAATTTTTAAAATATTACTTCAAATAACACGTTAAAAAGTGTACTCACAAGAAAGGTCAAAAAAATAAATTCAAGTAATCTTAAATGACTACAACCTAGCAGAGATAGAAATCAACTTTTAACATAAAAGCCTTAATTACTATAAGCAATCTACATAGTTTCAGTTTTTTTCTTTACAAAGTATCTAGTAGTTGAAGAACAATGTATATGTCTCCTTGGTTCAGAATGTATCTCAAGTAATACCTTTTGCTAACAGAAATTTCAAAACTCAAGCCAAGCTACTCAATATTTACTGAGTTCCTCTTCTGCATAAAACATCAGGAAAGATGTATAAGAAGGTAGTAAAAACTTTAGTATATCAACTTTGATATATTAAAAAAAAACAGAAGAGTTCGCTAAATGAAATTACATAAAGATGTCACAAGTTGTTTCCTAGCAAATGAATCCTGATAAAAACCCAACTTTCAGGAAGATTTCAGTCTGTATCTTTTTTAACTACCAGTGCAAAAGGCTTAGAAGGCAGACAAGCACCAGCAAATCACAGTCTCAACCAGTAGTGAGGGAACAAATGGGGAGAGGGGATGAAATTTGTACCCTAAGCAAGGAAAGCAACATTATGAGAGTGTTGAATAAAATCTTCATGCAAAACAAGAACCTAGAGCCACTGGGAGAAGCTGAGTTAAGGGTAATGAAAGAGAGGTAACAGCAAAGTGAGAGGCAATGATTGGAAGTTGGAGCAAATGAAAAAAAAAAAAAAAAAAAAAAAAAAAAAAAAAAAAAAACAAGATGCAAACGTTGGTGGGGGTCACATTATCCAGAGGTGAGTTATGCAGCCTTCAAGCTGACTAGAGTCATCCATGTTTCTGCTGAGGAAAATGTCCATCACTAGAGTCCTCCAGGAGTGGAGAAATCCTACTGGGAATCCCAGGCATAAGGAAAATGAAAGTTAGAGCAGGGCATCCTCAGCAGAAATGACACAGCATCCCAAGAGCACCAACAAAACGCTCTCAAGGCTCCATGAAAACTGCACCTGCAGCCAGATGGTGTGTTATAGCATTTACCATGGTCACAGTAAGCACTTTCCCAAATATTTAGGCACAATCTTTAAAACAACTCCAAGGGGTGGGAATTTTATAGGTAGAAATTGTAGTCTAACTCCACTTCCAGATCTGAACCACTAAGCAATGGGGTTGTGAAGCCATTGTGCAGTAAAGGTAGGGTGCACAGGCCACGATGCAACTTAACAGTCATGGTATGTAACAACACCATTCAATTAGTCAATCAACAATGTTTGTAAATACCTTTCCTATGCCAGACTCAAGGCTAAACTGAGAAAGTAAATAAGACAGAATGTTTCTTTCCTTGAGTAACTTACAAGTTTGGATACAAGGAAGGGAATTAATAGGACCTGAATATGCACCTTGACAGTACGTTCATAGTAGGGAACCATCAAATGTATGGGTAGAAAAGACTACACAGGAATTGAGACAGGCCATGCTACAAACCAAAACCCTACAAAGGGAGATGAAAACACAAATAAGATTTCAACAGTGTCTAAAATAGACACAATAATGTGCATGGCAGAAATCCTGCTAGCATCTGTTGCAGGGCATCAGGGAGCCCAGGTCTTGGGGACTAGGGAGCCCAGATCTTTATATGTCTGCACCAGCATGTACCAGCCTTTAGTTCTCTCTGAACACAAAGTGCTTCCCAATGAAACCTAGGCCATTAGAAATGGAACAACAGTTAGTGAGAAGATAGAGGCTGAGGAGGGATGGAGGATGCAGAAGAAAGTTGGCACATCGTACTTAAAAAGTTTTTTCTCAGTGCATCTGAATTTTAAGTGATTGAGTATTTTGACTAAAAAACAAAAGAGAGGAAGAAAGAAGAAAAAAGAAAGAAAGAAAGAAAGAAAGAAAGAAAGAAAGAAAGAGAAAGAAGGAGGGAGGGAGGAAGGAGGAGAGAAGGAAGGAAGGAAGGAGGGAGGGAGGAAGGAGGAGAGAAGGAAGGAAGGAAGGAAGGAAGGAGGGAGGGAGGGAGGGAGGGAGGGAGGGAAGGGAGGGAGGGAGGGAGGGAAGGAAAGAAGGAAGGAAGGAAGGAAGAAAAGAAGGAAGGAAAAGACTGCATAAAAATAAACCACAAAGACAACATTGTTGGGGTGCACTGTGTGAAGATTGTCTCTGTATAGTCAATAGTTGATTGCTGTACTGGCAGAGAGCTGAGTACTGGCAGGATTTTGGTACTGGTATTCTTATGGCTCATCACCTGCTTCAGTATTTTATAAATACTCTCCCTCCCTCACCAATTGATCGTCTTAATAAAGATCCAATGGCCAATTGCTAGGCAAGAAAGGGAAGGCGGAACTTCCGGGCTGAGATAAAGTCTCTAGGAGAATTAGAAGGGAGGGATTCACCAGCTGCATGGTGGTGGTCAGACTTACTGGGAGTAAGGTAATAACTAGTCACATGGCGGGTCATGGGGTAGGATCACAAGATTAAATTAGATGAGCTAGCTGCCAGGTAGCCTGAGCTAAAAGCCTAAGCTTTTATAAAAGTTAATAAGTCCCTGGGTCATTATTTAACCACTGGTGGGTCCAGAAAGTCAGACTATATAAAGTAAAATGTTGCACATGGTTTTCATGAGCTTTTAAAGGCAATGAAACTTTTATTGCAAACACATGAAATATTTTTAAGGTATATTTTTAAACACAACACTATAGCAATATGTGTCAAATGATCAAATGACAAAACAACATGGGAGCACTCATCAAACAATGCACCTATAGTGATGAGCTGGATAGGACAGGTATCTCACTTTCTCCAGTGTATGCTTCAGTTATTGTTTACAGCAGTAACAAGTGAGTCACTGTTTATAAACTTATACATAAGGGCTGGAGAGATGGCTCAGTGGTTAAGAGCACTTAGGAGCTCTTCCAGAGGGCTTGGGTTCAAACACCAGCACTGACATGTCAGCTAACAACCATCTGTAACTCTGGCTCCACAGGAACTGATAACCCCTTCTGACCCCCACAGGCACTGAATTCATACGGTGCACAGACATACATGCAGATATACATACAAATACTCATATGAATCAAATAAAAATAAACTGATCTTTAAGATATAAAATAAATTTATGCTTAATAAAATTAAAAAACAAACTGAAATATACTCAGTAACCTATGAACAAATATTACACCTATGGCTATAGGTGACAGCCTTATTGAGCGGCATGGGGTATTTATAGAGAGGATTTAATGTAAGTGTTGTAAGAATCAGATTCACAATGGGAGTATTACACATCCGCACAGCAATTTAAAAACATGATTTCATTAAAGAAGAGGATAAAATGTATTGATTCTGTAATAACTCTATTGTGTGGTTCTTAAGAGCCTATTTTAATGAAGTTTTCATGAGGCAAATAAGTTTTGAGAACTGACCTTTTTAGTCTACTCTTAATACAATTTGAAAGCCTTCTATAATTCTGGGTAAATCAGACATCTTAAAGTGCCAAGAGTCTACAAATTTATCACTTCTATATTGAAGATGAGACATGATGACCAGGAAAGGCTAAATAATTTCCCCAACCTGAAGGGCTTAGATCTTGGGCAGATGAATAGATGCTCACATGGGGGGATCCATGAATGAGTAGGGAGAGCGAGAAGAACGTACACATTCTGTATAATCCCTCTAAATACTTTAAAATATTGCAAGCACATTTTAATATATTTGCATGTAAACATACAAACAAATAGTAGCATGCTTACACACAAATCTATAGAACATTCATTGTCATACGTGTGTAAAGATAATCTCTTAACATTCAAACCATCACAAAAAATCACAAGGAGCCATGGTTTGGTTTGATCCCCAAATGAGACTTCAAAATGAAACAAAAAGTTCAAAGAAACAGAATCACCATTGTAGCAACAGAAGTCAGAAGCATAAAGCTTTAATATGTAACAGCAGGAAGTCTTTTTAAAGCCAATGAGAGGAGGAAAGTGATACTGGCTTTCAAAAGTAGGTGATGCATAGGATAACTTGAAGTCACTTGAAAAGACTGACAGGGAGGACCCAGCGGTGACTGGTGATCGTCTTTCATGCCTGGTCTTATCTCTGAGGTACAGAAGCTGCTGAGCTGCCTCTGGTCTCCACCAAACAGGAAGCAGTTACATTTTCTTCCTAGAACATGGTGTGTGAAAACGTCAAGATCCATAGCTCACTGAAACAGGAACACAGCCCAATGCTTTGCTGAACGGTATCAGTGTGCAAAGTGTAATGGTGCAGGTAAATAGAGGATCAATTAGCATCTGAAATGCTAGTGAAAATGTAGCTCACTGTAACCCCTGGCATGGCATAAACACAGTCACACACTAACAAAACCCTGGAGCAAATAATAATCATCAAACTCTTCTCCAGTGATTAGTTCATAATGAATCTCACAGCACAAAATGTCCTAGAACTGCCAAACAGGTTAGCACAGGAGGGTGGTAAGCACATCCACCAACTGGCACCTTGTCAGGGGAAGCGTTTGGCTTAGCTGTAGTGCTAGGAAGTCACATCCTCCATTTGTATCTCTACATCCTCCACTTCCCCAACAGAAAGTTTTATCCAACTAGTTTCGGTCCCCAGGCTACTGCTTTTTGATGAAGAAGCTTCCCATGTATTCCTTGCAGTTGGCTAGAAAAATGATTTAACTTTATCTTATTCATATATTTTATGCAATTCTGAGGACCAAGCCTAGGCTTTGTGCATGCTGAGCAACCACTCGACCAACGAGTGACAGCCCCAGCCCTTGTGTAAGTTTTCAAAATACTTTTTAAAAAAATTAAAGCACATAGAAATAAAACCCAATTACAAATATTTCCCTTTCCTTCAGTCAAAGAGATCCCTCCTCCTACTGAATTTCCCAGTAAGAAGTTTATGCCTCTTACAGTGATCAGCATTTTTCCCTTGTTATTTGTGTATATATGCATGCATATATCTATATCGACACAGACACATAGTCCAGTATATCTATCTGTACATACATTCACACATATGTATACATATACACAGTGAGAGTGTGTGTTCTCACCTCCCTTGTATCTTGTAAGTTTGGAGAGAAGTCCTTTCATACTTTACTATGCAACATCTGAAGTGCATAGTTTATAAAATAGGCAGATATGTGAGCAGCATGAAATCCTTATTAACTTTTTAATTAATATTGGATTTTGTACAGACACCATCATAAAGCATTTTAATTAGATTCTATCTCTGCTACAATTCACCCTCACTGTGGCCCTCAATATTATTTAGAGCAATACCCCAGCTATATTATTCTACTCCATAAAACTCTTCAATGCCTTCTGAATTCCACAAAGCTGGAGTTATGCATGTCCCATGTGGGTACTGTACTCCCACTACTGGCTTGCCGATCTCCCCTAGTCTAGCATCTTCCATGGCCTTACTCTGAGACAGTGAACAAATTCATACATATCATCAGTCCACATCAATGTTGTAACCTTGTTACACCCCTTCGTCAAAAACATCTTCAAGGGTTAAAGAGATGATTCAATGGGCAATGTACTTACTCAGTGAACAAGCACCAAGTCCCACGTTCAAAGCCTCAGGACCCATGTAAAGCCAGGCATAGTAACACACATTTACAATTCAAGCTCTCCTATGACAAGAAAGGAGAAGACAGAATAACCCCTAGACTGGCACAATCTCACAGGCCAGGTAACTTGGTGTACAGAGCAGTGAACAGAGACCTTGCTCAAACAAGGTAGAAGTGGGTGCTGATCCTCTGACCTCTGAATGTGCATGCCAGCATGAAGACACACACAGAGAGGTGGTAGATGGAGGCGTGGAGAAAGGGAGGGAGAAAGAGAGGGGGCCAGAAACAGAGACAAAGAGAGAACATACTTCTCAGTCCTTACCTAGTACCTGCTGAGTATAGGGAGCCTAGAGGGGTAAATGTGACAATTTCCTCCTCTAAATTCTAGGAAGGCTTAAGTGACCAAAAGCTAGAAACCACCTATAAGAATGTTTGCCTAAAAAAGATAAATCCTAGAGCTATGCATAAAGCACACGACCATGAGTATAATCCTAAAAGATGCAGAAAAGTTTACACTTGTCAAACATGGAACCTGTCATTCTTCAGGTGTCATAGCCTATTTTCAGAAAAGCACATTTAAATAAAAATTATGACAGTAAGCCCACAGTAGTTAAATAATTTTTTTTCAAATATATAACTTCTATGGCGAGATCACCTACTCATTCTGGAATAATTTGAAAATAAGAAGAGATCGTAATATGGGTTTGGCTCTTAAAATCCACAAAGTCCTGTAAGTGGGTAGTCAAAGTATAAGAATTAAAAATATTACTGCAGTTCTGTGCTACCATACTACTTAACAAAATAACCTTAACCTAGTTATTCCTGGTCTTCATTTTTCTGTTACAAACCACCCTCCCATATGCCTTGCAAACATGACTTGCAGAATAAGCTATAGGTTGTTTGGGAAAAGGGTTCAATGTTTATGACACCTATGAATTAGCTGCTAACCTATGTGAGTTCTAACGTAAAAATGCTTCAGAAAAAGCATCACCTGTTCATGCATCATACGACCTCATCCAGCCAGAGACTGATCACTGTGCCACCCCACGTACCACCTCAGGAGTAGCCCGCTTCACCCTCTATCACAAAATGCATTTATGTGTCTAAGGCCAAAATAAAAATCCCCATAGAAAAGAAATAAATGTCTTGTTTTCTTTTTGTTCCACAAAGAAAAAAAAAGTATCTTATTTTATCTAGGGAGAAAGACAAGGGATCCTGAAGGCAAATTTTTACCAAAGTTAAAAACTAACAGAGATGGCAGCACATTAAGCACACTCTGACATCCAAGTTGTGGCTACTATTCTCTAGAACTTTCTGTGGAGCTGTATCTACACAAGTTGCCAATAAAGTTACATTGTAAGGAATAATATGTAACAATGTCTTAGGTTGTGTTCCTGTAACACATACAAGAAGGAAATTTCCAACCCTCAGTACTAACTTAAATTTTAAGACTCTAAAGAAAACACGATGGAGTTTGGCTGATGGCTGGCGACAAAGTACTTGCAATACAGGCCTGAGGACCTCATTTAGAACCCTGGCTCCCTTGTCAAAGTTGAGCATTGTTGCATGTGTAACGATGGACCTGAGGAAGAGAACAGAGGCTGAAGGCTCTCCAGAGCCCACTGACCAGCCGGCCTATGAAAATCATGAACTCCAGGCTCAATGAGAAACCTCACCTCAAAAACCATAATTAATGAAGAGATCTAACATCAATCCTGGCTTCCACATATTCCCACAAAGACATATACATACATGTACAAGCAAAAATTATATTGATATATTGATGGCATTTTGATAGCTTTATTGGGGTGTGATTGACATGCAACAAGCAACAACATTCAAGTATAAATTGATGAATTTACTCAGGTACATAGATCTGGGAAATGATCAAAAACAAGGTGGTGAACACTTCCCTCACTTCCAACCATTCATTAACAATCTCCCATGCCACCTTGTCTTGTCCTCCTTCCATTCTCCCATGTCTCCAGCAGGTACCAATCCCCCCTCCCTTGTTATTATAGGCACTCGAACTTTCTAAATAATATTTATACTTTTATATATATTATATTTTTATTTTATATTATATTTTACATAATTACACTAATATTTATATTTTATATAAATAGACTCATGTAGTATAGTTCTACAGGGGGTTGGTTGTCTCATCTTGGAATTGTTTAACCTGATTCCCAGCCAGTAACCATTCCCAGAGTGTAGGGAGCATTACCTGATTATCCCTCACACTTTCCATGATATGAATATGTATAGAATTTATATTGTCCTCAATATATTGAACTCCTCAAATATATGTGTGAACTCCTCAGCACCCAAGCTAGTGGTTACACTATGTGAATGTGGAATCATGAATGTAATTAGTGATTACATAAATCAAAACCAAGAGAACGCATGCAACCCCCACCTCAACCATGCTCCATATAAGGACATAGAAAAGGGGTACTATGGATGTATGAATCAGAAAGCAGGCCTTAGTCACGCACTGTCTGGCTGCATCTTTCTCTTAAACTTAGCCTCCTAAAATAGGAGATACACATCTGCCTAAGCCATCGAGACTATGACAGACAAACAGATTACTTCTTGGAAGTCTACTTTTCACATGAGTTCTTTCAGAACAATTTCCAGAACATTAGACTCTAGAATGTAAAGAATGGGTGTAGCCAAGCGAGCAACTTCTAGTTTACATTCTACTCTCCCTTTACAAATTCCTACTAGTAAAAAGTTAAATTTGTCACCAAGTGTATAGAGGCTGGAGAGGTGGCTCAGCAGTAAGAGCAATTGCTGCTCTTACAGAGGATATGAGTATAATTCCCATGTTAGGCAACTGAAAACCACATGTAACTTCAGCTCCAGTGAATTCAGTGAATTGATATTCTGCTCTCTCTCTCTCTCTTTCTCTCTCTCTCTCTCTCTCTCTCTCTCTCTCTCTCTCTCTCTCTCACACACACACACAGAGAGAGAGAGAGAGAGAGAGAGAGAGAGAGAGAGAATAAACATAAAAACCAACCCACTGCAGAGCACTGTTGTCCTAAGTCTTTGTGCGTATATAACCAATCAGCTGCTTTAAAGTCTCACCACATAAAGAGATGGAATGACACCCAATTTTACCTTCTAGTAAAATAATAACAAAGACGTTGAATCATCAAAACTACAAATGAAATCTGTTGTATCACAAAGGAAATGCTATCTCCTGGTCACCATTCATTTTTGCCACCTTCTGAGCATGTCCCCACCAAAACTAGCTTCTACCTTTGAACTGTTTATCATTTTCTATAAGTACAAGGCACACTAAAAAACTTCGTGATGTGCATAGCTACATATAGAACCGCATGGTCTCTACTGACGGCAGCTATACGTAGTACCTTCAAATCTATTTGTAAAGTTTATGCCAGGTCTCAGAAGGTTTGTCCTATTTCTGTATAGAATCCATAGCACAAAAAAAAAAAAATAACGCAGAGGAATATAAGGAAATTAAGACTAACTGAGGAGATTCTGAGAAATGGCACAAAATCAGACAGTTACAAGTCAAAGCCACTCCTAACTCTATACTCAAATGAAGTGTGTATGTGTAGTCATCAGAAGATACAAACAGGATGTGATATCAATCATAAAAGCAATGACAGAAAGCAGGAAAGCAGGCAAACTGTACACACCTAACATGAATAAAATATTGTGATAAGGACTGATGCACAGAACTGCCCAGACCTAATACCAAATGAAAGGCAAAAAATTCAGAGTGCCTTTTGTGTGCTTCTATCAGTATGAAGTCTAAAGAATACAAAAATAAATAAAAACAAATACCTTAGTATTGAAAATACAGATAAACTCATTGCTCTTTAAAATTTGCTCACTAGAAATTCTGAATATAGGGGCTGGGGAGAGGGCTCCGTGGGTAAGAATGCTTGCTACTCAAGCCTGAGAACCTGAATTCAAATCGCCAACATCCATATAAATGGCTGGCCGTGATCATATGCACACCTGTAACGGCAGTACTGAGGGAAAGAGCAGAGTCATGAGGATTGTCAGCCTTACTCCAGGGGTCAGTGAGAGACTCCGGCCCCAGAATAGGGTAGAGCATGACAGAGCAAGGAACCCAACATCCTCATGGGTATAAGACACATATACACAGCTCACACAAACACACATGCACATACACACACATGCACATGCACACACAATTCTGAATACCAATGTCCTCAGAATCACTTTGTACTGGTTAGTTCACTGTCAAGTGTGAAGATTAAGCAGGAATGAACTCTAAAGCTCACCTACCCATTTCCTGTAACTGCTGTAAAACTGAACTGAAACTTAAAACCTGACTCTATTTAAGAAAAGGACAAATAAAGCAGTCTGTGCATAAAGTAACATTCCTATAACTACAAGTAAGAATAGCTCCATTTTATCACAGAAACTTGGCATTCAACTGTGACCAGATCAAAAATATAAGAGCACTACCTCTAGGCTCAGGCTGCCTTGTGTGAACAGAGAATACAGGATAGTTTTTAACAAAAAGTAATTTCTTCACTTAATTCGAAAAGTTTTAGATATATTCAAGAAAATTTTCAGAAGGGTTGCCTAATCAGAAATCTAAGAATGCTATGGTTCCATCCTTAAGATACTAACATCCTTTAGAACTAGAAAGAGTAAGTCTAAAGCTGCTATTGGTGAAGCATGGCAAAGTACACCCGGGATGCTAGCACGTGTGGGTGGAGACAAGAGTTCAAGGTCATCCTTAGCTACAAAACCAGTTCAAAGCCAGCCTGGGCTACATGGACACTGTTTCAAATCAAACCAAAAAAAAAAAAGTTTTCTTTTAAATGTTTTCATAGAAATACTAACAATGTAAGGTTTTTTTCCCCCTCAATTTCATCTTTAAAACAAGGAACAAACACAGCTCTTCTTAGCTTAAAAACATAAGTTTTTCACTGTCTGGAAGAAATCCTGATCTGTGTGGCTGTGCATCAAAATCCTCCATGCAGAATAAAATTTTCTTCTCTCCAGGTTCACAGAACCTTCACATGTGCAAGTTCACAGAACCTTCACATGTGCAATGAATTTCTGTCTTTCATCTAAGTTGAATCATAATAACAATTACTTATGAATCCCTAATTGTTTCAGGCAAAGATGTACTCCAGTGACTGCTAGGGAAAATAGACTTCTATCCAACCAAAGACAGATAGTTCTGTTGAAAAACTATAGCCATCTTCCTCATCAAGAAACTCTAAAGTGCCAAAGATAGGATGAAAAGCTAACCACTAAAATTTTAATCACTTGTTTTATTTTGAAATTCTATCAAGTACCAAATTCAGACATTTTCAAAATGCTTGCTCTTTGGGGAAGCTTATAAGCCAGTAAGTTCTGATGGAGGGAAAGAGATGGTGAATAACACGTGGTTGGCACCAAAGAAAATGAGGAAGGAGTTAGAAGAGAAGAAAGAGGAAGCTCTGCTAAGGCTCGGACTGGGATGCAGGAGGGCAGAAGTCCTATCATTTTCCTTCATAAAATATCCTTCCCTCTCACAGATCAAGCTAACTGATGAAATATGAATCCACTCAGCCAGCATCTGTATCGTATCAGTCACATTTCCCAGTGAAACGTGGTTGAGATTCTACCTCTGGTTGACATTCCTAAGATCTTCCTTTTCATCAATGATCTTTACAACATTCTAGTTTCCTGTAGTTGTCCAAACCAAAGTAGGGACTTCTAATTATTCATGTGTGGTAAAAAGGAACTTGATGGTAAGACGCTGTTGCTGAGGTAGCCACATACTTGCGTTATAGAACATGGGGAAATCAAACTGGTCCTCACTCAAAAGCGCCATCTCTCCTTGCTAGTTTTGATAATTATGGAAGATGCTATGCATTCTACTTAAGGAGAAAGACAATCATCAATATAACCTACCTGTGAATTCATGTAAGCTACAATAATGGCTGGTCTTATAAGATACATTCTCTAGTGCAATAGTGGCGCAAGTATAAAAGTCATCAAGCACTTCCTCACTGGCTCTAAGGCCGTCTCCATGACATTAAATCCATACCTTGGACTGTTAACAGGACAAAGAACCTGTGGCTGAGCTGTATATGTAGGGAGGATGGCCTTGTTGGGCATAGGTGGGAGACGAGATCTTTGGTCCTAAAGGCTGAACACTGAGTGGGGGGGAATCTGAGGGTGGGGAGGGGGAGTGGGGGGTAGGTAAATAAACACCCTCATAGAAGCAGGAGGAGGAAGGATGGGATAAGGGGTTCCTGGGAGGTGGGGGGAATGCGGTAAGGGGATAAAATTTGAAATGTAAATATTATAGCCAATAAAAGAGGGGAAAAAAGAAAAGCGGTTAGAACCAACATCCTTAATAAAATGTCAGCCCTCTTAAAAAAAAAAAAAACTATCTTGATACTAAAATTTGTTTTGAGAATTGCAGAATGATCAGCCTTGGTGTATCTACTCATCAAGCAAGCTGGGCAGACCTGCTCAAACCTCTGAGGTCCCGGAATTCCATCTGGATGCTGTGAAGACACAGCATCAGAGGCTTATCAATTTGCTCTTCCCCCCACTCCTCTTCTAATATCTCAACGCCCATAATCAGCTTGAAGAAGCTAATGAAGAGTCAGCGCCCCTATTCCCTAGGCTTGGGGACTAAGGTGGTAAATGTTGGGCTGTCTTTCTAGGGAAAAGTAGTGGTTTTGTGGTAATAGAGAGGATTAGCTAGGATTTATTGCATAGCCATAACCTATTAGTAGAAATCTGCACAATTATTATCAAGATGAAGATATAAATTCTTAAATGGCACCAATTTACTTTGATTACAAATTTTAAGGTTTTCATTGGTACTAGCTTCTTATTGATATAAAAGTGAGATGAATATTGTTACTCTCATAGGCATTGTACCAGTATAACACATTTAGGAATACAAGGCTTAGACCCAGACCTTCTTTAACTTTTTTAACTGATTTGAGATGGTTAGCCTGTGAGTTAAGGGACTATAGCAAATTCATGGCTTGGAGTTTATTGTTAGGGTGTTTTCTATGTTTTATTTAGAAATAGCTCAGTGGAGTTAACAGACAACAGTCCAGATTACCTTACATGGATAGTTGGTTTTCAAAACATCAGAAGTCCACAGAATTGACATGACAAACATTTCTGTATTAATCTTCATTTTGATTAGAGACCTGTCTGCCCCTGACAGCTTCCTATATTGAATTCTAAGAAGAAATTGAGCATCTTTGGAGTTACTCCAGTTGTGGTGAGACAGCCACTAGACAAGGATTGCCTCTTTCCTTCTACAGACAAATTACTGTCCAGAAAAGGACACACTTGCAGAATAGTCGACTGATTATATCTGCCTAGACAGAGTAATCAGCCCTTAATAATTCTGTAGCACTAAAGTCTGTCAGATGATCCTGGGCCAGAAGGCAGAAGAACAGATGCTCCAATGTTTCGTAGTAGAGGGAGTGTCCATGTGTTCAGAGGTCTCTATAAATTGGCTAAGGTTTAGAAGCTATGCTTTGTGCTTCCCACAATTATAGTTAACTCAGTCATTCTGGATTTCTGACAGGGTTGAAAACTTATAGCCTCATAGCCAATCCTGGCTATTTACCTTAAGAGAAAAGATTTGAGTGGATGGTCGTCAGCTGACATTCATCCTAAAGCCAAGGAAAAAGCCAGGTTCAGAACTAAGTGTTTTAGTTAGGATAGATGACAGAGGTTCTGGTTAGTCAACAAAATGATGGACTGGGTATTAGGACTATCTTGTACCTCACTGGTACAAATTGGCATAATTATTCTCTAATTGTATTTTGAGAAAAAAGTTTCATTTTAACAGGAAGGGTGATATGTAGGAAGAGCTAAGGTGGTAGGAGTACTGAGAGGAAGAGAAGGAGTAAGGAGAGGAGGAGAAGAAGGAGAGGAGAAGCTAGGTGATGAGAGAGAGAAAGAGGGGGGAGACAGGGAGGCAGATGTTCAGGTATCTCCACCAGTCAAAGCTAGTTGATATATCTAGGTTGGGTATTGGGTTACACTTCTGATTGAGCAATATCAAACTTATAAAGCCTTTGATTAACATTTTTAAAAAATGTATAAGTGCAAAAAGGAAAAGGGGGCATGGGATAGGGGTTTTCTAAGGGGAGGGGAATGGAAAAAGGGGATGGCATCTGAAGTGTAAATAAAATATCCAATAAAAAAAATGGAAAAAAAAGAACCTGTGGCTAAATAGGCCATAGGCCTATGTAGGTATTAGGTATTATGGAGAACCTAATACCATAATATTGAACTGCTAATGGCTTACTGTTATACCCATAGATTAATGCATGTCTCAATCTTCATCAAAAAAGTTTCTACCTGCAATCTATGGTGATTAACACAGAATCTCACAACTGGTCAATGTGTAGATAATCAGAGACTGTAGACTACTCAGCCCCAGATGGGACATCTATATGTGATGATGATCCCCGGCTCCAGGGATCACTTTGGAAAAGAGAGCAGAGAGAGTGTAAAAGCCAGAGTTGGTGAATGACTGCTTCAGACATGGTGGGACAGCCGACATATGAGTTGACAGCCATTATGACAGCCTAAGAAAGACTGCTGCAGGCTCAACCCAGACCAAATCCCAGTGTGGAAAGGGAAGGTGGGCACAAAGTCCCACCCAAGCAGAGAATTACTGGTAATTGATAACTGCTTGTAGACAGTCAGTTTTCTTTAATATTGTAGCCCCTAGTAAAGCAATCAAGCTCCAATGCAAAACCACACATCCAACACTCTGGGCAGCACAACTTGGACTTAATAAGCTTAAAGAAAGGAAAAGAGGAGTCAACATTGGGTAGGTAGGGAAGAAGGGTAAATCTGGGAGGAGTTAGGGGAGGGGTGAATATGATCAAAACACATTGTACAAAATGCTCAAGAAATATAATTTTAAATTGAGTAGATAAATCTGAACATAATATGAATATCCAACTAATATTGTTTTAATTAATTTATGTATTCACTTTACATCCCAATATCAGCCCCTCTCCTCTCATACCACCCTCTCACAGCTCGTCCTCCCTTCCCCTTCTCCTTCTCCCCTGAAAAGGGGAGCCCCCCCCACACACACACAGTATCATCCCTCCCCAGGTACATCAATCACTGCAGGACTCCCAGTGAAGGGATGAGGACAGCAACCCACCCACAAAACCTTTGACCTAAAATGTGTCCTACCTACAAGATGTGAAGGGACAACAGCCAAGCAAAGACCGGCCCAACTTGAGACCCAACCCATGAGCAAGAACCAACCCTTGGTACTATTAATGATAGTCTGTTATGCTTGCAGACAGGATACTAACATAACTGTCCTTTGAGAGGCTCCACACAACAGCTGACTGAAATGGATTCAGAGATGCACAGTCAAGCAAACATTAGATGGAACTCGGAGTGTCTTGAAGAAGAGTGGGGGGAAATGTTAAGGGACCCAAAGAAGATAGAGACTCCACAGGAAGATTAACAGAGTCAACTAACCTGGACCTTTGGGGCTCTCAGAGACTGAACCACCAACCAAATAGGGTGTATGGCCTAGGCCTCCGCCACATATGTAACAGAAGTGCAGCTTGGTCTTCAGTAGGTCCCCCAACAACTGGAATGGGGGCTCTCCCGGAATTTGTTGCCAGCCTATGGACCTCGTTCCCCAACTATTATTTTAATATGACTCACAGAACTTTTAAATAGTATAGAGTGGGAAAATTGGATTTAGCCCAGAAAAAGAAATCTATACTTAAATATAGGCTACTTGTGAATTAAGCTACAATAGAATTATACTGCAACTGAAAAGGTTAATCAGATTCTATGTTGAAATTTATAAACAAGAGATCCAAAAGCTAGTGTGTGTGTGTGTGTGTGTGTGTGTGTGTGTGTGTGTTCAAATGCTTGCTCATCTAGAGAAACAAATATGACAGCAGACACAGGTCACTACGCACCTTTGATTAGCCTGAGTTTGCAACTTGTTTTTAATTGATTCATGCATTTGCTTAATTGACTGTAAGGAAGCCAGAGCTGGCTTGAGAGTCATGAATGAGTCAGAACTCCTATCCTCAAGTAGCTGTGGCGTAGTGGCAAGTTCTTGAATGTGACCTGAATTTCAAGTTGGAGAATTTGTGACACAGAGCCAAAGCAATCATCTAGCCAGGGCAATAAGAATATCCTGAGAGTAGGCCTCTCTACACTTCCTTCCAAAGGTTAGAATATAGGAGTCTAGGCTTCCTCTCAAACAACAGAAACAAATACCCAGGCCACATTCCATTCATTCCCAGACTGAGTTTGTGGTTCCACATAAGCCATTCCATTTAAGGAAGCAACAACCAGTAAGGTGCCTCTTACTACTTTCTCAATGCTGTCAATCAGGTTCCAAAAGGTTGTGGGAAATGGGAGGTCCTGAGCAACTACCCTGGTGCCACACCTGCAAACTAGGTGGGTGAAGATGTCTACAAGGGTGGAGAGAATCCATATAAAACCACCTTCCTCCTCCAAAACCTCCTCATTCATGTCACGGCTCTGCTTTAACAAAGAGCACGCATGTGACACACACAAAAATCACAGTCTTTGGAGAAGTGGAAATAGATACCAATAGATACCACAAGATATGTGATTATTTACATAAGACATCGCACCACTAAAGTATTGCTTCTTCTAGATGAAACCAGTGTGTGACTAAGTGGCCCGCCTGGGACAACTGTGAAACACTCCAGTTCTCCCACAATGAGTGTGGCTAGAGACAGCAGCCATAAGATCAGCACAAAAGGTTTTCCTCAAACTAGACTTCTTTCTCTGCCTGCCAACCACCAGTATGTCATTTCCTTCATACTGGGCACTGTTTTCTTGGGGACAGGGACCATGTAAGTCTTACACTGAACACCGCTGCTATATTTTCTACCACTTGAGGTGACCAGAAAACATGCCACAAATTTATGTCAAATGCAAAATAAGCACGGAACACCCATCACCCACAGACAATTACTTCTTAGCCTCAGTCATTTACCTCCCAGGTATTCTGCTGAAAGTATGCATAATCATCCTGTCTAAACACACTGCATCCAAAAGCCATCAGGTTCATCATGAGGTGCCCAACTGTAATAGCTGCATAAGGTTCTAAGACTCTGGACGAAGCCTATAGTCCCGAACATTAAGTCAATATAATGTATCAATACTAACAGGTATAATTTATCAGAACCTTACTACTTACCAGTATAAGATATCAACAAGATATAGATATGAGGCATAAAAAGCCCTCTTTTAAAAAATTAATGGCCTCCATTCAAAAGTGTATAGTACTTAGAATTCAAGACACATTTTCCCAAGAAAATAAGGATAAGGAGCTTAAGTTTTTAGGTTAGCACCTTCCTTCAAAAAGAAGCTGAAATTAGAAAAATAAAATCTGGTACCTTCCTTTCAAACATCACAAAACCTACTGTCACAACAGGGCATGTTAGCAATCTTCTTGACACACACACCTGGCAGGAAGCCAAGCCCTCCCCTTCGCTGAGGAAAGCCAAGGAGAATGAACTAGGACTGTAACCAGACTGGACTCCTCAACCATAAATGGGTGAGTGGGGAAGTAAGGAGGATGAAAATACAGAAAGTGTGTCCAAAAGAAAAGATGGGGAGTGCTGCCAGAAACCTAGCTGGCCAAGCAGAGGAGAAAGGAGCTGCCAAGTAAAACCAGGCAAGACAGATGCAAAGGCCCTCGGGAATCCTGGCTCTGCGAGGGTCTAGCAAAACCAGAAGTTGCTGCAGGAATTCTCAAAGCAGAAATGTCTGTTCCCGGCAGATGCAGGATAGATAGGAGAGGAGAGGAGCAAGCTGCAGCTCTGTGGGGGAAGGGCAATCCCCAGCCTTGAAGGATAACTTGTACCCTGGGGAAGTGACCTGGATATTAAAAAATTCAAATGAGCCCCGGTAAAGGAACTGGCTGTCCTTTGCCAGGTTTCTTGTTTGGGGTAAGCCCACATTTGTATGCTATTATCTCAGGACACTGAACCCATAACACACTCAAATATTTCCACATCCCTAAGAGCTCTGTGGCTTTAATTACCTCCACAGCTGAAGCTACAAGCCATTTAATAAGTATTTATGGGACAACAATCAAAATAAGATGATAATGAGGAGTAGATGGTTTGTCCTTGCTGCAAAACAAGGTTTTCTTAGTGTGACCTCAGCAAAACCGTGACCTCACATGTGTTAATCAGCTCACCAGGAAAAGAATAAGAGTGTGGATGGCGAGGGCCACCCTTTGCTGTCTTTAAAGTCCTTTAGACTTATTACTGGGCATCGGGCATGCTTCAATTCTCCATGAGAGCATTCATTTTCTAGAAGACTTTCCTCCCCAAGACTCCTCTTCCTATAATTTGAGGCTCTAATGTCCTCCCTAGGAAGACATCATTTAAAAAAAAAAATTGGTCCTCTAGCTCCAAGCCGCAAATGTTAAAAAGTTGATAACCCAGAGAATCTAGCGAATAGCATCCCTCTTTCTCCATGTGTACTTAGAAGCAAATGTGTGTGTGTGTGTGTGTGTGTGTGAGAGAGAGAGAGAGAGAGAGAGAGAGAGAGAGAGAGAGAGAGAGAGAGAAAGGTAAAGAGCAGACCAGACTGTCTTTTCGGTGGGGAGACAGAACCTGAAGAGAACCCCATGGGAGCCCACATCATCCCTGCCCACAGAGAGAAGTCATCTCTCTTCTGGACAAGAATGAGCATAAAAAGGAATGTTACTCCACTAGAAGTCCTCGTTATGAAAACAGAAAACCTGCGCAGACATAAGCTTCTTAATAGTCACTTGAATTGTTTTTCTTACCATTAAAGCCCCAGGCTATATGGCTGTCTCCAAAAGAAGAAGAGAGATGGGTTTAATAAAAAAACCCTTTCCCTCTAAGGATGGGAAGGACATTTCCTGCCTGACCACTGTCCTTTTGGTCGCCTCTCCCGATCACTGGGGAAGAGCTCTCTGAACTGAACGGTGAACATACATACAAAGATAAATACAGTCAATTGCAGCTGAGGGCTTCCTAACCATCTTGGTTTCTGAGTACAATTTCTGTAATGGTTTCGAAGTGAAATGTCCTCCCACAAGACCTCGTGCTTGAGAGCTGTCCCTAGCTATTGGCGCTGTTTGAGGACATTATATACTCTTTGGGGCTATGGTCAGGCTAGCAGAAGGGAATCCCTAGGGGATGACTTTAAGGCAACTTACTTCTTCTGGTTTCTGACCCACCAAGATGTGAAAAGCAGCCATTGCAAGCCCATGCCAGCATGAGCCGACCACCTCTGTTGCCTTGCCTTCTCTACCACAGATTGATATGCACTTAAACCATGAGCCAGAATCTACCTTTCCTCCTTAAAGCAGCTTTGATCAGTCAATCTGGGGAAGCAAGTGCTTCTGACCAGTAGAGACAGGGGCTGGTTAAATGA
Organism: Arvicanthis niloticus; assembly: GCF_011762505.2. Taxonomy (NCBI): domain Eukaryota; kingdom Metazoa; phylum Chordata; class Mammalia; order Rodentia; family Muridae; genus Arvicanthis; species Arvicanthis niloticus. The sequence continues at coordinate 88,430,302 of NC_047661.1, read as the reverse complement.
AATCCTCTGGGAAAGATAGTTCAGTTGATACAACGCCTGTTTCAGCAACATGGAGACCGAAGTTCTATACCCAGAGCTCAGAGTTCCATTAAAAATCCTGGGAATAGTGTAAACACTATAATCCCAGCACTAAGACCATACAGTCAGAAGGATCCCTGACATCTCATAGCCAGCCAGCCTAGCATACGCCGTGAGGTCTAGGCCAATGAGAAACCCTGTCTCAAAGGGAGTGGGTGGCATTTCTGAGGATGACACCTAATGTTGTCTTCTGACACCACCATACACACAAGGGTGCATACATATAAGGTCACACACATGTGTCTACACAAATACAATACTTTTAAAAAAAAAATAGTCCTCTGGCAGGTGTTTGCTCACTGATACATTTTAAGAATCAAATTCAACCTTATAAATTAGAAGTCCAAAACTTTTGGGGGTTACATCTAGACTCAAATCATAGCACCATTACAGATGTCTAAGTCTGAGTTTCCCTGAAAGTAAAGACTGAAGCCAAAGCGTGCACCAGGTGCTTGGCTTGGGGAAACAGTTCTAAGAAAAGGGAATAAGGTACTAGAGCAGCTGTTCTCAACCTTCCTAACACTGCGACCCTTCATGTCATGGTGACTCCCAACCATAATCTCAATTCATTGCTATTTCTTAACTGTAATCTTGCTACTGTTATGAATCATAATGTAAGCATCTGATAGGCCAGATATCAGATATCTGATATGGTATGCAACCCTTGGAGGAGTTGGCTCCCACGGGTTGAGAACCACAGTACTAGAGGCACAAAAATGGAGATCCAGGCAGCAGAAGCACAAGGAGGCATTTCAGAAGCGAGCATTACTGTGTTTAGTGTTCAAGACCACACCTCTCTCAGGAGTCCAGTGAGTCTGTGAACTCCTGTCTCCAGGAGGAAAAGAAATGATTTCAGTTGAATTTCTGCCTCCCAGTGGATAAAAGAACTCATCATTCTGACATGGTTCTTCAAAACTGCCTAGCTGTTCTTGCTTGTCTAGAAGCTTCCAACAAGGAATCATAGTGAGAGAAGCTCAGAGCAGGAAGAAACATGGTGAAGGAGAAGTGAAGAATGAGAGGCCCCTGATAAGGCGCATTCCAAAAGTACCAGTGGAGTTCATAGGAACCAACAAGGAACTGGTGGCTGTTGTGTCTGGAATAGGAGAGAGGCAGAGGGGATTTTTCAAGTGACACTCACTCAGGAGGAAGCCAGAACAAGTTTCAACAATACTGAAAGCCAAAGCATCCTCTCCATTCTCTTCTACAGTCAGTCAACTGGAGTGACTGCTGGTGCCTAGGGAGAGTTGTGGGGCTACTTGCCCCTCGCATTTGTTTTCTTTTTGCTTATGTTTCTTTGGTTTTCTTTCTTTCTTTCTCTCTTACTTTTCTTTTTTTATTCTTTAATTGAGAAAGAAGAATTCTTTCAGAATAATGGACATTAATTCAGCTTAGTCTTAACTTTAATATCCTCCACTTTTAAAAAAACCTAAAGAATGTCGGGCAAGCAGTAGTGGTGGTGGTGGCAACAGTGGTGGCTCAGAGCTTTAATCCCAGCACTCAGGAGGCAGAGGCAAGCAGATCATTGAGTTTGTGGCCAGCCTAGTCTAGCGTGAGTTCCAGGAGAGCCAAGGCTACACAGAGAAAGAAAAGGAAAGGGGAGGGGAGGGGAGGGGAGGGGAGGGGAGGGGAGGGGAGGGGAGGGGAGGGGAGGGGAGGGGAGGGGAGGGGAGGGGAGGGGAGGGGAGGGGAAGAGAAGAAGGGAAGGGAAGAAGGGAAGAGAAGAAGGGAAGGGAAGAAGGGAAGGGAAGAAGGGAAGGGAAGAAGAGAAGGGAAGAAGGGAAGGGAAGAAGGGAAGGGAAGAAGGGAAGGGAAGAAGGGAAGGGAAGAAGGGAAGGGAAGAAGGGAAGGGAAGAAGGGAAGGGAAGAAGGGAAGGGAAGAAGGGAAGGGAAGGGAAGAAGGGGAAGAAGAGGAGGAAGAGAAAAGGAGAAAAAAGAAAGAAAGACAGACAGACAGACAGACAGAAAGAGGAAAGAAGAATGCCAAGGCAAACAAGATCATCACTTGCCAATTCCACCATATTTAAAAAGTCAGTCCTCAAGAGTAGTTTCCAATACTTGACACACAGGGCACACACAACACACACCCATATAATCACAAAGGAGGGACTGTGGGGAAAGGAGGAAGAAATGGACAGATGAATGGAGAAACAGGGGAGATAAAATGGAAAAGAGGAAGAACTTCAGGACATTTGAAAAGACTGCAATACCATTGGTATCTACCTGTTTTGCCAGGCTGTTTATAATACTTGGCCAATTTTCCAAGTATCTGTGAATGGATGAATAGATAATCTATAAAAAGAAATTAACAATTGAAAGTTATTTAGACTTAAAAAGAAGTCAAATTTTGACATGTCTAGCATGATGGGCCTTGAGGATATTATCCTACCTGAATGGCTCAATTTATTTGAACAGTTGAGTCTACAGACACAGAAAGGAGAATGGTGGCAGCCAGGGGATAGTGGGGAAAGAGGTTATAGTTGAATATGTGCAGAATGTCAGCAGGGGAAGATGATAAGGTTCTGAAGATAGGTAATGGTGGCTGCACAACACACTGAGTGTGCTCGATGACACTGAAATGTGACTTAGATATGGTTAAAGTAACCATAATCACTATGATTATATTATATTTGTGCACAGCAAAAACAAACAAAACTATACCTTGAGTTAACAAGGAGACAGCAGCTAAAGAGGTTAATTTTGGCTCTACGCATTTGCTTACTGTTTCTTTCAAAGCTTAGTGGTCTGCAACCCCACTCTCTAAAGACCATGGGAATGAAACTTTTCTTTGCCAGTGTGCAACTTCCACATTTCTCATCTCCCTGGTGACATCTAAGCTCATGTTTCTGTCACTCGGGGTGGAACAGCATCTGGGTTCTGCCTCACACTCGTCACCACCACAGTCTTTCACAAGCAGGAATTCTGAGTCTCAAGCCACAGCATCTGTTGCAACTGCCTTTTGCTTTGTGATTGCTTTGCGCTGTAAACACTGTTTCCTGAGGAAGAGCATCTTTGAGACCTCCCATTTCCGCCAACCCAGCCCCAGCAGATGCCAGGACAGCACTTGATATGCAGTTCTGTGTAGACACCCCAAGACATGAGCATTCCTGAGCATTTTAAAAGCCATATCTTCAGTATTTTTGTTTTCTGCCGGGGGTAGAACATGTCCCCTCATATTTAACTCCACTTGGAATTAAACTCATGTTTCTCCACTGATTGTCCATTTACACAGACAGACTCAAAGATGGTCCCTTCCCTCCCACTTCAGAGCTACCTCTGCAAAGGAATCACCAGGCCTTGCTTTTTTTTTTCCTTCCTGTACTAGATAATTGCTTTTCTAATATTCTAAATTATTCCCCAAGATTGTACATTCTAATGCCTCCCAATGAGGAAGGACTGCAGAACTATGAGTATGTCCTCATACATGATCATTATTCAGGCAAATTTTGTCTGCCTTCACTTCCAGATACTAACCAAGAGGCCACTCTAAAAGGCCATATCTAGCCAGGCTGGAACTGCCTCAAGACTGCTCTTTCCCATTTCATCCATGTTCATAAATGCTAACTGTTCTTCTAGCCTAGGTTTCTCTGTCTGCGATGACCGCTCTCCTAATACCACCAAGTCACTCTTGTTTCTCCTTGATTTCCTAAGAAACAAATGACCTTTAAAATCTAGGTGTTGCAATATCACCCTTTTTTAACTACACTTTTTAATGTTGAGTTTACAAAGATCTCATTGACTTGTTTGTCTCTCTCAACTTAAGAATGTTCCATATAATTATTTATTTTATTTTAATTTATTTATTTATTGGGGGGGGAGCAGGGTCTCACTATACAGCCTGGTCATGGACTCCCAGAGATCTGTCTGCCTCTGCTTCCCAAGTGCTGGCATTAAAGATATGTGCCACCCCCCTCTGACATATAATTCTTAAGAATAACACTATTTTTCTTCCTAATTATCAAAAAAATCTAAAGTTCTTCTCTAGGCGAAGCTACAGTTCCATAATCTAACATTACATACAGACTTACATAGTTAAAAACCTACAGCAAATACAGCCATGCTTCATGGACAAACCTACAGTTCCAGGCTCTAATGGGCAGAGCGTTTATAATTAGCAAACCTCGTACACACACGAGTTGTGGTTCACTGTGGAGAAACTTCCACTAGAGTTAGAAACACTTCTGACCTATACAGAGTTCAGCTTCCGGTCCTCATCTCTGAGACCTGCTCAGACAGAAAGACAGGTCTTTGGCCTGCTTTTTGTTGGTGAGGTTAGCTCTAACACAGGTGGTCTATCAAGATCTTGTAGATCAACAACCAAATTACATACCACTCATCCCTCCAGGCCTGTCCTTTGCCCTAGAATGAGATTAACTTGATGTGCTGAAGCTAATTTATCACTTCCTTCCTCAGCCTGTTTTTCATAATTTAAAGGAAGGACCTGACCCGACACAACACCACTCTTGCAAAGTCACTTCTGCAGTCTGTGGCCCTGGCATAGGACCTACACCAAAACACAGTGAAAATGTCAAGTCTATTCTATTTTTAATGACTAAGAAGGTCCACTCTCTTTCACTACCTCATCTAAAATGTCAGTGCTAGCACTATCAAAAAAAAAATCCCCAAAATCTAACTGCTTCAAGCCCCACAAAACCTACCTCACAGCCTCTGGCTAACATCAGTTCATCCAGCACTTCCAAAGCCTAACTAACACTCATCACAAACAGCTGTGCTTGGCAGACATGACCATTTGCCTGCAGCCTTGGCTGCCTTCGGCTTCACCATCCCCCAAAGTCTAAATAAATATTCTCTTTTTCTACCAAGTGAAAAATCTAGTGGGTAATAGATACAAAATAATGGCCAAAATGCTTTTTCTTGATCAAAGCTCATCGTGAGGATGAAGGTTCCCCTTCTCTCCCCAGCCCACACCCACCACTGCACAAGCGAACAAACAAAATTAAATCAGTATTATAGGCTTTGCACTTGAAGATAGAACTGTTTCACTTAGTGGACCATTTGGATAAGAATAGACAGAAAATCATCACCTCTATAGGCAAATAAGTGTCAATGTCAAGACTCCAAAGAAACCAAGCAACATATACCCAAGTGTATCCTAATGCTCTAACAGAAGGGCTACCTATGAAGATGGGACAGGGAGCGATGCTTCCTCTTAGACAGGCCGATCTTAGAGTTCTGGTTCTGTCCTGTGTTGTCTGTGCCTAATTATGTGCTCAGTCGTTTTGAGTGCTGTCAAATAGATGCAACAAAGAGCGAACTCTACTCCTGAAAGAACAAAATGCACTTTTGAGCTTGCAGACATTAACAGTGTAATATAAGCTAGCTTGTCCTTCTGGGACATGCAAACCCAAAGAGCTGGAGATCTCCAGTGAGAGGAAATGTACCAGTCATAATCTAATCTCTCAGGAATGCTCATCCTCACCATTAAGTCCTGCTCTGCCATTTGACTCTAGATTGTTCTCTGGCCAGCCTCCTGGATGCTCAGGTTATATTATCATAGGTTCTGAGATGAAACTGTTGGCTAAGAGGAGAGCCGACTAGATATTAAACTATGCTTTCTGTACTCCCTGACTTTCTTAGACCACTGAAATCCCTATCCTTGCCTATGTTTACTGGTAATAACAATAGTCAGTGAATATTCAGTTAAGCACTCTCAAGTGGTTATTTGGCATCAGTGTTAAGCTCTACGCTGGTTCACAGGAATCATTGCTCAATAAAATGTAAGTGACCCCCCCAGAATGCATACTTCTTTAAAATATTTCACATTTTAAAGTCACTGATGATTCCTTTGAAAGAATGGACTGTATTAAAATCTCACATCCAGGGCTGGAGAGACAGCTCAGGGGTTAAGAGCACGGGCTGTTCTTCCAGAGGACCCGGGTTCAATTCTCCCCACGTGGCAGCTCACAACTAACTGTCTATAATCCAGTTCCAGGAGATCTGACACCCTCAAACCAATGCACATGAAATAAGATAAAAACAAATCAATAAATCCTTTTTTAAAAATCCCACATGCAGAGGGAAAATAACTAGGAGGCAGTGGTCTAAGAAAGTCAGGGAGTACAGGAAAAATGATGGCAGATGGTAAAGGCTGAACACTATGAATACCTGGTGCCAAGCAAGTGCTTGACAGGTAAACGACATAATCCTATCCCACTTTACAGCTGAGAGAAGTTAGAATCTGGGAGGAGAGTCGACTCAAAGTTATTCAGCAAATGAATAGCTAAAACAGGAATCAAGTCAAAATAACACCAAAGACATTTTTAACCAAGACTAGGGAAATCTGCTCTTTCCGGCTCACTGGGACTGCTTGGCTGGCTTTTATTTGTCTGTTAACTATCTGGAAGTATACAGACAAGAGCTGTGAAAATGTCAACCTTTGACCTAGAAGTTTCATCTTGGACAATAAAGCTGAAGAAAATAACCCAATACAAGAAGTCATCTATACAAGGTGAGTCATGATGCCTACAAGAGAAAAACCGGAAGTACCCTGAGGGTCTGGTTCCAAACGTGGAAAGCATATTAATAAGGGGGAGGTTCTTTTTTGCCTAGCCACATACTACTTTATGATCATTTCCTATGTGGCTTTGAGAAAAGTACTGAGTGAAGCAATATATGTTCTTCCACTGTCTCTCCACAGCCAGGAGAACAGGCCCTGACAGTTCTAACCACCCTAGTTCTTAGAGGCAGGATGCAGCTTCTTTGCCAATTACACGAAAACTTACCAACAGAAAGCTCTGAGCAAGTTACCTGAGGTACATTGTCTCCTCCTTACAATGGTCTTAGGAACAGCTGTCCTTGAGACAAAGCTGAAGGGAAAGAGAGAAGAGAAGGAGCCGACTCCACATCACACTCCTTATCAACAGTAAAGCCAAACACTGAATACAAGTGTTAAGTCTTTTCTGCACTGTAAAGGATGCTCACCCTGGCAATTATAAACTGAAGCTCAGGACAGTGAAGCTCAGTGGTCACCCAGCCAGCTCGTAAACGCAGTTGTTCCATTGTACAATAGCTGCCACATATAAAGTTAACAACCAGTAAATCAACAGATAAAAAAAAAAAAAAAAAAAAAACGTAAGTTAAAGAATCTTAAAACTGCACCTCTCACCTGTACCTAGGGCTCGCTCTTATGGAAAGGTTAAGCAGTCTACAAGCCCCTGTGATCTACCCGCCTCTCTCTGCCTGCCCTCCAACCCCAGCACTGCGGCTACATCCTGCCTGCCTTTTACATGGGTCCTGGGGATCCAAATTCAAGTTATAATGTTTGCACATCAAACGCTTTACCCACCAAACAATTTCTCCAGCCCTAAACTACCCTCTGTAGTAACATCTCAAGTAGCACAGGCCAGCCTCAAACTCACTGTGTAGGTGACCTTAAAACCTTAATTTTCCAATTAATGAAAAATTAATTTTCCAATTAATGGAAAATCCGTTTCCATTTCTGAGGCACTGTGATTACAGGCATGCTAGACCAAATCAGGTTTATTTTCTAATGCTATAAACATATCCTTTAAACTATATAAACCAGGCAGCAATGGTGCTTGCCTTTAATCCCAACACTCAGGATGCAGTAGCAGGGGAGTCTCTGAGTTGGAGTCCAGCCTGGTCTACAGATTGAGTTCCAGGACAGCCAGGGCTACACAGAGAGACCTTTCTCAAAACAGCAACAACATCAACTACAAACTACATAAGTATGAGTTAAACCTTTCTTGAGGTCTAGGTCATTACAATTCTTAGAAAAGGTGGGGAAGAAGGCTCTGAGAATCTGGGTCTCGGCTTTGCCAAACCAAGTGACCTTAATTAAATCTCTACACACATCAGAAGCCCGAGGCTGCTCAATCTGCAAATCAATTATGTTTAAAGAACTTCCAGCCCATCTTACCTGTAATCTGAACAATAGCCATTGGCTGCAATGGTCCACTAAAACAGCCACCTCTGTTCTGGCACCAACCGTGGTGCATAAAGGCGGCAGCAGCCTCCTTAGTCAACATTAATGATTCCGGGTCCTCAAGTCCACAATTTACAGCTTTGAATACCGCCAGCTTAACTTTCAGCTATCCCTCCTTTGTGCTGTAACTTTCAGCCCATAATAGCTTTCCTTTCTCTAAGTAGGCCTGATGAATGGAATCTATATCTGCATAGCTTCTCCATCCAAACACTGAACTGAACACATCGTATGCATTACTGCAATTTCTTTAGTCCTACCAACACTTCGATTACATGTCATGATCTCTATTTTATAAATATGAAAACCAAAGAGCAGTCAGTTAAGCTGCCCAGAGCTGTAAGCAGCAGAGCTCTGACTCAAAGGCAGGTTACATCACCAGCAAGAGGAGGTCTATTGCAACCTGTTTCCTCAAACGCTTATTAGAACAGTGAGTTAATTAAAAGTCTTTCAGTTGAAGCCAGAATCTAAGACCTCTAAAGATTATCATAAATGATAGTTAGCTTCATAAACAGAGTTTAATAAATATACTTTATGTCTTTCTCTATCAAGAGGTGAGAATATTTTTACCACTCTTTTCTAAATACTTTTTTTTTATTCAACTAAGCTAATTTTGTGTAAACCCCTAGATGGTGGGCCTTTATTTAGCAGATATGAGCAAGAATGTCAAAGGGCTTATTGTTAACAAGATAGGTAAGACATTTGCATTATTTGCAAAAGTTGCTCAAACATTTATTAAACATGACAGAGAAAACAATTAAATTATTGCCATGCTAGATGTGCAAGAATCCTGGTAAATTGTTTTTATCTTTCTCATTAATTTTCTCTTCACTGCAGATATTAAGTAGGACTGTGTATTCAAAAAGCTTGAGAATTCAGTACAGAGAAGTCAGAGCTACTGCATAAGGAGAACCCAGCTTCTCTATGGAGCCAACACTGATGTGAGCATTTATTACGCCATGTTCCCTTCTAAGTCATCTCTGGGAGAACCCACAGCTTTGTGTAGATGCTAATGCTGAGCTGCAGAGCTCATGTCCTGCTCTGCCCTGCTGGAGGAGAGTTGCTGTATCTTACTGAAACTCTAGGGGAAAAATGCAGAGTGCCCCCAAATTCTCAGCCATCACAAACAATGGAAACAGAAACATTGCCTCTATGTCTAATTGACTTAATGGGTACTAACTTTACTTAGCTAACAAATGCTTCATCATATTTGAAGGTCAAATGCCAGAAAATCTAATAGCTCCTGCCGAACCTACCTCTTGGAGTATCAATAAGTGACAAAATTATTCTTGTGCCACCTCCCTAGTAGACATTTCATACATGATTAAGCAAAAGTTGACTCCTGACATTACAGCCCCAACCAGGAAAACACTGCAAAACTAAACAGATGCTGTGAGGTGGTTGAGAGAGGAAACAACCAGCCTGAATAGCGATGGAACCTGGGAAACATGACTGGGGACCTCCTAGTTCATTGACTGTGCTCATTCAGTCACAATAACCAGACTCCGAAGACCAGAAATCAGAAAAAGCATATCTAGCATGTATCCTATTTCTCATAGTCAAACTTCTCATAGCATCTGGAACTGTCTGGGATTCTGATTTATTAACTGTCCCCTTCAAGAAGCAAGTGTCAGGAGAGGGGGTTAGAAAGCACATTCTTAAGTCACTTGCAAAATTCAGAGCAGTTGCTACTTCCCTATCTGTAGTAACAGTCCCCCTGTGGAAAGCAGGCTGGGACAGGCTGGGGACAAATGAAGACTCACAAAGATGAGGTGGTTAGGATAATGACAAGCAGGGCCTGGGATAGAGTTGGGGACTCGGGGTATCTGGCATTTAGGAAGCTGGAGTTTGTGGTGGCTGAGGACTTGCAAGTAGAGCTTTGTATTTGTCCACAGTCTGTAGTTTGAAAGACAGAAGAAACTAAGATTCTGTTAAAGACACTGTTAAGAAGTAGAGAAACATAGCAAAAGATACCAGAAAGTTAGGGGTTCGGAGTGGGGATAAAATGGCCAGCTGTGCATGGACTCAGGCATACCAAACTAAGACTGGAACAAGGACAGGGGGGATGTCCAAAAGCCAAACAGCCAGGGGTGGATAATGGTGTCAGTGGGTGACAGAAAGTGGGAGGTGACAAATCTGAAGGTAAGGGGAGGAGGGAGGTCTTCCCTTTCACCCCCCTACATTAGAAAGCAAGTAAACAATTTGACTATATGTATTCCCTTGCCTTTCCAGAAGTTCTCTTGAATATCCTGAGGCCACTACTCATACACAGAAGCTGGCTGCCTTAATGTCTTCAGTGTCAATGCAAACGGTCACTAAGGACATTCCATCACTGCTCAGAACAACTGTCTCTCTGGCATTACTGAAGTCTGAATGTCATTGCACACTCCTCTCTGCACACTCCACTTTCTTTCTCAAGCCTTCTTCCTCTCTAGTAGACACTTGTATCTCCATCTTCTTCCTGATCTTTTCCAGCTGCATACGTTTCTGCACCAGACTTGCACTACCCAATGATTTACTTCCTTTAAGCATTCTTGTAAAAGCTCGACTCTGAAGTCAAACCTATTCTCTCCCTGCCACCCAAGAGCAGAAACTTCATATGATTTATCTCTATGATTTTGTGCCAGGTGCATATGGAGTACTGGACAAAGACTAAGGAAAGACACACTCTAAAACACATGCATATAAAAAGAAAATCAATTTTGCAACATTAATGTCACAAAAATCCTGATCAAAGCATTACCAATCCACCAAACAGTTATCTGTCTCCCCTAAATGGCTCCCCTGTCCTGTGTGATGAGGAGGAGGTTGCAGTCAAATACAGGATGCAGGAAACTAGGGTCAGGAACTGAATTTTACTTCCCTTTGAGTGTTCAGGGTCTTCCACAAAGTCTAATAGTCAGCAGACAACTTGACAGTTTAATTAATCAACTCACAGGCACTGGTTACCATGACGACAAGGACAAACAGAAGTCAGGTAGCCTCCAAGCTACCATCACCACAGACGTTTATTTTTAAATATGTGTTCAATGTGAAACCATAGAGTGTTGTGTCCTATTTGCAGAACATGCCTTGCTATTGGCAAACGGTTTGTCAGACATTTCCTCATGCAGATCACCAGATAGCCCACAGAGTTTGGCAGCAGGAATGGGAATTTTTGCTGAACTTGGAAGTAGGACAGTTGGAATCAAATCTTGTCTTCGCCACTTCCTGTCAGGATGACCTTGAAAAAGCCCTTTAACCTGGTGCACATCTCCATTTCCTCTTCTGTAGAGCGATGATAAGATCATCTTCTTCCTGCCTTACAGACAAGAGCATGGGGAGGGATGGCAGAGGTGAGAGGAAACAACGGACGACCTACTGTGCACCAAGCCTTGTAATGCATTAATTCCCACCTCAGCCCTGCAAAGTCCCAAGTCACTACTTCTTGCTCATCACAAGAGGACAATAGGAGTCAAAAGTAAAGTAACTTTCCCAAGGTCATCCATTGGAATTCAGCCACTTCTGCTTAACCCCCACCCCCACCCCGATCTTCATAAAACCATGTTTCCCAAGTCAGACCGACTCTACTGCGGCTGATACTGTTCTAAGGATATTGGTGGAGACAAAGAGAAACACTTGCTGACTAAGGTCACAGAGTATGTCAGAGGTAAGGATGGAACTGGAAGGCAGCTTTCCCAATCCCTGACCTTTGAAGCCTTTCACTTAACCACGCTGCCCCCAAGACTCAGGAAAAGACATGGAGAGATGCACTGCTTATTCATTCAGACCAGCTGTTCCAAGTCTATTTTAAGATGAGCACTTTGAAAATCATGGAAGGTTGGTATCAAGTGTGTCATTAAATATTCCATATTAATTGACCCTTTAGAGATTTCCCATGTGAACAGCACATGCTGTTAGCTTCTTATTATGGAAGCAGCTCAAAGGCCAACTTCTGCAACACATACTTTGAAAGGACACTCAAACAGCAGCACAAAACACAATTCTAATATATTTTTTCACGAGAATCAAAAGCAATGACATTTTGCTGACCGTGGTTCTGTCCACTAAATTCCAGAGACAAAACAAAGCCAAAATGTAGATTAGATTGATCATAACAGGATGCAAAGTCTGTCCTCATGAGAACTGGGGGTTGGGGGGGATGGAAGAAGGCCTGTAGAGGGCCTGTAGAATAGCTACACAGTCCACATCATAGCTAATAATGGGTATATGAATTAATAAGTATAGCTACAACACAGAAGAAGGAGGGGACCATGTCATGACATTCATTTAAAGCAGTGGTGCTCCTAACTTCCAGGTAAATAAATATAAGCATGACTAACTCCAGACTCAGCATTAAACCATATACTCTGGACCAGCTGTCACAAAGCACAGTATTAACTGACCCGCATTCATTTCCTATATTTTCCTATATGGTTGTATTCTCTTTTCCCATCAAACACCTGATAAATACCTGACCCTGCTCTACTCTGAGATAGTGAGGTAAATGCTATTGAATCATCCAAATGCAGCATTTGATACCTGGAGCCAACATGACAATTCAGTATCTGACAAGCAAAGAGTGTCCTTAACAACATCCGCAGGCCAATCAGAGAACACTCCAATGAGGTCGCATCACAGACAGCAATACAGGGAGGAAGAGAAGACCTCTCTCCATTTGATGTGTACCTGTGCCAACAGCCTTGGCGAGAGAATTGAGCTCATGTTAAATGTTCTGACTCAAACCTTGACTCCTCTATGAACCAATTTTCAGTACACATTACCAACCCCTCTTGGCCTCAGAGTGTCTATCACTCATAGTATCTGTCTCTTTGAATAAAAAAAAAAATATGTGACAGGTGCCTTCTAAGTGAGACTTAGAAGCCTTGGGCAGGCTTCTGAGGAAGTGGTGGTGATGGTTATTGTAAAATGTCTCTGCATCTAGTGTGCACTTGTAGCCAGTCACAGACCTAGTTCACTCAGGCAGAATACTTTCTGGTTAGGTCATTATGGAGAAATGGCAGGTTCCCATCACTTTCAAAAAGCTACTCAGCTGTAAAGTAGAAGGGCAATATTATCTGCAGTGATCATCAATGGCACTGAGTGGGCTGGTATCTGGGGTTTATAATAACAAAGGTAGAGCTGAATATGTCATAAAACTCATATAGTTATCTTTGAGAGGACTGTAACCAAAGAGTCACCATTTTCAACCCATTAATGAATTTATCTTTACTTATGTATGTCTGTTAATTGTGATTCCTTGTATCAAAATCCAAACACACATTATCAGTAAGTTAGTCTATGGCAGGCTCAAGCCAAGTCACAGCATGGCAGGGAGATGAATAAGAAAAAAACCCTGTAAAACAAGGCATGTTGCACTGACCTATGCACACCAGGTTATTGCACAAAGCAACATGTACTCAGCCACGCGTGAAAAGGGACTCAGGAAAGACCCCTGACTCAAAAGAATGCTGGACCAAATCTTCAAGCAAATGAAGAGCTCTGGAAGCAGAGAAAATGCACCCAAATTTGCACACTGACATTTAAAGGCACAGCTCATCCATGAAAGCATAAAGGAGTCAGGAGTACCACCAGGAGAGCCTTACAAGATGGAACAGGACCAGACAATGGGTGCGCATATACTCTCAAAGGATTCTGGAGTTAATCTGAGGCCCATCAGGAACCATCAAAACAGTTCAAAGGAAGTTCAGTAACCACTTATCTTCCCCAGTGGTACAGGTCAAAACCAGTGTTGCTCTTCATTATACCCAATGTTCATCAGCATATCTTTGTGATTTTACCTTGAAATTACATCCTGAATTAAATAATGGATGGACAAATGGATGGATCAAATAATGGAAACAACATGCAAGGTTGCAAATGAGAGGATAGAGAAGAAAACTGATGATGTAGAAAATCTGAGGAAGGGTAAAAGAGAATTTGGGATGGGGGGTGGTTTGCCTTTCCCAGGAGGACTGATCCTTCACTCATGGTACAAGAGAGAATGTATCACCTATGGGCGCAAAGGCAGGCATGGGAGCTGAAGAGAGCCTTCCTCTGATTTTGTCTGTTTTGTCTGCAGACGAAGAAGCGATGGCATCAGTGCAAAGGAATGATGAAGGAGAAGGAAGTGACAGAGGCTACATGAAAGAGAAGAAAATGCACTAAGGGGTCATCTTGGACAGTCAGAAAATAAATGACTAGAACAGTTCTCAAGTGGTTAGTGTCAAATTCTTTTACATTCCTTGAAACACTGACTACTGAGATCTGTTAGCAGCTTGTGTTTGTGGCGGTCGCATATCTATCAATGTTTGTCATACTCAAATTCAAAACTGAGAGATCTTTATACACAAGTATAATGGAGTTAGAGCAATAACATCAGCAATATGCAGCTTTCAGAAAACTCCAGTGGGAAGATACTGTGTTAATATTATAAATGGGGTCAGACTTGAGGAACACATAAAGGCCTCTCTGAAACTGCCTGGAATCCCAGGTTTGAGGACACCTAGTCTAGATCCTCAGAACTGACACGATAGGGTAGGTGACAGCGCTCACTTGAGGTTTAGGGACCATGAACTTTATGTAAGAAGAGTCCCTGTGGTATGATTTTCTTCCATTAATTGTAGGCAGACAATAGGTAACAGACTAGATGTAGCCAGGGTTCTGTTTATCCAAAGGAACATGATAAATAAGTGAAGCCAGGAAATATTCGGAAGGGTTCTGGAAAGTGAGTTGTGTAGGAAGGAAGCAAAGCCATGACAGCAGGGAGGAGGCGGGAGAGGCAAAGAGTTCAAAAGATCACTGGATTTTAGGTATTAGCAGAATAAGCCAGAAAGAACGGGGTAGTGACGGAGTGGGATGTCTGAAACTGAGACACCGGAGGGGAACTCATAAGAAAGTAGTTCAACATCCAAACTGAACATGATCTCTCCCAGCCTCCCAAGCCTCAAACCAGAGCTCAACCTAGCTCAGATCCATCCTGTCCACATTCAGAGGTCCCAAAGGCCTGTTCACTGCAGTTCTTTACTGCTTCTCTAGGCTTCTATATCCCTCTCCAGCCTTGGACTCATCCCCGCCCCCTTTTTTTCTGGCCTCACCCTCTCTTGACCCAGTTCTACCCACACCCTTGTCCATGCCCAGTATTGCCACAGCTAATACACCCTGGCTGTCATTGAGTTTTCTACCATGTCCAGACTTCACCTAAGAAAGGAGTGTCACAATGGAGGCAGATGTAAGCTGCCAATGCAAATTCAGTCCATGGTGATACATTAACACCATCGTGGATGTCCTGAGATGATCCAGGAAAGAGAATACGACCTGAATATAACTCAGGTTAGAATGCGAACATGCTAAAGGAATGTTGAAATAGAAAGAGCTGGCAAAGAAAACTGGGCAGGAATAAGAGCCATAGAGAAGTGCTAAGAGAGCAGAGCATGAAGGGAGGAGGAAGGGGCACTGGGAAGACAGCAGTCGGGTCCGCCATAGAATTTATGAAAAATGATGAAAGTAGGCAAGATCTAGGGATTCGTATATGGCATAAATCTCATTTGCATGACAAATTCTCCCATTGCAAATGCGCGCGCGCGCACACACACACACACACACACACACACACACACACACACACCATGAAAGAAAAGCACTCCCAATGTCCTCAACCATGACATCCATGGGACAGTAGGTTCACAGATAAAGCTTCAGTTTGTATAAGCCCTGATGGAGCCACCAACTAGGCCATCATAGTAAATGTTTAAAGTTTGATACCCATGTCACATGGAAGGGCAATGATCAGTGAGGACTTTACAATTTCAGAGGCAGATGATCCAAAAGAACAATGCAACAGATAAAAAGGTAGCTAGCTAGCTTCTGGGAAAGATGAAATAATGCCATTATTCTGAGTGAATTAGAAATGTATCCAAGACACCATTCTTCTTGAACAATGAGAGCATTGTGTCCCTCCATTCTCTTTAACCTAATAATCTATACACACCACCACTTTATGTGGGAGACAGAAAGTGCAGTCGTGTAATACACAAAGTGGTCTGAAGTGATACAATTATAGGGTTGTTAAATATATGGTTATGTGCAAAAGAAATAAAGTTCTTCCTGTAACTCTAACAGGAACATGAAAAATGGCACTGGGTATTAGCAGGCTGGAACGTTAACTCTAGGTACAACAGTCAGTCAGTTTTTAACAAAAGCCACAACACTAATTCTCTGCTTACAGGAGAGAAATGAGCGTGGAAAGCAGTAACTCTTCAGTTGAAATGGTATTCAGAAGAAAACCTTTAGAACATATTGAATTTATATTATTTGTGTTTGCTCACTGCAAATACTTTTTCACACATATGTGCATACATATAAGAATAGTACAGTCTGCAACTGGCCTAACTTTTTAAGTTTTGTTTTCTGCTTCTGAGACACGGTTTCATATAGCTAAGTCTAGCCTTGAACTTCTGATCTTCCTGCCTTCAGTTCCTAAATGCTGGTAGTATAGGTATATACCACAACACCTGGCTTAAAATCTGTATAAATCCAAAGGTGTTTTTAGTGGATATAAAATAAACTCTACATAATAAGAAAATAACTTCTTTTCTAATCCTTTTACCTTAATCTCCGGCTCTCTTTTTAACAAAATTAACCTCAATGAAACATTTTCACCTAGGACCCTGTCGTCTCCTAATCTCTCTTCTCCTCCATATGGTGTTTGCATTCCAGACTATCAAATTTCTCTTTTGTCAAGGTCACCAAGGAACCTTAGACTGTACAAATCAATATTCTAACCTGGGTTCCCCCCCCCCTTGATCTATCAGCACCATTTGACACATCAGGTCATTCCTGCCCTTAATTCTCGTCTTAGAACCCCACTCCATGGGTTACCTCCTGACCCAAGGTCACCCCTCTCGGCTCTCCTCCAGGACACAAGTCAGTTCACAAATCTGTTCACTCAGACTTGGGCCTTCACCCTCAATCATTGCTGCCATCCAACCTCATCTTTTCAGATGCTGCCTGTACTCTTGTGGCCCCAAATCTGTATCTACATCTTCCACCTCTCCAATCACCTGCTCAGTCTCTCCTCTGAGTGGCTGCTGGACATTGAAGCATGCCAGCTTCTGCTCTTCCTTCTTTTCTTTTCTTTTCTTTTCTTTTCTTACTTCCAGACGCTATTTTCCTCTAGGTCTCTCCAACTCTGCAAATGACAGCTCTGTCATTCCAGCAGTTCAGGCCAGACTCTTGGCGTCACCGTTGAGTCCCATCTTCTCGTCCCCTCTCAGCTGGGCACACCGGTGTAGCCAGCTAGTCTCTACCCTCCAAATGCATGCAGAACTCTTTCCTTTCACCACCGACCACTCCTATTCTGGTCATGGCTGCCAGGTCTTTTGTCTGAATGGCATCACAGGCCCAGAGTGATCCCGTTAAAAAGGTAAGTTAGGTCACATCATGACTTCATTCAGACCCACCCTCAGGGTGAAAGCCAAAGTCAATATAAGGATCCCCAAGTACCCATTGTCTCCCCCAAATACATTCCTTCTCTTCCATCCTCCCTCTCCTCCAGCTTCTCTGGCCTTCTTTTCCAGTCTAGTGTGCCTGGAGCTAATTGCCTCAGGGCCTTCCCATTTGTGTACCCTCTGCTGAGAATATTCTCTTGGTTTGGTTTGTTTTCAGACACCTACATTCCTACATTCCCTGGATCCCTTCAGGCTTCTGTCTAATTATTGCCTTCTTGGAGAAGGCTCTCTTACATAACCTACCTTCTCTGAAATGACATTTCTCTCTGTTCTCTTACTCAGCTTCAGATGACCTCACTGAACATTATGTCACACACTCATCTATTTCCGTATGGCTTATCTCCTCAACACCAGGAGCATCTCTTTAAGGAAAAGACTCTCTGGCATTTGTTTTGTGCTTTAAGTCAGTATCCTAGACAAGGCTGTTTGTAAGAACAAATAACTATTTGTTGGTGGAACTCTTCAAGGATGAGCAATTCATCTTAAGATAATTCCAAGTTTCTTTCTGTACACAATGGTCATAAACCTCACTAAATATAAGAATATTATTCCATGGCATAGGGTGGCCCAAGTAAATAAAACAATGCTACTGAAATAATCTCAGCAATTACAAATTCTCTGATTAGTTTTTATACATTGAGGCAGCTCTTCTTAGCCACTAAAAATGACATTAAGTCACTAAGCCCATCCCCTTTTCACAAGGGCACAATGATCAATAGAGCTTCCCAATGAACCACTAATGTACATTATGTCCCGGCCATAATACCGTTTGTGATGAAAAGCAAATCTGTCTAAAATACACAGATACAAAAGTATTGGATTTTCAGTGGTCATCAAAAATCTACTTAACTTTATATTAATCCTTATACTAGACCACATTAAATATAAAACAAATGTGGCATTTACTTTTTGTTTTGTTTTGTTTTAGCCAAGATTTGCCTGAAACTCACTACTTAGCCAGGCGTGACTTCGAAATCTTTGTCCCCACTGCCTGCAACTTCTGAGTGCCAGGCACTCTAGTAAGAAGCATGTGCTGCCATATCCATGTAGCCTCCCTAAGCCATTAGGAATGAAAGCAAAATCTACATTAATATTTCCTAAATATTTGTTTCTTGTTGAAGGTCATCATCTTATCAAGATAGTGACACCAGAAAGATGCTGTGGTCCACAGCTAAGAAGAAAAATAAGCAAAAGGGGTAGGGCCTCCTTTATGTTTCTGTTTTGAAGAAGATTAAGCTAGCTTATGAATACTACAATATTCAAATCTATAATTGAACAATCATTATTTACAGTGTTATTTGTGTTATAACACAAACATGACAGAAGGCTAAAATAACACCCCACTCACTGGAATAAACACCCTTATTTTAAAAGGCTGTTCATTTTATAGCCTCTTTGGGAAAAGTATACACAGAGAGAGAGGGGGGGGGCAGGCAGTAAGTAAAACAATAAATAAAGTCCCCTTTGTTGGCATTTGTCAAAACAGTTTCTGAATACCCAAAACTCTCAGGTATGATCTAGTTATTTCCCACTTTGGAAGCTAATGTGTCATAAGGAAATAATATACTTCAAATAATTATCTTCAACAGAAAAAAATGTTAGGCATAAGAAGACTGACTCTTGGAAATAACAAAAACAAAAAGTACATGGAAGACCATCTCTAACTTCAGAAGAGCAAGTTCTGCTGGGATGCAGGTCACCATTAGCAAGGTACATTTGGGAGCTGGAATTGTAAACACAGGAAAACATGGTTCTATAAAAGATGGTTGAAGCAACTTATGAGAGGAAGCCAAGCAAACCCTTCCTGAAGAGATGGGGACCTGAAGGGAATTGGGGAATAGGGAAGAGTGGATGCTTGGAAAGAAACAGCAATGCCACCAGCATAGGAGACAACAAATACACCAAGACTATAGCTTCTTCCTCATGCACTATGAAGACGACTGATTGGGTAGGAAACTCATAACCAGGAACAACCAGAGCCCTTGCCAAGAAAGTTGCATGAGGCAGAAATATTTACAGATGCTAGCACAAAGAAACCTGTAGGTCTTTGTGATTCAAATGTTTAATTGTATCCTGATACCCTAAAATAACATTTTAGGTAACTTTGCTAAGACTGAACACTTACTACATATGGGCTGAGTATTGTGGGTATTATATGGCACCTTACTTCTCAAAAGCATTTACTAAGTCTTGCTTAATGATATAATAAAAGCCTATATTATGCAAATGTATATACCTAGCTCATAACCTCTCTGTAGTGGGACCAAGAATAAAGGATATAAAACCAGATGCCCCACACTCAGGACTAACTTTTCAGGACCATGTTTAAGCCGGGCGGTGGTGGTGCACGCCTTTAATCCCAGCACTTGGGAGGCAGAGGCAGGCGGATTTCTGAGTTCAAGGACAGCCTGGTCTACAGAGTGAGTGCCAGGACAGCCAGGGCTACACAGAGAAACCCTGTCTCGAAAAAACAAAAACAAAAAACAAAAAACAAACAAACAAACAAACAAGAATCAGGACCATGTTTAAGATGAAGTCCTCTCCCCAAGTGCATCACGAGAGAAATCTCTGAGTCTGGAGCCAGAAAGCTCAGAGGTGGACTGAGTTAACTCAAAAGAAAAATCTAATGAAGAGTCATTTCACTGCCCTACTTACCTCATTACAATCTGGGGGTTTATTGATAGCAGGGTAATAATTCCCTGAGGGAGAGAATCGTGGTCTGTTCACTGTGGTGGCCTCAGTGGGGAACAGAACTCCTAGAATCTGCGCCTGCTCCATTTCATTAATGATGCTCAGTCATGAGACGGATTACATTATAGACAATGTCTTTAAGAGAAGAAAGAGCATGCAACAAGATCCTGTCCGCTGTTAACAGTCAAAGAATTCGCAACTATCCAAAAAGGAAGGAAGGAAGGAAGGAAGGAAGGAAGGAAGGAAGGAAGGAAGGAAGGAAGGGAGGGAGGGAGGGAGGGAGGGAGGGAGGGAGGGAGGAAGGAAGGGAGGGAAATTTGGTTATTAAGAACACCTTAATAAGTAACTGCAGAAAGTTCCAGAAACTAAACTTCGAGGAACTATGCACAGCATATGGCATCAAAGCACAAGGGTCCGTGCTGTTACTGAGACAGTCAAATAGAACTGGAAATCTAGAAACTGACTCCTGTGCACATTGGGACCTTACTCCTAAGAGTAACTCTGACAAGCACTAAACCCCTCCACAGGACTATCTACAGTGGCCAGAATAGTGAACAAGTCCACAGAATTAGCAATCGTCCATCATTCAGCTTTGTAAGGAAGTCTAAAATAATTGATCCTTATTGTAAAGACATATGGCACTCACTACTGATATGTCTGCTTTTTTCTTGGGGACTGCCTACCAACAGGTTGAAGGCAGATCATCAGGGGACACAAAATTTAAAGTGAGGATCGACCCTGATGAAATCCTGACAACCAGGGCAGAGTGTGGGAGTTTCTGCTTTAAATGTGAGATTATTAAACTGCATAAGGTCATTTCTTCATGCAAGGACACAGCTCTGGTTAAGTGGCTGAGCTCTGAATCATACAGGACTAGTGCTAAAATATATCACTAAAAGGTCTCTTTCCTTTCCCTTTTAAGTTGAAAGGTTTCTTTTTCTTTTTCTCGTGTGTGTGTGTGTGTGTGTGTGTGTGTGTGTGTGTGTGTGTGTGAAAGACAAAATAGAAGTTCTGAGTTATGGTGAACATCCTCTGAACAAAAACTTTCCGACGGGCCCAAAAAAGCAACACTGAGCTGCACTGTGACGTTTTGAGCAGTCTCTGAGTAGCCCACTGCCCCCCACGCCTTTCAGAACTGGATTTTAATCAGAATCCCCCAAAAGGTAACTCCAAGCAAGGCTAAGGCCACAGGAGCCCAAGTGCCTCCAGGCTACCTGAGCACAAGACCCAATGAAAGAAAGCAGAATCTCCAGCGAACTTATCACTTCCTGTCGCTGGTGGGGGAGGCTGCACCGACTCCCCTGATCTTTTCAGACAAGCTATAAACACAACCTTCCAGTTTGCTAACAGACCACAGGCTTAGGGGGGCGGGTTGGGGAACTTCAGGAAGGCTTTCTGTGTCCCGCTCATTTTTTGTTTTGTTTTGTTTTGTTTAGATTTCCTCTGAGCAGATAACGGTACCAAACGTCCTCTACTTCCTAGAGTCCTCGTGTATGGCATAGTTCCTCTTTCCAGAACGTGGGGACCAAATGCAAAGCAAAAAACAAGTCAAAGCAAAATTACCCCTTCGCTTCATTTCATCCCTTCTCATTGTTATTTTAGAGCCGGATCCCTTTTTGTTATCACACACACACACACACACACACACACACACACACACGCCCCGGGTGGAAGCAGAAAGGTGAAACGCGCCCTAAGATAACTTATCTCTTCCCGCCTCCCAGAAACCATTGATTCCATACACCATCTCTCAACGCAAGGCTTTAGTTCTGCTTAGAAGCTAAAATCATTTCAAGGAAAGTGAGGAAAAGCCCCCAAGCTGAGAATTGAGAGGCAAGGCAAAGCGAAGCGCACCTAAATGTTTTGCATTTACACAAAGAAATTATCCGGATGATTAATGGGAGCCTCTGACGGGCAGCGGGGTCGCGGGGTGGCCTCCATACCTGGGACATCTGGGGCCTCAGGTTGATCTCCTTCAGATTGATGGAGTGTGGCCGCAGGTTGTTGAGCAGCTGGCAGAGCAGGACTCCATCGCGGAGGGTCTGCGCCAGGTCGAACACCTGCGCTGAGTCCCAGGTCACCCGATGGTTGGCGGGCAGCACTTTGCAGTGGATGAGCCACTGAGCGCACTGCTTCCACGGCTCCATGTCCGACGGCTCCGGGACCCGGCCGGGCCGGGGCGGGCGGCGACTCCGAGGTGGCCGCCGCGGAGCGTCAGCGCCCCGCCGACGCCAGTCGCGCCGGTAGCCCCTGGGTCTCTCTGCCTTTCTGGAGCGAGCGCCGCTGCCGGCGGTTCGGGGACGCCGCGTGGGACTCGCCTCGGGTCCCCGCCCGGATGCGCCGCGGCCCGGCCGCCGCTGCAGCAGCGAGTGCCGCGCGCTCTCGGTGCGCCCCGGCCGGCTCGGCTGAGCACTGGCTTCTGACTCGCGAGCCCGGCGCCCCGCGACTGAGCATGCCCAGCGCTCCTGGCCGGTCTGTGCCGTCCGCGAGTCCCCGGAGGCGCGGGTGCGAGCGTGCCCGCCGCCTTAGCTGGGGGTCGGGAACTGAGGGCGGGGCGGCGGGGGGGGGGAGGAGCGGACCGAGTTGGGGCGGCGGCCACAAAGGGGATCCCGGCGCCCCCGCCCGCCCGTGAACCCTCAGACGCGCGGAGCTTGCACAACCCCGGGGCGTCCAGGGATTAGCCCATCGGCGCGGCTTCCTAGGAAGTGTAGCTGAACACTGAGATTCGCAGGGGTGTCCCCCGGGACACCCTAAACAATGAATGCGATTTAAATTAAGAGTGTCTCAGAGGAGCGGCGGCTTAACTGGGACACAGGGAGCCTGGAGAAATGAGAAGTGCACTCCGCGCATCTGGAGAAAGCAGCGAGGAAAGTTTGGGATCGGCCCCTGGTCCCGCCTCCTCCAGGTCCATCCTCAGCCCCTTCCTCCAAGTTAGTTTCTTCTGAGGATGTTTTGACACCTTGAAAGTACGTGACGTGAGGACAGCTGCAGCTTCAGCCTATGTGAGGGATAGAGGTGGTTTTTGCATATCTCCCAAGCTCGGAACTGTTTTCTAAAGCAGTCCTGCGCCTTTTGCTGATCCTCAAAAACCTGCCTGGGGGAATGGGGGTGGGAGGGGGAAACAGGCCGGTGACACGCAGAAGCAAGAGTGCGCATGCGTCGGTGACTTGCCACCAGGTTTGAGCTCAAATCACTTCGCACTGAGAGACTCTGGGTCAGCATATTTGGAGAACCCCCGGGAAAACTGGAACGTGCTCCCCTCCCACTCCCATATCAACTCTGACATACTAAGGCAAGGTACTCCCTGTCGTTTTTATTCCCACTGCCCTACAAAGCCCAAAGGGTGCTTAAGCTATTTGTAGCAATATATTACTATACTGAACTCTGACAGCTCCCTGTAAATACCCTCTCTGCTGGTCTTTTCTTTTTTTCTTTTTCTTTTTTTTAATTGAAATGCAGTTTGGTGGGATTTTACATCTTTGTTGTTGTTGTTGTTGTTGTTGTTGTTGTTGTTGTTTCATTAATATTTGTACCTCAAATTTTCCACTGTGGATCATATTGATTTTACAAACGGGACAAAATGTAACTTTTAAAAAGTACATGATCTGTTGGGACAGAAGTTAGGTTCTTTTATGCGTGACTATGGCAAGCATAGCCTGCTGTGTACACAACCAACCTTAAACAATAAATCAGCCTGAGGATTTCCTTTCCTCGCATGCATCCGTCCCCAGAAACTTCCTCTGTGCTCACTACAGAGTCCATCAATAGCACAATGTTTCCTAGACCATAATAGGTTTGAGAGCTTGAAACTATAGGAGGATCAATCCTTAGCAATACTGTATCACCGAAACTGTAAAGTGCATTGTAGGCACAAAGATTATCAACAACGTTGTAATCAAATAGAAAGTTATAATCACAAATTTTAATAAAATTTATTTAAAACATATATACTTTTGCTTTCTGGAATTTTCCATGTGATGTTTTTGGCTGGCTGTTGACTGCCACTTTACTAAAAACTCAGAATGCAAAATCATCAAAAAGAAGCAAGTACTGTAAGCCATGCTACACATTATAGATCTTTACAAACAAACGCTCATGGCTTGACATTTAAAATGTGGTCCTGCATAAAGAGAAGTGGCACTGGAAAAGAAGAAAGACAGTAAAGAAACAGCAAAGACTCGCTATGATTCCATTTTAGATAGCATCAGATCACCCCTGAATACTGTAAAAAATATTCCCAGAATCCAGATTATGTCTACCACAATACTAGTAAACAAACCTGGATTGAGAATACAAGTTAAGTTCCTTTTTTATAAACTTGGGCAACTTCTACTATTCTAACCTTCATTTTCTGCACCTGTAAAGTTGAAGAGGTGACCCTTGCCTTGTTGAGTTGTCAGAATAAAACAATTTTATGCCTTGGTGCTTGGATTGAAGACAGGAGTATCACTGCGGACCTTGCAAGACTCTCAGGCCCTACCCAGACTGAATAAATAAGACCCTGAACTGTAACAGGGTCCCCCAGGTGATAAGTGCATTTCCATCAAAAGCTGCAAGACCTTGATAGAAGGTATAAACGTGTGTGGTGCCTGTCACAGGGAGAGCTTTATAAACACCACTCAATAGTAGCCCCTGTACATCCACAGAGCATCAGCAAAGACCAAATAGATCCTTTTACTTTTAAGTTTTTATGTATCACATGTAACATTTAAATATTACCTCAGGGCATAAAACTCAAATATTAATACAGAAAGTGTATATCAGGGCAAGGAAGCTAGATGGGGGCATAGGAGACCTACAAGAATCACTTAAAGAAGTTTGGGGCTCTTCAGGTGAGCGAGAAGCTACAACAGGTGATGGTAAATGTCTGAAATTGGGGCAACAAAACAGCAATTGGGATGGGAGAGGATGGTTTAGTGATAGAGGAGGAGGAGAAGGAGGAGAAGAGAAAAGAAAGAAAAATAGCAGCAATGGGCTTCTCACCTGAGTTGTGTTCTCCTTTAAATTTTTAATATTTTAAAGAATGATTTGGAAGACACTTGGCAACTGTTTCTTACATACAGAAATGGAAATTCAAAATGGTCCTTTATGCACATGAGGAACCTTCATCCTCCATCACTCCCTCACTGCCCACTGGGTGAAGGTCTCTACTGGATACTTTACATACAATATCTACCATGAAATATATCACCTCCCCAACACACTTTATTGATGAAGACAAAGGCTCTGAAGATTAAAAGTGTTATATACTTTGTTCCTATTACACATTTAACAAAAGCAAGATTGTATCCCCTTACATCTACATTGTTTCTATTCAAAGGTGCAGCTCCTCACTTAGTGAGTTTACTGAGTTAGACCGATCCCTCCTTAAAAGACTACACAAGTGGCAACACTTCAACTTCTCAGAGCAATCCACAGTGCCTCTCGATGCTTATTATATACGAACTCTCAGGTTGGCAGAATGAACAAACATACAACCGAATGAAACACATTTCCCCTCTGCTTTTCTTCATACACTTCTTTCCTCACTTTACTCTGCCTCCCCAGTAGTGAAAACATCAGGAGAGAATTTGCCACTGTGTAGCGGTAAAACTGGAAACTCCCAGACGGCAGGCGCATACACCTCCTCTACACCTACCTGCCCAAATGGTTTAGATTCCCTAAAGAAACACACATGTACACAAGGTTGGTGTTAGCCAAGTTGAGTTAGGGAGTGGCCCATCCATTGAGCTCTTTAAGCTATTTAAAATATAAGGCTGTGTATGTGTGTCTTTCTTTCTGAAATCAAAAACATGTAGGCAGGTGTAAAGGAGGCACAGACACCCACAAGGGAGTTTCCAGTGGATTAACTTTTTACTGCTACACCAGTGTTCTTTGAACAAGACACACGGAATGCATGAAACTGAACTCTGTTCCTTCCCTTCTAGGACCCCGCAGGTGTCTAGGCTAGCAGTCTATTCTCTGCTTCTTTCTTGCTTTGCTGTGCTTTTTGATCATGCCTTTTAACTACACTATGAAAACAAGAAGTAGAGAGATGCCATCCTGAGCTTCAGAAAAGGCAGCAGATGATGGATATCATATCTGTGCT
This sequence comes from Arvicanthis niloticus, assembly GCF_011762505.2. Classification (NCBI taxonomy): domain Eukaryota; kingdom Metazoa; phylum Chordata; class Mammalia; order Rodentia; family Muridae; genus Arvicanthis; species Arvicanthis niloticus. The sequence goes on along the minus strand of NC_047661.1, from coordinate 88,403,997 downwards.
CACAATTTCAGGACAATCGGGAAATGGTAACATTTGTTATTTTTCTCACTGCTATGACAAAAATACCTAATGAGAAGCAATTTTAAAAGTGGAAGGGTCTATTATGATGGACAGGTCAAGAAGATACAGTTCATCACAGTAGAGAAGGTGGAGGAGCTAGGAGCCAGTTGGACAGTTTGTATTCCATAGTCAGGAAGTTGGGTGTGAACAGGAAGTGGGTCCAGGCTATAAAACCACAAGGCCTCCTCTATTGACTCACTTCCTCTAGCAAGGCTCCACTTCCTAAAAATATCTACAACCTTCCCAAGCCGTGCCACTAGCTGGGAACCAAATGTTGACACACATGAGCCCATGGGGGTGGAGTGGACGCATAGTTAGATGGATGGATGGATGGATGGATGGATGGATGGATGATGCATAGATAGAAGGAAGGATGACAGGTAAGTGCAGATATCAAATGAACAGGGATATAAAGCATAGTAATATCATAATGATGAGAGAGGGAGACCCCACTTACTCTAGCTAAATGTTACCCACATCTATTCTGGCCACAAAATAATTCTTGACAAAAATAAAGTGAGACTGTAAAACTAACTGCCCTTATCCATCTGAAACAAGTTCAGAAGTAGGAAATCCCTGCATGCCATCTCCATTTTGAAATTTTCTTCATTTCTATAACTTTAGTTACTAAAATACATAACGATGCAATTTTAGTTAGATGCATTCCACATGCCTGATGTCTAAAAATAATAATTGCATCAGGTATTCGGGAGTTTATTGCAATCACTGGCAGCTATTGACTTAAAGCTTCATTGTCTAGTGTTTTTGTCTGTTTTCAAGTTCTCCACAGTAATAGCATTATGGACCTTATTTTTCAGTTGAGAAAGCTGAGGATGAGAAAGCTCAGCTATCTTTTCTGAAGAAAGGCAGCTGATAAGGGACAGAGCTGAAATCCTGTTGCCCAGCTCCAAACCTTTGGCCAGTATGACACTCTGTCTTCTTGGAGATTTAGGACACAGACCTGGTCAAAAGACACGATGAGCAAACTTTGGTAAGATGATTTGGGAGGGGACCGTTTGCTTGTTTGGTTTGTAAGAAAGCCTTCGCTGTCCTTGTTCAATTCACAATTATAAAAGAACATGGAGTATAACGGTGATGTAGATTGGTGGTTGAGCACTTGCTTAGCATGTGTGAGGCCTCAGATTTGTCCAGGCACCATAAAAGCAAACAAAAAGGAGCAGAGGGAAACCTTTTTGAATAGAATAACTATGTGTCTTAGTCTGGGTTTTAATGCTGTGAATCCACAATTGTGGATTTGGTCTAATGCTTGCATTATGTTATTTGGGTTTACAAAATTACACGAGAATTCGTATGTAAGACTCTGAAGGTCCCTGCCCCTAGCTGGTTCTCATTGAAAGGTGACCGATGTTTGGGCAGGGAGACAGTGGCAGGACTTTAGGATTGTGGGCAAGAGGACTGAGAGAGAAGGAGAATTGCCATGCTGGGAAAAAATAAGATCCAAGTTTGAGGGCTGCAGAAGAAAGAGTATACCAATTCTGTAGGAGCTGGGGAAGAGCTGCCCCAGGGCCCCTGCCCCCATTGAGTCTAGGGTAGCAAAGATAGAATATAAATTTTAGTAAGTAATAACTCAGGAGTATTGGAGGGAAGGCATTAGCAATGTGGGAGTGGCCAAGCCATTGAGCTGTTTAAAGCATATTAAAATAGAAGCCTGCATGTATGTGTCTTTCATGTGGGAACTCAGAACATTGGGGCAGGTAGTTAGAAACTTGCACTACTGCCACTGGTGCCCCCAGGATGATTTGAGTAGCATTAATCGCCTACTGCAACACACAATGACCAAGGCAACTCTTATACATAAAACATTTAATGGGGGCTGGCTTACAGTTTCAGAGGTTCTGTCCATTACCATCATGGTGGAAAACATGACAGTGTGCAGACAGTCATGGTGCTGGAAGAACAAAGAGTTCAACATCTTTATCCAAAGACAGAAGTAGATTGTTCTATAGGTAGCCAGGAAGGGATTGGATCACATTGGCCAGACTTGAGCAGAATCATGAAACCTCAAAGCCTTCACAATGACACACTTTCTCTAACAAGGCTACACCTCCTCCAATAAGGCCATGCTTCCTAATAGTGCCACTTCCCATGGGCCAAGCATATTCAAACCACCACACTATACAAACATCTTTCATTGACTGCTATGTAAAATTGCACATTAGAAGTGATGGAGAGTACCAGTAGCCCCAGATTGGAGAGGGTGAGGCAAGAGGATCGCTTAAGTCCAGACATTTGGGACCAGAGTAGGAATCACAGCAAGACCTCATCATCAATAATAATAATAATAATAATAATAATAATAATAATAATAATAATAATAAATTTTTGGATGTGGGGGCTAAGTGATCATAGCTCAGAAGCAGAGTATTTGCCTAGCATAGATAGGGAGGGCTCTGGTTTCAGTTTCAGCACCTCCATTATGGGCTTTACCCCAACCACTCTTTCCATTTTCTAAATTAATTTTTTATATTGTCATACAAAGTAGTAGGTGTATTTCATCATGGTATCTTTACATTTTGTTCTCATATGCTCACTGTCCCTACTGCCCTCCAGTGTGCCTCCCGGAACCTAGCTTGACTGCTTCCTCCTCCCGTTCTCTCCCATTCTGCCTTAACAAGACAATTTTTAAATGTGTTTGTACTCACTAACAAAGAGTAGTTTGAAATTTTATTAGCATAAGTGAGCTCCTCCCTTTTTCTTTTCAAATAGCAGAAAAAGAATAAAAAGATGTATTTAATGAAGCAATTTGGTATTGTTCTTAAAATATTCCAACTTCAATTGCCTTTTTAAAATGTCTTTAACCACGCTACTTATACTTTTTGGCATAATCCTTTTGTATGTTGTGCTGTGTTTGGGGCTGATGTGAGGTTTTGAAATGCTGTGCTTTAGAATACCTGTAGGCACCTCCTTTGATCACCAGAACAATGACAACACAGGAGTAATTCAATACAGATCAGTGAGCTTTTCTAGGAACAGACATGAGAAAGTTACAAAGCACCAGGAATGAAAGCAGAAGGCACCTTACTAATGTCAGTGGTAAACATTCATGCATGCACACATAAAAATGCACACACACACGTGTGTGTGCACATATACATACACACACACACACATGCTCACACAAGTACTCATACACATTCGTACATTTCTGCTTAGTGTATGCTCTAATTTCCATCTGTGTCTTAGATTATCTGGGAGATCAGGCTTTTTTTTTTTTTTCTTAATTGGACATACAGAATGGAAGAGAAACATTTGCTGACTCCTCTGAAATAATGCTGGATCTGGATCTGGATCTGGCTAGAAGGGAAAACTGTCTTCTTTTCTGCTTCAAACGCTGTGTTGTGCTTTGCCTGGAAGTTCTAATCTCTTACAAAAGTCTCCAAGATTCAGGAAACAGCTTGCGTGTTCAACAATTCTTCCTTTTCTTTCTTCTGACATATCTCAGGAACTAAAAGTCAGATCTATGTAAATCAGAGTATAGTACCACAGTATAAGAAAGAAAGATAAGTTTGGAGAGGATCATAATTCAATATAATTTTAAGTGATAATAATTCAAATTGTTTTAAGTGGAGAATAAAACAGAATTGGTAGGCATAAAAAAAAAGAAAGTTTTTGTTTGTTTGTGAGTCTGAGGTTGAACCTAAGCCCTCACACAACATACATGCTAATTAAGTGTTTTACCACTGATATCTATACCTCTCCCTGACAATCACACACACACACACACACACACACACACACACACACACATGCGAGTGCACAAACAAATTCTGTACAATATATGAAACAATAACCTTTTAAGATGAGGGAATTATTGTCTCTCACCCTTCCTGACTCTCTCAATCTGTCAAATCCTATTTGCCTACATCTCTTCATAAATGTTTCTAGAATCTTCCAAAGTACAAAACCACCCCTCTCTTTTTTATGTGTTGTTATGAGTCCAAAGTAAAACAGAATTTTATCCCAATTGTCTGTAGAAATCTACTAGTGCAAGAGGAGATACAGAAAACACGCAACTGTTCTGTGAAGTGGCGTACTTTTATATATTTAATGTCAATTGATTATGGCTGAAACTAGAATTAACTAAGGAGCAAGCACTGAGCTGGAAGTATTGCTAGACAGGCAGAACACTTTCTGCATGAGATCAGCTAAAGGCCAGTCAATGAAAACTGTCCTTTCCCTCTGTCTATTTAGTCAGTCTAAAGGCCACATACCAGGAATACCTTCTGTGATGGCCCCAAGTAATGTTACAGTCATGAAATTTGATGATGCTAAAAAAGTTGATTAAAATTCTAAAGGTATTTGTAGGTGACTCATCTCAAACACAAGAAGATAACTAATTAAACACAAACTAACCTGTCTGAACAGACAGGTCTTTCTCAAAAGAAGACATACAAATGGTCTATTTTTAAAAATATCAACATCACTAATTAAGGACATGTAAATTATAAGCACAATAATACTAGTACCTTAAACATAGCAATGATTTTATCAAAGGAGCAAAAGTAGAGAGGCGGGAACAATGGCTGAATTGGTAAACTTCCTAGATAAATGTGATTTCCAGATTCCATGCCAAACAGCTAGACATGTTGGTGCTCACTTCTTTTCCCAGTGAGGTGTGTGTGTCTGTGTGTGTGTGTGTGTGTGTGTGTGTGTGTGTGAGAGAGAGAGAGAGAGAGAGAGAGAGAGAGAGAGAGAGAGAGAATATATACCCAGTGGATCCCTTGGCCTACTTGGTGAGTTCCAGTACAATGAGAGACCCAGTCTCAAAAACACAAAGTAGATGGCACCTGAAGAAGGATGCCTGAGATTGGCCTCTGACCTCTACATGTATGCACACACAAACACTCACATCCACATGCAGACACAAACACGCATGCATGCATACATACATACACACACAAATGTTGATGGTATGTGCATAAAAAGGAAACCTTCACAAAGCTGATGGAAATGTAAGTCACTATACCCATTATAGAAAATACTATGGTGCTTTCTCAGATCACTAAGATTAGAACTACTGGGACAGAGGACCTGCAACCCAGTGATAAATTACCCCTGACATACACCAGGCACAAAGCCCGGATTTTGATCCCAGAGCTTCGAAAAGCTAAATAAATAAATAAGTAAATAAATAAGTAAATAAATAAATAAATAAAAATTTAAAAGATCAACAAACATATTATCCAGAAATGCTACACCTGGACATATATTCAAAGAAAATGAATTCATTGTGTCTCAAATACACCTATATACGTAGCTGGGCTTTTGGCTACTTTATGGGTTCCTACCTCTACCACCCTTTCCCACCCTTATCCCTTCCAACCTCACAGCACTTGGTAGGAGAGAAAGAAGGCTAGAGGGGAAAGGGGGCATCCATAAGGTTAGACTACTCTCTGCTGATTAGGGGCATCGAGTTCCTTGGGGGCAATTTTAATCTTAGTCAATCAGGATATCTCCAACCAACCAGAAAACAGCAACCAACAGTAACACAGCACCAGCAGCACCAGCAGCAGCCCCCCCCCCCCAGGGGCTTTTGCATTTATATACCCTTTCAAGAGTCTCCAGAATTCCAAATGTCATACTCTTGCAAAAACCACTTGCAGCTGGCAAAATCATGCCCCTGCCAGAGCACGAGGCTGCTTTGGAAAATCTGAAACATCCCATATCCCACACTTGGGATTAAAACAAAAACATATTCTCATAACATTTCTATGTTTTAAAAAAAAATTCTCACTGCACACATATCTATATCCATTGCAGTGTTATTCATAATAACCAAGATATGGATCCAACCTAAATAGCCATCCATGGATGATGGGTTAAAGACATGTAGTGTACATGTTCATAATGGAAATATGACTCAGTCTTTGAAAGGAAAGAAACCCTGTCATCTGTGACAACAGGGAAACAAGATATTGTCCTATGTGAAATTATCCCAGCACAGAAAAACAATACCACTTGAACTCACTCATATGTAGAATCTGAAAAAAGCTGAGACTCCAGTGGAGTGGTGCTTGCCAGAGAAGGGACAAGGGATAAAGACAAAAGTGAGAGGCTATCCTCTGTCAGTGGACACTTGGTTAGACAGGATGCATAATCTCTAAGGTGGTATCACATTGCATGATGGCTACAGTTAGTAAAACCATAGTGCATATATGACAACTACAGTAGAGTCAATCCTAAGTGTACTTAACAGAAAATTATAAGCATATTAGGTAATAGGTATGTTAATTAGCTTGATTTTTCTCATTGCTTAAATGTACATGGATCAAAATATTTACACAGTAAATAGATATTTTTCTTTGTCATACGCCTTTGTGTGCAGTGTGTATGTATGTTCTTATATGTCTGGGTGCTCTTGCACATGTGTATGGAAGTCCAAGGTTTATTTCAGAAGTCTTCTATAGTAATCTAGTTTTAGTCTTTGAGGCAGAGTCTCACAATTGAACCTAGACCTTACCAATACAGCTGTTGTATCCCTGATTGCCTTCCAAGCCCTGGAATGACAGGAGACATCCCAAACCCACCTGGGATTTACCAGGTCTCTAGGGATGCAAAATGTATTCAGATTCTCAGCTTCCACAGCAAGCATGTCATCCTCTGAGCAAGTGCCTCAGCCGAACACATAGAATCTCTGTCAACTGTAACTTAATATAGCTGGGAAGGGGGGAAAAGCCCTTAAATATTGAAACTGTTTATTCATCTGGAAAATTCACGAAAGCCTCATCCTCGGCTGTTACAAGTCCCCCCCAAGCTGCTATACTTCTGCCCTCAGTAGCTCACTGTTTTTGGGGGCCCATTACCATGAGCCACGGAGGAAGACAAGTGATCAATGCTCACAAGGGCAGTGGTCTCCCAGCCTCTGTTGATCACTCTAGAGGAGCTGAGGAAAACATACGTCCTGGTGGCTGCTTGCCGTGGCATGCACATGGGAGTGTGACCCACTATGTCTATTTCAGCCACCAGTGCAGTTTTTTGTTTTTTGTTAGATTTTGCGACGGGCTCACTTTGTAGACCTGCCAGGCATGAAACTCAGGATGTACACCAGGCTAACCTCAAACTCAGAGATTCGCCTGCCTCTGCCCCTTGAGCACTAGGATTAAAGGCGTGTGCCACCATGTCCAGCTCAGCTTAGTTTTTAGTAAAAGTAAAAAAGCAAAAAAGAAAAGAAAAAGAAAGATGCTCCTGACCCAGAGCTAGTACTTCTCTGATGCTAATTATGATCAAGATCTTTTTCTAATACTTGATTTTGAAGATCTTATGATAGATATCAGCTCAATGATTGCTTTCATAATGTTGACTACAACTTTCTGTTCCAGTGGTTAATAACTCAACTGATTTTTAATAATACAGATAGGAATAGTTTCAATAAAGATTAGAAAATTATTCTTTATCTCTAAGAAGCCAGAAAGTTGGGTCAGTGAAAAGAGACTTAATCTCTTTCAAAGTAATTTGTTTTTGAAGTTGGCTTTAAACACCCTCTTTCAACTCCTCTGCATTTGAAGTCGTAGACAGTATCCGGCTGTTGAGAAAAACTACTCCAAAAGACTGTTGGATTTAAAGATACTGCCTGTGTGTGATCTCTGCTCTTCCATGTTTTCTGGCCCATAGTTCTCCACCATATTCTCACCCTCTGCAGATAGACTGGATGAAACCCAAGCCTTGTGTTCTGCCTTCCAACAGGTCTATTTAAAATGAGCTAAGCAATGTCAACTTGCCATAGGATATGAAACCAAATTAGCATCTCATCCCAGTCTCACGCTGTGGCAAATTAGAGTGGCTGTTTGATACATGTTGCCTGTGGAGTCCATTTCTGCACCAGCCACGGAAGCCTTGCTTATAGAGCCTGAGTTCCGTAGCCACAAAATCTAGACTTAACCTGAGCCAGCCGAGAGCATCGTCATTTGTCTGCTAAGTATGACTTGGGGACAGGGTTACTCAGGTGGGCTGGAGGAACCCTCATCACCTACACTAAACCCCTGCTAGCCCAGAAAATATAAGCTTTCCCTGATGCCTAGTGACTCACTCCTTCAGTATCTATCCCCTGCTGATCATATTCCGCAGGACTTATAGTTAGATTAATGAAGGAATCTTTAAAGGAACAACTGTAGTCCAGGTCATCTGACAACTTCCAAAAGCATACCAAGTATTTATTGAGTGGATGAAGGGCAAATGGTGTTAGATGTGATCCTTCAGGCTACTTCTAGTCTCTGAGCCACAAGAATACTGCACATTATTTTTGGCATGTTTTTTTTTAACATATTTGAACTGCTGCCTAGATTTTACCTTCTTGGAACAATTTCCTCTACCAATGTATAGATGTGTATTAGAAAAAAAACTTATAGAATAAAACAAGAGGATGAAGTCAAGGGCAAGGCACAAAGAAAACTGACAAATAGTATACTCACTAAACTAAAAAGCACAGGTCAAAAATGTTAGAGAGCATAAAATGGTCTAAGTTAAATTTTGATATTAAATGTGATATTACTATAATTACCTTAAGGAAATAAGAAAATGGGATGTAACAAATTGATGCTTGATAGAAATCATAGACTGCTTCTCTCAATAGTCCAAAATCAAACCTCATTTACAGACAGTATGGTTTGAAGCTCTTCAGAGTGGTTTTCTCTTTAATTTCTAAACTGTGATTTGTATGAGAGACAACAGGTCCATCCAGCTGTATACACTTAGCTTAGTCACCAGCCTAGTAGGGGCATCATGAAAGACAGTGGTGATGAGCAATTTGTTTTCTCTGAGGTTTTAAAATTAAAATCATCACAGCTCATTCCAAGAAGGGCCAAACCACTTAGCGGAACAGGAGAAAGAGAGGACATGCCTGTATTACTCTTACTGAAATACCTTCATTTACTCTTTTATTATTCATCTTTGGGGGTTAAATGACCAGTAACCATATATTTGAGTTGCTGTCTTTTGTATAGTATCCAAGACTCTATTATTTAAACAAATATTTTATATCATATCATGATCCAGGAACTGAACTGCATGTTTTCACACATCACATAGCACGTACACACACACACACACACACACACACACACACACACATGCCCAAACACATGCACGAAAGAAGATAAAATACATATGTATAGTGGCTAGGTCATATTTCCAAATAGCCTAAGAGCAATGTCCAAAAAGAATAATGCAGATAGTAAAATCTAACAATGTATTAGGAGGTCAGAGGACACAGAATGCAATAGTTTTAGTGTTTATAGAAGGGATAAAACTTGACTGGATCTCTGACAAAATATTTTTTCTAAGTGAAGAATAAGTTGAGCAGAAACCATAATGCCCAAAATGTACAAATCATTTGTGGAGAACTAGGAAACAAAAAGCAGGCAGGCTGGCTCAGAGTCCTCCACACTTAGCTGTCTGGGGAACCAGAGTCATCCATGCTTGTCAGTCTGGGGGCCCAGACTATGGAAGGTCTCAAAAGTTCATGGAGATCTTAGAGGTTGAACAAGGAAAACAGGAGCCCTAGGAGTTTTGAAGAGGACAGAAAAATGACAAGTGATCATTTAAGGGTTGCCACTGCATGTGGAAAAAGTCACTTCAGGGGGTGGGGCTGCCATTCAGAAGTGAGTTTTCTGAGTCAGGTGTTAAATGAAAAAAGATAAATTATTGATAGAGAGTCAAATGGACCTGGGTAGATAACAGGGATAGAGATGTGAAAAAACAAAAACAAAAACAAAACCCCTCAGATTTCTGCCTCTGGTTATTTTGGAAAACTGAGTTTAGCAAAACAGGTAATCCTGAAGCCAGCAGAAGGTAAAAGATGGGGAGTGGGGGTTGTGACTGAGGTTGAGATTCATTAGCACAGAAAACAGTTGAAAGATGGACGAACGATCATGGGTAGAACTCTAGAAAGTGATTACAGAGTGTGGGATGCTGTTCACAGTAAGGGATGACAGGAAAAGAGACGGAACAGTATTGGAGAGTAAACTGGATATAACAATGTATCACCCAATCCAGGTCAGCGGTGCCCACCAAAGGATCACTTTCATGCTGGTCCCTTGGATGTCCTTTATACCCTGGACTTGACATGTTAATGATAAAAACCACTGCCATGCCATTTCTATGGTGATTTCTAGATAGCAACTGAGGCCCAGCTCCGAGTCAGGATCTGACTTCTGGAACCCAAAAAGACTTTAAATTTTGTCTTTAAAGAAATCTAGATATTATAATATGCACAAAGACACACATACACACATGTACAACTCGAAGTAACTTAATAGCAAACAAAGTCCCTTTCCTGAAATATTGATTTGGGCTTTTAAGAAAAGTTTTGTGCAGGTGCGGGTGTGATGGTCCACAATTCCTCCTCCCCAGGGAACTAGCAGCTCTTGAATCTCCGGGCTCTGGGTGGGCCCCAACTCTGCTTGGGAAGTTTATTTTCTTTGTCTGAGTCTACCGGTTCACCTCCTAGGATTCTAAATTGGTCTGTGATAAATGAATTTGCAGTAAGCCAACATTTGTTAACATTCTAGATTTTTCTAACGTTGGAGGTTCTGTAGTAAATAAGACAGGCAAACATATCTGTCTGGAGTTGGCAGACTCCTTCCGGCTTTACTCACTGACCAATGAAAGCACAAAGTAGACGGAAAACCCTGTGAGCATAAACTCTGTCTATGCTAAACAGCATGTCAAGTCAAGTTGTCCATTGGGTCAGTAACAGTCCCCAGTTCCCTAAGGCACCTCTCTGGTAACTCTAGTGACACCAGCTGCAACCCCTTACCCTTCACCACTGCTGTACCTCAGGATTTTCTCCTGCTATGATGTTCCCAGGACAGGCCAACTGCATGGTTCCTAAGGCTGTCACCGGCCAGAGCATCTTCATCTGTCTGAGTGCTACTGAGAAAAATGACGGTCCCCAGGAAATTCTCAGAATCCATTTGTGCCTCCCCACTGAGCGAGTGTCAACTCATTCAGAGCCTATAAAAAAGAAAGTAAAAAATCAAAGGTACTGACTGACTACAGGCAGAGCGAAAAATACCCAAACTCCCTGACTTCCTCTAGTACACAGGTCACCGGAGGCTTCGTAAGTTAAGATAGGAGAGACACATGAGTGACAGATCAGGGCTTAGAATACAGCTCCAGCTCGGTGGGTCCTCCTGAGTTCTCACCCCCCCCCAATCTAGATAGTGACAGGTAAAATGAACTATGCCAGAAGCTTAGTTTAGTACTCCTTCCTCTCCTCCCCTCCCCCACACTGCTATTTCTTTCTACCTTTCACCTCTCCTCCCCTCCCCCTCTCATAGAGTCCCTTTTACTCATTTAAATTCTGTTCATTTAGAAAAAAAAATACTTAAAAAAAAAGAAATATTTTAGTACACCAAAGGATACCTTCCTAGCCACTATGATACTTGTGAGAGAATGAGTCACTTCTCTATTGTACAAAGGTTCTCAAGAAGCAAGTATCATCCCGAGGCACAAGGCTTGACATGAAAAATAAATTCTGTGCTAGGTTTGAGGGTTTGATCTTGTTCTTTTAGGCATTCAGAAGTTTAAATGTTTATTTATGTGCAGATGGCAATTGTTTCTGTCTTGTTCCATCTCCCCTTTTCTTGTCTCTTTCATAAAAGTGGTTGAGTGAGAAATTTCCTTTATTAATCGGATAGCTTGTACAGAGAGACATCGCTGTCAGCTGCAGGAAGAGGAAGAAGAAAGTATTAATCGGTAGATTATATCTCAGTGTACACCAGACACATGTTGGGCTCGGTAGTCAGGGAAAGTAATCCATTTTTGCTTAAACATTAAAATCAATTTTGTAGCTTTCCTGGCTCCAAAACATGCCAGCTTTTATCAAGAATGTGTTTTCAGATTAGAATTCAAAATGCTCACAGGATGAGTTTAAAAAGGAGGTTTCATCCATAAAGAAATACTAGAACACCCCCATCCCCCACCCCATCCCCCACCCTATCCCCCATCCTCACCTCCCATTCTCCCACCCCATTCCCATCCCACCACCTCCCTAACCCCATCCCTCCATCCCCACTCTACCCCCCATTCCCACCCTCCATTTTCACCCCAGGCAAGAGCAGCTGACACTCTCTTAGTGCCAAGTCAGATCTGTATCTACTCCCACCTCCCTGCATTTGGCTGTATAACTTAGGGGAATCTGGGGGTAGGGGCAGGGATGAGTGCTGGGCTTCCTTTGCCCTCAGACTGAATGAATTGGAAAGTACTTTCTGACTCAAAATAGTGGTTCTAGAAAAATCCATATATTCCTTCTGTTCATCAGACTCCAAATCATGAAATAGCACCCTGTGTTACTTCATCCAAATCATCGCCAAACCTTGTCTGTTGGTTCATCTTACCTGAGCTGCATCCTTGTCCCACCCGTAGTCTATCCCCTTGTTAAACTCACTCTTCCCAGGCCACAAATGCCTTACCTCACCACATTTCCTAACTCTGAACTCTCAGTGGTTCCTTACTGTCTGTCCCATTGGAGACACTTCTTAAACTAGCAAGATTTTATATAAATAAAGGTCTTTGGAATATCAAGGGTCCTTGAACCCTCCCTGAGACTTGCCTGTTGCTCACTTTTACCTGGATGCCTAGGGTTTCTCTCGCCTCCCATCTGCCACTTGTCTCTCTTCTCTGGCTACTCAGTCAGTTCCCATTCTATCTCATTCATGTGTCGGATCATCTTGTACATGTTCAGAATCCACACTCCTATTGTGGAAGGTGGGCTTTATTAAGCTTGTTAATTAAACTTTGTATGGTGGTTAAGCATTAGCAAAGTACCCATGCTCATACAACTGAACCATTAAAGAGCAGAATTAGTATCCAAACTAGGTCTGTCTGATGTCAGAATCCAAGATCAGGGAGAATGTAAGGCATTACCTCTGTTTCTCCTGACAATTGGCTTCTGGTATGATACACCCATTCTGCTTTCCCACAGCTCCAGCTGGAGGGAGTGTGGTAAGCATAGCTTCACAGAGACACAATTGATGGACTAGAAAATACTGAGCAGTCATCTGTGTCTGTGACTCAGTGGATAGTGTGACCAGTTGCTATCCACCAGGCCAGTGGTTCAATTCTACTCCCTACATATGAAACAAGCTGTTTAGCCTAGAGAGATGGCTCAGGGGAGGAAGGCGCCTTCTCTCAAACCTAAAAACCTGAGAGTTCCAGGAAGTCACAAGAATTCTATCTTTATAATGTATTTCATATGTATTCTTTGCATTTTCATGTATATACTTTTGCAATAAAAATACCATTTTGCTATACTCTATACTATTTTATCATTTGTTTTAAAGTAGTTTATTCTTTAATAATTTCATACAACAAATTTTCATCATATCACCCCTAACTGCTCATTTAACTCCTCCCAGATACACCCTCACCTCTCTATGCTCCCTATTTTGTGTCTTCTTTCTTTTAATTCAATAACCCAGGGGTTCCATACTTGTGGGTGTGGAGCCATCCATTGAAGCATGGTTGACTTTCCAGAAACAACATCCTTAAAAAAAAATGACTGTCCATAATTCTGTAGCTAATAGTGGGCCCTCTAGAACACATTCCTCCTTCGTGCTAGAGTATTGGCTGGCTTGCTCTTGTGCAGGCAGCCACAGCTGCTGTGTGGTGGTGAGTCATGAGGCAAGAGTGGAATGGAAGCTGTCCATACCTACATGTTTAAAAGTTATGAGTTAAACGAAAAATCTAATGCAATATGCCCTGTCCTTTTACCTTGAAATACTTTCATGACTAGCAATGCAAATTAGAAACAGGAGGGGTTTCTTGTCAGAGTGGGGAAGTTCAGGATGATCCAGCCTGGGCCTGGGCCTGGCCCTGACCCACATCTTCTTTGCCCCATAAGTCTGGGCTCTCCCATACCACAGGGGCCTCACTCATGTGTAGATTAACTCAGCTCAGTCTACAAGTTTGTACTCAAAAGCTGTGCACAGCCATCTCTAAATCCTGAGAATGGACACTCCCATAGTTTATTAGTCTTCAAGAAGAGAAGAAGGTGAGGGAGAGAGAGATCCACGGTGGTCTAGTAGACAAGTAGAGAAGAGTCTTATCAGTGGCTTAGGCCCTGGAAGTGTAGCAGAGAAGATCCAGACCCCAAGAGAGCCCACCCATTGGGCCTGTGGACTCTCTGCCTTCATGTAAGTGTTGGTGTAAGGGTAAGGGTACCAGAGGAGACATACTCCCAAGCACCTGCCCATTATGGGGCCATTCTGCTTGCATCTGAAGGAAGACCTGAGAGAATCTTTGTCTTTGTAAAAAATTTTAACAAGCTCATCCGAAATGGAAGCCAAGACCCTGATGCTGAGGACAGAGCCAAGAGATGAGAAAAACAGCAAGGCCATGGAAAGACCCAGGAAATGCTTGTTGGAAAGAAGCCTTTGGACCAAAGTGGAACTCTGTGACAGAGTCTGAGCCTAGGTGACTTAAGGTCACCTTAGATTAATTTAGATAGAATGGACTAAGGAGAAATAAGCTTCCCAGAACTTTTACAAGTCCCAAAGAGGTCTTAGAGGTCTTAGGACTGTCACAGACCGTGAAATGTTAGACTAGGCATAGCTGGTGCTGACCTCGGAAGGGGACTAGTTCCTGTGAAAACTCTCTCTCTCTCTCTCTCTCTCTCTCTCTCTCTCTCTCTCTCTCTCTCTCTCCCTCTCTCTTTCTCTCTATCCCTCTCTCTCTCATACATACAATGAACACACATGTATATGTGTGTAACATCTATAGAAAACCTTATGTTTCAAAAAAAGAAACCTGAAGGCTTTTTTTTTTAATTTGGCAAATATAAATATTCAGGAATTTAATGTTATACAGTGAGCACATTTTTCAATGGGTGACAAAGTAAACACATTTTAAAAGGTTATATATCAGCCAAAGGTTATAAAAGCCAAAATCAGAGATTAAAAACAGGACCCTGAATTCCTTGGCAAGGTAGTAACTCCTCAAACTAACTCTCTCTTCTCCTTTTAGGACACTAAAACTTTTCCAGCTGAAGCTAAGGGTTTCCAATAAGTTTCATAAAATGGCTGTTCAGATTGAACTCGGAGATAAAGACCATCTGCATTTTTACATAATAAGATATGGCTCTGTAGCAGTTTGGGGAGGGAACATGCTCTTTCCTTTCCTAGAGCAGAACAGTAAACCACAAAGGGAAGGACTGGCTCTGACACAATATATTGTTCTTTTATTCAATCGAGCATTGTGTTTTAGCTGTAACAAATATGACCTTGAAAACATCGACAGGCAGGCTCTGTCTCCATTATATGTGCACTCTGTAACCACAGTTCCTAAAAGAGTTAATAAATACTACTTACTGCCTGAAATTTGTTTTTTAAATGAGTATAGGTAGCATCAAGCTCTTTATAGACAATGCACTTTTTCAGCTCAGAGTACCATTATCTGAGGCTTTGGGTGCAGACAATGGCCTTGAATCCTTCTTGACTATTATGAGAGGATAGCGGCTGTCTTTGGCCTAAACTGCTTTCTCTCATAATCACTTACTGAACATGAACCATGTGAAAAGGGCTTATGTACAGGAAGGAAGATTCCCCAAAGCATGATTATAAACACAGGTGTGTTAGAATAGAGCCACATTCATATTATCATAGAAGCACAGAGGCAAGGAAAGGCCTACTGTCTGGGGTGGGAACACGGAGAGAGCAGCCGGGCAGAAGTTTACAGGGAGGAACAGTAGGTGGAAGGGTGTGAAGCAATGAGGAGAGCACATATTAAAAACTCTGGTATCTGCGCGCACACACACCAGTAAATTTTATGGATCAAAACACCAAAGTAAAAGAAAGGGTTTTAGCTAGAAATAGGAACACACTACACAGGTCTGTGAAGCGTCCTGGAGCCCACAAGTAGACTGTCCTCAAAGTTTATGCCTGAAGGTGAGAACATCTTCTAAGGAGATTCTGCTGTCTCACTAAGGAGACCCACGATGACTCATGTCACTGTCAATGTGAATGATCTGGAATCGCCTGGGAGATGCACCTCGAGGTGTGTCTGTGACAGTATTGCTAAGTAACTTCGGAGGGAGGAAATGTGGAAGGCACCATTTTAGGAACCAAATTTAAAAGAAAAAAACAAAAAAAACAGAAGGGAAAATCAAGTGAGCAGCAGCATTCCTCTCTGCTACTGTGACTGCAGACAGTGTCACCAGCAACTTCACACTTCTGTCTCCATGCTTGCCAGACAAATGTGAGTGTACCCTCAAACTGAGTCCAAATAAACCCTCTTCCTCGGCTTGCTTCTGTCGCATGGCTTTGTCACACCAATGGGAGAAACAATTAATGCAGATCCTGTAGTTAAATTCAGAGTGTATTAAATTTCATTTTCTAATGAAAATTCTAGAAAATTCCAGAGCCGCCTCAGAGCTAATACACACAAGACTTTGCTTTTCTTAGCTTCTAGGAGGAAGACAATTGTGCAAGCCTCGATGTTTTAAAAAAAAAAAAAAAATCCCTTTTTGTAACTAATATGGGTAAATAGGAGATCTGTTGAAACAGAGGTAGAGAGGCTTCAGGACAGTCAGTTGCCGAGCAGTTTCTTAGTATAAGGCCACACTTGCCCAGGGCACAATGACTAATGCAAACATTGGGGAAGTGTGTGGGCAGTTGTCAATGGTACAGAGGCTAAAGCATGAATCTGTGGGTTACAGGGCCTAATGCTCTCTAAGCTACCAAGAGCCATAAGAACCCCTCTGGGTACAAACCTGGAATACACAGGTTTCCACATGCCCCTGCCCTGCCATGCTCAGAGCAGAATACACATGCTGCCTTTCCAACAACAATGTTCAAATAGTCATCTGGCCTCATTAAATCATGTACATTAAAACTGCACTTTATTGGCAAGTGTTGCTTCTAGAGTAGGTTTTTATTTTTACTCCTGGCTATGGGGTAACTAAATGGAAAAGAAGCCATAATGCCAGGGTTGGTGGGGGAGCTGATGGAGACTCGTCCACTTCCCATTTGTTACTGTAGCTTGTGAGCTATCATCCCTGCCCCGCCCCCCCCCATGACTCCTTTCAGCACATCCCAGGCCCACAGCATAAATGTCAGGAAGAGAATATGTAGGTGTCCTGCCCGGGGCATATGTGTGTGTCAAGAGAGAGTTTTTTCCTAAAAAAAATGATTGTGTGGAATGACAGGGAAAAAAAAAAAGTAAATGGTTATAGTCTCTGTTTCTGCCCCTCCCCCACCCCTCTTCCACTCCTACCCTCTGTCTTCTTTTGCCTTAAGGCTTAGTTTCGGTCACTGGCAACTCAAGCAATCCCAAATAATACATTGCAATTCACACATATCAACAATCTTTGGGTCTAGTTTAATGATCCATGGGATACTCACAAGGGAACTACAGAGGAGAGCTTTGGGCAGGAATACTGGATTGATAGCTTCATAGAGAAATCACTAAAAATTTACAAACAACTTCGAAATGGCATGAGGTAATGTGAAAAGAGATGGCAGAGATTGGATGTGAATGAAAAATTCTACAAGCATGGGCCGATGGACATTGTGTCTGGGCCCTAGTGTGAGAAACTAAGCTGGGCAGTCATGTGAGTGAGGAGAGTGTCTCGGATTAGTTATGTCACCATCATGAAGACTCAGGGAGGGGCGAAATAAGGAGGTGGAGTACATGGGCTAAGGTGTCATTTAGGCAGTATTCAGGCCAGTGTCAAATGGATGATGCAGATCACCCCGGGGCAAGCAGCCACAACAAGGAAGGCACGATAATTTTGCTGCAGCAGAACCTGAGGGTGACTTATTCAGCCACTGCAAGCCTCCCTGCATTTCTGGCCTGGTATCCCAACTGGCACTTCTCCCAGAGGGGAAGGGAGGGTTCCGGAGGCAGCCAGGACCCTTAGAGCTTGGGTTCTTCCATGCTCCTGTCAGTGGTTGGAGAGAGACTCATCTCCTGACTCTTCAGGCTCCTCCTCCGCTTCCCATTCAGAAAGCAGGAGCTCCTAGCGCTTTGCACTCTGGAGTGTCCAGGACAGCTCAGTGGGCCTGGAATTTAGATCTCACTTCCTTTAGCTCAGCCGTGGAGCACACGTGTCATTTCACAGGCTTGCTATGAGGATAAATGAGATGGCGCAGATAATGCGTTTAGTAGCATCTCACACTCACTAAACTCTCAACAGCTCAACAAAGTTAGCCAGCTCGCCAGCTGACGTGTTCCATGATGGGACGGAGAGCAGCTCCAGTTCCTTCGTTGGTGCACTCCAAATCCTAGCCAGCACATGTTGTTTCTGTTTTAAAGCCTTAGGGCCTGTTGCTAGGCTGTGTACCCGTTGGATCCATCGTGTGGCCCTAGAAGACTCCTATTGCAGGTGGAGGGGCTCAGGAAGGTTTTGACTCTTGCTTCCAGAAGGGGGTGGGGAGCACCTGGCAGCCAAGCAGCAGCTGATTCACACAAATGGTATTAGTATTTGGGTAAGGTGGAGGCAGTCATAGAGGAGCCTGCCCCCTGCCTTCCCCCCCCCGCCCCCCACCGGAAACTGGCTCCTCTCTCATTCATCCCAGCTGCCATCTTTCATCACCGGCCTCCCCCAGATGTGGCAGCCAGCTAACTCATTCTCACAGAATCCCCTCCTACACCAGGAACATGTTGAGACTTCACTGCTTGCTCAGAGCCCTCCTAAGGAGCGGAGCGCAGCGTGATGGATGGGTGGGACAAGGATTAATATTTGTTTTCTCATGCAGCCAAAGAAGTGAGTTTGTTACTTAGGTAGTTTGGGGATTGTGGTAAGAGACAAAGCTTGAGTGTAGAGAAGGCTAGGATCCATGTTCACAAACGAAAGCCAAAAGTTACCACAGCTAACAATGCTGGACCAGAGAGCCCTCCACTTGGACAGTTGCTTCTAATGAGTCACAGTCAAGGCAGTGCTGTCTCCCACATCAACCAAGGCAACATTGGACACAGCGGCAATTAACTGGTCTCATTCGAAGCCAAAATATAACCTCAGGGAGAAATTACAGTACTTTTGGATAGCTGCACTCCATTGTTTAAAACATGAGAACTTTAAATGTGCTTTTTTAGAATGTTCCCATCCAGTTGTTTATACATCAACAAAAAGCCACATTGGAAACAAAGCTGGACGCTGCCCCATCGTAGCAAAGCCCCATTGAAAATGGCTGGTGGGAAGTTAGCTGAGTTCCTGCCTGCCTCCCTCTGCAAAGGTCCCAAAAGGAACCTAGGTGTTCCTTTCCAGTGGCTTTATACACAAAACAGTTTGGGAACAGAACCCATCTTGGGTGCACAGACAAGAACACAAGACTACTGTTTTTTAAGAGTCTCACATCTTACGTGAGTACTGCTCTAACAGGAAGCTCTCGGAGGTTACTATTAGAGGGCCAGCTGTTGGAGGGGCTTGGATTCAAATCTCCCTCACTTGTTTGTAGCCATCACATGATAAAGTTAGAAGGACATTGTTCATAACAATGAAATTTTCAGATTTATATGGCTGTCTTTAGATCCACGGATCCTGACACAGAACAGGTATAGCACACAATAAATATTTGATTTTGGATATTCTCTTTCTTCCCTATGGAGGACACACTTGAATTTAACTTCTAGTATATTCCATCTCAAACTAGACAATATAAAATATTCTACCTTGGTAGTTCTCTCTCTAGAATTTTAGGAATAAAACTGTAGTATAGAAGAGAAATTATAAAACACAAAAGTAAACTTTTTTAGATTGGGCTAGTAGGAGAAAATCAAAATTATTTTGAACTTATATTGCTGTTTGGTTGTCATTGGTTTCTTCACAACTTTTCAATATTCTCTAACTCAAAGATGGTAAAGTATGAAAGACAGACAACACACCGACTCACAAAGAATGCACATGGTCTCAGTGGCTGGCTACCAGCAAGTGGAAACTGAGTGCCAGGTCTTTAGGTATTGGTCCATCCTACCTGTGCCTTCTCACTTCAGGTGGGAACACAGGTATCAGAGCTTCTCAGTGCCTCATTCTTATCTGTCTCCTCATAACTCTGAGGATGCAAATTTTATTATCCCCACTTCACAGCTATGATAACTGTCTCAGAGGGGTAAAGCAATTTGTATAATATCACAGAGGCACTGACCAGCAGCTCTGAGTCCCAACTGGCTTCTCTGGGCTCTTGGACGACTAATAATCTGTTTTCTAGTAAAATGTTAGCCTCTTGTACAAGTTCAGGAGCCCTCCTGACTAAGAGCAGTAATGGCCTGCACAGTTTGTACTTCTGGTACAAACCAAACCACAGCTGAAAGAGACAAAGCCAGAGCCAAAAACAATGATTCACTGCCTACCTTGTGAAAGACACTGTTAATTCTGGGTCAAAGTCTAATGAACGGATGTGTGCATAGCAATTAGCTGTGCAGGCACCCTGGCTAGCAATCTTGGCAGAAGGGCTCTGATTGTCATAGTAACTGGACTCCTCTCTGCCCTGCAGGAGAATTCCACGTGGCTGATGCAGGATAGAGCAGCTTGTTCATGGCTTCCCTTCCTCCCTGAAGATGGAATTCTGTCCCTTTAACACTTCCTGCAGGAAGTAATACCGGGATGGTCAGATGAGATGACGAATATAGGGATTGCCTGTTAATCATTTCGATCAGTGTGAAATGTCTGATAACAACTCACAATGCCAAAAACGGTGAGAAAGGTGACTCAGCCAATCAAGTGTTTGCCTTATAACTATGGGGACCTCAATTCAAGCCCCCAGAGCCCATGTAAGATCACATACCCATGGGAGATGGAGATAGGCAGGTCCCTGGGGCTTGCTGGCCAGCCAGTCTAGCCAAAACAGCAAGCTTGGAGTTCGGTAAAAGATTCTGTGTCAAACCAAAAAAAAAAAAAAAAAAAAGGGTGGTGATTGAAAACACCTGACATTCACCTCAGACTTCTATACCCATGTTCACACACGTGCATATACACACATACATGTACACACACACACACACACACATTAAAAAAACTAGATAAAATCAACTTTGTTCATTTCCTTCTCTCCATTAATAAGACTCATCATTTACAACCAAGGAGAGTAATATCAATGGAATCTCCCTTCCTAATACATCCCATTACTACAATGCTTCAGTTCAAAACCTTCAGACTTCATTCTGAAGAATGGGACAAAGCATTATTAATCTAATTAGCAGTCTCCTTGAGTCACCTACTGTATATGACTGGGAAGACAAGAAGTAGGAAATTTGGCAAAATTTGACAGAATGCCTAATACAAGCTGAGGACTTTATTCTTCAGCCACACAACTCTAACTTCTACTTACCATCTCTATTTTCTAAGAAGCAAACAAGGTTCAGAGAGGAAGAATAGTCAGCCCTCTGTCACACAGACAGTGGGGCTTCAAAGCCAGGACTGCCCAGCTCTAAAACCTTAGTTCCTTCCGTTCTCAAAGTTCACGTGCATTTACTTTGTTTCAAATGCATCTACATTTAGAAACACTCTGTGTGACAGTCAGCATTCCATCACTATAACAAAATACCTGAGGTCATCAATTTTTTAAAAGGGAAGGTTTGGGAGATGGAGAGATGGCTCAGTGGTTAGGAGGACTGGCTGTTCTTACGGAGAGTGTGGGTTCAGTTCCCAGCACCCAACAGCTCAAAACCATTTGTAATCCCAGTTCCAGGGATTCTAACACCCTCTTCTACCCTCCACTGCACTGGGCAGGCACACGATGCACACATATAAGCATGCAAGCAGAATATTCAGATACATAAAATAAAAATAAATTAACCTCTATTTTTAAAACAGGAAAAATCTGAGTTTGTCTCACACTTTTGGAGGTTTTCTCATTGATTTGGCCCACTGCTTTGGGGTCTGTGGTAAAGCAGGGGCATATGCAAAACCCACCACCTCCTGAAAAGAAAGGGGAGAGGAGGACCAAGGGTCTCAGTATCCCTTCAAGGGCATTCTCCCAGTGACCAGAAGAACTCACACTATGCTCCAGTTAAAGACTCCTCCTCAACCACCTCCCTATAGCACCATGTATTGGCAACAAAGCCTTTCACACAGTCGCCTGATGGGGACACTTACCAAACCCCTAACAGTTGTCAGTACATAAATTACAAAAACAAACAAACAAACATGAAGTTTACATTGATGGGAACCCAAATAATTAGAATCTTGAAGAGACCCTCTCTCTTCAGCAAAGACATGAAGCCGTTTGGCAAGCACAGGTGACCATAGCAGTGGGATTAGAGACTGGAAGTATGGAACACACACTTGGTAGGTGATTACATGCACCCCCACCCCCGCCTTCAAACACTATTGCAGAGTCCTCTGTTTAAGTTAAAACAAACATTTTTATAAGATTCTCTTTATAACTTTATTTCTTAAATCAGAAATAACTTTTTGGACCCACTGTGTTATGGTCTGAGATACTGAGATGGATATGGTCTCCTTCACCTTGCTCCATGAGAAAGTCTGAGGAGGGAGAGGGGAGAGCTATGTAACTACTGTTTACTGAACACTTACCATGAAGTTTCTGTCATCACCAGCCATACTATAAATGTCCTAACTAGTTTTATGTCAATTTGACACCAGAGAGTCATCTGAAAGGAGGGAACCTTAGTTGAGAGATTGTCTCCATAAGATCCAACTATAAGGCATTTTCTTTTTCTTTCCTTTTTAGAAATTCATTCACTTTACATCCCACTCACTGCCCCCTCCCTGTCCCTCCCTCCCTCCTGTAATTCTTTTCACCATCCTCCCCTCTTAATTAATGGTTGATGGGGAGGGCCCTGCCTATGGTTGGTGATGCCATCTCTGGGCTGGTAGTCCTGGGTTTCATAAGAAAGCAGGCTAAGCCCATGTGAGCAACCCAGTAAGCAGCACCCTTCTGTGGCCTCTGCATCAGCTGCTGCTTCCAGGTTCCTGGCCTGCTTGAGTTCCTACCCTGACTTCCATCAATGATGAACAATGCTGTGAAAATCAACCCTTTCCTCCCCCAGGTTGCCTTAGTTGTGGTGTCTCATCACAGCAGTAATAACCCTAACTAAGACAGTAAGAAAGGACATCACCTTAATGAGGCCAACAACTCTGCCTAAAGCAGAGCTTTCTTTATTTCAACCATTTATTTTGAAATTTTTCAAACCTACAGGAAAGTAGAAAGAAAATCACAATGATTATGGTATTGACCCAGATCTAGAAACTTCTCCCCTAATTAATTGACATGTGTCTTTTAAGACAACCTACTACATGAAACTTGACAGACATTATTGTGACAGTCAAGAAGTTTGTTATTCAAGACTAAGGATATTGGTCCAAGAGTTACTGAGCATGTGAGAAGCCTTGGCTTCAACCCCCAGTACTACAAACACTTTTTAAAAAAAAAAAAAAAAAAGAAATCTATTCTTGATGCAAAAATATGTTAGTAATCCCCTACTGGCTCACAGATATTCTAGGAAACTCTTCCCTAGGTCGCTCTATATCATATTCCAACACAGACGCCTGCACTGTGGG
Organism: Arvicanthis niloticus; assembly: GCF_011762505.2. Classification (NCBI taxonomy): domain Eukaryota; kingdom Metazoa; phylum Chordata; class Mammalia; order Rodentia; family Muridae; genus Arvicanthis; species Arvicanthis niloticus. The sequence goes on along the minus strand of NC_047661.1, from coordinate 88,380,461 downwards.
CTGTCAGAGACCTTCAGTCCATTTCCTTCATCTCAGGGAGGTCTTAGTTACATATCTGATCCTTGTGATACTGGGCATGTGTTCAGGAGTCTGAGGATGTTTTCTACATGTTAGTTTGGACGTTTCCTCACTTTGTCAAGGATTTTACTTACACGATATGGTGTATTTCAAAGCACATCAGATACCTAAGGTCATTAACCTAATAGCAGGTGTGCCGATTTTTATCTCTTGGCTCAAGTAGTGTTCAAAAAATATAAGTACTGCAAATGTACCACCTCCCCTCTGTAATTTTAAGGCATTTTGCATTGCAGTGCTTTGAAGTTCTATATTCTGATCTCTAGCAATACTTGTCTCTGGTGTTTCAGTATCCTCAATGACATTTATACTGATACCTTATTATCTTGGTGGCTACAAAATAGACATTTTTCCTATCCTGACGTCATTTCTTCTAAACTCATTACATTACCTTGTTCTCCCTTCTCCAACCAGCTGTTTCCTTTTCCTCCCAAATAGACCCCTCCGGCTTCTGTGTTTTATAATATTTATTAAAATACCCATTTCTGCATGTGAGAGAAAACATGTTTGTCTCTTTTTTGTGACCCATTCCCCTTGACAAAGTCTTACTTTCTTGTCTTTTGTTTCTTCTTTAGAATGTGTTTTGGTCCATTTATTTTAATTAGCATAGAGAGCAATGGGTTTCAAGATGACATTTTGAGACATTCTTTGTTCTTCTTGATTCCCCAGCCCTGCTGGCTCCCATCTTCCTTCCAATAGCCCCTCTGCTTTCATGTCACATGTATTATATTACCCTGCCAAGACCTCTTCTTCCTGTCTTTTTAATAGTTTTTTTAAAATAAGATTTATTTGTTTTTATTTTAAGTATATGGGTGCTTTACCTGGATGTACATCTCTGAATCATATGGATGCTGGGTGCAGAGAGAGGCCAGAAGAAGGCACTGGAGCCCTTATAACTGGAGTTATATATGGTTGTACACTACTATATAGGTGCTGGGAACTGAACTCAGGTCCTGTGGGTGCTGGGAACTGAATTCACATTATCAGCACGAGCCATCATCTCTCTGAGCCATCTCTCCAGACCCATTTTCTTCCAATGATACAGTCCCCTTCTATTTTCATTTCCCCTACATCTCCATGCATGTATGCACACCTATGCAAATTAAAATCTGAGATTTACATGTCAGATAAAAACACAGCATATATCTCTCTGAATCTGGTTTATTTTAACAAAACAATTTCTTATTCCATCTGTTTTGCTGCAAATGCCGTATCTTCATGGTTCTATAAGCCTAAGTAAAATTCCACTGTGTATATGTTACCTATTTTCTTTACCTATTCATCTGTTGATAAACATCTAGGCCAGTTTCACTTTTTATCATTGTGAATCATGCAGCTTTGGATGAATGTACACAGAGTGATGTAGTTGGGTCATATACTAGTTCTATTTTCAGTAGCTTGAAAAATATTACTACTCATTTTCATAGTCTTTACACAAGCTTGTATTCCCACCAGGGACACATGAGCATCCATCCTTTCCAGCATCCTTTCCAGCATCCTTTGCAGCATCCTTTCCAGCATCCTTTGCAGCATCCTTTGCAGCATCTTTTCCAGCATTTGCTGTTATTTGTTCTGATGCTAGACTATCTGACCAGAGTGGGATGGGATCTCAAAATTTGCACTTTTATTGATTTCTGTGACTATTTTTGATGTTAAAATGTTGAATCCTTTTTTCTAATATTTCCTTGCCACTGGTATTTCTTCCTTTAAGAACTGTCTATTCAATTCATGTGCTTGTTTATTGACTGATTGGTTTGGTTGGGGGGGGTCATTTTGCTTTTGTTTTGTTTTTTGAGGTGTGTGTGTGTTACTATTTTCAGTTTTGTACAGATTGTAGATATTAATCCCTACAAGATGCATAGTTGGCAAAGACTCCCATTCTAAAAGATGTCCAGCATTGTTAAATGTTTTCTTTGCTCTGCAGAAGCTCTGTAATTTTACTCCCTGCTGTTTGGCAAATCTTACTATTATTTATTTCCTAAGCTATTGGAGTCCTTTTTTTTTAAGTTCTAGCCTATCATTATCTTGAAATACCTGCCTTTAATTTCTACCTTGGTACTGTTTGTATCCCATGAAATTTTAGCTCTGCTCTCTTGATCTTTGTCCTAGAATTCTTAAACATGTGGCCTCCTCATTGGGGTTTGTCTTGTTTTGTTTTGTTTTGTTTTGTCTTTAATGTCTAAATTCAGTAATTATTTGCCCAATCTGTCATCTCTAAAATTCTTCCTTCTCCTTTATTTAGTCTATTCTTAATGCTTTTCATTATTTTTTAATTTGACAGTGGTGGTTTTTCATTATAGATATTTCTGTTCTGTTTCGTTTGGGGGCTCTCAGGTTGCTAAATTTCTCTCCTATGCTACTTACTGTTTTTCTTTTACTTATGTTGCTGCATTTCTCAACAAGCTTGTGAGGTGATTTTCTAACTTTATTCATCTGCTTGTTTGCATCCTTTTTGTAAACCATTGGTCTTCTTGCAAGTAGACTTTTGAATTGTTTGTATGGCATTTCAGTCTTTGGGGTAATTGAAAGGGGTTTTATTTGAAATTTTTGTTGTTGGTGGTGTTTTTTGTTTTGTTTTGTTTTGTTTTGTTTTGTTTTCATCTATTGGTGTTTGCCTGTGTGTATGTTCATGCCACAGTCATGCCTGGCCTAATGACTGCAGGGGCCAGAAGAGAGCACTTCATTCCAGAAACTGGAGTCGCATGTGGTTTGAGTCACTTTGTGGATGCTGGGAATCAAATCTGGATTTTCTAAAAACAGCAGTTAGTGCTCCTAACCACTAAGCTATCTCTGCTGCCCTGTAATCATGTTTAATGCTCAAATGTTTTTCATATCCGACCAATGTGTACCAGATAACAAACCGCCAGAGCTCATTATCTTAGCAAATGGGTTATTACAAAATTTTAGCATGTACAATACTAAATTTAATTATTTTACTTTAGCCATGCAGGAGTAACTTTTAATCCATATATGTTATAGGGAAGTAATTTTTATCTCCCTAGATTTAAATTTGCATAACACAGGCTTATAGACCAATCAACGGCATGGTGTTTATACAAGGCCAGAGTTCCTTAAGGAGGGTAACAGGAGCAAACACAACTCTGCTGAAGCAACTAAAACTGCAGAGTCTTGACAACACACACACAGGCACTCATGTACATGCACACACATGCACGCACACACATACACTGTCTTGTATTTCCTTGATAGTGTTGCTGCTGCCAAGAATGAAATCACTGATAGTAATGCCCTGACCTATTCAGCCACCTCGCGTTTTAGTCCTGCTGAAGGAAAGGCCAGCCCGTGACACTGAGTCTGAATATTAATTAAGTGATCCATCCACTGGGCACAAAGGCAGGAAGAGTAGGGACAGAAAAGAAGGGTTGTTTAAAACTTTACATCAATTCTAGATAGGAATCAATAAAGCATCCATGCTTAGGGGTCACAAATTAGCTTAGGAAACAGATTGTTGACAGAGAAGCCCCAGTTGAAGCCTGTACTCCATGGCTGCTGACAAGCTCCATGAGTCGGGGTAGCCCACTGCTCATTATAAACCTGTTGCTTCACTGTTGCTTGACCACGAGCCAAACAAAGCAAAGGTCCCTGCAGCGTACTTGGGTACTTGGCAGCCGCCCTACTCCAGACTGTGCCTTTCAACAGACAGATCAAGGCTTTGAGGCCAGCATCCCATCCTTGTGTCCCAAGCAGGGGGATGACACTTGGAGGGATAGACAAGCTGGCTCTTGGCTTGGCTGCCTTCAGGAAAGAGATGCTGAGGAAGAATCTGATCTACTGCTCTCATAACTGAGCAGACTGAAGGGCCCATATCCAGAATGGCAAGGGTATCAAAGGCAAAAGCACCAGATATTATGCCAGGGCCCCTTTGCTTCATGCTGCTCTATGGTTAGAAAAAAGCCTAATATTTAATACTTATATTTGAACACAAGAACATCAATCCTTTGTCCTCTGTGTATTGAGTTCAAAGCAAATCCCAGTGCAAGGCACTGTAACTGTTTTGAAAGCTCGCGCATAGTTTACTAATAATTCATAGTAAGTTCTGAATGTGAGTCCTATAAGGTCAGTATTCAATACATAGAGCTCTAGGATTAAAGAATGGCTGATGAACAAATGAAGCTGGAACACAGAATGAGGAATGGAGTGAGTGGAGACTGAATGGGTATCAAGGAACCTGGATCTTGCTCCCTCCTGAGACCCTTCCCAGACTTTGGACAGTGACAACTCCATCAAGAAAGTAAAACATGTGAGGAAACAGATCATTATCTCACATCTGAGCATATGTGGTTATTCATCAAGAATCAAACCAGCTGATAACATGCACCCATAAATACGATTCAAACAATTAGCAGGAACTCAAAAAGAATCACAAAGTGAGTTACAGTGCATGGTAAATAAACCACAAATGTGAATTTTGACTCTGTCACAAGCCTAGATAACGAGTCATCGAGGTGCATCTTCACTCCCACATATTCTAAACACATTTGCTTCCAAACAAGAGTATTTTGAAAATATAAACAAAGAGTATATTCACCGTAGGCTTGTCCTGTTGTCTTAAGATAGACACAAATAAACTCTTCAAAATCAGCTGCTCTTTGCAGAGTCCAATATAGAGGAAATAAAGAGTTTGAATTAAATACTGAATCTTCTTGAGCAAATGAACAATTAAAGCCTTCCAAGGCTAATGTTCCACAGCGTGGATGCATATAGCTATTCACATGTGTGGTCTGTTTACTGCTGCTCTGATTTAGAAATGTGTACCACACAGACGAAGAAATGCTTGCCACTCATAGGTACCTAATTTCTTCTATTTTAGTTTTAAAGTTTCTTCAAATGGTGCTCTGCTCATACTAGTTAGATTATAACTCACTCGAAGAGTTGAACTTTGAAAGAAGTTGAGGGTGAAAAGATTTCTTCAAGGCACCAACCATGACCACCAATTGATAAAAACGGACCTAGAACTTCCCACATCTTCCAAGTGATGTTTCCTTCTGAACTGCTCAACATGCACTGAAACCAAGAAGACAGCCAGACCTGCATCATGCACACACATGTCCAATGGGGATACAAAAAAGCAGGAACTTGGGCTAAGGAGTGCCATTTCTTGTTTCTTTGTGCCATCAATATTTGCTGTATTTAGAATGGCATTTAACCAAACGCCAAATGTGGTGGCTCATTTCTGTAATTTGAGTACACAAGAGGCAGTGGCAGGAGGATCTCAAGTTCCAGGACAGCTTGAACTACATAAGGAGACCATGTCTTTACAAAAAAATAATAATAATCATTACAGTTTTAGCAAATTAAACCAATACATTTCTCTTTTCTAAATGTTTCACTTCATTCTTCTGCTTTTAACACAAGACATGAAAGACTCAGGATGAAATAAACCAGTTGTACTAAAGGTATTGTCATCTGTCCTCTCGCTCAAGCAGGTGCCATGCTTAAAAAGTTGTCTTTGGTGGGAGGCAGAGGCAGGAGGATTTCTGTGAGTTCCTGGTCAGCCAGGGCTACCAGAGAACCCAGACTCAAAACAAAACAAATCAAAACAAACAAGTCCTTAGAGACATAATATATTTTAAACTTTTAAAAGATCCAGATTATCACTTCTACAGACTTGTGTAAGTTTCTCCTCCATTAAATCTTAGCCACAAAGCTGGAGTTAGACTAAATCTAAACTAAACAAGTCCCAAATACAAGATCCATATCATAACACACTATGGAAAAAATAACAGGACACAGGCTCAGGTTTCTTCTGTGTTTACACTGTAAATCAGAGTGATGGTTAATGAGAGAGGGAAAAATTATTTGGTCACACCATTAAATTCTTTTGGTTTTAGTCTCATTGTGTAGTCTTGGCTGGCCTGGAACTTTCTGTGTAAGCCAGGGTGCCCTGAACTTAATAGTAATCTTCATTTCTCTGCTCCTTGCTTTCTATGGGTATGTCCCACCAAGCCTGTTCTTTGCATATATTGAAGTTTTAAGATCTAATTTCTTCTCCAACAATAGAAAATGCAATGCTTTATAATTTCTGTACCATCCTTGTTTACCAGAGCAGAAAGAACAGAGAGCCCTGTGAAGAGACCAGGTAGGCTGGAAAGCTAAATCTGAGGAAACTCAGTTGGCTTCTAGAAAAATCAGAGACTTCCTGAGATGATCAACACCTTACAATTAAAAAGTCAAGGCTTAATTTTCCAGGCATGAACATTCTATGGCAAAGCATGATAACAGAGCTTGCAATAAATGCTGCAGACTTAATCCACTGACATTCATCAAAGTAATTAGAGGTGTTTCATTTGAACTATGATCACCAGCTTCTATCAACTGATATCAACTGATATGCATAGATTCTGTTATAAGTCAGAGAATTCCAGATTCTAAGTTTAACCTCATTTACAGAAAGAAAACAAATGCTGATTTTAGAAGTTTCTCATTCCATTCTCATTCATTCTGCACTCACAGTGATCTAGACACAACATGGACCACCCAAGCCAGAAGGCAGATGGAGGATGTGGAAGAAACTCAGAAGGTGGACCATATCAGGTCAGCACAAACTGATCACGTGGGCACCAATGGGGTGAAAAGGAACACCTACAGTCTTATCGACCTCAAGCATCTGTATCAGAGGCCAAGACAGAGCCACAACAGCCCAACATAGTGCACACTAGCCACCCTCTTTGTCACCGTTTACATAAGTCACACCATGTGTTCAAGTGCCATCCATGTTTTATTGATGCAACCTTTAGGAGAATGTAGCATTGACAATATGAATGATTGACAACGTGAATGATTGACAATATGAATGATTGACAACCCGAAGGTTAAGGATGAAAATCACCTAAAGAGCTAGTTCAAGCTACATTTTAGAACAACCATGAGTTACGTGTTAACTGTTTTGGTCTCCTTTTACAATGAGTAGTGAAGCTCACTAGAAATGAAGATCAGTTCTTGATGAAAGGAAACAAGATTGTTTATTTCACAGATACAGAGCAGTGAACTCTGATTTTGCTGTATCATCTGTGAATAGATGATAGAGGGGCACTATCATCTAACTTGAGGAGTGCCCAAGAGGCCCTATATCCCCTAGGTTTCCCAAGGCACTATGAGAACTTTCTATGCAACCTGGAACTCCAAACCTTTCAGCAGGTAACGGCAGTAGATGCATTAGTCCAAGCACCGTTGATGAAGAATCTGTGGACTTAGAGAATGGGAAATACGTCCCATTGGTTAATATGAAGTTCAATCAAAAGAATCATCCTGCTAGTGTTTGTGAACTAAGAGAAAGATGACTCCCAAGGCAACACAAACCTCTAGTGAGACCCCAAGATGATCAAAGGAACTGCATCTTTACTTTCTGACATGGAGGCTACTACATGTGACTTTTGAGCACTTGGAAATTGGCTAGTTATGCAACAAAAGCAAATTTTAATTCTAGTTAATTTAAATAATCACTTGCAGCTAGAAGCTGTTTTATTGAATAGTGAAACTCTATATAAACTTGAAGATATCTGAGGTTCAAACTAATAACAGCACCTCCTGGTAAGGGGATTAAAAGAGAGCACAGGTTGGGCTTAAGTCAGAAATGATTGCCACCTTTCCAGATTACAGAAAGCTAGCCCAGCCCTAATGTAGCCAGTGCCATGCATTTAAAAGCTAAATAATTAGAAAAATTGTATGTGTGACATTCTAGTTTTGAATTTAACTGTTAGTAGAAATGGGAAAACATTCCGCTCCCAGAAATGGCTTCAACATTTGAGTCACAAGTAGCAGTAAGTTGCTTTTGGCTCCTGAATTCCCAACATGTCCTCCCATTTTCTTACCCTGTTCCCCATCCTCACTCCTGTAGAGCCATCCCTCCTACTCTTCCTTGCTTTCTTTTCTTAAAAAGCAGGTAGCTAGAAATAAATTTAGAGGAGCTAAGCTCATAAGGCTTACTGTGGAATTGTGAACCATCTAAACACGAAATCACATAATATCACTGCTCACCCCGATGCTTCACAGTCCTCTCAGTAACACTTGGGTGTGGATGACTAAAGCTTTGCCATCAGGGGAGAGTTTGGTAAGTGAACTGGGGACCATGAAGATGTGAGCTTCATACTTAATAGGGTAGGGGGTGAGGAAGGAACTGTTCAACAACAGGGATGCCATGTTTCCCCTGTACATTAAACTGAACCGAAAATGTAAAGGAAAGGAAAAAAAAAGGCACCACTATGTTTTCAAAGCAATGGTCCATGTAACTCCTGATGTATAGGATTTAACCATTCAATTCAAACAATCAAAAGAAGCTTTATTGATCAGCAAAGAGAACTGGGAAGGCAAATGCTTATAAAGACAACTGCTCTTCACATCATCCTGTAACTCTGATGATTGATGGTCTCGGCTGAATACAAGTACACCATAAGGCATCTGATGCTTGCTCCTCTGCCAAATTCCTGAAAGAAAACATTTAAGTATAGACAGAAAATTATACTCAGTCATACTCAGCAGAAAAGAGCATCTGAAACTCATCTTCCACTGTCTGGATAAGTTGGCCCAGGCCAGGGTTATAGATAAAATCATTGGCATGCGTTTGACACAGGAATATCAGGACTCTAAGTATAGAAACAGTTAAGCCACACTATCCACAAGCACCATCTATTTAGAGTTGATTATAACCAACGGAACAGGTGACCACAGTCCCACAAACACACTGGTTTGTAGACTATACCTGTCACCATTCCCTACACCCATAACACACTCTTAGTTATCTCTGTTGATGAGATTTAGGCCATCAATATGATAAACTTGATCATTTGGTGCCAAACTTCACAGGTTTTACAGTCCGGGTGTGAGAGCAAACACCCTCTTCATGTACACGTGCATATACTTATTTTACAATGGAACATTAGTGGCCCAATTTATTATTTATATTTTCATTATATGTAGCTGTTCTAAGAAATAGTCACAATGTTGTCCTGAAGGCTCTAGAATAATAAATGTATAATGCCAAGCTGTCTTCTAAATGTTTATTTTTATAGCCATAGATATATGCAACTCTCTGACTTAATCAGAGAACTTTGCATTTCCAGTGAATGGGGAAGGCAGGGGTGCATGCACACGGTGATAAGAGGAAATGGATATGCTTAGTCTTAAACGGGTCATTCAGACCATCCTCTTTAAGGCTCCAGGAACATTGCAGAAGAATGTAAGATCCAGAGCATTTGGAGGACTGAGAAATAGCATCTTCTGGACAAGGCAAAGCCATCCAATCACAGACTCACAGCAGCAGCATCTGCTTGCACTGGATCTGCACAAGAACAGGTCCACTAACACACAGATGTAGATGGAGGAGCCCTACCTGTCTGCCAGACTATCTGCTGTGACAGATTCAGGGAAGAGGTCCAGGAAGTCTTCAGTTGTGAACCCACTGAGTACCTCACCAAGCTCCTACAGGTACCAACCAAGGAGTCACACAAATAGCTCTGGTTAAACTAAATCGGTCATAAAACAAAAATGAAAATTATGAATCTGTGGAAAAAGGCTGGCAGAGATGAAGCAGTTGGAAGGGGGAAGATGAGTGGAGGGAAATCAAACAGGATGTTGAGGAGAGTAGTCAAAATATATTATATTCATATATAAAATTACCACCTCAATTTTAAAAGTAAATTATTTGTTTATTAAAAATAAAAAATTAAACTAAAAAAGAATACAAAATAAAAGTGCCTGGATGTTATGACAGATTTAAAAGCAGTCTAAATAGATCACAAGTAAATATAATGTAAACATGATACACTAAATTTTTGAAAACCTTAATGAAACTGATGGGTTTCTTAAAAACTTGAAACAACAAATGATCCAAAAATTATCAACCCAATAATAGATCCAAGAAAAATTCATAATCCTTAATAGTGACAAACTAGTGAGACAACTTTACTACTTACTTTTCCAACAGCCTCAAAAGCATAGCAGTAATTACAATTGCATGTATCAATTATGTTTATCAATCATTAACATAGTATGATTTTACTATAAGATACGCATACTTTATGTCTTTAATTTTGACAACTTTGGCTCTGCCCCCAACATCCAAGAACCCAGAGGAAGCAGGGATCTCAGGCGCTCGAACTCAGGCAGTATCTTAGGTAAGCAGACAGCAGGGCCTGCCCTAAACAGGGAGTAACTGGGAACCAAAAGGACCCAGGAAGTAACTCCCGGCCCCAAACACTGGTTCCTTCAGGTCTGGGCCAGAACACCGAGCAGATCTTGGGTGGCAGCTCTGCCCCCAACATCCAAGAACCCAGAGGAAGCAGGGATCCCAGGCGCTCTAACTTGGACAGTATCTTAGAAACTAGTTCTCAGATCTGAGGCCTAGATCAGACCTCTGCCAGGTCTGCTGTTGTGTGGACCCCGGATTCCACCTGAGACATACTGGAAGGTCCACTCAATCCAGATTCACTGAGGAACAAATGAACTCAGACCTTCAGACAACATATCCTGAGATATTCTAGAGGAGACACTGCACCCAGAACAGCAGACACCTAGCTGGACTACTACCTTGGAGGCACCATATCCTGAGGTATCCTAGAGGTACCACTGTAATCAGTGCAGCTGGAAAAGATCACAGAGACATCTGGACCCCTAGGAGATCAGACAAAAGCTAGATAACTAGAAAGACAGGCTTCAGTCAGAGACAGCAAGTACAGGCAGCACTAGAGTTAACCAGATGGCAAAAGGCAAGAGCAAGAATGTAAGCAACAGAAACCAAAGTTACATGGCATTATCAGAACCCAGCTCCCCCATCAGAGCAAGCCCTGAACACCCCATCACACCAGAAAAGCAGGAATCAGAATTAAAATCACTTCTCATGATGATAATAGAGGGCTTTAAGAAAGACATAAATAACACTCTCAAAGAACTTAAGGAGAGCACTGGTAGACAGATAGAAACCCTTAAAGAGGAAACACAAAAATCCCTTAAGGAATTACAAGAAAATGCAACCAAACGGGAAAAGGAATTAAACAGAACCATGCAGGATCTAAAAATGGAAGTAGAAACAATAAAGAAATCACAAAGGGACAATACCCTGGAGATAGAAAACCTAAAAAAAAGATCAGGAGTCATAGACACAAGTATCACCAACAGAATACAAGAGATGGAAGAGAGAATCTCATGTGCAGAAGATACCATGGAAAACATTGACACAACTGTCAAAGAAAATGCAAAATACAAAAAGCTACTAACCCAAAATATACAAGAAATCCAAGACACAATGAGAAGGCCAAACCTAAGGATAATAGGTATAGATGAGGGGGAAGACTCCCAACTAAAAGGACCAGTAAATATCCTCAACAAAATTATAGAGGAAAACTTCCCTAATCTAAAGAAAGAGATGTTCATAAATATACAAGAAGCTTACAGAACTCCAAATAGTTTAGACCAGAAAAGAAATACTTCCCGCCATATAATAGTCAAAACATCAAATGTACAAAACAAAGAAAAAATACTAAAAGCAGTAAGGGGAAAAGGCAAAGTAACATATAAAGGCAGACCTATAAGAATTACACCAGACTTCTCACCAGAGACCATAAAAGCCAGAAGATCCTGGACCGATATCATACAGACCCTAAGAGAACACAAAAGCCAGCCCAGACTACTATACCCAGCAAAACTCTCAATCATTATTGATGGAGAAACCAAAATATTCCATGACAAATCCAAATTTACACAGTATCTCAACACAAACCCAGCACTTCAAAGAATAATTGGTGGAAAACTCCAACACAAGGAGGGAAACTACAACCTAGAAAAAGCAAGAAAGTAATCTTCCAAAAATCCCAAAAGAAGATAGTTACACAAACATATCTCCACGGATGTTAGCCCAAAAGCTTGGATTAGCGAAGACTCAACCCACAGACCACATGAAGCTCATGAAGAAGGACGACCAAGAGGGGATGCCTCAGTTCTACTTAGAACGAGAAATAAAAATGCTCAAGGGAGCAAATAGGGAAACAAAACATGGAACAGAAACTGAAGGAGGGGCCATCAGGAGACCTTTCCACCTGGGTATTCACCCCATGTACAGCCACCTAATCTAAACACTATTGTGGATGGCTGGAAGTGCATAATGTGAGGAACATGATATAGCTGTCTCCTTAGAGGTCAGCCAAAGACTAACACACTCAGAGGACAATGTTCACAATTAACCACTGATATGATCAGGGGTTTCCCAATGGAGAACTTAGTGAGAGGACTGAAGGAGCAGAAAGGGTTATTGACCCCAGGTGGAAAGCAACAATACCAAACAACCAGAGCCCCCCAGGGTCTAAACCACCAGCCTGGGAACACATAGGGAGGGACCCAAGACTCCAGAGGTATATGTAGGGGAGGATGGCCCCGTCGGACATAGGTGGGAGAGGAGTTTCTTGGTCCCATAAATAAAATGAATGAAAAATGAATGAATGAACACACAGTGGGGGGGGATGTGAGGGCGGGGAGGGGATAGTGAGGGGGTAGGTGTGGTCACTGCCTCATAGAAGCATGAGGAGGGGGACAGGATAGGTTTCTGGGTGGTGGGAGGAAGTAGGCTAAGGGGATAAAATCTGAAATGTAAATACTACAACCAATTTTAACAAGCGGGGGGAAAAAAAGTCTTCAGAACCAACATCTTAAAAAAAAAAATGTCAGTCCCCTGGGGGTGGGAATTTTTTTTTCTTGATATTAAAACTTGTTCTGAGAATTGTATATTGCAGAATACACAGCCTTGGTATATCTACTCATCAAGCATACTGAGCAGACCTGCCCAAACCTCTGATGTCCTGGAATTCCATCTGGATTCAGTGAAGACACAGCATCAGAGGATTATCAACTTACTCTCCCCCCCACCCCTCTTCTAAAATCTCAACGCCCTTAATCAGCTTGAAGAAGTTAAAGAAGAGTCAGCGCCCCTATTCCCTGAGCTTGGGGACTAATGTGGTTAATAATGGTCTGTCTTTCTAGAAACAAGTAGTGGTTTTGTTGGAACAGGGGGGATTAGCCAGGACTTACTGCATAGCCATAACCTACTGGTAGAAATCTGTATAATTATTATCAAGATGAAGTTATAATTTCTTAAATGGTACAAAATTTACTTTGATCTCAAATTTAAGGTTTTCACTGGTACGAGCCTCTTATTAATATAAAAATGAGATGAATATTGATACACTCATGGGCATTGTGCCTGTATAACACATTTAGGAATACAATGCCTAGACCCAGCCCTTTTTTAACTTTTTTTAACTGATTTGGGACGGTTAACCTATGAGTTAAGGGACTATAGCAAATTCATATTTTTGAGTTTATTGTTAGGGTGTTTTCCATATTTTACTTAGAAATAGCTGAGAGGAGTTAACAGAAAACAGTCCAGGTTACCTTACATGGATAGTTGGTTTTCAAAACATCAGAAGTCCATAGAACTGATGCTACAAATATTTATATATTAATGTTCATATTGATTAGAGACCTGTCTGCTCCTGACAGCTTCCTGTCGTGGATTCTAAGAAGAAATTGAGCATCCTTGGAGTTACTCCAGTTGTGTGGTAACAGCCACTAGGCAAGAATTGCCTCTCTCCATCTACAGACAAATTACTGTCCAGAAAAGGACACACATGCAGAATAGTCAACTGATTATATCTGCCTAGACAGAGTAATCAGTCCTTAATAATCCTGCATCACCAAGGTCTGTCAGATGATTCTGGGCCAGAAGGCTGAAGATTTGATGCTCCAACGTTCAGTAGTATAGGGGCTTTTCAGGTGTTCAGAGGTCTCTATAAATTGGCTAAGTTTTAGAAGCTATGATTTGTGCTTCCCACAATTATAGTTAACTCAGTCATTCTGGATTTCTGACGGGGTTGAAAACTTATAGCTATTTACTGTAAGAGAAAAGATTTGAGTGGATGGTCGTCAGCTGACATTCATCCTAAAGCCAGGTTCAGAACTAAATGTTTTAGTTAGGATAGATGACAGAGGTGCTGGTTAGTCAACAAAATGATGGACTGGGTATTAGGACTATCTTGTACCTCACTGGTACAAATTGGCATAATTATGCTCTAATTGTATTTTGAGAGAAAAGTTTCATTTTAACAGGAAGGGTGATGTGTAGGAGGAGCTAAGGTAGGAGGAGTACTGAGAGGAAGAAAAGGAGTAAGAAGAGGAGGAGGAGAAGGATAGGAGAAGCTAGGTGATGAAAGAGAGAAAGAGGGGAGAGACAGGGAGGCAGATATTCATGTATCTCCACCAGTCAAAGATAGTTGTTATATCTAGGTTGGTCAGTGGGTTACACCTCTGATTGAACAATTCCAAACTTATAACGCTTATGATTAACATTATTTTAAAAAAATGTATAAATGCAAAAAGGAAAAGGGGGCATGGGATATGGGTTTTCTAAGGGGGGGGGGAATGGGGAAAGGGGATGGCATCTGAAGTGTAAATAAAATATCTAATAAAAAAAATTTGACAACTTTGTGATAGAAATTATTTTCAAAGTTCATAGGAAGAAAATAAGGCTAGTGAGAAATCAAACTATATACTTGGGAAACTTTACAGCATAAATAAAGCTAATTTTTAGCAATTAATTTAGGCAGAAAAATTATTTAAGAAACATAAATTGCTATGTACAGACATCCCTGAGATTCTGATTTAAGTGAAAAGTTTAAAGTAAGAAAGATTGGTGTTCTATTGAATGCTTATCAGACACTTTTATTAAAAAGTTATTTTAGAGACAAAAATGTAACTCATTGGTAGAGCACTTGTCTACTTAAGTGAAAGTTCCAGGGTTTGGTCTTTAGTAACACATACATGCATACACACACTCACAAACACACACAGACACTCACACTCTCTCTCACACACACACTTTTATACACATTCAAATATGTACAGTTTTTGAAAAATTGGGTAGCACTTTTCTCCAGTAAAAATAGACAAGTTTATCTTTATCATTATCAAAAACTAAGTACATTAAATAAGTAGAAAATTTAAATCAATGCATATCTGAACTGTAGAGTGAAAAATTATAAAGGCCATTTTATGAAATATGTGTAAATTTTTCGCCTTAGACCTTGGGCAGAAAAACACCTGCCAGCAGGTTTGGGCCCATCTAATTAGTTACAGAGGAGGGGGAGTTACAGGACAAAGGCCTGTTAAGAACATCCCAGAAACTGACTGGCCAAGGGAAGAACTACACCCTGCCCCCATGGTACGGCCTACTAGTGTTCAAAAAAAAGTAAAACAACCAATCCTGTGCACCCGCGCGAAAGTTCTCTTTTCCCCACGTCACCCATATATAAGCGCTAGACCCCTGAGCCACGAGGTCAGTCCCTCTATCCCCTATGTGAGATATGGGGATATGGGCTGGCCCAGAGCTCTGATTTAATAAACCACCTCATGTGCTTTACAGTAAGACAGTCTCTCGTGTGTTCTTTGGGTGCGTGCTATCCTGTGACTTAAGTGGACCTCCTTTCTGGGGAGTCCCGGACCTTTCAGAACGTATATCTGAACAAGAACTATCAAAGTAAAGCAATAAAAGATAAGTGACAAGCTCAAAATGTCACCGTATAAAATGATTGCGGCATAAGGTGAGGCATATAGCAAACCAAAAATAATAATAATAAAAATAACCAGGAAAAAAAGCCTACTGATGAGAACCCATCTTAGTGTGTGTGTTTGCCTGTGTCTGTGTTTGCATGTGTGTGTATGTATGGCTGTGTTTGCATGCATATGTACATTTGCATGCTTGAGTGTGTATTTGCACATGTGTGTGTTTGAATGCTTGTGTGTGTGTTTGCATGCTTGTGTGTGCTTGCATGCTTGTGTGTGCTTGCATGCTTGTGTGTGTGTTTGCATGTACCTATGTGTGACAATCAGAAGACAACCCACAAAAGTCAATTCCCTCTTTCCACCATGTAGACTATGGGACTCAAACCCAGATTGTCAAGCTTTTACCCATTGAGGTATCTACCCAGGAAAATGTTCTTTAAAATTTTCACACTCAATCCAAACTAAAAACAAACTATAAAGCCACCATAGAACATTGGCAAATAATACAATTAAGCAAAGAATATGAATATTTATACAACTCACAAAATTTTAAAGTTTGCTGAATATACTTTAAATGTATTATTTGACTTTTCATTTCTGTTCTTTTTAACTAAAAAATTTCAACTTACATCTAAATATGTTTAAAATTAATCTTGGGGCTGGGAAGAAGGGTCAGTAGGTAAAGTGCTTGCTGTACAAGTGTGAGAACACACATGGTGGGGGAGAGAGGAGGACAGACAGATGGACAGGGAGAAAAGTTCACAGGTATACTCACAGAAAAAAATTAATCTTTTTGAAACCTAGCAGGTAGCAGAGTACATGACATGACTGTCATGTTAGAGGCCCTGGTTTACTATACAGCACATCCTATCCAAACAAACCTCCCAAGGTGGTAAGGATGTAAAAAATTTAAATATTGTCTCAACATATTAAATTATTAAAGCAATAGTAATTCTGATAAAAATGTAATGAAATAGGAAATCACATTCAGTGGTAGTGGAAGTATAAATAATTTATCCAAAAGTCATTTGGCAACATAATATGAATAATCTTTTAAAAAAATGCATGCACTTTGACCCTTAACTCTAAACCTAAGCATATCATAAGCAAATAACCTGAAATGCCAGACAAACTTTGTGTATAGAAATAATAAAGGCAGCTTGTGATAAGAATATATTGGAAGCATAATACAAATTTCAACTTCTGGAAATTGACTAAACAACATTTATATAGTCTAGTTATTAAAAATTGTGTTTTAGCAAATATTTGCTGAAACCAAAATATTCCCATTATATTAGGTCAGATTTATCTATAGACCATTCTTACTATAGTACACATAGGAAAAGACCAGAAAGTAATTATCTAACTGTTCATGAGGTAAAAATTAATCAAATCAATGTAAAAATGATACAGACTTAACAATAACATAAATTTTCTTATTAATTTACTAAACAACATATAAAATGTAAAACTTACAAGCAAACACAGAGAAAGACAGGAAACAAATTCACTATCACACAGATCAAGTATATACCTGAGCATCTTCTGAGTCTAGTTGCTCAAGAACAACCCAAGAAGAAGCAGCTATCCGTGCTGGGAACAGGTGAGAGAGAGTTCTAGAACCCAGGAAGTGAAATGACATCAGACCACTGCTGAAGAGCCACCTGACCCTAGAGCAAAGGCCACCTGAGCTAACGGCTCCTAATATACGTTTTCCTGGAAGGGCAGGAGTTTAGGTCTTTGTGGAGCTCCATCTGTGTCAGCAATTGATTGAAGAATGAGAGCCATTCCTAGACAAGGAAAGCAAAGCCCTTGCTATGGAAGCAGTTCTCAGACAGATATAGAACACAAGCTTTAACCAGAACTTTGTACTGGGAAGGGATAGAGAATTATTTTTACCTAAGGAATGCAGCAAGCTTCCTTGTGCTGTCATATAATGTTGCACAGCTCCAGAAAAGAGAGAGTCAATCCAGGCACCCACAAAATCTGCTCTAGACTCACAGGCTTCATGAGGCTCCAGATTCAAAGTTGCATTCTGGGCCCCACTGAGCGCGCAATGTGCTGACTAGAGGGGTGCCAAGTGGCTCTCAGTTAACTTACAGAATGATTTTTTTAAAATTTAAGTTAATTTTTCTCTTACTTATTCACTTTACATCCCGCTCTCTGCCACCCTCCTGATCACCCTCCCACATCCCTTTCCCTACCCCTCCTCCCTTCCTCTGAGCAGGTGTGCCCTCCCGTGGGTATCCCCCAGCCATTCAAGTCTCTGTGAAGCTAAGCACTTCCTCTCCCATTAAGGCCAGACAAAGCAGCCCAGCTTGAACATATCCCACTTAGAGGCAACAACTTTTGGGATAGCCTCGAATAATTTCTTAATGGCCTTGTACTCCCTATGAAAGCCTGTTGAGCACAACAGCCACACATCCCAACAGATGAGAGAAATCAGCTTATTTCTGTTGCCGAATTATCAGAACAGTTTACTCTGGAATCACCCAGGCAGAAACAGATTTACCTACGTTTTGTTCAACCTTTTGAAAGATGGCAGGAAGGGAACCGCGCTGTAAATACAGAGCAGCCGCTGCCTGCTTTGTTTATCCTGTGAAGAGATAAAATTGATCTTTCCCACGGCGGCACTGGGTTGTTTTTCTATGCCAGGCTCTTTTAAAACGCATCTTTGGCACGCTGCAT
This sequence comes from Arvicanthis niloticus, assembly GCF_011762505.2. NCBI lineage: Eukaryota > Metazoa > Chordata > Mammalia > Rodentia > Muridae > Arvicanthis > Arvicanthis niloticus. The sequence continues at coordinate 88,362,134 of NC_047661.1, read as the reverse complement.
TTGCAGGGGGTGGAGGAGGAGTTGGGCAGCAGGTTGCTCCCTCATGGTAGCATCTTAAGAAGCCTGTGGTATTGAGCTGTGGGGAGTTTAGCATCTCTGCAATAACAACATACAGTCTCTCTCCTCCAATCCTATCAGGTAGTGATGTCCCCTGTTAAAAAGACCATTTACGTTATTTTTTTCTCTCCACTATGGAGTGATTTTTTTTCTAGTCTTTAATGTGCCGGAAGTAACAGGTATTCTTGTTGATGTGCTAGAAACTGTCTCGCTTCAGAGTCTTCACAGACAGTGTTGCTCCATGTACCCCGAGGAGGCTACTGTCTCTCCACATCTACCTCCACCACACAGAAACTTGCTTTTTGGAAGTAAGTGAATGTCTCTAACCTTAATGGATTAGCCTAATGGTTGGCTCAAATGCATGGGATATATGGTTACAGAAAATAGTGAGAGCTACCTGGGAATTGGAGAAAACCATAACAACATAGAGCTTCAAAGCAGAAGTCTCCCCCTAGAACATACCAAAGGCTCATTGTATAAAGAGGCCCACAGCAGAGGGGCCTTCATTAGAAACATAATCTTTTACCCTCTTGTATTAAGTAAATGTAGCCATTGAGCTCTCAATGGGGATTTTAGCCAGGAATTGGAATCAGACCACCTAAAAGCCTTCCAGCAAGGGAATATTTCTTTTTTTAACTGAATGGTTTGTGTATCCATACCACCTAAAACTGCATCTGTAGTCTTCCATGAAATTTCAGCAGCCCCTATGAAATGAGCATTCTTAATGAGCCAGCTATTGATTTATCAGCCACCCACACATAGCCTGAATCATATTCCACAATTACAATTAAGGAGAGTAACTCCATCAAGGCTCCTGACCTGATGTAAAATGCACAGTGCTACTAGAAATATCCACAGAGGAGAAAGATAAAATTTTTCTCCTTGATAAATGTGGATAGGTAGGTAACTCTACATTTCTCAGAAACATTATCAAGTTCAAAATTCTAACCTCTTACTTGCTATTTTTATTAATAAATATACATATGCATACGTTTGTACACTATTCTTTCTAGTGCCTCATAACCATAATAACACACACACACACACACTACACACACTACACTCAGGAGTTTCTATCTTCCTAAATCTTTACCAAGTTTTACTCAACGAATGTTTATTCTTAGACTAGGTACTATACTAAAGACCAGCAACAAAGTAGCAAACAAAACAAGTAAGAATCTTGGCACTCTAAAGTCAGCAAAGGTGAGATGGAGTATTTTCCTGAGTGCATTTAGTACTTACGGTGCAAGTCAAGACATGTAGTTACCAACTAGATTTAGAAAGGGTGGTGAAATTTGATATCCTTTACAACGATAAGAAATTGAATTCTTGCTTCCTTCCAGTCTGGGCCCCAGCACTGAGCAGATCCCAGGGAGGGGGAGAGGGAGGGCAGTTCTGCACCCAATCTCACAGAACCCAGAGAAAGCAGGCCTCCCAGGAGCTCTAACCCAGGCAGTATCTTAGGTAAGGAGACAGCAACACCCACCCCAAACAGGGAGTAACTGGGACCCACTAGGATCCAGGAAGTCACTCCTGGGCCAGAGCACTGGTTCCTTCCAGTCTAGGCCTGAGTACTGAGCAGATCTTGGGCCCCAGCTCTAGCCCCAGTAGTAACACCCACCCCACACAGTTCTGATACAACCAAGATAATAGGAAAGACAGGCTCCAGTCAGAGACAGGGCAGGTAGCACTAAGGAGATACAGATGGCAAAAGGCAAGCACAAGAACATAAGCATCAGCAACCCAGGGTACTTGGCATCATTAGAACCTAGTTCTCCCACACTAGAAAGTCCTGAATTACCCATATTACTAGGAAAGCAAGATTCAGATTTAAAATCACTTCTAATGATTATGGTAGAGAACTTTAAGAAGGACATAAATAACACTCTCAAAGAAATTGAGGAGAACACAGGTAAACAGGTAGAAGCCCTTAAAGAAGAAACATAAAAATCCCTTAAAGAATTACAAGAGAACACAACCAAACAGGTAAAGGAATTGAACAAAACCATCTAGGACATGAAAATGGAAGTAGAAACAATAAAGAAATCACAAAGGGAGACTAACCTGGAAATAGAAAACCTGGGAAAGAAATCAAGAGTCATAGACACAAGCATCACCAACAGAATACAAGAGATAGAAGAAAGAATCTCAGGTGCAGAAGATACCATAGAAAATATTGACACAACTATCAAAGAAAACACAAAATGCAAAAAGTTCTTAACACAAAACATCCAGGAAATCCAGGACACAATGAGAAGACTAAACCTAAAGATAATAGGAATAGATGAGAGTGAAGATTCCCAACTTAAAGGGCCAATAAATATCTTCAACAAAATTATTGAAGAAAACTTTCCTAATCTAAAGAACGAGATGCCCATAAACATACAAGAAGCCTATAGAACTCCCAATAAACTAGACCAGAAAAGAAATACCTCCCGTCACATAATAATCAAAACACCAAGTGCACAAAAACAAAGAAAGAATATTAAATGCAGTAAGGAAAAAAGCCAAGTAACATATAAAGGCAGACCTTTCAGAATTACACCAGACTTTTCACCAGATACTATAAAATCTAGAAGATGCTGGACAACTGTCATACAGAACCTAAGAGATCACAAATGCCAGCCCAGGCTACTACACCCAGCAAAACTCTCAATTACCATAGATGGAGAAACCAAGATATTCCATGACATAACCAAATTTGCATAATATCTTTCCACAAACCCGGCATTACAAAGGACAATAGGAGGAAAGCTCCAATACAAGGAGAGAAATTATACCCTAGAAAGAGCAAGAAAGTAATTCTCTTCCAACAAATCCAAAAGAAGATAGCCACACAAAGATAATTCCACCTCTAATAAAAAAAATAACAGGAAGCAACAATCACTGTTCCTTAATATCTCTTAACATCAATGGGCTCAATTACCCAAACACATAGGCTAACGAACTGTATACATAAACAGGACCCAGCATTTTGCTACATGCAGGAAACCCACCTCAGTGACAAAGACAGACTTTACCTTAGAGTAAAAGGCTGGAAAACAATTTTTCAAGCAAATGGTCCTAAGAAACAAGCTGGAGTAGCCACTCTAAAATTTCCAGCCAGAGAACACAAAGGGAGGGACTCAAGGCTCTACCTGTACAGGTAGTTGAGGGTGGCCTTGTCAGGCATCAGTGGAAGTGGAGAGCCTTGGTGCTTGAAAGTTTGGATTCCCTAGTGTTGGGGAATTTGAGAGCAGGGAGGCAGGAATGGGAGGATGGTGGGAGCACACTCTCATAGTAATAGGAGGGGGATGGGATAAGGGGTTTGGGGGTGAATGGGAGAGGAGATAACATTGAAAGATTAATAAATAAAATATCCAATTAAAAAAAAACAGATAATGGGTCTGGCAACTGTAGTTGAGCAGTTGAGACTTTTTGTCAAAAATTTATTATGGGGATTTCACATAATCCTCAAGGGCAAGGTATTGTGGAAGAGGCCCATGGAACTTTAAAAGGATTCATGGGACATACTGTTGCTGAGACAAAGAATGATGCCACTGACCTTTGAGCTTGCTGAGTGCCCTGACAAGGGTGACTGAGGAGCTGTATTGGACATATGTTCCTGACCCACCTTTGCTTGACTATATTCCAGATGGGACAAGCTGCCTTTCCTTGAGTTTTTAGTCCTTGTGGGATAGAGAATCAAAAAGAGAAACTATGTCTCTTGTATTCTTCTTGAAGGTGCCCAGTTATTAGGACTCAATCATGTACTGGTCTGGAGATCAGTCCAATATGGGAGGTAGCAGTCTACTTTTGGAGGACTGGATCTTGACTTTGTCAGAAACATGTTTGGAAGCTGGCTTTAGCTCATTGTGATGTTGGGATAGCCAGTGATGGTGTTGGGACAAGATCTGGATTTCAAGCAAGGGTTGGTGCATGTTTTAGGGTTCTTTTAATTGTCAAGCTAAAATTGGTTTTGTCTCTTCTACAGCATTTGTTGTGGGTTGCATTGACTGTTTAATTTCCAATTATGTTAGTGTGTTGAAACCTGGCATGTCTGTTACAGCGGTTTATCAACCAGCTTTTGTCTCACTTCCCTGAGAATTAGAAAACCTTGATTCTCTGAAAAAAGTTTGAAAGGCTGAAAGAAGTGAGTTAGGCTTTAAGCAGAAGCAACAGGGTAGTAGGCTTGATTATTGCTGGTATAACAGCTTTAATTTCATTAATTGTTAGCACCACTGCTTCTGCAATAGCATTGACACAAGGAGTTAAGACAACTATTTTTGTTAACCATCTAGCAAAAACTGTTACTAATGTATTGAGTATACAAAAGGATTTATATAGGTATCTGGAACAATGAATGTTGCTCTATAACCCATTCAAATTATCTGAAGGAAGTTAAGGGTTCAAGAGTTAGGAGCCATCCCAAATGTCATGACAAATATTATTGGAGTAGTGTTACTTTTGAAACTCACAATGATTGTCATTATAATTAGAAAAAAGTTTAAAGACACCTGTAGGATATTTGGCATAATCCTAACATCTCTCTGGGTGTCTTAACTTTGCATAATGAGATTATGAATTTAACGAATGCTGCTCTGTTGACCTTTGATGCTGCAGATAATTCCAATAAAATTATCCATGGCCTGAGCTCAGTATTTCCATTCTGAAAAAAACCTCAGGAATGGCATATATAGCTTGATCAAGCTAGCCCTTCTTGTCCTGGGAATACTCTTATTCCTGCCCATTGAATTAAAGCTTATCTTTAACAACATCAACATGTTGGCAGCCAAAGTACATGGCTTAAACCTGAAAATGGACCCCCAGACAAAGTTATTAAATTAACAGGACGAGTAAGATCTGCACAGAGCCTTACCAACCTAAGACAGAAGTGCAATGCCTTTGATAATGCATATTTCATGACAGGTAAGGAAAGTATTCTTGTCAGAACGACCTAAGACAGACTCAGTCTTGTTAACAATATAAAAAAGGGGGAAAGGTGGAGAGCCTTTGGGGCTGCTTGGCAAGAAGCTGATATGGGCCAAGGACAAGGAAAGGGGCTGCTTGACAGGAATATGACATTGGCCAAGGACAAGTAGGTTTCAAGCAGGAATCTGACATTAGACTAGAACAAAGAAGTAATTTCAGGTAGGAGTCTAAATTGTAGGCTACAACAAAGAAGTAATCTCAGGCAAGAATCTAAATATTAGGCCAGAACAAAGAAGTAATTTCAGACAGGATTCTAAATTTTCGGCTAGAACAAGGAAGTGGGCTTCAGACATGAAAATGACCTTGGGCTAGGATAGGGAAGTAGGCTCAGATACTTTGGTCATCCTGATAAGCCTTTAGAAATAGTGACCATGGGAGTGTTCACGTAACTGAGTTTAATGCCTTGCTTTCTCTTTGACTATTTGTGCTTATTGTATTGCTTGTTCCTTGACTATTTGCATCTATTATATTGCTAGACCCTCAACCTAGAACTGACCTTATTACATACATGTAATCAAAATGGTATAAAAGCATAAAGGAAGAGGGGGTATAGGACAGGGGGGTTTCTAGGGAAGGGAAATAGGTAAAGGGGATGACATCTGTACTGTAAATAAATAAAATATCCAATAAAAAACCAAAAAAGTAATTAAATTCTTTCAACTTGGAGGTGTTACCTCATCCAAAGTGTCTCTTAAGCATGTGGGAGCTCTGACCCTGAGACAGCAGAGAAAGGTTACTTCATTTATAGGTGGGCTGTTCTGCTTTCAAATAATACCAAGTATCATGTTAGGAAGCTAAGGCTGTTTCAGATGTGAGCTTGAGTATCCATCCACTTAAATCTGGGGAATTGCCAGCACAGTCACAATGATCTTCTGGCACTAAAGACCAACCTCTTGAGAGTACCAATGATCTTATTATTTATGCCTCATAAGCTGAGATACAAGGAGGGCACATAGCTTAACTATAATCTCATACACCTTAACTACAATACATACACCAAGGGATGCCCAACCTACTGCAACCTCTGATTATACAGACATCCTTTGGTATGAGCTGAGTCAATGGGGCCAAAATTTCCATTCCCATTTTCTCCAAGGTGTTCTTTATGCTATCTTTATGGTGGATGGCCCAGTATTCCTGGCTACGATTGAAAAGTGAAAAGTGTTCTCAAATCCTTAAGAGTTTTATCTAGAAATAAAATAATCCATGTTTATTTCCTAAGGTTATCCTCAGCATGAATCAAAGAAATGATGACAAGTGATATTTTTGGAACTTAAAGTTGATAAAAGAACACAGCATTGACTATGAATGGAGAGATATGGGTTTCATTACTTGTTCTACCATTGCCAAGCTGTGTTGGTCAATTTATTTCTTCATCCCAAAGCCGCTTTTGCAGAAAGAGACATTTAAATTAGATTCTCTCTAATATTGTTTCCAGTTCAAAAATTCTGTGATCCAGATATCTACTTTATGAAACATAATTCATCTCTCATTTTCCTTTCACCCGTAAGGAGAGACTATTAACATTCCTCACTGATAGTACCCAGCCATTGTAAAGTCCCAAAGTGTGAAGGAACCATTTTCTTCAGTGGCAGCCTGTCAAATAAATGTCCTAATTGTGAAAAACTCTACTTCACATATAGATTGTTCTCCAACCTTCTATATGACTTAGGAATCTTCAGAGAAGCTGAACTAATAGGATATGCAGACAGTACTTGGCTTGTGCTGGTTCAACTGACTCATTTTCAGTCTTGCCTTACAGTGAGATGAAAGTATGCCCACAAAGTCATGCTAGGTTTTTGGACCAGCATAGTATTCAATAAATTGCCCCATAGTCAACACATTATCATAAAATATTCTTTTATTACATGGTTTTTCCAACTGTTCAGAGCACAGTTAAGGTTGGCTAAGCTAAATTCTGTTGTTTGGTGGGTTAAGTGTATGAAATGTATTTTTCATTTATAACATTTCATATATTGGATTTACCTATGTGTACCCCACTGGAAGTTGAAGAGCATCTCTTTAGAGAGAATTGGGTGCTGTTACTACAGAGTCTTTAAGATCCCATGATTTGCTGTCTGGAAGCTAAACAACCAGTGAACTCTGGTATAATCCATCCAAATCCTCTTGCCTGAGAGAGGGAGCTAATATCACTCTTAGTTCAAGACCAATACACAAGAATTGTTGGGGTCTTGCTATCAGTCTGGGAGCCTGAAAGCTCAAGGACATGAGCACACCAAGCCAAGGACAGAAGTTGAATGCCTGAGATCAATAAAACTGAGAAATGCCTTTCCTCCAGCTTTCTGTTGTAGGGGGATTCTAGGTGCATGGGATGATGCCCACTTAGGTGGGTGTAGATGTTTGAACCACTTGGCCTACTGGTTCAAACGTTCGTATCTCCTGGAAACACCCTCACAGTCATGCCCAGAGTCCATCCTATGGCAGGTGCCACTACTTTTCATCTGCCAAGTCATTTGTGTACAGCAGCTTAGTCTTCAGACCCTCCCTCATTATCAGTGACAACAATCCCCACTACTTACTACACCCTCAAGTGCCATAGTGGCTTTCTGCTTCCTAAAAAGCAGGGTGTGGGGTCTGGCATTAGCTGCATTCTAAGCATCTCATATCAAATCAGAGTGTAGGAAGAAGCATTTGGCACTTCCTGCAACTCTGCACTTGTTCTTTCTTCTCTCCATGGTTACTTTGTAGAGTAGAAGAGATGAAAGAACTAGAAGACCACAGGAGGTGCCTGGGAAGAGGGTTTCCCCTTTCTGGGCACTGCAACCCCAATAGTCTCATTTAGAGGATCTTGTTTACCTTTATTCTTTCTTTATTCTGTATTCTTTATTCTTACAACACTATTATTTAATAGAATCTAGGAGTTTGAGGGCTGATTTTCATCTAATAGCTCCATGTGCTGTGGACTTAAGTTTTGTTCCCTGAAGGATTGTATGTAAAACTTGCTTCTAGGTGACTTGTTGAAAAGTTATATAGGACTGCTAAGATATGGGGTGTACTGGGGAAGTGACTGGGGATCATGACTGCCCTTGTGAAGAGATTAAACCTGCTCTCCTCTTTTAAGAGTGGTATGGTGGTTTGGATATGCTTGGCTCAGGGAATGCCACTATTAGGAGGTATGGCCTTTCTTGTTGGAGTAAGTGTGGCCTTGTTGGAGGAAGTATGGCACTGTGGGGATGGGCAATGAGACTCTCCTCCTAACCATGTGGGAGCAAGTCTTCTCCTAGTAGCATTCAAATGAAGCTATAGAACTCTCCATTCCTCCATTGCCATGCCTGCCTGGACACTGCCATACTCCCACCTTGATGATAATGGACTGAACCTCTGAACCTGTAAGCCAGTCCCAATTAAATGTTGTCCTTATCAGAGTTGCCTTGGTCATGTTGTCTGTTCACAGCAGTAAAACCCTAACTAAGATTAGTGGATTATTACAACAGTGTAAGTCTGGATCCTCCATGCTTACATATTTCCTGTCTCACATGACCTCTGTCTATGCGCACTGTGTTGTGTGATAGACTGGGCAGCTCTGGGATGTTGGTGACAAAGCGACTAGAACTGCTAACTACTAGAACCATGAGCTAAACAAATCATCTTTCTTCATTAAATTAACCACCCTCAAATATTTAATTATAGCAACATAAAATGGCCCCAAATTCTACTAAACTAAAATATAACATGAGGCAATTAAATCTGCCCAGAAATGATTAGTTGTGTTTAAGTATGAATATATTTATGTTCACCGAATATATACTGAATTGAAAAAAGAAAGCTACCATTTGTGAAGCATATTTCTTGACATTTTTACATTTAGATGCAGATCATAGTCATGAATTGATTTTAAATGTAAGAAAAAGTGAGGGAGGAACAACCTGGTAGTGGTGGTGCGTGCCTTTAATACCAGCACTTGGGAGGCAGAAGCAGGCAGATCTCTAGCCTGGTCAGCCTGGTCTAAAGAGTGAATTTTAGGACAGTCAGAAACCATGTCTCAAGAAAACAAATAACAACAAAATACACAGAAGAGGCAAGGAATTAAGATATAAAAGATACTATTTCTGAGGTCAGAGAAGTCAGTCTTCCAAGTTCCATATAAGACTTCCTTGCATAGCTGGTATCACTTCTCTCAAGTCCATTAGCTTCTCATGTATCAAACACCTTTCCTATGACCTTGGTGTATCAAAATAGGGCATACAGACACTTACAGTGTCAGTCAAAATAAAAGAGTCCTACGGACAGCCTCTTCTAGTCCCTGCCCAGCATATGTGAAAACAACAGTGGGCTAAAAGGAGAAGCCAAAGTTGGAGAGGAGATGGTGCAGACTGCTCCTCCTATAGCTCAATCTCCTGGGGACACTTCAGTTTGTGCTTCAGCCACTTAGCATCCTGCACATGCCTCTGACATTCATGCCAGGCTTGAAAGGTAATGCCAACCTTACCTCCAGGTCTCTAGAGTTGAGATGCCATTATCTTCTGAAAACCTACTATTGGTTAGATCTTATGTAATCACCAGTACCTTGGCTTATACTTCATAACATATAGTGATTGTTATTACACCTGCCTTTTACATATCTAACTACAAATATGATTGTTTTATATGCTGTATCATATAATATGTATACATTATATGATCACATATTATATGATACAGCATATATAACATATATAATATTTCATAATTATATATATTGTGATGTAGCACATAATTAATAAATGACATGTTCTCTTTTACATATAAATATTTATAACCAATTGGTGAAGATTGGTTTTTAGCCTCAGATATCCATGTCTAAGAGAGGAGACTGAGAATTTAAGGGAAAATACAAAATTATAGTGGCATTGTCCTGAGTGTAGCCAGTCTCCACTGATCTCAGAAGAAAGCAGACAATGAGAAAGAACAGCCCTGCCAAGTCTCTGATTTATCTAGCCAAAGCCCCATATCTTTCCATCTTAAGTCCTTAAAACGGAGAACTGATACCCAAAATAAACAGAGGGTTTTGGCTAACATATTATTGCAGCAACACCCACCCAGGACTCTGCTGCAAGTAGTAAGGTCATTCCCAGTAGAAAATGTTCCTGATCTTCCATGTATAGACTTTTGATAGCCAACCACTATAAACTAACTTAGCTCCACCCATCATTATCCAGCAAAAAAAGGAATGGCCAGCAAATGCTGATGATAAAAAAAGTTCCCAACCATTTAGACGTTCTCACACAGTCCCTGGAAACTGTCAGCCCCTTGCTGTCTAGTCTCCAGCTGGGAGGCTGAGCCTATCTCTCCCACCCACAAATGCTCCAGCTGTCAATGACAGCCAGTGAGTCACACTGCCTAGAGATAAGAGCCCTGCTAAGGCAAACCAAGTGCCCTGAGAACACTTATCCTGTCTTTCTCACACCACAAATGCTCTGCTTGGCTGTCTCTGTTTGGCGTTTCAGCACCTGAAAAGTTTCAAGCATAGCCAGGGCTTTGGCTGTCTGCAGAGGCTTCTGAATCTTATGAGAGAATCATTGTGAGGCCCAGAGGTCAGTGCACACTGATGACAGAAGCCTACCCCCATAATCCTTGTGTGGAGCTGGGATGACAAATGGCTTCCCATCTCACATTATCCTGTAGTAGTGACAGAGAGAGAGAGAAAGTGTAATAAAATGATGTAGTAAATAATAAGTATCTTACATGTTATAGAAGCACAAAGAGACAGGCATTGCTCAGGTTGGCGACTTGGAAAGCTAGAGAGAACATAGAAGAAGATAGACATAACTTGCCTCCAGATAATATGGTAAGAATGACCCAGAGGAGGAGGGCACCCACAAACATCAAACTGTGTATGATTCATTTTATGACAAAACATCCAAAATAAACATATAGATGGAGACAGAGAGTACATTGGTGGTCTCCAGAAGCTTAGGAGGAGAATGGGGAGTGATCTCTCATATGCTGGAGTTTTTTTTAAAGTATATCTCAATACAGCTGTCCCCACATCTTCTGAGGTCTTGACTTTTTAAAGAAAACATTTGTTCATTTGCATTATTTTCATAGCACTTAATCTTATTCTAAGCACCAAGAAAGGGTGCTGAGCTGGAACATGGCTCAGTGGTTGAGAACCCACTTGCACATACCCACATGCAGTCACACACTCCTATATATAATTTTTAAAATAATAAAAAATACTTAAATATTGAGAAAAATCCAATTAATTGTCATTTTGGTTTTTCAATGTCTACAGATAATAAAGCTGTCTGGTAGTATAGTGACATAAACACAAGCTTTCCCCTTCCACCCCATAATATTCACTAAGTTCTCTTAGTAAATTATCAAGACACCAAGGCTTGCAGTGCCCTGGGCTATGAGGGGATAGTAGTAGCTCTTCAGAGAACATTCCTGGACACCAGAAACTTTATTTCAATGATAAAAAGGTCAAGAGAATGTCAGGCAGTCCATTATATCCAGCTATATCTAGCAGTATAGTTGCATGTTATAGAATGATATATATAGGATCTGGATCATCCTTGATTATCACACAGTGCAATGGCAATAGGATGGAATTCAAGGATAAAGGTACATTGCTGGGTCTGGCATGGCCTTGGTGGAGACAGAAGGATACAGATCCCACTTCTAGGACAGGGACAATGAGCGTGGACCTCCAGGAGTGTCAATGGCTGCTGTGGGTGTAACAATGTACATAGTTTATGGTCCTCTTTTGAAGACCGTCCTCCCTGTTAATGTTAATGACTCCATGACAATCAGACAGCACAAGTCTGGGGAGGCAAAGGTGTGGCTAATGTCTTAGCAAAATGGTAAATGCTGGGACATTCAGGACAACTCTTAAGGCTGTGGAAAAGAACTCTGAAAACATGAGTTCAAAAATATATAATTTCTCAACTATACAAAAATATAAGGATGCACTATGAATTGTGACTGGCTTCATGAATGTAAAGGAACAGAAGCAGCTGCACTGTGAGCCAACTTGTCAGAAAGATAGTAAGGCAGGAGAGAGATTTAAGGAGTGGTGATTGCTGGAGATCCCACATGGCAAATTTTTTTGCTTATAAAAGCAGATTCCTGAGTTCAGGGTTGGCCTGGGGTAGAGCAAGTTCAGACCCAGGTGTGGTAGAAATGGTAGTTTCAGGACAGGGCCCCACCCAGCTAGCTTAGCATCTGTGCTTAACAGAGGCAAGCAAATCTCAGGATCATTTTGTAATATTAAACGAAAATGTGTGCTTGCTGTCCCCTAAGAATTAAGGGGCTGGGGTCGTGGGATGCTCATTCACAGAATAATCAATCAAAAGGAAAACCTGAAGTAAATGACTAAATTGAGATGTAAAATAGAAGACTAGGTTTATAATCTGCAAGCAATGAGTTATCCAGAGAATTGTTTAGAATAGCAAAAGGGAACTGCTTGGAGAACTGTCTCAAGCAAAACAGACAGAGAGAGAGAGAGAGAGAGAGAGAGAGAGAGAGAGAGAGAGAGAGAGAGAGAGAGAGAGAGAGAGAGAGAGAGAACCATGATGGTGATCCTTCTAGGTCTATAGCTAACCATAGGCATCCCCTAATTTTTCATATTTATAAAAATAAATGGAATAATCATATATGATCCCCATGCTAGGAAGATTAAATACGGTAATCATATATATTTTTTAGTTTATCACCAACTTGATTGGATTTAGAATCGCCTAGGAGAAACTTCGTTGGCTATGTCTGTGAGGGCGTTGCAACAGGTTTAGCTGAGCGGAAAAGCACCCTGAATGTGGGTGGCACACTACTGTATGGGTCTCAGAATGAATGAAAAGGAGGGATAAGAAAAGGCATGAGCTCCTGTAGCAGGATAATTTCTTACTACTGCTACATTGTTTGCAATAAGCTCGGTAACTGGGGAGGAGCTAATGTGGGAGGAGCGAGGAGGAGCTAGCAAGAGAGAGGAGGGAGGTAGCAGCCATGAAGAACTAGGGATGGATCAACACATTCTTGGGTAACAATTTATATCTAAGGTAGGTGTTGGGTAACAACTCTAATTGTGTGGGCATCTTGTTAATTGAGCATTTCCAAATATATAAATATTGGAAAATCTTTAAGCATTAAGAGTCTCATTTCTACTGGGTACTGCGGTCATAGCAGGATGGTCTGGGCGAGCATTGTGGACAACGTGGAGGATTGGCAGAGCCAGCCACCACACTGGCGTCTTATGGGTGCTAGGACCAGTGTTTCTAGATAGCCGGAGCCCCGGAGCCGGAGTCACGGGAAAATGGCGACTGTCTGGGAACTAGCTGAACTGGGTGCCGATTAAAAATATTACCCACAACAAGCCCCAACATTCATCACTGCCTCCTGACTATGAATGTGGTGTGACGTGCTAACTCCCATTCCCTGCCACCATGCCTTCACCACCATGGACTGTACCTTCAAACTGGGACAAAAGAAACAATCTCTCCCTTAAATTGGATTTGTCAGTATTTCACCACAGCAAGAGGAAAAGCAGCAACCCGGGCAGATGCCCACCAGAATCACATGGCAGAACACTTGATACAGCTATTTAGAAACTATTCTCTTCTCTATTATTCAATTATACAATAGTGATTGAGGCCAATAGCCTCAACACTTTGCCCCAAAGTGTACTCAAAGACTTCCATCTTTTACTGTCAGGATATGTCACTACTACTGATGGTTGTAGTGTGTGCATAGGGAGGGGCCACAGGTGTGTATGTGAGGGTGCATGGGTGTGCACACATTTGTGGAGGCCAGAGGTCAATACAAAATGTCTTCCTCAGCCATTCCCTTGCTTAGTTGTTGAGACAGGGTCTCTCACTGAACGTGGAGTTCGGTGATTCAGCTAGATTGAGTTGCCAGCAAACCCCAGGAATCCTCCTGTCTCTGTCACCTTAGCACTTGGATTTCAGGCACACATCACTGTGCCGGGCTTTTTGAATGGATGAGGGAAGAGAGTTCTGTCACTTTGTTTTTATTATTATATGTTTAGTATGCTGTGGTTATTGCTTACTTATATGTTGATAAGAATACAGTGATGATAATTTAAAAGTTAATGAGCAATAAATGGGGCTGGGGAAATGGCTTGGAATAGGTTGTGAGCTTAATAGATGTAAGGAAGAGTTTTCCAGGCACACACAATGTGAGCTAACCACTATCTTACTCATTACTTATTTAATTGGAATCTTGAAATATGAACATTTATTTTTCTTTTAACTCATCCTCAATTTTTTTCAGGGAGTCTTAAGCTGTATAAATATACTTCTTTTCTAATACGATAAACTCACATTATGTATTTGTGTGTGTATGCTTGTGTATGTGTGTATGCAGAGGCTAGAAGTTAATATAAGGTGTCTCCCTTAATTATTGTCTTATAAATGTAATATCATATTTTATTGATTCTTTGAAAATTACATACACACATACATATAATTTGATTGTGTTCACCCCTACTCTCTGGGATCCAATCCACCCATTCCAGCTTTTTGTCCTTTTTTTTAACCCCCCATTGAATCAATTTATACTTCCCACTTATGCATGAGTCTGGGACCATCCTCTGGGGCACGATCAACTTACCAGGAATCCCACCACTCAATAAAATTGACTCTAACAACCTAACAACCCCCGTAACAACGATCAGTTGTCAATAGCTCCTCCACTCAGATGGAGGCTCTGAGTCTCTCCCAGCTCTTTTGCAAGGACGCGAACATTGTGGAGGACCACAGTTGTGGAGGACCACAATGGAGACGAACTGTGATGTGGAGGCCTAAGCTGAGCAAACCCTTTTCTCTCCTAGTTTTGGTCGTGATGCTTCATTACAGCAGTAGAAACCCTAAGACACCATAGCAGAAGCCAAACTGAACCAGGCAGGCAGGCACACCGTATTTTTCAATACTGCATTGGTAAAAAGAAACTATGACATTATGTTTGTCTTTGTCTGGCCTATGGTAGGTATTGGAGGGAGATTTATGAGCTTAATAGAATATACAGTTTGTGGTATACACATTGAATTGGGCGCAACATGCAGAATGTGGGCAACACAATACACAGGTTAAAATAAGAAAAGGAAGACTCTGAGTGCTAATTCTTGAGTGTCCCTGTGAGGGGCAATGATACTTCTGACACTGATAATTATTGTTTTTATAGTTTTCCATCTCGCTTTGCTTGCCGAGACGCTTACAATTAACTAATTATTGTGTCTTTTGGCTAGTGCAATGTCCTTTCTTCCATTTTCAAAGGGACTAGATATTTATTTCCATCTTGTCTACCTTACAATGGTGTATGCAATTTTAAAAATGAGATATGAAATAAGTAAGGGCTTGGGTTGTTTTTTTTTTTTTTTTTTTTTTTTTTCCCATTTTCCTTGCTCTGGAGCAATGGTTTTCAACCTGTGGGTCACAACCCTTTTGGCAAACGTCTATCTCCAAAAATATTTACATTACAATTTATAAAAGAAGCAAAATTACATTTATGCAGTAGCAACAAAAATAACTTTACGGTTAGAGGCCACTGGAACATAAGAAAATGTATATCAAAGGGTTGCAGCATTAGGGAGGTTGAGAACCACTGCTCTAATGTCATCGTCTAGATATGGTGGCCAGCTCTTGGAATGGATGAGCCCACTGCAAGGTGAAAGTATTTTAACAGGATACAGAGGCTGTTTTGTTTCTGGGAGACCTATCTATGCTCACCTGGAAATCTGTCCCTTCTAACCTCAGCTATGAAGCATCATTCAAGGTTAAACTAAAAAAGACTTCAGTCCCTTTGAAGAAACACAAAAGTTAACACCACACCACACACACACACACGCACACACGCACACACGCACACACGCACGCACGCATGCACGCACGCACGCGGGTGCGCACATAGAACCTGATTACTAGCACATGGTGATTCCAGACACAGAGAAGACAGAAAGAGCCTGACCAGTGGGGAGAAGAGCAGGATCAAGGGAAAGTGTGCTAGTCTTTGAAGGGAAAGGGAAACGGAGGAGGAGGGGAGAGGAAGAGAGAGAGAATGGGAAAGAACCAACATTTGGCACTATTAGTTCATTGAAAAACTATTTATTACATGCCTTCTTTGTGCCAGGATCTGATATCATAGTAATGAATGAGACCGCTCTTATGTGTGCGTGCTCTTACGTTGTTTATAATTTGAAAGAGAAAAAAGAGGAAGTTACAACATGTGGATGTGAGAGGGCTTTCCTGAGCAGATGTGTGCTCAGCGAGAGTGAATCATAAGGAATACTCTGACTCAGACACTCCAAGGCAGCTAACAGTGGGTCAGGAGGAAGAAGCAGGCAGCATGAAGACAATGAAGGCAGGTGACAGTGAGACTCTGGGGTGGCCAAGGAGGAGGCAGAGACTTTCCAGGGACTCTCAGGCCTAAGCAAGGAAGGATTCACAGCTACCCTACTATAGACGCAGCTGGATTAGAGAAGAAAATACTTCGACTTAGTAATGTATTGTCTAACTTGAATTGTCAAAAAAAAAAAAAAAATGATGTTCTGGTATGGAAAACAAAGGGCAAAATCCAGACAGGGATGTAGAAAGATGAATGGAGGCTCCTTGATGAGCTTTGATGAAGAAGAGAGCAGTGTGACTGTGGGCACAGAGTGGTCAGATTCATCCACAGGCCAGGGGAAATCAGCAAATATTGGTCACTGATAGCACATGGTGGCTGAGAGAGATACATGAATCAAGAGTAAGGCATGGATTTCTAGCCTCGGGAAGAAGGAAAAGTTCATTTTTCTTAGAAAGATAGCCCTGAAGAAGGAAGTTAGGGATGCTGTGCACAAGGAGAATCCCGAGTCCAGTGTCCATCCACACTTATTTTCAATGACCCCTTGAAAGACTAGAGTAGATGTACTGAGTAAAGCCAACCATGTGGATTCTTTTCCCAAGGGAAGCATAGGCTTGAGATAAAACATTTAGAGTTGTTGGGAAAAGTAAAGACTTAGGCCTGAGTGGATTTATATAGGTGGTATAGCAGGAAAAGGGTCTGGGACCAAACTCTAAAGATCTTCAACTTTGGGTAGTTAGAGAAACATGGTAAGGGACACTAGAAAGTGGTTGCCAGGAAGGTCCGGTAGCCAGGAAGATGACTTCACCCCAAGTACTTAAAATGGGAAAATATTTATGCAGGAATTTAATACATAAATCCACTGAAAGATACAGAACAGAGTGGTGGGGGAGAGAGAAGACAGAAAAGAGACACAGAGACACAGAGACAAGACAGAGAGACACAGAATCTCTCAGATTCTGCAAAAATCTCTTATAAGTGTTGATTTGTAGGAGAATGCTGGGTGGGGGAGAAATAATGTTACCCCTCTTCTCTGTCTCTCTGTTTCTCTGTCTTTCTGTGTCTCTCTGTCTCTTTCTCTGTGCATCTCTCTGTTTCTTTGGGTGTCTCTGTGTCTCTCTGTGCCTCTCCTGTCTCTTCTCTGTCTCTGTCTGTCTCTTTCTCTGTGTATCTCTCTGTGTCTCTGTGTCTCTGTCTGTCTGTCTGTCTGTCTATCTCTCTCTCTCTCCTCTCTCTCCTCCCAAATCTCACACAGATGCCTCTGTTGGTAGACCTAAAGCAGAAATGTAGTTTCTCAAGACTCAGAGCTCATAGAAGGGTATGGGACTGGGGTTACACCCAAACAAAAGTCAAGACAGCTACAATAATACTAAGCGCAGCCGGGCTTGGCAGCAGATACGGGGCTTCCAACACCAAAGGAGGAGGATACTGGAGCTTGTGTGTGAATCTGACTTCCCTTGGCTCAGGGGCATCCGGGCTCTTTTCTGTTCAGCCCTTACTGCCTAGAATGCCAGACCTGATTTCCCTCTGACAAAGTACCTCTCTGACAACCATTTTTCCATTTCCTTTGTATTACAAAAACAATTTTTTGAAGTCATGGAACCTTCAGTGACAAGCTGATTTGAACTTTTCCAACTTCAGCATCTATCATTTGGCCACCTGTTTGCAACACTTCCCTGCCTTTCTGAACAGGGACCACTCAATCAAGAGTTTGTTAATGAGCAAAGTATTTACCAAGAGAAAAAGAAAGCGTGATGCAATGTCTTAATTTCTAGCATGGTAGCATATTGCCTGAGATTTGCGGTAGTAAACTCATTATGTACAGCAAAAGGGAGATAGAACCTGTTGAGACCACCTCCAGTATATAGGCATAGCCTCCAGTCGAGGGAGGGGGCCATCCACCCATCTCAAAGTTTTTAACCCAGAAATGTTCCTGTCCAAAGGAAAGACAGGAGCAGAGACTGAAGGAAGGCCCATCCGGGGACCACCCCACCTGTGGGTTTATCCTGTCTGCAGACACCGAACCCCCCCACCCCCAACACTGTGTCTGCTGCCAATAAGTGCTTGCTGACAGGAACCTGGTGTGACTGTTCCTTGGGAGGATCTGCAAGCAACTGACCAGTGCAGTTGTGGATGCTTGGAGCCAACCATCAGACTGAGCTCAGGACTCTGGCAGCGGAGCTGGCAGAAGGACTGGAGGAGTGGAGGAGGATTGCAATCCCATAGGAAGAACAACAGCGGCTGGCAGGACCACCCAGTGCTCCCAGGGACTAGACCACCAACCAAGAAGTGTACAAGGAGGGATACATGGCTCCTGATACATATGTAGCAGAGGATGCCCTTGTCTGACATCAATGTGTGGAGAGGCCCTTGGTCCTGTGGAGGTTTAGTGCCCCAGTGTAGGGGGATGCTGGAGTGGTGAGGTGAGAGAGGGTGGGGGGATGATAGAGGGTGAGTGGATGGGGGAGCACCCTCATAAAGGCAAAGGGGAAGGGGGAAGGGCAGATGTGGAATGGAAGTTTGTAAAAAATAAAAAAACAACAGCAACAACAACCGGGAAGTGGGATATCTGTTGAGATGTAAATGAATCGAATGATTAATTTTTAAAAAAGTAAAAAAGTAAGAATAAAAATAAATAAAAACATAAATGGCTCAAAAGTTAAGAGTGCTTGCTGTTCTCCCAGAGGGTTCCCAGCACCCACATGGCAGCTTACAACCAACTGCCCATAATTCCACTTCTAGATGATTCAGTATTCTCCTGGCTTCTATGGACACCGGGCACACAGTCAATGCAGGCCAAACACTCATACACATAAGGTAATCTTGTAAAAGTCATATGTGGTTATAATCTATGTGTTCGAGCTTAGTGGGACAGTGAGGTTCTGGAGGAAGGATGTTACTTCACCTACCTCCTTATCCCCACACCTCTGGAGTCACCTAGCAAACAGTGACAGAATGATTAACCCAGTAAGTTACATAAAAAGTGGAGATGGCAGCTCAACCTGACACAAGAAAGCTCAGCTGTCAGTGCAGGCTGCCTCCCAAAGCAGAGCTCATACTTATAATTGTTGTTATGCAAGAAGAAGAAAATGGAGGAGACACCTAGGAGGCCAGAGCAGCTTTCCCCCTGCTGCTTCCTTCCTGGGAGGGGGAGTCCCTAGGAGGGACTGCACTTCTGACTGTAATTGAATGAGTACCTTCCATCTCCAGACACAGCGGCTACATACAAGGGGTTATATTCATCTTTTCACCACAAAATATAAAGTATAAATTCTGTGAACAGACCTCTGAGCAAATCACACGCCTCCAAAAATATAGGTTAGCATGTTTCAAGTAGCCAACTTTATTATTTCCATGTTTGCTTGTGTATTCCAGAGGCCCCTCATATACAGTCCACATAGATATACCCAGAGCTGTAGATCTTGTCAGTGTGAAAATGTTTCCCCATATGATGCCTTCCTAAATTCATCCTAACCCTATTTTTGAGAGGAAATAGAGATCCCTGAGTGCAGTTTAGAAAGCCCTGTCACCTTGATTGGCTCAGAGTTAGTGTATTTGAGCTGTCTGAAGTTATAGCTACGGTTTCAGCTCTATAGACTAAACTTTCCAGAGGGTAAAAAGAGTATTCAATACCTACTGTGAGTTTTGGCACTTGGAGCTGGAAGTGAATCTTTCTCACAAGAAATAAAAGTGAAAGAAAACAGTCAGATAGCCCTGGTCTTACATAGACTTAGGAGCACACCCACAGATTTCCGACTGCTTTCTCTCCATCCCTGGATTCATGCTCCTAGCTCACTTAGACACAAGTATGCATCATATACACTGTAGTGAAACTGCATGGTGTGTGTGTGTGTGTGTGTGTGTGTGTGTGTGTGTGTGTTTCTGCCCAAGAAGGTAAATAAGGTTTATAAACACCCTCATAGAACAATGGTTCTCAACCTGTGGGCCACAACCCCAAATCAGATACCGTCAGTCTCAGACATTTGCGTTATGATTCATAATAGTAGCAGAATTACAGTTATGAAGTAATAATGAAATAATTTTATGGAGGGGGCAGGGTGAACTACCATGACATGAGGAACTGTATTAATGGGTCGCAACATTAGGGAGATTGGGAACCACTGTCACAGGAGAAGATGGAAGCTCACCAGATCCCCTCCTTAGACTACAGCCATTTTACTCCCTCCCTCCAGCTGCACATGGTCCTGCCTCAGCTGGGGGTGCAGGCCGGGGTGAGGGGAAGGTACAATATATAAGGGGTGGAAGGTTGACTGGGGGGCTCTTCAATGAGTCAGCTCTCATAGGTTATCAACCTTTCTGAGTGGGAGCTTATCAGGGATGTGGCTGCCCAAGAGTCACACGTGTTCTTGTAAGTAACTTCTTATCCAAGCTCTTATAGATAACCACGGCAAAGTCAACAATTCACCAAGCTGGATTTGGACAGAATCATTTCTTTGGTCTACAAGTGCTCTAACTAGAGTAAATGCATGTTTCTATAAATCTTCCAAGAAAGAGTTGGGCGACAAATTGGCATCCACTGTCTCAGCACAGTAGGGACGGTCTCTAGCTCTTTAGACCTTACAGAGACGAAGAAATAACAGCATGTGCCCTCACTAACTAGCAGAGCAATATATCAACAGTGCAGTTACTATCCTGGTATATGTGAGAAGGTTCTAGAGCACAGACAAAGCAGCAACTTCTTCTTGTGAGAGTCATTAGAAAAAAAAGCACAAAGACCTGCAGGAAAGAAGGAACTGGAACTGGAACATAAAAGACAAGCAGAAGTGTCTGAGCAAGCAAAAGATGGGAGCCCGTTTATATCATTCTAGCACTTTATCAAGACATGAGTCCTGAAGTCCAGTTACCACTTACAATTCCTGGTTTGGTACGCAAGTTCCCTCTCTTTGGTACTTCAGTTCCCTATCTGAACATGGCATAGACAACGGTGTATTTTGTAAGGTTTCTTGTGAGGATTAAATGCATTAATGTTGTCAAGTGCTTAGAGGAGTATAGTGTGTAGTAGTCAGGGTTAGATGGCTGTTGCTGCTGCTGCTGCTGCTGCTGCTGCTGCTGCTGCTGCTACCAGTGCTATTTCTACTATTATTTGGTTGTAGTTAAAATTATTCTCATCTGCTAAGTAAAATTTAGTTTTGTGCCTATGATGGCTACAAGTCTACCTGCGTGCTTTGCATGACAATTGAAAACCTCTGCTCTAAAGAAATTGGAGTGCAAACACAGCAACCAGAGGCATGCACATATTAGCCGGCTTCAGTAACTCAGGTGAGCGATCGCATTGCCCCCTGTATTGCAAGCAGAGCACTCAACCCATGTCAATGCTTTTGCAGGATTTATCAGGGAACACTATTTTATTGCTACTTACAAGAAGAAAGATCTCTGGTCTGCCATGCATATTTAAGTACCGGTGCCAATCAAGCGAGCATCCTTCCTAAGAATGCTGCTTTTTTTTTTTTTAATAGCTATTTTTTGCCTGGCAATCTTTAAGAGAGGAAGATAGCTTAACACATCAAAGCAGCGTCATTCATTCTGTATGCATTGCCCAGGAGTAATCTTCTCCATGAATATTTCATGAAACAGACTCCCTGCAATGAGAGTGCAGACTGAAGGTCAGAAAGGGTCAGTCACAGCTGATGTTGGAAGACTCATCCGAAACCATTGTTGACATGTTCAGATACCGTCTGTAATGGAGACAAAGGATTCCATGCCCTATAGCAGGGGTCTAGAGAAAGAATTTTAGCAAGACAACTACAAATCCCTGCGGTATCTGGAGCCGGTTCCCACTCTGGACTGGATCCCGTTTATTACTCAGCTCTCACTTTTCTATTTCCACCTGATTGTCAGATGATTCTCAGTCATAACGTAGATTGCTACACACTTCCTCCCACTAGGATTGTACCAACACCACAGAATTTAGTGAAAATCTTATAATTTATGAAATTTTCTAGCTAAGCTACTGAACTGTATTTATGGAATAATAAGAACTGTGGAAGGTTTCCAAGATGTAAGCTCAAAAAGGGCCAGCTGCTTGCCCCAACACCACTAGGATGTTAACATGCATTCTGAGGGTGAGTCATGGCCAATCGGCTGGCTTTGTAGAGCGGTGAGCCTAGAGCCTGGTGAATACATTACTTTTCCATCAAAGAAGATGGTGGTTACCACCCTTTGTTCAGATTTTAAAAGAATAAAAAAGGAAGAGGAAAAGAAAAAGAAGGAGGAAGAAGGAAAAACTTTTATCATAACCCCAATGATAGAATAAATAAATCTTGTTCTGATTTTGTATTAGTGATAAATTAGAACTCATCTTCCACATCCTTCGCCAAAACACTAATGCATTTACACTTACATTTAGGTTAGCTAATTGAGAAACACCTCTAATTGTATGGGCATATTGTTATTGAGCATTACTAAACATATAAAGCCTTTGATTAATATTTAAGCATTAGAGCCTCACTTTCCTACCAGGCCTGTGTAGATGGTGGGATGATCTGGGCAATGCCCAGCCTTGTGGAGAGCCATCTCCCACGCTGGCGTCTCGTGGGTGTCAGGGCTGGTGTTTCTGGTTGGCTGTTTCTACCTGCTGCGTACACGTGGCCTCTGGCTGCGGAACATGACGGCTGAGATAGGCAGAGCTGCTGCAACTTAGATAGTGGGCTTGACTAGTGGCCGTTTTAAACTAATACTTCAACAACTCTTCCTGTTTATCCTCTAAAGGATAAAATGCAAATTCATTAGCTTAGTTTACAAAGACCTTACGAGCTGATCCTTGTCCAGTTTTACTTCCTTATGGCATACACCATACTGCAGGCCCACTGTGTGTATCACAATTCCATTTTTATGTATATGCCTGGTAGACTCCTCTCAAAATCTCTCTCAGTTCTCCCATGGACAATGAGATGTTGTAGCTTCAACATTTTCATGGCTCTTTGCTCACATGTCTCCCAGACCCATTAAGTTATTTCATAATCCCTCCCCAATCTCTCTAAAGAATGAGAAAAGGACCAAGCAAATCATGAATAAAGGCATTATCTGTTCTGCCTTTGTAGTCTCCTGCCCCTGCTACACATTTGACATGTTCATTATAGTTCATGCCATTGTCACTCACAGAAAGAGAACCTACCCATTTATACATTTCACTCTATGGAAGAAACATCTGTGGTCATGGAAAGAGTTCATATGATCAATTTCTCATCAATGAGATAAAAGTCTGTGTGAATAGATTAAGTAGCAATAGAAAAAACAAGTACTTCCAGTTGGGGCATTATGAGATTTGATTCTGTTATCTGTTTAACATTGAGAAAATGAAACCCTGGATCTCAGATTCCTTAATTATAGAATGGGAGGCCTATTTGTCTCACCAGTTTTTGTAGTGACATAAAACCCCATTTGCCATAAAGGAGAGGATTAAAATCTTATGTCCTTATCCATAGTTTGTCTTGTTATATATTAGATATTATCTGAAATGTTAAGAACCAGTAGAGTATAAAGGTCTCAACCATCACTAAATTCTGGAGACACTGGGATAGAAGAAAGCGAGGAAGGGAGGGAGGATAGGAAAGGGAGAGAGGAAGAGAGGGAGAGAGGGAGAGACAGAATGATAAGTTCATCTATTGAAAATATCAGCAATGTGTTTCTATGAATAGTTGCTCTATAGATTAGGTGGGATTTTCTCCCATCTCTTGTGCCCCCACTTCCCACTCTGTTTTCTTAACAGCATGAAAGCAACTTGTGGTTGTGGTTTCTTCCTAATCTCCCTTTATATTTTCTATCCCCATACTCCATTGCTGGAAAAGTGGCAGCTTGCCAACTAGGTTTATTACCATCCTCCCAAGAGCCTCATGTCAAACAATTGTACCAGGCTTCAGGTTACGTGTAGTCAGGTTATCAGACTCCTTTCAACTCTAGACTTTTTGGCAGGTGTAGGGAACTGGGCAGTGCTGGGCAGGATCTTTAGCTCTCAGCCTGCTCTGCCAAGTATAGTTGATGCTTAGGGCAAGAGTAAAGAAATGTGAAATTGCCTGAGATTGTGTATATGCTAGTCAAACTCGGCAGCAGTTTATAAAACTTAGCCATTTTAAAAAATCAAGCTTAATGGTTTTGGTGGGCTTCCCTGTAATGTCCTCTGTTTTACAACTTTTGAGCCTATTTTTGACAGCCCTGTTTAGATGATATTAATCACGGGATATGATGACTTGTCTACTTTTTTCAGTTTTTAAAATGCTTTGAGGAAAATCTATCTGCCTAAATATGCATGCCCTATTCCGTAAGCCATTCTTACTTTGAAAAGAACTACATGATCAGTACAGGCTTTGCTGTATTAACAATGAACATAGCTATGCCTTGTATTAAGCATGCTGAGCAAAGAGCCTTTAAGCAAAACTGAGAGAAAATAAATGAAATAAAGAAGAGAAGAGGGTAGGAGAGGAGGGAAAAAAATGAGAGAAGACCATCCCTGGGCCACTATGAATAGGATGTGTTAAGAAATCAAACCATCACATCTAGGAAAGACTCAAAAGCACTGGATAGAGAATAGATAAGGCTACCATATCATAGGAGTGAGCTCCAATGACAAGAGAATAACTTTCAAAGAGAAGTATCTCGTGTGATGTAGAACCCTCAGGGAACTGTCTGAGTTGGAATATATGATGGTTTGAATGGGAATGGTCATAGGCTCATATGTTTGAATATTTGGACCCAGTTGGTGGAATTGATTAGGAAGGATTAGGAGGTATGGCCTTGTTAAAAAAGATCATCACTGGGATTGTGCTTTGAGATTTCAAAAGACTTGCACTGTTCCCATTATACCCTGTTTGTCTTCTGTTTGCAGATCAAGATGTGACCACAATGCCTTTGCATAACCATCTAGACTCTAACCCTCTGAAACTATATGCACAATTAAATCATTTTTATATGTTGTCATGGTCATGGTGTTTTATCACAACAACAGAAAAATATCTAATACAGAGTATCTATAAGATCAGTTTTGGGCTGGAACCAAGAAGTAAGCTTAAGATCCCCATGAAACTTGTTTGTTCCCTCATAAGAATGGTCAAATTAACTTTGACTTGGCATAGAAAATAGTCATCTTGGCTGAGTCAAATGGCTTATTAAATTATGTCACCAAAAATGAATATGATAGAATCCTAAGATTATATTGTCTATTTGCTCCCAGGAAGTATCTCCATCCCCAGCATAGGTTTTTACCTTGTGGTAAGGACACTGAAGAGCAAGGAAGCCCCAGAATAATTGAAGGGAAGGAGCCTTTGCACTGTCTGATGCCAGAAAAGACAACATAAATCACTACATGTCAACTAGTGTCTCCAAGACTCTAGTAACTCGATAAGACTGATTCAATCCCCTGTTTCACTAACTAGAAATTTTCCATGGCTCCGGATCATTTCTGACTTGGGAGAGGGTCGTCAATCTTCTTCCAGTCACTCCCAGCTTCAAGTTCCCTCTTGTACTGTAATGCTTTCTTTCTGACTCAAGATGGATCATCTAACCATGTCAATTTTGTGAAACCTATTCTTCATAGTATTGATCCAAACATTTAATTTGACCCTTTCCCTCAATATTCACTATCCAATAATCCAACAAAGTAAAACTATCATTGATATGCTTATGTGAATAGAAGGCGTTACAGAAACTGGGGCATTAGCAGGGTACATGTAACAGAACAGAAACAAAATCTTTTGCAAGCTCCACTTGGGCCTAACGGTCTCTTGGCCATTTCTCTGAGCTAGACACTGGTTTTCAATTGTATTCTTGACCCTTTTCTCTCTTGTCTCTGTCTCCCACACTTGTAACATTCTATTTATTTCTACTAAAGAGAAGGTAATAGATCTCATTTGTTGCTCCAGGCCATTAGTTAGTCCGTGATGTCAGGGACTCATTCATGATAAGAAGGAGATCATTATCTTACCATAAGAACACTTAGCTCTCCTTCATCATCAAGTCTACCCTCCCTGTGATGGTTTTATTTAAGTATTGTTTATTTGGTAATTGTTTCAGACAACTAATATAAATGGAGCAAGATGTTCATGCAACAATTCTAAAAATGCACTAATTCTAATTCTAATAATTCTATTTTCAATCTGAGGTCACTAAGTAAATGCATCATGGGTGAGTCTTGCAGAGCAATATTATCAATACTTAGTAATTCGATTTATATTACATGATTTATATGCCCAAAAAACTGTAATTCTGTAATTGCTTAGTCTCATATTTCTCTGTTTTACTCTACTGACTGGAGTAGATGGAATTAACTCATTGTCTTGTCTGATTTAAATACTCATCTGTGTCCATAACTTAGGTGTTATGGAGTATCTTTAAAGAGCAAGACTAAATCTTTCCTAAAGTTTCTTCCCCCGTTTCTTTCATTCAGATGGTAGCTGGTTATAGGGGCATTTTCTCTCTTCTTTGACACCAGAAAAGAAGAGGTACCCTAGAGGATGGTATTGGTTTTTTTCCTTTGGTCTCTGGAGCAGACTCCAGGCTACTCTGCTCTTGCAGGCACCCACGGAAACAGATGCCACTAACTCAACTCAGTCTCGTTTTCTGGCTTGACTAAGCTCCGAGTCCTTGGCTGAACAGACTATGTCTGGGTTCCTAGTGGCTGATTGCCTCTAAACAGTCATCCTAGCCTCTGTACAGCCCCTGGCCTTACAATCTACCCTAGGTTTTGCTACAAAATTACCTTGTTTCTCCATAACAAACCCAGCACAGGCTCACTGACCTTGAACTCGGTATGGACCCTTGGCAAGGACAGTGGTATTCTAAAAAGTGCCAACAAGGCATTTAAAAATAAAAATGAAAATCTGATTTGATCAGCCACGTGTCCCCCTTAATTAGTTTAAACTAACACATTTGCCCAAACATTCCCTCCTTAGACTCCCAACGAAGAATCAGTAAGGAGGGCCAGGAGCCCTACTGAAGTCTGTTTGTGCACAGCAAAGTGGGGCTCACATTCCATTCTTTTATTTCCTTCTTTTCTTTCTTTCCTCCTCTGGACATAGATGGAAAGCTCTCATTGGCTATAAACATCCCCTGCAGCCACTGAGCTACCCACTCATGTTTGACTGCAGAGGAAAGAAGTAGTGTTTCTTTCTACCATGAGACACAGTGTAGTCTTGGGGGCATCCAAGCTGCACCAAACAATACAGAGAGGGAAGTGACCAGAAAAACGCAGCAGTCTCTTCCTCCTTTGCACCATGGTCCTATCTGCAGGAACATTGGCAATATTAGATACTCCTGTCTTTCTCTTGACATTATCCTCATAACAACGCAAAAAGATAAAGTCCACGTGTTCAGGAAGACAAAAGAGAAATGTATGTTAATAAGAGCACTCTCATAAAGGCAAAGGGGAGTTGGGGACGAGGAGATGGGATACGGAGGGGTAATTGGAAAGGGGGATATCATTTGAAATGTGACGAATAAAATGATCAAGTAAAATATTTTTAATAAAAAATAACAAAGAATTTATTTCAATTTCAGAGCAACATTTTAAAATATGCTTATGAGGGACTGGAGGTGTAACTCAGCTGGTAGAGTACTTGCCTGAAATGCAAAGTCCTTGGTTCAGTAGCCAGCACCACATAAAAGCCTACTCTGGTGGTGCATGCCTGTGATGTCAGCATTTGGTAGATGGGGGCAAGAGAACCAGAGAATTGAGGTTATGCTTACAAACTTTTTTCCATTTTTCATTTGGAAAAATCGTTTTCGGGAAAGAAAGCAGGAAAAAATACGGGAAAGTAAATCATAAGTACATTAAAATATGTATATAGAGAAAATATCAAAACACCTAGTGTGGGTATTGTGCTATGTCTAGCAGCTGTGACACTCCCTGCTCTGTTTTCCTGCTTGAAGTGTGTGCTTGTGTGTTACTGTTATCATGGAAACTAATGTTTTTTTTTTTTAGTTGTAAATAAAGGATTTTAAATTCGTTTTTTAAAAAATGTCCCGTAAAACCTAGTCATTCAGCCATCAAACATCCCTTGAGCACTTGGCATGTTTCTGTTTGTCTCCGTTAGTGTTCCTATTGCTATAACAAAACACCATGACCAAAGCAACTTGGAAAGGAAAGGGTTTATTTGGCTTACACTTCCATAGCACTGTTCCTCCTTAAAGGAAGTGAGGGCGGGAACTCAAATAGAGCTGGAACCTGGAGGCAGGGGCTGATGCAGAGGACGGGGAAGAGTGCTTCTTATGGGCTTGCTCCTCATGGCTTCTCAGCCCACTTTTCTATAGAACCCAGGACCTGAGCACAGGTGTGGCCCCACCCACAATGGAATGGGCCCTCCCCCATCACTCACTATTTAAGAAAATGCCCTGAGGGCTTGCCTATAACCGGATCTTATGGAGGCACTTTCTCAATTGAGGTTCCCTCCTCTCAGATGACACTAGCTTGTGTCAAAATGACATAGAAACTGTCTGGCACACCAGCGTTCTAAATGTTGTGGATTGTACTGACAAACACAATCCTTGTCCCTAGGGGGTTTTACATTCTGACAGAAAAAGAAAATGAGAATGGCTTCGAATTAAGCCATTCTGAGCTTAAATCAATTATTGAAATAATTTATTTATAAAGTAACTATCCAGAGGATAATATATACTAATATAGCCTAGTATCATACATATGTAGTATATACGGAAAGTGTAGTATCTCTACAAATTATCTGTATATACATATGTATGAATGTATAATGAAGAGTATGTTTAAGAATGTTGTATATCAGCACTATAGTACTATTACATTTAATTAAGCAATGATATAAAAAAATTTTCCAAAATAACATCCTTAGAGCACTGTGTAAAGCATCACTTGACACACATGTGTGCTTGTGTGCACACAAGAACACACATACACTTCTTTATGTGTTTCTCTTTCTGGAAGGATATGTAAGCCACAGTAACAGTGGTTCCTTTGGGAGACACATATTGAGGAACTGAAGGACAGAGGTAAGAAGCAGATTGGCTTGGGATATATAAACTTTGGGTTGAACTACAGATCTTAAAAATAAGTAACATTTTCTATGATTTATGACTTCACCAGCCCTGGGAAACTGGTTAGGTTTCCAGTACCAGTCAGGATTCACCTCTTGTGGAATAGGCCCAAAGTCAAATTAGAGAGCTGCTGGTGGCCAACAGGACGTGAGTGCTACTTACTGCATTGTCATTAGAGTCTTGCCATACTGGTAACTGTTGTAGTTCATAGATATTGCACCTGGGAGGGACCATGGGTTCTCCTTGGTAGTGCTTATATCCGGTTTGCTCGTATTTGATTGAGGATTTTTTTAAATCTATTTTCATCAAGGGTATTGGTCTATAGAATTTATTACTCTCACTTTGCTAAACTAACATAATTTCTTATATTCTGATCTTATTCTTTTTTCTTTGTTTGCATTGTTTTCTTTATTTTTTTAATTATTTTATTTACATTCCAGCCATTGTCCCCTCACAGTTCATCTTCCTCCTCCTCGCCTCTGAGAAGGTGTTCCCCCTCACCAGGCCTCCCCCTTCCCTGGGGCCTCAAGTCTCTCAAGGATTAGGGTATCTTCTCCCACTGAGGCCAGACCAGGCAGTCCTCTGCTGTATATATGCCAGGGGCCTCAGATCATCCTGTGTATGCTGCCTAGTTAGTGGCTCACTCTCTGGGAGCTCCCTGAGGTCCAGGTTAGTTGAGACTTCTGGTCTTCCTATGGGGTCACCTTCCCCTTCAGCTTCTTCAATTCTTCCTCTAATTCAACATATGTTCTAAAGGTGTAAGTATCTGCTCTGTCTCAGTTAACAGCTGGCAGGGCCTCTCAGAGGACAGCCATCCTAGGCTCCTGTCTGTAAGCACATCATAACATCAATAATAGTGTCAGGCCTTGGTGCCCTGCCCGGCACCCTACCCCATGAAATGGATCCCAAATTGGGCCAATCATTGGACTGCCTTTCTTTCAGTCTCTTCTCCATTTTTGTCCCTGCAGTTCTTTTAGACTGGAACAGTTCTGGGTCAAAAATTTTGACTGTGAGTTAGTAACTCATTCCCTCCACTTGAGGCTCTGTCTACTGGAGGTGGATTCTTCAAGTTGCCTCTCCTCATTGTTAAGCATTTTGGCTAAGGTCACCCCCATTGAGTCCTGAGAGTCTTTCACCTCCCGGGTCTCTGGTACTTTTCAGAGGGTCCCCCACCTCGTCAACCCCAACCCTCCAAGGCTGCATATTTCCATTCATTCTACTGGCCCTCTGGGCTTTTCTCCTGTTCCCCCTTCCATACCTGATCTTGTTTCCCTTTCTCACTCCCCCTCTCCCTCCCGTCTCCCACCAGGTCCCTTCCTTCTTCTGCCTCCATGATTATTTTCTTCTCCCTTCTATCTAATCTTATTCTTACAACCAAAGATAAGTGTAGATACCACCCTTCTTTAAAAAAAACAAAACAAAAAAAAAAAAACCTTTCTTTGTAGCAATTGAAGAACATCACAAGAAATTACAGCTGGTTGAATGCAGAGATCAACAGACTGTGGGGAGCCTAACCCCAGGAGATACACCTACAGTACAGCTCCTGCATCTGTCTCAGAGGACATTGCAGAAGAGGAGTGGAAAGAGCCAGATAGCAGGAACTCTGACATGAAATAGTCTCTCCTAGAAATGGCAGTATAGACAAGACCTGAAATGTGGCAATATCAATGGATTTAATGTGAAAAGGTAAAAATTCTATGGGGTCCTTCACCTAGATAAGGAACTACAGGCAACTCTCGACTATGAAAGGTGGAGAATTAGCTTCTCCCAGGGACTAGTCTTGGGTTGTCTAATGCAGAATGGTCATCCTTGAGATCATATACACACCAGCAGCAAAATGGGTTTAGCAAGTTGTATTTATATATATTTTTGCATACATAAATTACATATAGATATATGTATGTAACAATAATGATCAAAGAAAAAGAGGCTGTCAACTCAAGAACAGGAGGGGTTCTAGCGAGGGTACCTGAAAGCGGCTAGAGAGAGGAACGAAAGAGGAGACATAGAATCATTATATTTCCATTAAAAACATATTTTAAATATTAAGTGTATATGGATAACGTTTTTTATTCAATTACAAAGGAAGAACCGTATTATTTTCAGGGAAATAGGTTTAACTTGAGATCATCATATTAAGTAAAATAAACCAGACTCAGGAAGAAAAATATCACATGCTCTCTCATTCGTAGATCTAAGATTTTTATAGGATGATGTTAAACCATTTACATATATGTGATGTGAGTGTTAGGAGGGAAGAGAAGAAAGGGAAGGATATGGGGATGAACACCTGAAATAAATTATCTTTATGAAACCCCACACCATGTATAATAAACACATGCCGATGAAAACATTTTAAAGAATTTTAAAAAGGAAAACATACATTTAAAAAGTCCTATCTAGCTGTGTGAACCATGAAGTCTGGCCCACACTTTCTGACGTTTTCCTGCCTATCTTGTACTTTCTCACTCTTGTCCCCCATTGCCCTCCTTTCACTTCTATTAGTATTATTATGAAAAGTGGCGATTTTAATTCAATACTATATGTAGAAGATGCTCAGCATCTAGTCCCCCAACACCGAAAACTTAGAATCAAGTTATCTCTGCATATCTTCTACTCAGCAACTATACCTATAGTTGTGTGTGTGTGTGTATGAGAGACAGAGACAGAGACAGAGATACAGAGAGGCAAGACTACTTTAAGAGATTGAAAAAATAAAACCTTTCAGAAAGAAAAAACCTCCTAATATTGATAAGTCCAACTGTCAAAGTGACACCCCCTTCAACAAATGATCTCCTTCTTCCTAATAGCTGTATCCTATTGAAGCCTTCCTCCTTCTGGAGACAACTTGGGTTACCTGGAAGGATCTGTGGAGATCATACCCTAGGTGGAGAGCTATGATTACCAACCATGTCTTCCTCTCTCTCCTTTTACAGCTCCCTCAGAGCTCTACCAGGTTTTCTGGTAGCTCATTACGGACAAGCAGCTCAGTATGCTGTCTCCAGTCAGTTTGCCTTGGATTTATCACTCTAATCCTCCTGAGGAAGGGCCGGGAAGGGCTGTACTTCTCTTTTGAAGTTGCCCTCGAAATGAGCACATATAGGTGCTCAATTGTAGTACTGAAAGAGTCGTTCCAGATCCCCTCTGAACCCTGACTTTCCTCTTTCTTTTCCTTGCTGTTTTTCATTTGTATGTTTGTTCTTTAGAGAAAGGGACTCATGTTGCCCAAGCTGGACCCAAAATCACTAACTAAGCCTGTGGTAGAACTGATGGCCCTCACACCCCTACCTCTGACAGGAGTGCACTACCATACCCGGTTTTATACCATGCTGTAGATCCACCCTAGGGTCTCAAGCATGCTAGACAGCCATTTCATCAATGGAGCCATGCCCCAGCCCTGATGTCATTTTTCATCAAGTGGCTGTGGACAGTGAAAGAGCTTCAGAGGTGGTTGGACATCCAGGGACAAAGATGACTGAAAGCACTTCCACCCTTCTCTTCCTTGCAAAGATACTGAGCACCTCTTGATTGGCAGGAGGTGATGAATACGGGGAATACTTCCTCCCTCTGCCTGCATGCTCACTGCCTTTCATGTGCTTCAGCTGTGCCACCAGACTGGCAAACCTGATCCTACCTTCATATTTATCTAATCATTTTATGGGGCTTTAAGCTCCTGGGCTGAAGCAGCTACCAGCTGTGACAACGCTCCAGGAAAGGACATGACCCTTGCTATAGTAAAACATAAGACAGGAGACAGAGCTGTCTGCACATATCTCTGATTTGAAGTTTATATAATTTATCCTGGGACTCCACCCACTCTAGGCATGGGGCAGGAGGGGATTGCTCATTGAAGACATTCTGCCAGGCTAAGCCACTGCTAGGATTGCAGAGAAAGTTGGTAGACATTTTGCCATGGCAACAAATCTTTTGCCCTTTCTGGGTGCAGCAGAGATGGGCAGAGCCAAGGTTTTCTGGCTTACAAACAATAACCAAAGTTTTACTACAGGCAGCGGTTGCCTTGTTTAGGGTGAGGCAGAGCCCTGCTGTAACCCCAACATTTCAAACATGTTTTTGCTTGAAAAGAGAATCACTGCCTGCGGCTGTCCACTGCAGCCTCTCCTGCACGTGCTTCTCTGGGGCTCTGGCATGTGTCACTCTGCAGCCACTGGCAGCTGTTACTCAGTGCAGGGGATTCCAGCAGGTGAGGAATGTATATTATGCAAACCATGGCAACCAGAAACACCAACATCTCCTGTACCCTGAAAACTGATGGGGTAGCTTTGGAAGCCAAGACCATGGGATAGAGCCCAGTCCTGTAATAGAACCAATGTAGGTCCTGAAAATGTGCCAATTCACTCACCAAGAGATGGTGTGCTGAAGTGATCAGAAACATTGCACTAGGGCTGGCCTGGTTTTGGATCCTGGTTCTAAGCTTTGGTAATGTTTTGACCTTGAGCAAGGTCTAGAATAGCTCTGGTGTCTCTGTTTCCTCATTTGTAAAGCGGAACATCTCTCAAGGCTGTTCCAGATATTAAGGGAGTTAGTACAATAACATGATTAGAACTTTATCTGGTGCAGACTGACACTTTGCTATGTGTTAGCTTGTGTGGTCAGTTTCCTTACTTATAAGTTAGTGTGTTCAACATTTCTGGCCCCACGGCACACCTCACCCAAGTGGCTGTGAGCATCTTTTCTGAGGTGTCTCCAAAGCTCCTCTGTCCCTCTGTGTCCAGCACACAAAGGGGCAAGTTGCAATTGTTTCCTGGTCAATCAATCTAGGTGCTCCCCAGTGCTCCCTGCTTTCTTGGACCCCAGCTTCTCCCTCACTGCACATTCCCTTCTCCAGCCACCATCTGGGCTTTTACCAAAGCAGCACAGGCCCTTCTCTTACCCCCTCACCCAGTACCTCTCCAATCTGGTCTCCATGGGCCATTAAGAGGGTGCTTCCTTCATCTTACACATGTATGTTTGACGCCAAAAGTCCCCCAGACTCCTACCATAAAACCTAATGCCCTTACCAAGCCCTATGTGTCTGTCCCTGCCAGCCTCCTCAGCTTCATCTTCTGCTGTCTCCTTGCTCTTTTGAGTCCAGACACATCGGCTTAATTTCAGTCATTTAGCATAACTCAAGCCATCTATCCTAGAAAACCGGTGTACCTTCTGTCTCCCCATCCCTGGTTTCCTTTCTAAGCCAAGTTTATAATTAGATACACTTTGATGTCTCCATATTCTTGTAGGCCAAAAGATCCAGGAGAACAATGACTTAGGACAGTAAGCAGGCCATGGATAAGGGATCAGGAATTTTAGAACAGTTTATTGAATTGAAGATTCACATGTGTTTAGTACTTCTCTAAGCATTACCTCATTTAGCCTTGATGCCAGCCTTAATGTTGTGTGACCTCTTCCCACTTTCGTGGACACATGCTAGGAAGCACAGCAATTTGTTGAAGAACATAAAGAGAGTGAATGGGGAAATTGAAGGCCAAGAAGTCCAGCGGGAAATCAAGCCCCTTTTCATAGGTGCTTTTGCCAACCTCTCCTCAGTAGTCCTGTATTGTTCAAAACCTCTATCACGAGCACCCACTAGCTGCACCCAGAAATCGAACTGCTCAGAGTCACAGGCCCAGTATGTCTGTCTCACTACCAGACTACTGCTGTCCTCCAGATAGTTCCTCCCCAATCACACATGCTCGCCTGAAAGGGGGAGGGACAAAACTCTGGGTAAATGTAAAACTAAGCCTCTGCTCATAATTACCCAAGGGCCTAAGACATCCCTGCATCTCCCTGCCCTGTCCCCACAAAGACTACCCAAGCACCATCACTTCCCCTTGTCCAAAAACCAGAAAACCACTTCAGCTTGTCAAGCAGTAATTCGGAGTGGATCTGCTACAAAAGAGGCTGAGAAAGAAATGACACGTGACAAAAGAGGCTGATGAGCCATCCCGGGAGCCACGTAGAGTTTTTCAGAAACCCACTGTCATCACAATGGACCTGATAAGAGAGAGGCAGGGAGGTCAGTCAGGGCAGTACTAGAGTTGTGTGGTCACAAGCGGAAGAATGTGGGTATGCCCTAAAAGTGGGTTGGGGTGGGGAACATCTCTAGAGCCTGCATGATGCCAGTCCTAGTGAATTTAGTCTCTGAAGATAAATTTCTGACTTGTGGCCTCCCAAACCATAAAACAATAACTTTGTGTAGCTTAAGCCACTAGGTAGGTAGGTGTGTGTGTGTGTGTGTGTGTGTGTGTGTGTGTGTGTGGCAATTTGCAACACTAGCCACAGGAAACCAACATATTAGGCTTATCCTCTCTTCCCACTCCCTAATCTTTCCATTACCTGAAGCCGACAGGAAGCCAACTGGCTGAGAAGCAGAAGGATCAGGAAAGGATCCATGCACATGTGCTCTGCCCACTGGGACCCCTTTAGCATGCTGTTGAATCTAGCATGTTCATGTTTACAAAGCCCAGTTTTTTTTAGTTCTATTTTCAAATCCCTTATGCTGTATATGCATCTTTCTCTTAAGTGTATTCCAATTTGAGTGGGAGTGGGAGTGGGAGGGGAAGAATGACAAATTAAAACCATTTACAGCGACAGGAACATGTGTGCAACACTCACTCTCTCCTGATTCATTCAAATTTCATTGCTTACTCCTTAGAACCAAGAATGGCATCTAGCCAAGAAATACTTGCATGAAATAGTCTTGTGATTTTATAGATTTGTTTTATTTTTTTTTCCTGTTTCGTTATCGTGTGAGTCAAAACAGGTGCCATTAGCTCATCTTTCTCAGTAACAGTGGTAATCAAACAGTCTATAAAATGAAAGCATTTCATCAAGACAAATGCCACCAAGTTATCACGCATGTGGCTCCCTTCTCTGAGTCACATCCCACCAATGTGACTTGGCAGCTCATCAGATCCCATCAGCCCTGTGGCTGAAAAAAAAAAATGGGTCATTGCACTGTGACAAAAGGACATTCAATGAACATACAGCAATTAAGTTTGAGCCCCAGTGGTCTCAAATGCCCAAAGGAAGCTGGTCCTTGAAGTGTGTAGGTGCCAGAGGCAAACAGACCCACAAGCAGCACAGACGTCACTAGCAACCCACCAGGGACACTTTTAAGAATCCAACCAGACAGAAGGAAGTGGCTGAAATCCACTGATGAGGAGGACATGGGGACTGGGGGAGAGGGTCATTTTCTAGCATTTTCTAGCATTTTCTAGCATTTAATTGAAACATTCTGCACTCTCCTGTCCCAAGGCCTTTACAAAAAGTGGGAAGGAATCTCAACAAAGCACCTCAGTGAGTACTCACTTATGAAATTTTATTGTTGCCTATTTGATATAGGAATAGGTAAGGCTCCCATGCTGTGAAGGTAAAGTTCTACTGGACACACACACACAAAACACACATGGGGAGGGGGTATTCATAACGAGCTAGCAGAGAGCTGGTGGTTATGGAAGTTCGATGATGGACCCATAAGAACTCATGTTCTAGTCTCCTTAAAATTTTAACTATGTGTTTTATTTTCCACAAAACAGGTCCTGTTGCTTTCACTGATGGCAGGCTTTGTTCCCCCTCCACTGTTTGCTTTACAAACTCCTCTCCAGGTTTCACTGGTGCTCTTTGTCTGGGAAGCCAGAAACTCTGCTCTCTGTGATTTTCTGTGCTTCTGTGAAAAGTAGACTCCTGATCTCTGGGAGAAAGGGTGTGGCATCCAGGCTGGAGCCTGGGAAACTAGGGGCAGCTGAAGGGGAGAGAAAATCTATGAAGCCTCACCCTCCACTGAAACATGGTACTGGATCCACTTCGTGGGAGCTCGTCTGCACTAGATGGCTCCTGGCACCTAAGGGTACCCAGATCCTAATGCAGAAGACTCTAGCATAGCACCACTCCAAATAGCATCAGTTGAAGCCACAGCACATGGCTCAGCTCTGGGAAAATCAGGCTGCGGACACAATAGCTTCTGAGTGCCATCTTGCTGAGCTAAAGTATAAATATCTTTAAAGATGGAAGACTACTGACTGACGTGGCTACAACTGAGTCATTTCAACAACGTTAACTAAACAAAGAGACCAGAGATCCACAGCCAAACATGAGGCAGAGCTTGGGAGTCATGGAAGAAGAAGGAGATAGGATTGAGTGAGCTGGGGGAGTCAAAGACACCACAAGATAAGAGAGTCAACTAACCTGGGCCCATGAACCACCAGCAAAAGAGCATGGCAGCAGCTGGACCTAAGCCACCTAAACATTTGCAGCAGATGTGCAGCTTGGTCTTTATTGTGTCCCCAAAAACAGTTGAAGTGGGGACTGTCTCTGACTCTGTTGCCTGCCATTGCCTTCCCCTAGCTAGCCTGCCTGGTTGAGCTTCAGTGGGATGGAATGTGCCTAGTTTTGCTGCGACTTGATGTTCCAGGGCAGGGTAGTACCCAAGAGGGCTTCCTCTTCTCTGAGGAGATGGAGAGGGGGTAATTGGGGGAGGGGAGATTGTGAGGGTGAGAGTAGGAGGAGAGGAAGGAGGGGGGCTACAACTGGGCTATAAAGTGAGTGAATGAATAAATAAACAAATAAATAAATAAGTGAATAAATAAATAAATAAAAACAAAAATCTGAAAAAGACAAATTCTTCAAGCACTGTTGCTCAGCACCACCTCCCTCTGCCACGGAGAGCAGGTAAAAAATGGAGATTTTATGTGGTTACTTTCTTCTTAGAGCCCGTTTTTTAAAAGGCAAGGCTAAGCTGTGCTTTCTAGAGAATAGCAAGACATATCAAGATCTCTGCTGTTAGTGGGCTTGTTTTCGGCACTCACAGAGATCCATCAATAAAATGGAACACCATGAGAAAGAGAAATGTCCCAATCCCTCTGTGAGACACTGAAAATCACAAGGGCCCTTTGCCCTCCCCTCCCATCTAGCCTGATTACGTTACAGTGGGGGAGGGGTGTGAGGAAGTAAGTTCGATGATGCTTGGCTGTGCTATGCCTTATCCTCCTGAAGCCCTGCCTCCTCCCACTTCTTTTCCTTCTTAACAGCTGACCCAAAGGGCCTAAACTTAGCAAGGGCGAGGTGTAGGAAACTAGATAGTGCATTCTCCAGTTGGATAGGAAGTTCTGGGCTCAATGTGTTTAAGGTTAAGATTAATTCCACACTTCCTCTGGATCTATTTTAAAAGCACAGCAAAGGACGGCATATGCTGTCTTCTAACAAAAATGACACATGATCAAAGGGCAACATGAGCTGCATGTCAGACCCTCTGACTCCTGCCCTCGCCCTGTGCCTACGGAATCAGAAAAGGTATTTTACCATCTCCATTAAAATGCGGTTGCTTCTGTTTATTGAGAAACTTCTGTAGTGACAACAGCCAGAGGAATCACGGATCAGGAAAGGCTGAACAGAGAGGAGTCAGGACACAGGAAAAGCCCAGGAGCTTTGTTGCTGAAGACTCCCCAGTGCAAAAGGGACTATGAGCTGCAAGTCTCAACCTTGATGCCTGAAAGCAGACATCTACCTGCTGCCTGAGTGGGAGAATCACTTTTTCTCATTTTCAGTGGCCATCCTCATTACTGCTGGCTTGTTATTATTCCCTGAGCTCTGAAAACAACAGCTCTCATTCTGTAGACCCACTCATTAGGGCTGATTTAATTGAATTTGAGAAGAAAACACCGGCTTCCAGGGAAGCCAGGATTGAGGCTCCTGGAGAGCCTGGTTTCCTGGTGACTTGCAAGTGTGGCTTTCTCTAGCAGCAAGGTACAGAGAAAGAATTAACACAGTCCCTACATCACTCTGTGTCTCTTCCAGTGTTCCCATTCATTACCCATACATCACCTCAGCCAAAGTTGATGTCCCCCTAAGCTATGGTCCCTTTGAGGTTTGTTTGGGTGCTTGTTTGATGACCCACAGGCATGGGAGAAGTTGAAACTAACTTAGGATCTTTTTTGTATAGAGAAAATCAGCTCAGAGGCTCACGGGTCACAGGGGCTAACAATTCTACATTCTAATTGGTACTTCGGGGGTTCTTTTAAGCAGGATGGTGGGAGGGTAGCAGCATTTGGGTGGAAAGTGGTATGTCTTTGAACTGGGTGCAAGAGTTAAAGCCATCCCTGGCCACGCCTTTTCTCACTGTTCAGATACTTCTAGTATTTTTAAACCAAGTTGGGCTTTCTGCTCTGAGCACCAAGGATGCTAATCTCTAGTGCTGAGGAAAACACCAAAGTTCTACTCTTGGGGAGATGAGGACCCAGTAGAGGGAGGTGGACCATGAACATGAAACCAAGTAACCAGAAGGAAAGTGTCATAAAGAAAGTAAAGAAGGTAACATACTTCATAGCTTCCAGGCAGATCTGTTGGACCAGATATAGAGGGAAGACAGAGGCCATGCAGGACCATCAACGTTCCTGGTGGGGAACAAGTTCAAAGGCTACAAGGCAGTAGCAAGCATGGCAAGACCAAGGGACAGCAAGGAAGCTGTGGGAACACAGAGAGCACTGAGGAGGGGCTGTCAGACCCAGGCAAGGCCAAACTCTGCAGGGCCTCCTGGTGCAGAGCTGGCCTCATTCTGGTGCCGTGGGTTTGATACTATCCTCTGTGTGAGGGAGGAGCAGTGGTGGACAGAAGGCCTTAAGCGGGAGATGGCATGTTCTCTTTTCTAAGTGGGAAGAAGGGGGCGGAAGTAATGAATGAGATCAGTTGAGAAGTGACTGTGGCACAGCAAAGATATTAACAGTGACAGCCACCCGAGTGTTGCCCATGCTCCAGGCACTGTCCTGAGCTCTCTGAAGGCTAGACTTCATTCATTTTCCCTAATATACCTTTGAAAAGTTGAGACTAAATGGCCACGAAGGGTAGAACAGGGAACCAGATGAATTCCACTGTGGAACTTTTGCAATGAAGTCTACATAAGTTAGGGGCGGATCTATATAAGACAAGGAGACACTTCCCTTTCATGCATCTCTATGCTTCTGAGGCAGTCCTAGAATTCAAATTATTTGTTCCAGCAATTCTGATTTAATTTTTATTTTATTATGAGGCTATGTGAAAGAGGGTTTTATAGGCAAACACCAATGGGAAATGTAAAGTAGCAAAAGGGAAGGGAGAGAAAGTTCCTGTTGCCTCTCATCTTAGGGTTTCTATGGCTGTGATAAAACACTAGGACCAAAGCAGACTGGGGAGGAAAGCATTGATTTGGTTCACATATCCAGGGTCACAGTCCACGTAGGGACTCCAAAGCAGAAACTCAATCAGGGCAGGAACTTGAACACAGGAGCTGATGCAGGGGTCATGGTGTAGTG
Organism: Arvicanthis niloticus; assembly: GCF_011762505.2. Taxonomy (NCBI): domain Eukaryota; kingdom Metazoa; phylum Chordata; class Mammalia; order Rodentia; family Muridae; genus Arvicanthis; species Arvicanthis niloticus. Next base: position 88,321,512 of record NC_047661.1, on the reverse strand, counting down.
TTCTTACTGACTTGCTACCTCATGGTTTACTCAGCCTGCTTTCTTATAACATCCAGGACCACCAGTCCAGGGGTGGCACTGCCCAGTGAGCTGGGCCCTTACACTAATTATCAACCAAAATAATACAACACAGCCTTGCCCACAGACAATTTTCTCAGTTGAGATTCCCTCTTCCAAAACAACTCTAGCTTGTATAAAGTTGACATAGAACTAGCCAGGACACTTAGCACAACAAAGCAATACACCATTGTTTTAATAACTTCCTTTTTTGTTCATCTCCAAGATTTCATATTAATAAATATCACAAATAGGAAACATGTTACAGATCCAAAAGTCCTATAGTCTTTACAAATGCAAACACTTTAAAACCTCAGTCACTAAAAATCCAAAGTCTCTTTAAAACTCCCAACCTTCTGAAGCCTTTGATTTGGGGAGACTTGGGAGAAAGAGAATCTTGTCCCTAGGGGAGAGCTGGGTTTCAGTAGGGTAAGGAAGCGGAACAAATGATCTGTGACAAACAAGAGTGGGAGAGGGTGGTTCTCATGGATGGAGATTCCAGAGGACCTGCTGGAACGGGCCAACAGAGAGCGCAGAAGTGGGAGGATGAGTCAGGGGTGGAGTGGGAGTCCATAGAAGGATGTGAGCTCACTTGGCTTTCATTTGGGGGATGGTAGTAGCCAAGTATGACAGGGAAGGAAAGCAGGAAACTAAACGGGCTTATGGACCCAGACAGGACTTGGGCCTGGAAGTGGCTCTCTGACACAGTGCAGGGTTGCGGGTACTGTGAAAGCATCTGCCACCAGTTCCTTGCCCTTCTGTCATTTATCAGATGCTAGCTCTTTACATAGTGAGACACGCATAATTTATGCTCCTGCGGTCATCAGATATTCTAAAACTTGACCGAAAATATAATTTATTAGTTTCAAAGCTGAGTTTTAGGTTGAATTCTTCCCCAGGCTTTCCAGATCTCCCTGCTCTCTAGGTCCAAATTGATGAGTAGGCTCATCAAAGGACATGAACCTAAACTTAAACTTGGAAAACATTAGCAACTAAATATGATAATAGACAGCAACAAGGCAGAATGAAATGATACGCTGGTGATATGTTTTCTGTTTCTCTTAGGTATCAATCTATGCAGAATGACTTTGCCAACTATTTCCAGAAAATTCAGGAACTCATATAATAAAGATGGGGGTAATCCTGAAAATCTTTTGATATTTATTATCTGCCTTAAAAACAATAAAACAAAAAATGAGTTTATGAGTATAGCAGTTCTTTGACTATTATTAAGACTTCTGAGGAGGAACAAGGTATCTTCTATGCTAGCCCACCTTAAGGCTAGCAGAGTCCCTGGGAAACCATACCTCAACAAGGATGAGGGATGTGCCTCAAAGATAGAAGCCATCCCAAGGAAGGCTTCCCAACACTCTTTCTGTTCTGCCCAGCAGCACACACTCTGGAAGCACTCACTTAGTCTCTGTATGGTTTCTGTCCTTACATTCGTTCTCTCCACACGGTAACCTCATTCAGACAGGAGCAGTCACTCACCTTAGAACCCCAAGCACGTGTATCACACGTACATAATGCTTTTCTGTTTCTTGGACTTCATCTTGAAATTTTGGTTATTTTCTTCTTTTTCCTCTAGAGTGGGATTGAGGGGTGTTCCAAAGGAAAAGGAGGACTATTCTGATGAAAACATTGAGAAATAATAATTAGGTCAGATAAGGGAAGAAAATAATTACCTACTGCTGTCCACTATGTGTCAGAAAAACTCCAGGCAGCCTCTTCTGCATCTCACACACTCCTCCCAGCTCTCCACTCCTTAAGCCTGCTTCCCATTCATGCACCCACTAGGACTCAACATGAAAAACTTGACTGAGCTTGAACAAATGATATGAGCATGTTAATTATATGTTATTATGAGGATGACAAAATACATCCTAAAATAGTGTAGCATCCAGTCTGGTAATGTCTTATCCCAAGAGGGTAGATTTCAACAGCAGAAGCCAAGAGCCCATTATCTATATCAAGATCATCCATCCCTAGGAAGTAGGTCAGAGAATTGAGATAATTATATGCTATCTGGATAATTATCTGAGTTGAAACAGTCTACATATGTGTAACATGTCAGTTTTACACATTGGTGCAAGTTATCACAGGAATCTGTTACAAATTTCCCTGATGCCCAGAGGAACCACACAGTTCCCACTCATACCTCAGCCTCTGAGTCGATGCCCACCTGGGCCTTCATCTGTCAGTATATCATCCTTTCAATGCAGTTGTGTCCTTTGCCTATATGTCATGTGATCTATAGACTCAATCTTCCCTTTACCAGTGGCTATCTTAAGGGCCCCCAAAAGTAAATAGTAGACTAGAGTAGGAATGTTCTTCCTCTTTAAGAAGTAGAACCCAGTGTTTCTTCAGGTCATTAAAGGTGTGCCCTGGAAGGGAACAGTAAGTCCCAAACCCTTTCCTCTTCCTGCCTTTTGCATCCTAGCCACAGGGCGGGCCATTTGTTCTGCTGCATATTTTTCAACATTGCCACTCAGGACCTTGACCAGGGAACTATAAGCATGGATGAGAGCATCATGACTATGGATCAAAGTAAACCTTTATTCTCTTATGGATTGATTCTCTCAGGTATTTGTCATAGTAACAGAAGCTGACTAGCACAAAGCACATGGGAGGAACTGTCCTTTCAAGCTTTGAACACTGTCTTTGAAGGATTCAATCCTTATAACTGCTACAACTTTTTGGTGCCCATGAAGGTAGAGCCAAAGAAATATGAACAAAGCTGACCTGAAGTGCAATTAGCTTATCCTTGTCCATAATGGGGGACTAAATTATTTAATGAGGAAATTATTTTTTAGCTAGATATTAAATTATTTAGAGAAAAACTCAACTTCTAGTCTGTTATTCATTCTTCACTAAAGGCTATATGGAGGACAGGGCTTAAGGAATAGGAACACATCTCTAAAGTGGCACTTGTAGTTCATTGAATATATGAATGTTTTGGGGAAGGGGAGAAAGATATCCTTTAACCAACACCCTTCAATGACCTGCAAAAATGGAAAAAAAATTCCCAATAGTTGTGTTAATAAATAATTGTGGAGGCAAAAAGATGGTTCAGTGAATAAGAATGGTGCTGTACAAGCACAAAGACCTGGGTTCAGATCCCCAGCATCCACACTGAAGCCAGGCTTGGCCATGCATGCCTATAACCTCAAAGCTGGGGGACTGACACAGGGATCTCAGGACCTCAGGAGCTTATTGGCCAGCCAATCTAGCCCAAAACAGTGTGGTCCAGGTTCAGTAAGAGGCTGTGCTTTCAGTGAGTGAGGCCTAGCCTTACTAAGAGCACCAGTGTCTTCCTTTGGCCTCCATATTTCCTTACATGGCTGTGAGCATTTGCATGTGCACACAAATCTCACATACGCAACACACACCAAACGAATAAAGAAGATATGAATGACTGAGTACTGCTGGCAACCTCAGCACCTTAAAACCCAGCACCACCCCCAGAAAACCAGGTTTCTCTGCCTTGTAACAGCCTCTCAGTAGGGAGTCCATCCCATAGCTATGAATGCTATATGATCCTCATTCTCAGGGAACAGACATCGTAGAAGAAATGACAGAATCCTCAAATTCCAGAGCTGGAAAAAGGCAAAAGTTCTCTAGACAAAACATTTTAATATATAGACAAGAAAAGAAGTTGCCTGGTCATAAATAAGATTGATAAGATGAACAAAACTTTCACTTTTTATTTGAAAATAGAGTTTCCTCAATAACCATTAGACAATCTACTTTTAAATGACAGCTTCTTTTTACCAGGCTCCTAGCATGTCAAACTCTCTTTACAAATGTTTATTGAATAATATGGAAGAAATCAACTCATGCATACCAAAAAGAAAGTTGTGTGACTTTCCTATCCACTCCAGATGTAAATATGCAAAGAGATCCTAGGTTGCTATCCCAGGCTGCCATGCCTTGGTATTATCATCAGTATAAAACCACTCCTTTACATATACTGCAATAATTACACTAAATCTGTGCTTGAACCTTCCTCTAAACACATGAATATATATATGTTGGTTAACCATATAGAAAGCTGACTTCCTCCACTAAATCCTTCTACCCAATCACTGGGGAATGTTTGTGTTTCATGTCTCTGTGTGGTCAGTTTTCTAGGGCACTAGCAAAGTACAATAAACCAGTCAAAAAAGGAGAGGTTTGTTTGGTCTCATGGTTTCTGACGTTTCTGTCAATAGACTGTTAGTCTTTGGTCTAGGGTCCTCTGCTATATCGTAAGGCAGTGACAAAGGAAGCCACTCATCTCACTGAAGTCAGTAACAAAAGAAAAAGGAAGGAACAGGCCATATCCCAATATCCCCTCAGGGTCATGCCCTCAGTGGCCTTGCTTTTGTTACTAGCTATATTATCACTTAGCAATAGTGCGACAATATACAGACCAAACAAACAGCATATGGGCCATTGAGGTACATTCACGACCCAAATGGTGATGCTCTCCAATTCCAATATGGAAGAGTCCATGATGCACCTTAGGCTATCTCGGCTCCCATCTTAACACAGGAAGATCATCAAGAGAAGAGTTTCATCCCAAACTCAAGTTCTGCCTTCTTCTTTCTCATTGCCCACAACCTTCACAAATCAAAAGCCCCAACAGCTGAAAGGAAGACTAGGCCTAAATAAAATTCTCAGATTTAGTAAGCAATGTGGATCTATTTCCTGCTAAAAAGTGATACTTGAACTTAGGCAAGGTGAACTTGAGTGCTGGAATAAAATGAAGAAGTTTTGATAGGTCCAGACTCTACATGATATATAGAAGGAACAAAGCCTTAAAATAATCCTGTACTTCTTAGTGACCATGGCCCTTTTCCAGATCTACCCTGGGATGATTTTTTTCCCAAGGGTGAAAGGAAGCATTGAAATAAGATGTAAGGACAAATATTTTAGGAAGAATCAATAGGCTGGTTTAGACTAAGCAAAACCAGAAACTGTGCTGAAAAAAAAAAAGTAGGATGCCTTGAGACAATACGACACACTTGTACCTTTTACAGAAACAACAACCTCTGATGAGATTTTGTGTAATCATTGGTTAGAAAGAACTTTTATGTCTTTGGGGGGAAAGGGGAATAGAGGTGAATAATGTATTTGATGAAATCATAGAAAGATTTTATATCCAGAAAAAAACATTTTATTCACATAACAGTGACTGAGTTTTCAGCCAGGCTTGGTGTCAAGGGCCACTATTAAATAATAACCTTCTTTGCTAGAAGCACGTGTAAAAAACAAAATTCAAAAAATCAGAAAGAGGAAGAATATTGACTCTGTTCTGTACCTTTAATATTTTCCTAAGAGGTGTGCTTTTTTGTTTAGATTCCTGTTAACAACCACTAAACATAATAAAAGACAGCATCTGCAACCCTCTGAGACACAGGCTGAATTTACATTTCCAAGTGAATTTACATGTCCACATTTGAGAGATAATTTGTTTCTATTTAAGATGGGAGAGCAGATTAAAACTTCCCAGTGCTCATCACTTACATAACTTTTCTTTCTCCATTCATAATGCTGGCACTCGGTAGTTCTAATAATGCCAAAAGTCCTTGAAGATGCTGGAGTGGGGAGAAGCTTAGCAGAAAGAAGAGCAGAGTCAATGAATGAGTGCACCTTAAATCATACAGATGAAGCAGCCCTAAAGCGGTGCTCTTGTGACACTAGAAAGCATCAGGGGTGTGTTGGAATGAGACTCAACACCAAACAAAACAGAAATGGAGTGACCTTTTCTCCAGAAAACTAGCTAAGTAATTGAGAAGAATCAGAACAACATGACTAGTTTTAAAATGTAGTCCAAATTGATCATGTGTTTAAAACAGAAGAGAAATTGCTCACAGATGCTTTGGTGGGTGAAAGAATGGAATCTTCGTGACTCGGTTAGATGTTTTGAAAGGCAAACCTATGACACAATTGGGTGCTTTCAACTTCAACTATTCTTTGGAGAATATCAAGAAACAGAAAGTGTACATTAATTCTGACTTTTGTGGCCCTGATTAAAAACTATTTAACTGTAATTTATTTAAAAGTAAGTTGGCAAGGCTGGGATGATGGCTCACTGAGTAGAAGGCTTGGCACATGGTCATAAGGCAATGAGCTCAGTTCCCAGAACCCAGACAAAATCAGATGCTGCAGTGTGTCTAGAACCTCCATGGTCCTATGTGGGAGACAGAGACTGGAGAATTCAAGTAAGCTTGGAGACCCTGGCTTACACAGGGGACCAAAAGACACATCAAACAAGATAGAAGGTAATGACCAACATCCCAGGTTGACTGGTATATGTGCATTTGCACACGCGCACACACACACACACACACACACACACACACACACACCAAGAGGAGTAGAAAGTAGGGAGGAAGGGAAAGAGGGAGAGGGAGAGAAGAGGGAGGAGAGAGAGCAAAGAGAGAAAAAGAAAGAGAGATTAAAATAATAAAAGAATTTGGCAGAAAATGGTTCTCAACCTGTGGATTGCAACCCTTTGGAGTGGGGATCAAGTGACCCTTTCACAAGGATTGCCTAAGACCATCAGAAAACATGAGTACTTATATTACAATTTGTAACAATAGCAAAATTACAGTTATGAAGTAGCTATGAAAATCATTTTATAGCTAGGGCTCAGCACAACATGAGGACTGTATCAAAGGGTCACAAGATTAGCCCGGCTGAGAACCACTGTTTTCAATACATAAGTACTCACTAAACAAACTCCACCTTTTTGTATATTGAAAAATTTTTGATAAAGTCCAAAGTTCATTAACAAATGAAATTCACTTGAAATCAACATGTATGAAGACTGACAAATTCAGTACCCATTAGCTGCTTCCTAAAGGGAACCTGTGTCATTAGGGTCTTCCTAACACTTAGCTGAAAGTCAGCAATGAAACTTGATCTGTCTTGGGTTTATATATTTTAACCTCTGTTGAGGAGTAAGAGACCTGAAAAATAAGAGACATGAATACATCTTCATTGTATTCAAGTACACAAAAACATTGTCATGTTCATGTTTATCCCAAATAGTCAATATTTGTGAATAAAATTCTAGAAGCAACTGATGTCTGCCCAGCTCTCCATCACATAAATATGTCCAGGAGATTTATACTTGGCAAAAAGTAGTACTTAAAATATATCTATGAAAATTATAATTGTGTAAGCTACAAAACTAAATTAAATATCCATAAGTACTCTAGGGAATATTCAATTAGTAGAAGAGTGGTAACGGAAAGGTATTGGTGTTTTCATGCTCAGAATCTGTAACTATGTTACCTTCTCTTTCTATTCAAAACCTTTGAATAGGTTTTGCCTCCATAGACTCCCGTTTGAATGCTTGGCCGATGGGGTGTGGCACCATTAGGAGGTGTGTCCTTACTGAAGTGGGTGTGACCTTGTTGGAGGAAGTATGTCACTGTGAAGGTGGTACTTGAGGTCTTATGTTTATGTGCTAAAGTCCTGCTCCATGTGAAAGACAGTTTCTTCCTGGCTGCTTTTGGATTGACATAGAACTCTTCAGCGCCATGTCTATCTGCCTGAACACTGCCTTGATTTCCCACCATGATGATAATGAACTAATCTTCTGACTCTGTAAGCCAGTCCCAATTAAATGTTTATAAGAGTTAGCTTGGTCATGGTATCTCTTCACAGCAGTAAAACCTTAAGACGCCTTCCACGACAAATGGCATTTTATAAATGTGAGGAAGGCTCTTTGGATTGAACGTCCTTTGGATTACTCATTTCAGTGATTACTCATCCCATGAACATACGTTCATGGTACTCAGAGGGAGAGCTAGAAGAGGAAAGCAGCATTAGGAAAGATAAAATGCCAGAGGAGAGCTGTTCTAGTGTAGGGCCACAAGCCAAGCATGTGAGAAGCTCTAGAAAAATCAAAGAAGTGAGTTTTTCCTGTAGCTTCCACAGGCTGTACAGCCCTGGTAAGCTATTTTAGACTGATAAGTCTATAAATCTTCCTATCAATCTTCCTAATACTACGACCTTTTAATATAGTTCCTCATGCTGTGGTGACCCCCAACCATTAAATTATTTTCATTGCTACTTCATAATTGTAATTTTGCTACTATTATGAGTCTCTGTGTAAATGTCTGATATGCAAAATATCTGATATGTGACCCATGTGAAGGGCTCATTCAACCTCCAAAAAGGTCGAAACCCACAGGTTGAGAACCACTGCTGCAGAACAAAGACTTGCTTTAAGCTATTAAATGTGGAGGAATATGTTACAACAGGATTAAAAGATACATAGCACATAAATAATATCGGGAAGGAAAGAGACTAACCAGTGTTCGCTAAGCAGATGGAGCTCTATGGGGTTGGTTCCTGAAAAGTCTAACAGCCAGAAACTGTCTTTGTATGTTATAAGTTATCTCAGTAATTAACAAAGTTGCTTTTTGTTCTCATACCACAAAAGATGGAAGTCAGACTTGTGTGAAGACTGTACAGTACCATCAGTTCTTTCTGTTCCTTCTCCATTAAAATTTTATTTATTGTATTTGTCATTTCTATTATATTTATAATATTTTATATTATATTATTGTTTATATTATATTTGTATTGTATTTGTGCATGCTTGCAGGTGTTTATGAAGGTCAGAGCCTCTGGCACCAGGGTAACAGGACTGAACCACCTGGTGCTGGGAACTGAACTCCAGTCCTCTGCAAGAGCCAGAAGCCCTCTTAACCACTGAGCAATTTCTCAAGACCCTCCTTTTACACCGTTTTAATTGAATTTTTGTGCTTTGGCAATTTTATAACATACATTTGCACATATAATGAATTTTTATCATTGTGTATCCTCATTGTCTTCTCTCATCTCTTTCTCTCTCCTGTCATCTTCCTCCCTCAAAGTCTCCTTCCTGCTTTGATGGCCGTGTGTGTGTGTGTGTGTGTGTGTGTGTGTGTGTGTGTATGCATGTGTAGATGTGAGTGTGTATGTGTATACATATGTATGTACATGAGTGTGTGTACACATGCATGTGTATATGTGTGAGTGTGTATATATATATGTATGTGAGTGCATATGTTAGTGTGTAAGTGTGTCTGTGTTTGTGAGTATGTATGTGCATATGAGTGTTTATGAGTGTGGATGAGTATGTGTACATACATGTATGTGCATGTGTATATATGGTGTGTGTGTGAGTGTATGTGTACAAGTATGTGTGGATGATTGTGGCTGAGTATGTGTGTGAATGTGTGTGTGTTATTATGTTTGTGAGTATCTGTGAGAGTGTAACAGTGTATGTGCATATACATGTGTGTGGGTATGTTGTGAGAGTGTGTGTGTTTATGTGTGTGAGTATATGTGTGTGTGAGTGTACGTATGTGTGTATGTGAATGTGTGTGTGTTTGTGTATGTGAGTGTATATGTGTGCATGTGTGTGTCTGTGTGTGTTTTTCTGTGTATCGTATGTGTCTGTATGTTTATGTGTGTGTTTCTGTGGGGGGAAGGTGTGTATCTGTTTCTGTATGTATAAGCGTGTTTAAGATACTGAGTATAATTGTGATTGTTTATATGGGCACAAGTTATTAACCTCATCTTTAGCATGTGGTTCTCAGATTTAGGATTAGAGTTGCCCATAGTCACAAGATGGTTGCTTCTTCACCAGTTTAACATGTTTTACATTAAACAGAAAAAAGGGAAGAAAAAAGAATGGAAGGAAGAAAGGATGCCAAAGAGGACATGGTGTAACTTTCATCATAAAGGCAAAAGCTTGCTAGAAATCTCCAGAAGGTAAGCCTAAACTGTGTCACATAGATATCCTGGAGGAAGCTGCAATATCTATATTAATGTCCCAAGTAAAGCTGAGATTCTGCCAAGAGTAAAGAACAGGAAACAACTACAAGTATCTGAAGCAAGAGAAGTTTCAGTGGCAGAAGCAAGATGCATGCTACATGAAGAAGCTGCAAACTCCTGTGTGGGCACAGTTTGAAGAGGGGAGAATGGAACGTGCTCACTGGTCTCAGCACCTGATTCTGTCCTAGCACTGTTTCACACCTGACTTCTGACCCACACTGGGTGTCTCTCCTCTCTGTTCCCCTCCTTGCCAACACTTCTTACCCTAGGCCAGGTTCCAGAATCTCCTTCTCTTCCCTTTCTCATACTCTGTCATCCTTCTACCCCCAAAGACAGGAAATGCTGATGTGGGTAAATAAAGAAAGAGGAATTTGGATTAGACAATTTGAGCTACAGTCAAGACATTTGAAAAGGCTGCTCCCTTCTGCCTGTCTGCATGCATATGTAAGTGTCTGTACCTGTCCCTTTTTCCTTTCCCCTCCATGACTCTACTAGGAAAACATTTCTCCTCGTGATTTTCCTCAAGGATCCCTATTCAGAAAGAATCTATGCTGTCCTTTGACTCACCCTGCCTCTCAGTGTCATGATGTCAGAGACTTGGTAAGAACTAGTGCCTTGGGCCTTGCATCCATTTCAGCCAAGTCAAGATTCAAAATCTGAGCAACCAAGCTGGAATTCTGAAGACTACAATAATGCTGTTGCTTCAGTTACTAAGGTTTAGAATAGTTACTCGTGTAACAAAAATTAACCAAGTATTTTCCTTAGTGTCAGTTTCCCCCAACAACCAAAGAATGAGATGCTAAGGTATGACAGTTAGGTGTGGGACTGGATGGGAACAAGTTCAGAGAAGCAGCACTCTGCCTGAGCAAAGGGCCTTTGCTGGGCCTGCTCTGCCTCCAGGAAGAAGTCTACAGTCTGGGTCTAAAGGAACTAGCATTAAAGATACCACTTAAAGTCCCTATCTTTGGATTGGGACTGAGGAAGCAGACTCTGCCACTGTGGAACCCAAAGTTTAGATCCCAGTCCAAATGCTACCACCTCAGCTGTTGGCTCTGGGATGAAGGTGGATTAAAAGAAAATACTGTCTCAGCAAGACAGAGGCAATGGAGAAATCTGGGAATACGAGGCAATGAGGAGACACAGACAGACACAATACAGTTTTCTGGGGTATTCTAGTCTGTCTGGACTTCACAGTTTCACTGAGTGTGTCTGTAGAAATGTTATCAGAAAGGTATGGTCTTAAACTCACCATAGCTCACAAGTGGAGAGGAGATACAAAAGGCCACCAGAGAACTCTGAACAAGTTTTGCATTTTCTGTAACTATGGTTACTAAAGCATCACATCAGAGACTAGCTGCTATTTGTCAATGCTCTCTCTCTCTTCTCTCTCCTCGGTCCACAGCTACTTTATACTTCAGCCTCCTTCCCTAAAAGAGCACCACGTGACTGAGTTCTGGCCAATGAAATAAGGGCAAATATAACATAGTTCAGCCTATGTCTGTTCCATTTAAACCTTCATGATCTTCTCCACTCTCTGTGTCTTTTCCTATTCAAAAAGCTGAATGGGAAAAAAAATCTAAGAATATACCAGAGGGCAGAAGCACAAGACAGATGTGACATCTCCAAAAACTACACAGAAAGTCATCAGCTGAGTACAAACTCCTTTGATGGGCTTCGTAGGAGCAAGAATTAAACTTCTGTTTAATTAAATAATAGTATATATGTTATATTATACTAATTAATTAATATTATAATTAATACTATATTATAATATAATACAAATAGCATTAAATAACTGAAATTTGATGGTTACAGCAGCTAGCATTATTTGCCTAAATAATACAAGCATACACCTTTCAATCTAATGGTTAAAAATATTTTAACAGTTCTCAAGCACACTAAAGTGCTACATTTCAAAGCACCAGGAACAAACAGCACACAAGCCAAACAATTGTGACAGAGTGCAGCGAATGTGGTGTGAGCCTCAGAAAGATGACACTGACGATCCAGGACTGAAAGGATGTGTCTCACTAACGCACAACGAAGTTCAAGAAGGGAGACAGAGAAATGGCAAGATTCTAGAATACGCTGGTCAGGCCCTACCTGTGGTTGCATAATCCCAAGAGCCTGAACAAAGTAAACATGTTTGGTTGGATTAAAGATGCTAAGAATGCAAAGGAAATGGCCGCATCATGTGTGTGCTTCACAGAGCACTAGACTGGGTGACAGCCACTGTCTTCCTGATGGATGGTAAAAAACACATGGTGGTCTTGGATCATTCCAGTAACATCAGCAGCCATTACACACTTCCTTCTGCTTAAGACGAAGTGTCCGGCCCATTCTTCCCCTTCCTGCTATTGACTTCATCTTTCAGAGGTACAGGAAACCACAAGGGGACTGCAGTCCTGGGCCTGACTTTGAAGGGTAAGAATGTGGTTGGTGATCGGATGTCACAGGAAGTGACTGTGTCCCTTGGAGTCTTCAGCAGAAGAAAGAAACCTGTAAAGTGTTGGTCACACAAGTGTGGGCTTAGTTATTTCAGGAAAGTTAACTATGGCCAGATATTCTGAAGAAAACTTTAGAACTGAAGGTTTCATGGGTTTTTAAAGTATGAAATTCTAGGTATCCTATTTATGGAAAGATATGTGGAGAAGCATTTGAAGAAATCAGTAATATTTCACAAAAGTACTACATTACCTTAAACTTAAAAGTTTCCAGTGAAGAAGAAAGAAAGGGAAGGAGGGAAGAAGGGACGGAGATGCACAGCATCAAGAATCAGTGCTTACAAGCATAGGCTTGGGAGAGTACAAATGGCACATGTTTTTCTTAATTCTGTAAAAACTGTATCAGGAAATCAAACTTTTCAAAGTTACTCCACAGTTCGAAGGGCAATAATGTTCGACTACATGGTGTTTCTATGCTATCTTGAGTACTGCCCAGAATGTGGATACATTGTTACGTGGTACAAGTTAGTATCATCTCAGTAGGTAACAGAAACAGATTCTGCTTCCTGAGTTTCTATCACAGAGAATGAAACATGGAGCTTGGGATGAGCGAGTAACCATGACGATAAGGACGGAAGAGCTGGAGGAGAGGTTTTTGGTTTTCCTGGTGTGTGTTTCTTGGTTAGTTTGGTTTGGAGATGTTTTGTTGTTCTGTTTTTTATTTTCTGAACCAGGAATAAAACACAGAACCTAGGGCCTTGAACTCTAACACTGAGCCAAATTAATGTTTGGGCTCAAAACTGGTTCAAGAAAGAGGACCAGCACATGCTTGACAATGTCTCCCTTAGATCCCACTAAAACACAGTAAGTATCTAAAAATGTAGTCCTCGTAAATAACTGGGGCCTACTTTATAGCTTCGAAATACTGCTTTCTCACTGAAAACCTTCTGGTAAGGTTGGTAACATTTTCCCTGGGCCCACGATAGCCTCTTGCCCATCACCATCTGTGTTCTCTGCCTTCAGGTAATCAATTCCCTCCTCCTTTCCCCACCTTACTCTTTCTCTTCTGTCTCTTCCACCTCTTTCCCCCTTTCTTCCTCGTTTATGTGAGTCAGTTCTCTTTCATTCTACTGTCTCCAATTTCCTATACCCCTCTAAGTAATAATAAATGAATGAAATAGTGATAACAACAATAATTAATAATAATAATAATAATAATAATAATAATAATAATAATTCAAGAACAAAGGAAATCCTCCCAAAGCCTGAGGGATGGACATTCTTCCTTAAGAATCAAACTTAAGAATTGAAGATAGCAGAAGCACTATTGGATAGAATACCACCAGCAATTAGGACAGTGTGGTACATTGCAGACACTGTCAGGTAAGATCAAACTGTTTTGCTGGGCTTCAGTATTCAGTGTGGAAGATAAGAGTCCATTTTCCAGACTGACAGCATGTGTGGCTGGCTGGATTGATTGAATACAGCAAAGAGAAAACAGTAACAATGACAGATTCAATTAGAGACAGCAGCTTGTGAAGTTTATGATGACCCATGTCATCCCAACTCCATCTGTCTCTTGCACAGACCAAAACGACAAGATAAATTTTAAAAAAGAAAGAAAGAAATTCTGCCTGTGTATCCTTCCAGTCTTTAATGATAGCATTAATCTTTGCTATTCCCTTGGTGTTTGCTATTGTTTCTGGCTCACAAAATTGTCTTTCCTACCACAATAAAGAATACCACAGGTCCAGCTGAATATTTTGCTGATTTCTCAGTGTATTTCTTCAAACACTCTATTCAGATCCTATGGATGGATCTGTGGCCTCACTAAGCTCACCATGATGGAACTCTGAAGGTATCCAGTGTCTGTTAATCAAGATGGTCTATGTTATACAGCGTTATCAACTCCAGATATCAGCATCTTACTAAAACAAAGACTGCTTCCTGTTTACATTGCATCTATCACAGACTGAGTATGACAGCAGCCTGCACTGCCTTCACTCCAGGATTCAGGTTGCTACTGCCGTGGGGGCAGTATGATCTTACGGAAAAGAATCATCAAGAATGCAGCATCTCGAGGCTCTTTCCCAGGGTGACATATTGCACTTCTGACCCACCCACTTATCATCAGCTACAATGGCCAAAGCAGCAGCTAATGTGGCATAACAGAATCCTTCCATCTTGAAGATAGTACAGGGAACAAAAATAGAGTATCCAGCAAACTGAAATAAAGTTTACTACCTTGTCTCCTGACTAGTGGACCACAGTGACATTTGGGGATCTAAGGAATTAATGTCAGCTTGGGGACAGTTATAGTACTTACAGAAAAATCATATATATATATATATATATATATATATATATATATATATATATAGAGAGAGAGAGAGAGAGAGAGAGAGAGAACTTACAATGCACAGATATAAAAATACCAAAGAATTCTTTTCTCAGAAGGCAAGCCTTTCCTTCTTGTTAAGGGTTCCTGATATAAGACAGATTCAAGTCTGGAAACGGAATGGTGTAAATCCCATCTATGATTAAGTCTCTATTCACAGACCTGGAAGATTCCTATTTATTTGTTACATACATGTCTTGAGGATGTTATGATCTATTAATTATAATAAGGAATATCTGCTGCCAAGCTCTTCTGATTTCCACTAATTAGTGTCACTTTGTCAGTGACTGTTGTCACCTCCCCTCTGTCACTCTGAAATCCATCAGCCATGTTTACCCTGAGGAGCTCATTTATGTAGCAACATCTGCAGCTGCTGACGCCGTCTTTAAAGTTACACTGAAAAGCATACCAATAAAACACTGGAGCCTGTCTGATGTGATTACAAGAAGTGGAATAAAGGTTGACTGGGTTGAGTATCCCACATCCTAGGTACTTGAATCCAGAGTGTCTGGGATTTAGGATTTGGGAATATTTGCAAATGCATAATGAACTAATTGGATTATGGGACGAAGTCTGAATACAACGTTTGTTTATGCTCTGTGGGCACCTTATATAACAAACCCAAACATACTTTTATGTATTTTTAGTGCAGTTTAATTTTGACATAACCCAATTGTAGAATTTTCCACTAGGGTTCTTTTTTTTTTTTTTTTTTTTTTTTTCCTTATTCTGGAGTGTTTCTGATTTAGAGGTTTTGGAATAGGATACTTAATATTCTCTGAAACCTTGATAATACAGAAAAGGAGTGTAGTGTTTTCTAAGACTGCCATAAATCACTGTGAGCTAGGTGTCTAAAACAAAGAGATTTACCTTCATGATTACAGTTCTGGGATCTAAAAATCAAATTACAACATGATTGCTTTCTTCTGAGTCCCTACTCCTTGGCTTACAAATGGATGCCTCTCATAATGTCTCTACGTGGTCTCTCTATATGGCACCCCTGATATCGTTCCCTTTTCTACCACCAGGACTATTAGGACAAGGTTCACCTTTATGACACAGTTTAACCTTAATGACCTAATTAGAAACTATTTAAATCAAATTAATGACCTTTAATTTAATTACCTTTAAAGGCTGCGTCTTCACATATGGCCACATTGAGGACTGGACATTCAAAATATGAATTTTGGGAGAACACTCCATTTATAATAGTGTTTCTTAGATAACAGCTTGTCTTTCACTGACAGCATAGTAAGTTCTACCTGCTTTACAGTTCTCCAGTGTGCAAGATCCATTATTTTGGTCACGTATTTAGTTATATTTGTACATATTTAAGTACATTGGTACTTAGAAGTATTTAGAGTTCTGTTACTCCAAAAGAATGTTTTGGAAATATTTGGAAAACTATGGGGTTTTCTAATAGTCCTTTTAGACAAATATGTTCAAGCTCTTAGGTCATTGTTCCTTTCTCCAATCTTTCTAATTCACTCAGAAATATCCATCCCACCCTTGGTCCCTGTAGGCTTCACTACAAAAGTATCTAAATCTTAAAGCAGTCTCTCAGACTCTCAAACAGCTCCTTTCAGTTAAGTATATCAATCTATGCAAGTGATAACTTAATAACTGTTTGGCCATGAGCTGCAAGCACTTCAGAAATCACCCCTCCTTTGGCTCTTTTCCTTTCCAACAGCTTAGCCTTCATTCCATGTTAAGACTTTGTTAAGCACTCTGGGTAAGGGGTAGTCACATTAGAATCTATTCTAGGTGATCTTTTCTAGCAGGAAATGATTTCATGCACTGGTGTGAAATTGTTAAAATTGCTAGAAAGGTCATACCTGGAAATCAGGAAACTGTATAGATGGCCATAAAGCTTCAGCTGCTTGTGATGAATAGGTAATATGAGAGAGCTAAAGATGTCCTTATTAGTCTGTTACTACTTCTGATGGAAGAAGATGAATCCCTATTTCACTTCCTCCTAAATCCCCTCTGAGTGCCTTTTCTGTCCTACTCCAAATAAGTACACTGCTGGCAAAGGATGCTGGGAACTACATCCTAGTCTTCCAGCCTCTTTCACACAAGAGGAGATCATGAAAAGTACTAGAGGTGAACAGACATGCATGCATTTATTTCCAGAAATTATTGAAAATAGCTTCCACCGGGCCGGGCGGTGGTGGCACATGCCTTTAATCCCAGCACTTGGAAGGCAGAGGCAGGCGGATTTCTGAGTTCGAGGCCAACCTGGTCTACGGAATGAGTTCCAGGACAGCCAGGGCTACACAGAGAAACCCTGTGTCGGAAAAAAAAAAAAAAAGAAAGAAAGAAAGAAAGAAAGAAAGAAAGAAAGAAAGAAAAAGAAAATAGCTTCCACAAAAATGAAGAATTAAATAAAAGAAAAGGAGATCATGAAATCTTAAAAACTGAGTTCAAAACACAAGAGGAAAAATAAAAAGAATTTTCCAATATGATGACAAAAAAGAACTCCTGCTGTGACAGCTGCTCATAAAGTACCCAGTCCAGTTAGAAGGGAGGATAATGGAAAGGAAGATAAGATACACAGAACACAAGTGGGTACAACCATGCCTGTCTTGAGAGGATTTTGATCCACAGAAGCTCTTGGAAAGACAAGGAAGAGTTAGGGATAAGCACCAATATGTAAAAAAACAAACAACAAGGCAATCATTAACTCCAGGAGAAATAAAGAGCACATTGCTTGGTTAGTGACAATATTATAGTCATAACACTAAAACCACTAAATCTACTTTAATCAAATGTTTATCAAATGTTTATTATAATTATATTGAAAGGGGAGAAAGACAGGTCAAGGTAGTAATATAAGAAAGTAAACTTTGGGATGTCGTGTTAAAAGGTATAGATTCATTCAAAAGTAGATAAATCTCTAAAACATAGTATAATCATTTGTATTTCAGAGATGGAGGTACATACTAGGATAGCTAAAGAATAATAAAGTGTTTACTTGCGACATTATTAATGGAGATGGAAAAGTTAGAAAAGGAGAGTGCCAGTTTTTGTTGTAAGTGTTGTAGAATTATCTATTTAAACTGCTCATATGCATTAGCTAAATATAGAGTACAATAATTAATCTTCAAAGTTAATAGAGGCTGAGAAAATAAGGATGCAAGCTGTAACTTAATGTTCCAATGACTGCCCAAAGACCTTATTTGAAACACACATCAGTAGACATAGGGTAGAAATCTAAAATGTTATTATCTCTTTCATGCTGCCAAGTGATTGGAAGGTTGCTGGCTGGAGCATGAATCAGCCATATCTTGGGTAACAATGGTGGATACTGTTCTTTGTCCTAGGAAGCAGGAGAGATGGGAGAACAGTATGGGCTACCAAGGCTAAAAGTGGAGCTGCAGCTGAGCCATCCTGTTGAATACTCCACCTTCCCTGTCTGTCTCTCTGCAGCCTGAAAACCTACTCACACCTTAAGACCTCGTCACAGATCATTTCCTCTGCATTCCCTGGATCTCTGTGGCTCCCAGGCCCAAGCAACCTTAGTTCCCTGCTTAAGGGCTCTCCCAAAGCTCTGTGAGAGCATGCGGGTTCAATGATTAGTTGTTAAGAGTCTGTCCTTTCTCCCTAAATGTGGAACAAAAAATGCATTTTCTCTAAACCTGTGTAATCTTTCAATATAGCATCAATATTATGAATGTCAACATTTCAACAAATGTTTTGAAGAAAGGAACCACTAAGGACAATATAGTCACAAGTTATAGTTATGAGAACTCTTTGAAAGACAGATATATGCTTATTGGAAACACACCAAAGAGATTTATTTATTTAGGACAAGCTGACGGCCATGTAAAACCCCCTTCTAAGATTCCATGAGTCTATACCCTGCATATTACAAAATAATTTTCAGTGAATGCCGGTTATACTCTTATTAATTTGTTTGGAGAAACATTGTTTAACTTTCAATGTATCTAGTTACAGCTGAGTTTCTAACTAATCAGTTTTTAAATGATTTTTGAGCTTTGTGAAGCAGATATCACTATGTAGCCCAGGCTGGCCTCAAAGTCATCAATACCCCTCAACCCCTTTCTACCTACCCTATCCTGTAATTTAAAGTACGCACTAGTGTACCCAACTCTAAAGATAGGAGGAGTAGGTGCTTGGCTCAAGGTCACACTGACAAGTTTCAGATTTCACAAACAAAATTGGCTTCAAACTGGCAGCCTTTGCACCTTAAATTCTATGAGTATTGGATAGCCAATAGTCATTCTGCTTAAGGTAATAACCAGTGGTGACAGTAAGCAAGTGAATTTAGAGAGGTACCCCAATGGCATAATTTTTTAGGTCAGATCTTGATATTAATTCTAAGCATATAATTTAACATTTTCTATGTGGTTTTGAAATAGAAAGGCATATATAGATGCTTTATTTTTAAGGGGATATCATCAACACACCTGACAACAAATCTGCAGAGGATGTGAAGAGAAATGAACCCAGAGATCACTCAAAGGTTTAAAGAGAACCGCCATAGGATACATCTATTTCATTTTGGCACACAACCAATGCTCTGTTCTACTACAGAGATATTTATCCTCCCATAATTACTGATGCGTTAGTTATTATAGCAGAGAATTAAAATCAATTTAGTTGTCTGTCAATAGATGAATGAATGTTTGTATATATACATATATAAACTCTAGTCCACTTTAAAGAAAACTGAAGTTAAATAATTTGCAGGAAAATATATGAGCTTAAAATATATAATATTTTCTCCTACCCCTACTTCTCCCATTGTCTCTCCATCTCCTTTCCTGTCAAAGCCACACCCTTCCTGTCAGAGCTACACCCTTCCTGTCAGAGCCACCCCCTTACTGTCAGAGCCACACCCTTTCTATCAGAGCCATACCCTTTCTGTTTCTTTTTAGAAAACAAACAGACATCTAAGGAATAATAATAACAAAATAAAATATAATAAGAAAAACAAAAACAACCAAATAGAAGAAAAAAAGAGACAAAAAAAAAAGCACAAGAAACACACAGACTTAGGGACACAAACATTTGCACACACAGGAATTCCATAAAATCCCAAAAAATCTCATAAAATCATAAAATCCACTGGAAGCCATAATATATATATATATATTTTTTAAAAAATAACTTACAGTTAAAAAAATTATCTGACTCAACATTGTCAGATAAAGAATCTCCAAACAAGTGGAGCTTATTTTGTGTTGGACCATCTACTGCTAGGCATAGGCCTATCCTTAAGAGTGGTTTGTTTCCCCAGTGGTTTAGTTTCTTCTTGGTAGAAACTAAATTTTTATTTGCAAGTTGTTATCAATTGGAGATAGCTTCTGGACTAGGGATCTGGGTAAGTTTCCATTTCTCCTTAGAGTTCTAGGACCCCATCTGCATGGTGCAGATCCATGCAGGCCCTGTGCACGCCCCTCAGTCTCAGTTCTTACATGCATCTCAGGCCTGCTGTGTTTAAGAGTTGTCCTCCATGCCCCCTGGCTCTCACATCCTCTCCTCAACCACAGGGCTCCCTGAGGCTGATGGGAGGCATTTGATGGAGTTATTTAGGAGTGAGTATTCCAAGGCCTCTCACTCTCTGCATGTTTTCTAGCTATGGGTTTCAGTATTTGTTTCTATCTGCTGCACAATTTTTAAATGAAGTTCACTGAAAGACCAGGAACAAAAAGAGAGAATCTGATAGTCATTCAGTGAGTCTCTAAGAGGTGAAGAAGGAAGACCTCAGGTAGACGTATCATTCCAGCTACAGACATCGACAGTTGTCAGAGTAAATAACCATGATTAGAAAACAAATTAGGAAAAGTGACCCTTTGAAAGCTGTGCCCATGGAAGGGAAAGATCTGAGGCAAGGGTGTCGATCACCTGCCAAAGCTTACACATAAGTCTATACTCAAAGGTCTAAAAGTCAACTTGTATACCAGTCATTCTTAACAGATCTGTGCCTGAAGGCACATTAACATCACACAGCTCCTTTTAAATGTATCTGATGTCTTAAGACCCACAGGGGTTCTGAGATGCCAGGCTGAGGGTTCAATGTTAGTGAATTGCTTGGAAGCAATTTGGACTAAATAATGGCAAAATATTATCTGTTGTCTTCCAAGCTTAATGAAAAAATAAAATTGCTTCCTTACTGCCTTCAGTAGATTCAAAGGCCATTCTATTCCCTTCATGCCACACTTCCCTATCGTAAACTATGCATTGTAAGACATGTTATCCACAAGTCACTTTAGCACAGTGGAGAGAAATTCATTACACCAAGTGTATACTAAACTGCAAAGAGCAGCTTTATTTCAGAAACATCAACTTATAAACAGCCATATGCCTAAATGTCAAGGAAATGTGGTGACTTTACGCCAAATACCATTGGATTCATGTTAATTCTAAAATTTACAGTAGTAGTCATTATAATTAGGAAAAAGTTTAAAGACACTTGCAGTGTATTTTGCATAATTCTAACACCTCTCTGGATGTTTTAACTTGGCATAGTGAGCTTATGAATTTAACGAATGCTGCTCTGCTGAGCATTGATGCAGCAGATACTGCTGATAAAATTACCCATGGCCTGAGGTCAGTATTTCTGTTTTGGTCAAACTTCAAGAATGGCATATATAGCTTGAGCATGCTATCCCTTTTTGTCCTGGGAAACTTTTATTCCTTCCCATCATGTTAAAGCTTGTCTTTGACAACATCAACATTTTGGCAGCCAAAGTACATGGCTTGAACAGGAAATACACCCCACCCCAGACAAAGTTATCAAATTAACAGGTAAGATTCTGCACAGAGCCTTACCAACCTAAGACATAAGTGCATTGCTTTTGATAATGCATATTCCATGATGGGTAAGGAAGGCATTCTTGGCAGAAGTAGGCTTCAGATATGAAAATGACTTTGGGCTAGGACAGGGAAGTTGGCTCAGATATTTTGGTCATCCTGATAAGCCCTTAGAAACAGTGATCACAGGAGTGTTCATGGAATTTTGTTTATTGCCTTGCTTGTTCTTTGACTATTTGCATCTATTATATTGCTAGTTCCTCAACCTAGAACTGACCTTAATACTTGCATGTAATTAAAATGGTATAAAAACAAAAAATGAGGAGGAGGGATGGGATAGGGTTTTCTAGTGAGGGAAAACGGGGAAGGGGGATGACATCTGAAATGTAAATAAACAAAATATCCAATAATGTTATCACCTATGACAGAATCCCTCTTCCTCTCATTATAGAGCAAACTGACAAGGCTTTGGGATCCCAAACATCCTAAAAAGTGATTAGGTTATTGTTATTTCAGTATGTTGTGGATAAAACAAAACAACAGTTACAACAACCTTCTGCAGACCATAATAGGTTTTTAATCAACTTAGAGAACATTCCAGAGGCTTCTGCTGGAAGTCTCCTGGTACTCAGTATATATGTGTTTCATGCTCCTGGGAGCATTAGCATTTATTCCTCTCCCAGCTCCTTGGTTGGTGGCTCTTCTCTGCATCACAACTACCTGTGGTACAGATTATCACACACAATGTTGGGCTCCCATCCACAAATTCTAGATTTGGTAGGTCTGATATTTTAATTTCTAGGTGAGAAACCAGCCTCTTTAAGGGATGACTTCCATCCCTTGTTCATCATAGTGTCACTATAATACTAAATTCTCCATCCCAAAATGTCTCCAGTGTCTTTGAACATGTATTGTGTTAAGAAGCATGACCCTGAATTGAGCATGCTTAAGAGAGTGCTGGCTCCTCCCCTCAGAGGTTGCCCTCTGCTTGGCCTTCAAACATCAAAACACTTTTTGTACCCAATCTATACACACACATACACACACACAAAACTTAGCAGAGTCTTATATTTATGTAGTTGACTTCAGTAGATTAATGAAGAATTTTTGGCATAGTAGGAAGTTTCAAAAATTCTACATACTAATGGGGTATAGTGAGATATATAACCATATTCATATATGCTTATATATGTACATATGTATATGGTGATGTATACCATCTTAGTTATATATACCATCTAATTTGGTATATGCATATATGTATAAACATATACATATATATTCTAATAAGTTTAAAAAGCTAGTTCTCCAAACATCATTTGTTCTAAAAGTTACTTTTATGCTTTTAATTGGCACATAGTAACAGGTTTTCTTATGACATGCTCAAAGTTAGTTCTGCTGGATCCACCACCACCCACCCCCATCTCTCTGTTCTCTCCACATTTGTTCCCTTCCACACCCAGTACTTCCCTTTCTGCCTCTACATTGACTGTGTGACTGTGTTTATTACCCTACCATCTCTCTTCCTTAAAGCTTCTTTTTCCACCTCATGAACCCCTTTCTGGTTTAGTGACCCCTACCCTCACTCACTCCCACATAATTACATGTATATACAATCTAGAAGGTACAATCTCAAGTAAAAATGTGCATATAAGTTTTGTCTTTCTGACTTGAGTGACCTCATCTAATATACATTTTCCAGTTCTATTCATTTTCCTGAAAACTTCATATTTTTATAGTTGAATAATACTTCATTGTGTAAACATACCACATTTTTGTTACCCATTCATTTGTTGGTGGACATGTCAACTGATTCTACTTCCTTGCTATCATGAAGAGAGCATCAACAAGTGTGGACATGCAAGTGTCTCTGTAGTAGGATACAGAGCTCTTTGGGTATGTGTTGAATAGTACAACTGGATCCTATGGTAAATCTATTTTTACTTTTTGAAGAAACCTCCACTCTGGTTTGCATTGTGACTGTGTTAGTTTACATTCCCACCAACAATAAGTAATATCCGAACAGAATTTTGTCATATCATTTCTTGAACATAGCCATTCTGGTTGAAGTATTTGACAGAAAAGCATTTAACCTCCTTTCTTCTAGCTTTTGAGATGCATATAACACAATAGCTATCTATGAAGCCTTTTTGTACAATAGCTTCCTAGAGCTCCCTATTCCTATTCAACTGAAGCTCAGTAGCCATTGATCAACCTCTCCCCTTCCCCTCTATTTGCCCCAGCCACTGGTGACTTACTTCACTTCACACAATAATCCCAAGTTCTATACATGTTGTCACAAGTGGCAGGATTCCATTCATTTTCACGACTAAGCAGTACTTCATTGTGTACATGTACCACAATTTTTACCCACCTATTAGGTCATTGATGAGCATTTAGGTAACATCTGTTTCCTGGATGTTGTGAGTAATGTTAAACAAACATGAGAGCATGCATGTCTCTCTCATTTACTGATTTCATTTCCTTTGGATATATACTGAGGAGTAGGACAACTGGATTACCCAGTAGTTCTATACTTTTTATGTGTATGAGTGTTTTGTCTGCATATATGTCTATACACAAGGTGTGTGAAGTACCCCAGGATACAGTGATGGTTACACTGTGATTAGAATAACAGTTTTGAGCTTCCATATGGGTTCTGCAATTAAACCCAGGTCCTCTGGGAAAGCATCCATTGCTTTCAATCTTTGAAACATCTTTCTAGCCATTTTCAGTTCTCAAAAGCAACCAGTAAAAAGTCACTGCTGTTCTGCATTCTCATCAGCATTTAGTGTCCCCAGTTTCCTTTTTAAAATACCTTAGCTTCTAATATGTGTGTGGTCATATCTCATCATTTTGATTTTCAGTATTCCCCAGTACAGCACCTTCACATAAGCTTTTTTACATATATTTTATTTGGTATATCTGGGGACAAGTGTGCTTTTTAACATTTCTTCTAAAAACCAGACTTAGTGGGGAGATCCTTCTAGATATATCATCTCTTGTTTCTCACCTTTATTTAACCATTTAATTCCCATCACAGGACCCTGGACTGAAGTGGAAACTTCTGGTTTCTTTGGGGACTCAATCATGTCATGTGATGTTTTTCTGGAAGCTGTTTTATGAAAGGATGTTTTACAGAAGCAGACATGTGAGAAGATGTTTTGGTGAAGCACACACTTGAGAGGGTGTGTAGTGTTTGAAAAGAGTATAAGTATAACCCAACAGTTAGTGAACAATGCTCTTGCATTGGTCCACCTTACAATACTTTGCTGATCATAACTTGTCATGACTTCGTAAAGAGAAAAGCACCAAAGAATTTCTCATGGTATTCTGGCTGCTTCTGTGGACTTGTGCAGATTGTGGGAGCCTTGAGGTTTTTCTGGATCAAGCCACTGCTACTGATTTATGTTTCATGTTTGCTATTAGACTGGACTGCTGATATTCCTGATCATGATGATTGGAATCACTCCCAAAGAATTACTTCTAAACAGGTCCACAACCCACTTTGTCCTATTAACCATTTTTCTCCCATACCTTTGGTCAGTGGGCTAGATGGAAGGTCAAAGCACTAAAGAACCATAAATAAAGTAGACTTAGAAAAATCTAAGCCTACATTGAGCTGTAGTGGGAATGCTTTCACCATTATCTAATTCCCTAGCTTGAGATTTCAGTCATTTACCTATCCATCAACAATGCACATGAATGAAAGCATAATCTATCGAAAGAAGCATTCCTATGGAGGAATGGGTGCTCACAGGTTACAATAACAACTTAGAAATGCACCAGCTTCTACAGTTTAGTGAATTCTTACAAAATGGGATTGCATGGGTCTCCGTAGTCATCTCATCTGGCATCCCAGGATCTTTCCAGGTAAGGACATTTAGTATGTTACTTTCAGTTTTATAATTTAAGACACATTTTTTTTTGATAAAAAAAAATCAAGGTGTGAGTCCACTTATCAAGTACAGGAGACTCAGTTTAGATTAGGCTTATACATATGTACAAAACAAATAAATAATCATACACTAAAGAAATCCACCTTTCCTCAGTGGCCCCTGTTATCATTGCTGTGTCTACGCTATTGTAAGAAGAATTTTTTTTTATTCCTCAAACTTTAGATGTCTTGGGGTGTGTGCCACTCATACTTCCTGGAGACTTTCAATTCCTATTGTACTCAAGAGCTTCAAAGCACCTTATCACTTTCATAGAGTAGGGGTCCATTGTCCCCTCTGCTCTCTGTACCAGCAACAGCAGTGGCATCCAGATCCTCATCAGGTGGACCTATAGCTCTGTTCTCTTTTTGTTGCTTTTTTATTTACTCTGAAAGTTTAGAATAGACAATCATCACCATCATTACCGCTATCACAACCATGGGCTGGATATGTTATGCATTTTTAAGTACCTATATGTGCCATGAACTGCCTTTTCTCCACTCACTCCCAATTCAAGGTCAGCATTATTAGCTACCAAACTCTCTCGGTTACTATCATATACTTTTGGCAGCTTTTAATTTCATGAAATTATCTAGTGATATTCTTCTTGCAACCTTCTATAGTCAACTTTGTTGTTGATTTTGTTTGGTTGGTTGGTTTGGTTTGGTTTGGTTTGGTTTGGTTTGGTTTGGTTTGGTTTGGTTTGGTTTTCCAAACATACCCTCCTATATCCCAAGATGATTTTGAACTCACTATGCAGCTAAGAGTAATCTTGGACTTATGATCCCCCTGCCTCTACATCCCAACTACTAGGAAGAAAGGCATGTTTTTCATACCTGGCTCTGGGTTGTGGTAGCTGTGAGCAAATGCATACTTGTCTACTTTTGACAGCTGGCTATTCTTGGCTACAGGAATGACTTCAGCTATGACCTTCTTCAAATCCAAAGATTTCTTCATGCCTAAATTCATCCTCTGGTAAAAATACTGACCCACTTCTATAAAACACAGGGAGTATTGCCTAATAGATTATTCTGAAAATGTCAGGGCCCATAAACATTTTTATTAATGTGCTAAGCTATAAATATACACATTGAAAGAAGCAAGTTCTCAATCTTTACTTATAAAATGCCAGCTTGAATACCTTAATATTGCTATCTATATTTCCCTATATAATACTAGAAAAAGAAATCTAAGAGTTCATTTTGCCAGAAATAGTTAATAAATATGAAGGGAACATTTAGGGTTTTTTATTTAATTTTCTTAATGGTTACATCAAAGAATTTTCTAGAAATTTTATCTGGAGAATCTTAAATATAATCATACTATTATATAAAGTGCAAATATAATTTTATAAAAGCATTAGGAATCTTTCTATTCAGTCCTTTGATCATCTTTAAAAGTACATATGTCCTACTTCAAATGCTTAGTAGATGTGGGTTTTCAAAGATGTCTTCCTTCAGGGGAGAGGAAATCTCTTAAATAGCAAGCCTTTGGTCTGTCTATATGCTAGAACTAAGCAAAGTAAACCTTGTTGCTATTTTACCTGATAGTCTTTTAGCTACTTCATGACAAGTATCAAGGTCACTCAAAACTTTTTCATGAACTCAACCACTTTCCTGTTTCCCTCTCAGACAGGTCCAGTTCCTCAAGGCATACTGAAGACACAGAAAGTTATGGAAACCACCCAGTAGAAAATCATACCAGTCTGCCTCCTGTCCTGCACCTTTCTATGTAGGTGTCCAGTTGCAGACAATGCTAAGATGCTCCCTCCCAGGCCCTGCCTCACTTCCTGCCTTCCAGCCAAGATCTTCAACTACAAGCAATTGGAACACACTAGACCAGTGGTTCTCAACCTGTGGGTCTTAACCCCTTTGGGGATTGCTTATCAGAAATCCTGCAAATTGGATGTTTAAATTACAATCCTTAAAAGTACAAAGTTAGAGTTACAAAGTATTAGTGAAATAATTTTATGGTTGGGAGTCACCACAACACGAGGGGCTGTATTAAATGGTCACAGCATTGGGAACCACTGCTCTAGATCTTGTAGCCTTCCTAAGCGTTATTCTGCCTCATGAGGCCCCTGATGCCAAGTGCAGGTGTCATTAATACCCACCAAAATAGCATCCATCCCTCTTGTCAGCATCAGCAAAGCAATCCCCCTATGCCAACAACTCCATGCTCATTTGTACTTTATCCACTTTACTATATATTAGGGATTCCTGAGGAACTTTGACAATCACAAGTGTTCATGTGCGATCCAGAGGCTCAGATAGAATCAGACTGGCTAGGACTAGCATAGTACTGATCTACCATGCAATCAAAACTAAAAACAGTGAGCAAATACGGATTCATCCAAAGGGTATGCTTATCCATTAAACACCTTTTCTCTCTCAGGCTACTATGATTTAAATGTAAACTAGCCCCCACAAGCTGTTATGTTTAAACACTGGCAGTAATGATGTTCAGAGAAGTTATGGAACCTTCAGAGATAGATCCTCAATAAAGGAAGTGGGTCACTGGAAGGTTGTGAAATTTATAGCCAATCTACTTCCTGATAGCCTGTACCTTCAGGAAATGTCACAAATTATACAAACAGTTCCTATCAGCATAGCCAGAGGGACAGCCACTGTGCCTTTCCCTCCATGAAGCTGTGAGCTAAAATAAATTCTTCTTTCCCTAAGCTACTTCTTGTCTGGAATTCAGTTACAGTAAAGAGACAAGCAACTGAGAATGCTGGTACAGTAGATGTCTCCCCTAGTCATGGCCCGCCGCTCCAGGTTGTTAGCATAAGCATCTGCTATTGAACATTGAATGAATGAATGATCCTAGAGCCCCTTAAGATGTCCATCTTTGGAGAAAGACAACCTCTCCTTTTCATCCTTCACAATGAGTGTTGGGTTTATCTTCGTGTTCATTGAAACCTGATTGACACAGAATGCCTCCACAGACTGTTTCTGCCTACTGGCTTCCACTTCTTCCTTAGCTTAACCAGTGACTGGTCCCCTAAGCCATTGACTTGCCTTTCCCAAGTCTGCATTCAACCTTTATTACCACTCCAGACATCTTTCTCTAGATATTCTCTCCACTGTCCTTTTCCAACATCCTCTGCAGCTTGCACTCTTTCCCCCTCCTTCCCTTCATCTCTTTCTTTCACAGCCACACCTTTAAACACACTTTCATTCCCCAGCATCATTTTGCTATCTCCTGTCTACGCCACAACTCACAGCACTCTGCTTCCTCACCCAGTGTGTCACAGGTTTGACCTTGTCTGGGGATATCTCTAAACTTTGAATATTGTCATACTTCCCAGTGTGACTTTCTTGAAGCCATTTCCTCTCTCAGCCACACCCCTACAGCTTGCCTCTCATACCACCAACCCCTGTTTTTCAGTGTCCCTTGCAGACTCCTCCCCTGCTACCAGACTTAAATTGTGTCAGTCTTGAAGGCTCCAGCCTGTTCCTTGGTTGCATTTAAACTGTTGTAATCCTGCTTATTGCTTCAAGTATTGTTTTTAAGCAGATAATTTCCAAAACTAAGTCTTCATTCCAGGACTTCATCCTGAGGTATGAGGTGAATTTAATATGTCATAGTCCTCTCAAATCTAACACATTCATAGTAAGTATTCTGCAAAGTTATTTGACTCAGGCGCCAACCTGTGATTTAAGAACTTCTGATAGGCTAGGGAAGCGATTCTGGGAACAAAGTGCTTGCCCTGCAAGTGAGAACCAGAGTTCTGATCCCCAGGACCCACATAAAAGCCAGGCAGGCAGGGTGCTCTTCTATAACCCCAGGACTGAAGAGACTGAAGCGGGGCATCTCCAGGGCAAGCTGGCTGGCTAGACTGCAGAAATTGGCGAGCCTTGCACTCAGCAACATGCCCTGCCTCATTAAGTAAAGTAGAAAGAGATCAAGGAAGACCATCCAGGGTCAACTCACGGCTGCACATGCACTTCCTACAAATACACATGTGCACTGACACACATGTAAACATGCATATACAACATGTAACATACAAATGAGAAAAAATCATTCCCCAAGAACACCAACATGAATGAACAAAAGGCACCATGTGACCACTCTGCTCAGAATCATCTGAGCAGAGCCTTTTTTGGAGTGTGCTTCCAAATAACTTTTGGAGTGTGCTTCCAAAATAATTCCCTTCCTAGATTCCCTATCTAGGTATAAACACTGTTTGTACCATGGTGATTGATTCATGAGGTAGAGGTAGAGGTAGAGGTAGAGGTAGAGGTAGAGGTAGAGGTAGAGGTAGAGGTAGAGGTAGAGGTAGAGGTAGAGAGGTAGAGGTAGAGGTAGAGGTAGAGGTAGAGGTAGAGGTAGAGGTAGAGGTAGAGGTAGAGGTAGATAGATGGAGATAGATAGAGATAGATAGAGATGGGTAGAGATAGATAGAGATTAGATATAGATACAGATATAGGGAGATTTTTTTCTCATAGTAACAGTATATCTAGGTCATAAGTTGATCCTCCCTTTTACATCAGAGCAATCACCAAGTCCTATTAACGATCCCTTTTGAAAACTTTCTATTCAAAGACACCTATTTAGCGTTTTTCTAACTCCCAAGTCTGATTCTAGATTCTGAAGATAATGTGATAAACAGGAAGCTGCAATTTTGCTCTTACCATCTCCGTAGCCAGTATCTGACAAGAGACCCATAAGAAAAGTAGACCCATTGAATGACCAGAGTTTCAGAGTAGAGATTAACCTCATGCAACTGTGGGAGGTGTTAGCTGACTTGAATACAGCTGTTGCTTCTTCATGTGGTACTGGCTTGAAGTCAGCAGGGTGGGCAGTTAGGAAGGAAAGATGGGCAGGAAGTAGAGAGTGAGGACAGGCTTAACCTCATGTGAGTAAGCTGGAACTCAAGAGGACAAGCCAGACGAGCATCAGTCTGTTGCCACCACCAAGCTGTCAGCTTCCACAGTGTGAGTGACCTACAACAGGCGCCGACACCCTCTATCCGTATTCTAAACCTTTATCTGGCTCAGGGGTTGGAGAAACAGAAGAGGTTTCTGAGCCCCAGATGTTCCCTTGTACCAAGAACCAGTACATCCCTGACTGTGAGTGTGTGTCTTGGTAGTGTCTGAGCCTGCACCGATTTCCACATAAACATAGCTGGCTATTCATGTCCTCCTCACAATTGTGAGATAGAAGGGGGCAGTTACCATGTGATCTTGACTATTCTGGAACTCAGTATGTGTAGCCCTGGCCTGCCTCTGCCTCCTGAGTACTGAGATCAAAGGCATGTACCATCATTTCCAGCTTGTAGAAATACATTTTAAGGCCAATCCTTACTCAAACTCAACATGGAAAAGAACTTTTGGAAACATGTTTCCAGTTTAGCTAAGCTCACCAATACAAAGCCACTCAGTAGAGCATCTGTGTCCTGAGGAGTGAGACTGCATACCTCTGATTGGCCTCACTCTCACTATGGTACCTGAGGGAGGGCTGTAACCTCTGATCAGGTTGCTGACCAGCACAGATCTATGCTTCCTCTCCATCAGCAACAGCACAGCACAGCAAGTTCTTTACTCAGTGAAGTCATTAGGTATATCCAAAAGAGACAGTAAGATCAAAATAATAGCTGTTTAAACAAAACCAAAAAAATGTATTTTTCATATAGAATGTTTGTGGCTACCTCTGCCTCTTCAGCACTGAATCTCAGTGTGCATCTCTAGTCGGTAGGACTTGAAGAGAAAGAAAGAGTACAGCAGGCCAAGTGACGGGGCTCAAATCTGTCCCGATGTTGCTGCTCTGTGAATGAAGTCTGAAGTTCCTAGGGACAGTGTCAAACCCTGACAGGCTCTGTGGCTGCCGAACTGCCACATTTCCACATTTACAGGATGGGATTTAGCACAGGCTTCCTGACAGAAAGACCTGGGCTGAGAACAGCAATGGCTTCTTTATGTCTCCCACCCATTGAGGGTCAATACAGTAGGTCTGTACAATTTATGTGCAGGAAAGAAGACATATTTCACAAGTCTAAAACTGAAGTGTCATTGGATGCTTTAAGAAGGCTAAGAAGAGGATGTCTCCCATGACAAGCTAACGGTCAAGAGGACAAATAACATCACAGAGGGCATTGGTTACTTACACTGCAATAGTGGTTGAGAAATATGACCCACCCCCCAAACAGTCAAACTTTATCCTCTTCCTGGTCATCTTCTTCAAAACAGGAGGCCCTTTTAATGCCACCATGTCCCCACCCTCACTCAACTATATTAGCCATTCTTTTGGGAAAAAAATGAAAGCTCTTCCTTTGACCTACAAATACACAGAACACTAAGGACAGCCCTTCCTGGTAATTACTGAGACACAGCTGGCATTATGTTTTGCTGAAAAGCAAATCTGAAAACTGTATTTGGAGATACAGACAGTGTGCTGTCCTGTCTTGCTTGACACTCTGGAACTCAGAAACATACTTCAACAGTTTCGAGCGTTGGTTGTGTGTCATTTGAGATCATTTAAAGGCAAACCTGGACGATTATATTCCCATTCACTGTAGGGAGTCAGTGCAGCCTTGCAGAATAACCCAGATACTGCTGCTGTCCATGTGACCATTTCACTCAGAAAATGCTACTTCTAGGAAATGATTTCAAGAAATTAATCAATGTACACAAAGTGTGTAGGATGGCCAATTCATTTGTGTATGGGAGCAGTGAATAAATATCTCATAATAAAAAATTAACCATTTTCCCTCTCACACGTGCATGCACACACACACACACATTTCAAAAAAAACACCAATAAAGCACATATATTATTATAAACTAGTGTTCATTATGCTAGGTAAAAACATAGGGATATAAAGGAGAATATTCTGATATATGTTCTGCTTTTAAATTGATTATTAGTTCATATATGACAATATAGTTGGCTAGGCAAGTGCTGGCCTAGATCATCATGTGCCTTCAAGTATATCTGTCCACAATAAGACCTGAGATCGACTTGGTCTCTGCCCATGACCACCATGTATTCATAGTTTATAAATGAGTAAAGATTTCCTGAAGACCTAAACCCCTCCTTCTGACTCCAAAGTGTTTGTGAACTGTCTGATGGGTTAAGGGTGAGAGGGTTGACTGAGTTTGAATTTTAGAAAACTCTGAAAGGAATTCATAATGTGGGTAGAAGGAATGATGAGCAGAGGATTCACCAGGACAACAAAGAAAGAATCAAAGGTGATCATGAGTCTAGGTCAGAACGTTTCCCTCCTAGCTCTTCCCAATTCAACTACATGGGGATGGGTTTATATCAGAAAATCATTGACCTCCAGCTCCTTCTTGGAGAGGAGATACCACAAAGTCCTTTCTGCCTTAGTAGTATTGAAGAAAGGAATATGGCAATAGTCCAGAGGAGATGAATCTAAGAGGGGCTGACAGACCCTCCGCATGATCAGTACTAACATTCATGTTACCTCTGTGACCTTGCTTAGAGACTTTATTCTATCCCCAGTAAATTAATGACTAACTGAGTCGATCATAGAAGAAATGTCTGTGTGACTGGCATTCACTGGCATTTGGATCTTTCAGTTAATAGGCAGAATAGCATTCCAGAATGACTAATTTTTCCAGTAAACACTTGCTATGAGAATACCTACTACGTCCAGGACAAAAATGTTGTGACTTCTGGGACAATACCATATCTTGGTACTGTAAGAAAACAGGTATGGATTCCAGGGAAGCTGATGATAAAGGACATTAAAACTACTTTCACATTTTACTCATGAGAAGCTCAAAAGAAATAAGAAAGAAAATTTAGCTCATTGAAGAAAATAGAGAGGAGTTTGTTATTTGGCTTGCTTAGCTATGAGACATGATCATAGTTCTAGAGTCATCCTATAATAACCACTTAAGCCATGCCCTTTACTAACACTGGGGGGGTCAGGATTCTGTGCCCACATCCAGTACCTCTCTTTACTTTGGGTACATGTGGAGTTGGAGTGACCCAGTGGTGCTGTGGGGATTAGTAAGAATAGGTTACAGCAACAACTACACACTTGCTTGGAGATCTGCAAGGGTTCCAAGCCTTACAGAGGGGACACTCTCTGTCCTCACTAAGAGGGAATAGCCACTGCCCATCACAGGTTCCTGTCTAATGCCCTAAGTGAGAGACTTGGATGCCCTCTGGATTTTCTCATCTCTGTCCGATGTGCAGAGCATGCCAAAAGGTGGATATGGAGTTCTCTCCTGGAGTGTTTAAGACTGGGATATGTAATTTAAGTCTTGAAAATTTCTTGTTGAAAGGGCTTTTTGACCCACAGAGTGGAAGAATGAAGTAGAGAGCAAGCCAGGTGAGGAGTAATGCTCTGTCTTTCCTGGGTGACATTATCTGTGACACCAAGAGCATAAAGACAGGGATGCCAAAGCACCACCTAGAAAGTGGTACCATAGAAAGAGAGCCATGCATGTAGTTAATATCTGACTTGAATGAGTGGTTAATGGCATCCTTTCAAGGGTGACCTTATACTTTCTTACCTAAACCATGATAACTTGAACATCAAAGGGGTCCTGTTAATATTTATACCAAATAATAGACATAACACTAGGACTACCCCAGACCAGTCATAAGGCTTTAATGATGTAATCATTATTACATCCTATAGCCCCATAGGCTCTTTCTATATTATACAGAAACACAGAATAAAATTTAAATGTAACATGAACTACAATTCTCCAAATAAAATAAGTAAAAATTTTAAACAGGCCTAGTAAATACCAGACTAAATATTCAAGGTCCAGGTGTTTTAAATGACTGTTTTTAAGATGGACTGTTATCCAATGTGTAGAATTAACCAAGGTGCTAAAGAAAAAGTATGGTATTACACCTTCATTTTGTAAGGGTACAATTTAAAAGCATGGTCCAAGGGACCTTGAAGATAACTAATTTCTAAAAGTTGAGGGTAAACTGATTTATAATGTAAATTATATGAATGGACATTTTATTTATTTGACCCAATATTTGTATTAATATTTGGGAACATAATCCCTTTTCATCTTGACAGGTACTAACTGTCCTTAGTGACTCAACAAACTCAAAGCCAGATCATATTTGTTATATAAAATGTGGGCCATTCTGATTTCCTTCAAACTAACCATCTCTAAATTATGGGAAGAAGACCCCTCAAAGACTTTTTTTAAAACCTCGAGCATCATGGAAGAGGCCAATCTTCAGCTTCCCAAGTTGCGCCTCTGCTTTGCAGAGGGTCTCTCTGTGTGACTGCTGTGTGTGTCTGCTTCCTCACCCTAATGAGGGCCCTTTTTTCCAAAAATGAAGCACATAATCTTTCCAGAATTACATTAGGAGTGCGGCATCAGTACCATCACTGTCAACCCAGTTCCATCAACAGTCCAAGACCTCCTTGAAGTTCAAGAGCCTGACGAAGAAGTCAAGGCAAGTCATGGCATTGTTGCCAAACAAACAAAAAAAGGAATCTCTTTAGAACAGGAGCTCTTGGAGACTCCCACTACCCTAGTCATTCTGAAAGCTCATCAGAAAAAGGTTAGTGAGTAAGCACTCAAACGCTCCACACACTTCTAAATGTGAGTTCACAAATAAGCATCTGCTAGCCCATCTTCCTCTCAAACCTTTGCTCTGTATTCTCTTGCAAGCTCTGTGGACTGGGAACTTTGCTCTGTCTAGAATCCTTAAAGAGAGAGAGAGAGAGAGAGAGAGAGAGAGAGAGAGAGAGAGCCTGAGTTGTCACCAAATGATCTATTTAAGGCCATAACTTGGCACAATCACCAAGCAATAACCATCCTGCTGATAAAGGACAACTATGTAATGCCTAAGAGTAAGTAGTGTGTTTGCCAGGTGTTTCTCTGGGGTAGCTGATAACTCATTGTTGTATGAACACATCACCTATGTCACTGTTCTGTTGCTGGATAACAGAACACCCTGCAAGTTCAAGATGGACAGATCTCTTCTACAAACACAAAGAGAAAACAGAATCCTAAAGTTGCTTTAACACTCACCTAAAAGCATATGATTCCACAGTCATGGTACAGAACCTCTCTACTTCATCTTAAACTAGATGAACTGTGGCCTTTTAGGGTATATTGGCATATGAAGGGCCTTGGCTTAACAATGATACAGGTTGACATGAGCAACAGGGAAGCACCTGCCTGGGCCTGGCTGATCGTTTGGTCCCTGAGAAATTAAGAGAAATAAAATAGGGAAGAGGACAGAGAAGAGAACAATGTAGCCAAGGTTGATGCAGCTGGGTTCCTCAGAACCAGCAAGATATTCCAGTGTCTGCGTAAACAGATGCCAACTCCTTTTGACCCAGATAGAAACTGAAATATATATGTGTGTATATATATATATATATATATATATATATATATATATATATATATATATTGATAAAATTGATATTTTATATCTTGGTAATGTGGCTTGATAATACAGGCTCCACAAGTAAGATCGTGTTTTCTTTCTTTTCCCACCAAGTTGTGTGACTTTATGAATGATGTTTTTAGATACAATTATATTCAAAAGACTTCTGTTTTGATTACAATCCTTTCTTTTATCTCCTATTGCCAAAACAAAGACAAAATAGAAGATAGATGTGTACTGTTTTTGTAACTAAAAATATATCAAGCAAAAGGATGAAGACTAACAGGTACAAGGGATTGTTTTGCAAACAGAGTTGGAAGCTATTTAGAACCAACATTTCTCATATTCATATATGATAATTCATACATTTCAGAACAAGCTTTATTCAGAAATTTCCATCAAAACAGTTTAGAAAGATCATACTCCGTAAAATAGATAGATTTAACAATCACTATTACACAGATTCTTATATTTTTGGTTGTGAGCCTAGCCTTTAACAGCTGAGCCATCTCTCCAGCCCAATTACACAGACTCTATAATGTGACTTTCTCCTCATCTCATTTGGGCTAGCATCACATGTGTTAGGAAAAGGTTGAATACCTCTCTTAATTAGTTTCTACTGCTGTGATAAACACCATGACCAAAAGCAACTTAGGGAGGAAAGGATTTATTTCATCCTACAGATCATAGTCTATCATTCAGAGAAGTCAGGGCAAGAACTCAGGGCAGCAACCTAGAGGCAAGAACCATGCAGAGGCCAAGGAGGAATGCTGTTTCCTAGATCCTCATGGCTTGCTCATCCTACTTTTTTATACCGTCCTGGACCATCAGCCAGGGATGGTACCACCCACCACAATGGGTAGGGCCTTTCCATATCAATCATTAATTGAGGTAACTCTACAGACTTGCCTATACGCCAGTCATATGGAGGCATTTTCTCAATTAAGATCCCCTCTTTCCAGATAGGCCTAGGTTTGTGTTAAGCTGATAAAACCAACCATCACAGTCCCTGAATAAAGACTCACTGGCACTTAAAGGAAAAACCCTTTGATCTGATATCTGCTCAGTATTGGTAGTTAGAAAAGTATCCAGAAATGGAGTAAAAGGTGTTAGAGTTAAATGATTACTAAACAAAAGGCTGATGCTACACCTCTGGTGTTCAGTCCCCTACCTGACACCATTACAAACCCTCTAATACTCCATTAAAGTACACTCAAGTCTCCACTTTGTGTGATCTGAACGCAGGAATGTTCTCATTCTGAAAGACTGATAACCTCTTCATTGGGCCATAACAAACAACATTTGAAAGCCAATATCACAGAGGAACATCTCAGGCCTTTTACAATGAGAGGGTATATTGTGATGAAACACACGTGGACTTACTTAGCCTAGCATGGATGGACTATTTTGGACACATTCAGATGTGTAGAAATGATGACCTAGTATGAGGTTTGTATAGAAAGATGTGTGGTTTCAACATTAAACATCTATGCACTGACTTCATGAGAAGCAGCTTATGCCATTTGCTTTGAAAAAACAGCAAGGCCCAAAGGTTTAGTCAACAAATGAGACGCCAAGGAGCAGCTTTAGCTCTGAAACATCAGCCATCAGACGGATGCAGCTTGTGGGAACCTAATGTGTAACCAGCATGAATCTGGTATCATCCCCCAAGAGTGCCACAAACTCTTCCCTGATACTCTGGGTTCCTCTCTATCCACTGAAATTTGAGATTGAGGAGTTTCAAAAGATCAACTAGGGCAAAATTAATTAACTAATAAAAAAAATCTTTCATTCCATTTTCTAATTAAAACATTTGGCCTTAAGGAAATGAGAGAGCATTTAGGAAGAGAATTTGAGACCTGAGTGAAATCCAGTCCCTTTTCAGGACAGAAAGTAACAATGACCTCTCTCCTTTGTTCAGTGACCTGGAAAGGAAGCTGGAAGTTTGGAGAAACAGAGAGGTCTAACATTCACATATAAATTCATTCTAAGCTGGCTCCCTATTTGAATTCTTCCTCTTCCTCCCTCCAAATCCTTTGCATCACAGGGCCACTAACAGATGGATGGTGGGGTCTGAGGACATGTCTCCTTCTGTAAAGTACTTGCTGTACAAGCATAAGGACCTGTATTCAATCCTCAGATCCCATGTAAAAAACTCAGATGTGGTACTGTACACTTACAACCCCAGTACCTGGGAGGCTTACTGGCCAGCCAGACTAACCTACATGGTAGTTTCCAGGCCACTGGAAGACCCTGACCCAAGAAACAAGATGAACGGTACCTGAAAAACAACAGCCAGGGTTGGCCTCTGGCTTTCACATGCATGTGCACACACATGTACACACATACACCCACACATGCATGTGTAAACACATGTACACAGACACATACATAGATACACACACATTAGAAATAAATAATGGACACCTATGAGGCCCAAAGGGTTTTGTTGTTGTTTATTTGTTTGTTTGTTTGTTTGTTTTTAAACAAGTGGGCTGGCCAAAACTGGCTAGATGCAAGATAGCTACCAGAGTGACAGCAGGTGACCTATAACTTTATAATAATCTCACCTGATACTAAAGCACCATCACAGTGTGAGGACAGCTAACAATTTAACAATTGGCATGACAGTAACCAGGAAGAACCCTTAAAGGAACAGAATAGCCCCTAGCCTCCTCAGTGCTCATAACTCCTTGAGATACCACTGTACAATCCTCCCCATCACTCACTGGGAAAGTTCTCTTTAAGATATACAAAAGAAAATCATGAAAGGAAAGGAAAAACAACACCTATCAAGCTACTCATCGCTATCAAAAAGCATCTAATTATTCTTTCTATCTCAGTTGCCCATATCTAGTCTAGCCTAGTCCAGTATAGTCATATGACAGTATCTACAGCACTGATATGCCTGGTGGGATGGGAATAACGGCATGGACTGGGGTGGGAAGCAGTAGAGAAGCCCATGATTCCCACCCATTTCAGGCACCCTGCTAGTAAGTCACCGTTTCTCACATTCATTTTTCATTTCTGGTGGTGGGACAGGAACCCAGTTTCTCAGGCCTGTTACTGATGCACTGCATCATGGAGCAACAGTGCCTCGTTTCTTGTTCCTCATATACAGGTACCTGTACTCTATTGTGTCTCTTCCACATCCATCACATACTCGTTTTCTTCCCATTCATCTCCCATGCCTCATATTCCTCAGAACATCATCCATTTCCCTTCTTCTATCCTCTCTAAACCTTTGTCCTGTCACTGACACATTGACTATACTATACTCTGTTCTTTCAACCTTGCTGTTATTTACTGACACCAACGTCACAAACCACCATCTTATATTGAGGACGCCAGAATTTTGTCACCTGCATAGATGCTTTTAATCTCCATGTAATCATCTACAGAACAGTGTTCATTTAACTATGATTGAAATTCTGGGTTGTTCTTGTACAGTCATTCTCATTCTTCTTCAACAGTCTGTTGTAAAGAACATGGGTGTTCTGAGTGTTTGATTTTGAAGCTCTACAAAGTAAAGATTATGCTTCTAGCCTGTCTGAGTCTTATCTTTTTATAAACCAACTGTGAGACAAGGTGACAGGTCAATTAATCAAAGAGTCAGGACCACCCATAGCTCCAAGAACACTCTCTTCCATTAAACGGAACACTTCATACAAGATGGCTCCTCCCACACAGCCAGAGGATTTAATCAGTTGGCAAAGTCCTGTTTAGTTAATCACATATATACTTCTTTAATATGCTCCTTGTTCATTATTCATATTTCCATACCATCTATTTAAGACCTCATCATCTATTCATCAATACCATCTAATAACCTAACTACTTATTTATTTCCCCTTTGAATCTGTTCTCACATAAATCTATTATCTAAGTTGTAATTTTGTTTATAACACTGCCCTGCTTCATCATTTTTCTAAAGAACCTAATCTTTGCAATGAGGTGAGAAAAAGAATCATGAATAATAAGTAATAGCAGAGAAAAGTCAATGTTACCTTTAAGCATCATAATTATCTATTAAAATATAATAAACTGAAGAACTATTATAAGTCATTAACATGGCAAATTACAAGCATCATAAAGAAATTAGTAGCTTTCTTATGAACTGGCTATAACCAGATAGAAAATAGATGAAATTGAAGCAACGTTCATATAGCAAAATAGATTACCTAGAAGTAAACTTTAAATCAAAAGTGCATATGCATTTAAAAGGCAGAATGTAAATAAATAAAATATCGACTAAAAATGGAAAAAATAAAATAAAAAGCAGAAGACAAATAAATCGAAGCTATAACTGGTTAGAGAGAGCTGATATCCTAATATTAACTGCCTTAGATTTGCATCAATTGAATGCAGTTTAAGCAAAATCCAAGAAGAATGGAATGAGGTGTTACAGAGATGGCAACTCTTACACGCCAGTCTATGTTCTTCAAATCCTTTTTTTTCCTTTCTTTTCTTTTTCTTTTTTTATTGAATATTTTCTTTATTTACATTTCAAATGTTATCCCCTTTCCCAGTCCCCACAGAAACTCCCTATCCCGTCTACCCTCCCCTGCTTCTATGAGGGTGTTCCCCCAGCCACCCACCCACCCACCCACTCCCGCCTCCCCACTCTTGAATACCTCTACTCTGGGGCATCAAGCCTTCACAGGGTGGTGGGCAGAGGCCACATGCTGAGGGAGGGGAAATGACAATACAGAAAATGTTGGTCTTGCATTAGCCATGGGTGCATGGGAGCCTGCCTAAGACTCAAAGACTAAGACTCAAAGTTTGCAAAACCTCTAAGTTAATTCCTTCAGGCTTTGTGCTTTTGGGGTACCTGGTCCTGATGAATAGACTATACAAAAAACGTGAATGAACAAATAGTGAACAGTCAAAAATATTTTTTTTAAAGACTAATTACGTCTGTCAGACGTGGGGGGGGGGTGGGCAAGACAGGCACAGGATGTGTGTCCTGACCCAAACCTGGAAGCAGGGGAAGGTGAGAAAAACCCAATCTGTGCCCCATAATAATCAGCACCTCTTTTCTTAAGACCCCATAAAAGAAGCCCCAGTAACGTGGGTCTTCGGATACTCTACTGCTCTTGATAGCGTACTCTGGCCTGTGCTACCTCTTTGCTTTTAGATTACGTTTCCTTGCTACTTTGCAGTCTGTACACACTTACTTCTATTCCTTGAGTAAGATGTCAGAACCTGGAAACAGCCATCGCCAACACCAGATACCAGTAACAACAGGAAGGAGAAGGGAGGATTTTCTCCATGGCTTTCAAAAGAAGCATGAGTTCACCAACACCTGATTTCAGGCCAACAGCCTCCAGAACTGCAAAGCTGTACATTTCTATTGTTCCCAAGCCACACGGTTTCAGTGCTGAATTATTCAACCTTGGAAGCTAATGCAGGCTCCATCTTCAGCCCAAGAAGAGATATACATGCACACACAAGGTAAAAAGACAAAATAACTCATGTATAAGAATCAAGAGTAATAACTCCGGAAAGTGATAACTTTGCTTACGGATCCATATAGGGGACAAATGGGGCAAAT
Source organism: Arvicanthis niloticus (assembly GCF_011762505.2). Lineage (NCBI taxonomy): Eukaryota > Metazoa > Chordata > Mammalia > Rodentia > Muridae > Arvicanthis > Arvicanthis niloticus. The sequence goes on along the minus strand of NC_047661.1, from coordinate 88,280,169 downwards.
TCACAGATGCAATGGAATTGACTTCGAGCACAGCATCCTGTGCTACATAAACAAGCTGATAAGGAAAGAATGTTTGCCCGCATCACCGAAGCACAGAGACTAGCTGCTGCAAAGCCTGGAAGATGTGAAATAGCAAAGTGGAGCCAAAGCTACTAAGAATGTCTACTGGTGTGTTATTTGAGAGAAAGGGTGGGGTGCCTGATACCAAGTCTAGGCATAACAACCAAGATTCCTAAAGCAGGGGTTGGATGCTATAGTATATGTGTACTGCCTACAGCATCCTGGAGGCTGCGCCCAGGAAGCTAGAGTTTGTCCATTCGGTGATGGGAAGTGCTGAGATTCTGAGAGTACAGATTTGATTCTCATTTGACCAGATTTGAAAGGTCATTCTCTGAGCAAGTGCAGTAGTTAGGGTAGATTTTAGGCATCAAGCCTGACAGAAAGACAAATTACTAGGCTAACCAGTTTCTCTTTCCCTTGTGACTTCTCGATTCCTATCCACACTTCATCAGTCCTAAGGGGACCATCAGACACCAGTTATTACAAAGAAAAGCAATCTGTCATCTTCCTTTATGGCCTGGATTGGTTAGACTAAATGGTGTAAAAATAAAATACAAAAAATACTCATTATAAAAATATTTGTAATTACTGCAGCTTCCCACCTAAAAAATATATCCTGAGAAAAATCTCTGTGAGGTAGAAACATTCTGGGTTAAAAAAAAAATAAAAAATGTTTTCCTCCTCCAGGTTTTTATAAGTCTCTTAGTATTCTGATGCACACTGTCGCTCTTTACAAAGGGAGGATCTTATAGAATAGTTCTCTAATATATTTTTCTGCAAAGCATCACATCCCAACCCTGAGCCCATCTGGGGAGTGAAGCTGGAATTTTCTAGGAGGTACTAATGCTTCCCTGCTGAGCTGTTTGGTGAGAGATCCGTTCTATTAAGAATGAGTGACACATTAGATTAAGTTACCTCTGGGTCACTTTCAACTCAGCTTGCCATTACTCTGTGGCTACTGACAATTTCCTTGTGCTGAAATCCAATTTGTTCTATCTTCAATATTTCATTTTATTATTGATTTGGTTAAAAGGGAAGGAAGTTGCACTCATAATTAAGTGATAAACAAAACTGAGCAATGAGGATTGAGCTTTACCTCCTTAACTTACATAAGGATCGTTCGGTCCCCAGGCCAATGAAGAGAGATTTCTTAATCCAAATATACAGAGAGCCATTGGCCCCAGCATCACCCTCAGTAAGTAGTGTGACTTTCTTCAGATCTACACTCTACAGGACAGACAGCAACGTATGTTGTTCTTAACCTTTTTCTAGAAATGGGAAGAAGTATTGTGCTCTCTCAGGGGATGCTGTCATCGTTGATGCCGTGGGACTGAAGGGCAAGTGGAGTTAAGGTGGGAGGGATTGCAAGGAGTGCTATCTGTGGAGGTCTCTGGCCCAGCCTGGCAGAGGATTCAAGTTCAAGTTAGGGGAAAGGGCATGAGCCAGTGGAAGGCTAGGCTAGAAAGAGAAGTGCAGGAGAGCTTCTAGTGGTGAAAACTTCAGAACAGTGTTCTCTTCCCAGGAGGTGTTACAGCTCTTGTATGACAGAGTCTCTCTGAGGCAATGGAGTAACTCTCACACACCTTTATCCCTTCTACAAAGGGTCTTTTGGGGTGGGGTGGGGTGGGGTCTGACAGCAGATGCTTCCTATTGGCTTATTCTGAGAGGCCTCATCTGCATGTGGAAGGGCTTGAGGGTACTGCCCCCTGTGTGACTGATAGCCACAATCCTCTCTATGGGGGCTGTGGCTACATGACAGGGGCCTGGTGTCCGGAGCAGGTGAAGCTCCTACCGTCCCTTTGGGTTCTGGGGCTTCCAACCCAGCTCAACCTTACCAGGTTTCTTGCCACGGTCCACTGCCCCATAGCGCATGTCTGTCACCTTCATTGTAACCAGAAAGTATCTGAGAATTGGCTCAACTGAAAGTGAGACCTGAGAGACAGGGAAAAATCCTGAAAGAAATCTCTATAGGAAAGAAAGAGAATGGAGAAGAGAGAAAGACAGAGATAATTTTTATAAGACCTTCAAATCATTCCACAGTTTACACAGAACTCTTACTAATTTCTAATCTTTCCAAAACAGTCCTGTATGGTGGACAATATCCATGCTATTTATAGACCAAGAGTTAAGTGTCTTGTCCAACATCCTAAAACATGCAGAAATCTTTTGATTTCAGCCCAGTGCTCTTTCATCCCATCCTAGCATCCTGATAAGAACCCCGGTGTTAATGTGGATCCGGATAGAAGCATACCATCAAATGAAGGAGAAAGGAGAGCACCCCACCATCTGTAGACATGACACCCTTGGGACATGGAGACCATGCATGAAACACAGACACATGCCTGAGCCTACTCAAGTGTCCAAAATAAGTGGTTACCACTAACAGCCAACATGAAATAATTTAGTCATTTAGTCCCAGGAAGGGAGCCTCAGTGAGGAGCTGTCTAGATTACTCTGGCATGAGGACATATCCATGAGGGATATTTTTCATTATATTAATTGAGGTAGGACGAGCCAGCCTAAATATGGGTGGCACTATTTCACGGGCAGGGCCCTGGACTGCCTAAGAGTAGATACAGAAAGCAATCTAAGGACAGGTGTGCATGCATTCACCATCCTCTGCTCTTGACCGTGGATATGACTGGCTGGTTCAGCTTCCTGCCAGTGTGATGAACTATTAGCTGGAATTGTGAGCTAAAATAAAGCCTTATTTCCCCAAGTTGCTTTAGTTGGGGTGTTTTATCACAGCAAAAGGAAACAAAACTAGGACACCAAGAGTCCTGTACTAGAGCAGCTCTGCTTGCTCCCCACAGGGCACTGCCTCAGCATCCAAGTCCCACCACATCATCTAAACATGCCTGGTACCCAAGCTGCCTGTGAGGCAATTAATATTCTAAATGTGTGATTTCGATAGTCTTCAAAACATGTATTACTTCAAAGCAAAAAGAAATGTTGTAGTATTAACAATGGTGTAAAAATGGTTTATTGATGGCATGACTAAAAGAATTGCTAACAAAGCATGGTTAATCAATAAAATATTATAAGATCACTCAACTTGAACCACAGATCTTTTTTTCTGGATGAAAGTGGCCACATAATGTGATGGTATATATTGTATCACAAGTGTTATTTTAACCCCATTTCAAAAAAAATTATGAATAGATTCACTGAATCCATAATGCTCTAGGAGCCTTTCAATGATTTTTCCATCAAAAAATGTCTCAAATATATACTAAAAATGTCCATTAAAAATGTTACAAAAAAGCCAAATTGATAAACATTTGGTATTTCTGATTCTTTTCAACAAAGCTGTATCCCAGTGTGTCCACTAGATCCATACTTTTCCTTCCTGATCACATTTATCAACACCAAAAATCACATGGAGAAGAGAAGAGGGAGGAGAGAGAGAGTGATTTGCAAAACTAAGTGGTTAAAACCTTCTAGAGATGATCTTATATTCATTATGTCTAATTTCCCTTAGCTGCAGTAAATGATTAGATGGATTCAGGAAAGGCAGGGAGTGAAATAAAGAGAAGTCTACTGTTCTACATAATAGTGACAGTTCTGTGGGGAAAGAATAAGAATAGAAGAATAGCTGAGGGGACATAGAAGAAATGATGGAGACAGAGAAGGCAGGGATTTAAGGTAAGAGACACCAGGGAAATTGCCAGGTATGAGCATGGCTGTTGGGCTTAGAGAATAAACATAAATAATATGTTACTTTAAATCGCTCTCGGACCTACATGAAGTTACACAAATCTGACTCTAGCACCTGGCACCAACTGCCAAAATCTGCAAAGTCAGGGAAAGAATTCCTGCTCTTCAGGCTGACCAAGAGCAAAGAGAACAGGATATGGGGGCAGGGGGGGTCCCTTCAAGAATCATAGCCAACAGGGAAAAGAACTGCAAAGAGGTGAAAATGAAAACTCACTCGGTATGGCACAATTTGGTCAGTCAGACTGCATCAAACTCATAGTCTGATCCTATAGTTTAATGTTCTTACACATTTAAACACAGATCGTCGGGAAAAGATCTCCACATGATTGTCTCCATGTGACAATTCTAGCAAAACTTCAAGGATGGCTATATCAAAATTCCCTTGCAAAATACCCAGCTATAGCCAAGTACCTGAGATATTCATCATCATAGTAAGTTCTACTGACACTACAATCCTTTGAAGAAAGTAAGCCTTTGTGTTTAGCAAGCCTGATTCCTCCAGTGGTTTTTTTTTTTTTTTTTTTTTTTTTAAGCTGTGGCTCCTACAGATATGTGTAAACAATAAAATGGAAGAAGAAAATTTTTGAAAAAAGAAAATGTGGAGAAGAGATTAATGGAGTGATGTAAATAGTGTTGTCAGATGAAATGCAAGACTACTATTTGAATTTTAATTTTGGATAACATTTGTAGTGATAAGTGATCTTAAATATTGCTTGGGATATACTTATGCTTAAAAAAAATTAACTGTCATTAGTTTTAATCTTGCAAACCTAAAACAATTCTCCTTCCCTATTCCAAAAGCCTTCAGTTCTATTGTAGGGAGTGTGTATTTCTGTTTTTTATTTGATATGGGGTTTCAAGCCAATTTATTTAGATTCATTAAACATGTCTTTTTACATCCCAGCAGCCAAGGTGAACTGGGAAATTTAATGCAAGCAAAAAGATAAGTATAGCCAATTTCTTAACTAGCTAATAATCAGTGCCCACCCAGTTATCTGTAACTAAGCATCTTTTCTATTTCCCACATCAGTTTGTTACACTCATTCATTTTAAAATGAATATTGTCTTCTGAGTTTGTTTTATTTCCTCTGCTACAAAAAGAGAAATGAGACATGGGTTTCCATGTGTCATCTCGGCATTAGTCACCATAAACAACCTTCCCAAATGAATCATCATCTAAAACACAAAATAAAACATGCAGTTACAAAGAACTGCTATGGATCCATCCCAGAGATGGTACAAAGGAAGTTTAAATTGAGCTGAAAACAAGAATCCACCAAGGGAAGCAGGGACCACACCATGCAGGAAGTTTACAGTGCCCTGGAGACAAATGGAGTAAAACTCACAATGCCCAGGAAAGAAAAGCAAAGCCAGGATCCTTCACAACAGAGAGTCACATGAAGAGCCCTGCACACAACGGAAATCTCAACCACGCTCAGAATAAAGGAGACGGGGAACAAATGCCTCCCTCTCTGCAGAAAGAGAGTGTGTGCCTGTGCCTGACGCTGATATAGAAGGAAATCTAGCCTCTCCTGAGACTTCACAGCCACAGAGGATCACAGTCTAAATTCACCCAAACTTTATGACCCAGGATCTCACAAAGAAAATGTGAGGTTTCTCCAAGGACTTCCTCGAAGTGAGTGATGGCAATGGGGTGGAGTTACCGAAACTCCCAGACTTACCCTAAAAACCCAAGCTAACAATCTAAAATGCTTCTGTCTCTCTTCCAGACACTGGCGGGAACCTCAGGTTGCTTTCTTTGGTACTTTTGGCTCTTTATTCTTTCTCTGAAGTTTCCCCTCCCATCATGTGGCTGCCTGTCTGCCATGCGTCTAACCTCCATGTCCACTTAAATAGATTTCTTTTCTTCTGTCCTCCATCCCCATTTTCCTGGAAGCTGCTGAAATTTACAATTTGCTTGCCTTGCAGGGTTTTTTTGTTGTTGTTTTTTTAATGCTGATAAAATTGTCCTTGAGTTAAAAAAAAAGTTGACAAATACTCAACACCAAAAGAAGACCCACTCAGGTGGGACTTGGAAAGTAACCCTGAGGACAACTGGAAGGGTGGAGAGAAAACCTCAGAATAGTCAAGCTTGGTACAACTGCTGCTGTACTATACTTGTCCCCATCATTTCCAGTCTTAAAGATTTTCCCTGATTTTCCTCCAGTGCCTCCCACTAGCAACCCAAGTATTCAGCTGATGTAGGAACTTAGGAAACAAGCTTACTGAATATCCACCTCTTGCATTATACAGTAAGGAAGAGAAGGGATAAAGATAAGTTCATGTCAATTAGGAAAATGACCAAGATAGCCATAGATTTTTCCTTAGCTACGTACAATCAGAGAAGCTCTTAACATGGAAAAATTATGAACATGGCTTCTGTTGACCTTGAATGAACCCATAACAATGTGTTTAAACCATCAAATATTTGAAAGAATACATCTTAGGTCGACTTTGGTGAACATAAAAATTGGTCCCAGAAGTGGGATTCTGCTGCAACAAAAATCACAGAAGATGTGGCACTGGCTTGGAGGTCTGTGGGTCAGCAAAAGAGAAGCTGTACTCAGAGGTTGAAATGGCCATCCATTTTACACAATGAGAAGCACTGGGTAAAGCTGTCACTATAGTAACCTGGAAGGCAGATCACCTGTCAAGTGAATGTATACGCCTTAGTGAAGAGTTCAGAAAACAAAATGTTAGCTGTATGTTTTTGTTACAGCTGGCTGCTTCGAACATGGAGCCAGAGGGCTGAAATGAGCTCAGAATAGTTGATCCTTTCACGGGAAAGAGAGAAAGCAGAGTCCACAATTTCAAGACCTCATACAGTGCAGAAGGCAAATGTTTCTCAACTCCAAAGAGTTCAGTTCAAAATGAAACACTAAGGAAGTTGGAGCACAGCGAAGGATAATTAAAACTTGGCTTTACGACAAAAATTCAGTTAAGAATATGGGCATATGTTCAGAGCGCCGTACCTCCAAACTGATTAAGGTAGCAGCAGGAGTAGATATTGAGTTAGTAATGTGATAATCAGCAAGTGTTTTCACTGGGAAATTAACTCAACAAAAAATATCATGTCATGTCTGTGATTTGGAGGATATTTTTTAAAAATGCAAATACCCATCTCTGCTCATATACACATATAAGACAAACATATACATTTGTATGTTTTACTAAAAATAAGGCACTTGTTGGAGGGAAGAAGTGATAGTATTAGAAGCAAGATTTATTTCAACATAAGTTATTTCATGGCTTAATGTTTCAATCATATTGCTTTATGTTCTCTAAGATACATAATTAAGTTTTTAAAAACTAGAAAATGAACATGAATAAGACAAATGAATTTGATGTATATCAAGTTGGTTGTATAAGCACTTTATATAACCATAAGATGATTAGGGAAAGAACAGTATTCATCCAGTTGGGTGTAGTGTCTTTTGTTTTGTTTTGTTTTGTTTTGTTTTGTTTTGTTTTGTTTTGTTTTTTATTTTTGTTTTTCGAGACAGGATTTCTCTGTGTAGCCCTGGCTGTCCTGGAACTCACTCTGTAGACCAGGCTGGCCTCGAACTCAGAAATCCACCCGCCTCTGCCTCCCAAGTGCTGAGATTAAAGGCATGCGCCACCACTGCCTGGCCAATAGAATCTTTTAATAACTATCTGGTGGAGTGTATTCTAGAGATAAGAATCAAGTTGTAAAAGCCAAATCTTATTCAGTAGTCTTATTTTTCAATATAATATTGCTCTTATTATTTTGAAACCAATTAATATACTCATACAGAATAAAGCAAATAAGGTCTTATGTTAATACTTTCACAAAAATTCTCTTGGTAATACTTTTTAAAAAAATTAATCAACCCTGGATGTTAAATTGGAATTGAAAATATCAGTTTGACTCACATGATCCCTGGCTTCATGTTAGAGCACAGGTATACTCTCTTGCATATCTGCCCCACAGTAGCCAGGAATGACAACATTCTTTATTCAGTAAGAAAGACTCCATGTAGAGAGACTCTTGTGTACTGTATGGATAAATCACCTGTCCAAAAAAAAAAAAAAAAAAAAAGCCTATGACATGTAGAAAAGGATAGAATAGAAGGAAGAAATATCTGGCAGGCAGAACTGAAACTCTAGAATGTTGATGGAAACAGACATGTGAAAACTGAGCAAAGGTAACTAGCCACGTAACAGAGATTAGATTAGAATAAATGGGATATTAAGTTATGAGCCGGTCAGGGAACATGCCTAGCTATATGGCCTAGGTATTTGTAAATATAGTTGAGTCCCATAGTCATTATTTCTGGTAGCTTGGGGGCAGACGGAAAACCATGTGCTTATAGAAAACATCATGCAACACCTTCACCTATGCCAAGCTGGGACACTCAGTGTAAAAATGTGTAAAAGGCATCAAACACGCCAGTCCTAACCTGTGTGAGATTGTATCATGCTAGTGAAAAAAACACCTCCTTCTTGTGGACTTGAACTAATAAAATGAATTAACAGGGACAGTCAGGTAACTATAACACAGGAAAGCTGTTAGTGAAAGAGGTTCTCAAGCATTTATCTGGAGTTTCCAAATTTCTTCTAAGTCCACCAAAGCAGAAAGCCAAGAAGAAAAGACAGTGAGGAAGAAATATGACTTCCTGCCTTTGTTAATCAGGAATCTCATTGTGCTTGTCATAAAGTTGTGTGTTTTCTACCCCAAAATCTTGGGCAAAGACATATAATGGCCAGCTGGCTCTATAGAGTCCTGAAGATGAACCCGGAACACTTTCTGTGTCACAGAACCATCACATAAATGCCATGTTGTTAAATTTCAGAACGTGACCTCATATACGAGCTATTCATCGCCTTTCCACCTAATCCTTGTGTGCGAATGAGTCTGTTGACTGAAGACATCGTCCATCATAATATCCCCGGGCAAGAGATTCAGTAGAATTTGTTAAGAGCCATGCATATATTTTTCTAACATCACTTTTTTTTCTGCCAGGTATGTGTTTTGTAGACCACAGTTTTCAAGTAGTATAAGTGGACCAATGTCAACTAGACTTCGGGAAATCAGTGAAGGCCTACACAGGGGTGGTCTTAATGTCTCACGTTTTGTCGTCCTGATGTCACTTGTCCTAGTTGTGTTTCTGTACAAATCTATGAAGCTAATTCTTGCTCTTACGATTCAAACAGACATCTACACTTCTGAGAAGACTAGAGGTGAAAAAATAATTTATTTATATACAAGAGCATCACAGATAATCCCATAGAGCAAGATTGGTAAGGCCAAAACATTAGAAAATATGGGTCAGAGACAAAAAAAATAGCTGACATGACATTTCAAAGAAAGCATATAATCTGCTACCTTCTATGGACAGGGAAGTGCTCATGGATGAAATTTTAGTGAAATATGTTCTATTGTTTACAAACTGAACCTTGTTTTGTATATAATATTGTATTAAAGTCAAGAAGCGTAGCAAAGTATAATATAATAAAAATTTAATATTTTCCATATATGAATTTATTTTTAATCACTTACATAAAGGCATGCATGTTACCTTTGGAGTTAAAATCAAGAAGATTTTCTAGTCTCTTTTTTGGGGTGAGGGGGAATTTTAAGACAGGGTTTCTCTATGTTGATCAGGCTGGTCTCAAACTCAGAGATCCTGCCTGCCTCTGCCTCCCAAGTGCTGGGATTAAAGGTGTGCATCACCATTGCCCAGCATATAAATGTAATGGAATTACATTTTATAGTATAAGGTTAGATCCACAAGATAATTGAACAGCTAACATGGAGAGGTGCACACACCCATTCTATACCCTCACCCTTCCCTGCTCGATTCCTCTTAGCAGTTCTATTCCCTATAATCCAATTGACATTAGAGTGGCATTCTTTGTGTTGTAGACTTTGATAAGTCACAGTCATGTTTGTCTTACCCTTCCATATAGAATTGCTTCATAACCCACTGTCTTTTACATACTCGTCCCTTTTTTCCACTTTCATTCTCAGGAAACTCCTGGTCTTTTACTGTCTCTGTATCTTTGCTTCCTCTAAATGACATATAGTTAGAATTATACAGGATGTGGAGTCTTCATCCAAATGACGTATAGTTAGAATTATACAGAGTGTGGTGTGGGACCGTGAAAGGATGGCTTGGTTTCTGGTAGAGCACTCACTGGTTTAGAGATAGCCAGAGACCCAACAGGTGTCCATGCCTGTGAGGAATGGCACATATCTCACCACACTCCCAGATTCCAGACTCCTGACACGCTGCCAAAGACCTCCATTGACCCACGCCATTCAGTCACGTAGAGCAATACAGCCCCTCCCAAAGAGAGGTTTGTGCCCCTCCACAGGTAGAGGGCATGACTACAGGCTTCAGGCCCTCAAGAGATTTCCACATTAATGAGATACCTAAAGGCCAGAGGGCGTAGCCAATTAAGCATTCTTTCCCAGTCCCTCCTCCCTTCCTATTTAACTCAGGTCTGCCCTGAGTTTCGGTGGGTGCAGCCAGATCCATCTATTTCCCGCCATGACAATAAACCCTTTTGGAACCATGGACTCCCTTGTGTCTTTGGGGTCCTGCCATGGGGAACCTTGGAGAAGGCCTTTAATGAGCCTTTGTCGCTGCCACCTTCGCTGCAGCTGCCTAATCTCCTGTCAAGGACTTCTCTGCGTTCCAGCCATGGAGACCATCCATTCAAGCAAGCTAGCTGGGCGCCAAGCGAGTAGAGCAACCAAAGAGTCTCTTTCCCTCAGGGCACTGTCGGGGCTTCCTTCTCTCTCCCTCATTTCTCTCAGCTGCAGACCAGTCCCACCTGCATGCCCATAGTCTCTGTATTTCTGCATTCCCCAGCGGCGTCTGGGAGACCAAGAACGAAGACCACCAACCTCCGTGTCCAATCAAGAGCGCTCCCCCAACTTTAGACTGAGATTTCCCTGCACCCACGGTGGGGCCCCGTAGCACCCACCTGGCACTGAGGAGTGAACTCAGTCAAAATTTCCACCCGCTTTTGCCTCCCTGAGCCGTGGCAGACATGCGGGAACCACAACTCACAACTCAGCCCAACTATCTATGTCTTTTCCTGACTCAATAAGGCACTTTGTGTGGATGAACAGTAGCTCCAAAGCATGGATACAGCACAGTGTTTATTCACTTATCTGTGATGGAAACCTTAGTTACTTCCAATTTAAATTAACAATGAATAAAGATACATGAATAGGAAAAGAAATAGAAGAAAGAGATTATCAATATGACTCCTACTTTTGTTTTATTTTCAAATATCAATTTTTCTTAGCTGTGTCTTTAAAAATCACCCCAAGGCAATAATAATTTGGTAGCAGTAACACTATTTGACCCTTGATTATGGTCTCCAAATAATATAATGCACCAAATACAATTCAGTTCCTTAGAGATACAGATGATTTCTAGTCTGAAACATGGAATATAAATATACTGAAAGGCTATTAAAAACATTTTTTTACAAATGTGAACATCACTTGAAACATATCAATATGTGATAACTGAAGAAATAAAAATAATCTAGATGTTCTTATAAGCATTAAATAGATTTAATGAAAAATCGTTTGAACCCCCTCTCATGAAGAAAATCAGACTCAGAGAACTTAACTTGCCAATTCTATCAAACATTCAAGTTGACAATATGTATAATTCACAGTGTAGACTATTATAAATTTTTCGAAGAGAATAGAAAAAGAAATATTCTTCAATTCTAATTAAGAGGCTATTATAATTCCATACTCAAACCAGAAGGCATCATGAGAAGGAAGGAGATGCATCATCCAAGCTGGGCCCCCTCAGGGATACACACATAAAGATCCTAAGGAAAACGTCAAACCATAAAACCCCAGAGGTAAAATAATAATCCACAGCAAGTGGTTTTCAATCTCAGGGATGAAATTTCAATTCGAAATTAAGCACTGATTCAGCATACATATAAGAAAAGTATTTTGAATATCCCTGCCCATTTATTATTTTTTAGGAAAAAAAATTTAGCCTCAACAAGCTAGAAACGGAGTCTCTAACTTATTAAAATGCATAGAAAACAACCAACGACAAACTTCTTCCTTGAAAGGAAGGATTTCTGCATATCTGTAGGCAACTGTATGGCACCAAACACACTGCTATCCATTAAGCACTTTTGCTGAACACTTTATGAAACATTTAGTCTGTACAATAAAAAAAAATTCAAAATACGTATACTGGTTTGTTATTATTATTATTTTAGATTCCTGTTTTCTAATGAGAGGGAGAACAGGTGTGAATTTGGGAGGGCAGGGAGGTGAGGAGGGCATCAGGGAGGAGCTGGGGAAGAGGGAACTGTAATCAAAATATATTCTATGGAAAATATCTATTTTCAATAAAATAAATAAAATGTATGCAAAAATAACATATAGTAAGGATTTGAAAGGAAAAAACATGTCAATATTTGTAAAATATCTGTGACATATACAAATACATTTTTAGTTTATGTTACTTTTTAGGGTTATTAACAGAATTTAGCAATTGATATTCATGAAGTTCACATAAAAATGTCAGTTAGGTTGTTCTATACTCTCAACACTCAGTCAGAAATCACAGTTTTAAAATATACATTTAAGACTTTTTTTTTTTTTTACAAAAGATACACAACTAGATGAGAAGGTAAACATAAAACCTTTTACCAGCACTTGGGAGGCAGAGGCAGGCGGATTTCTGAGTTCGAGGCCAGCCTGGTCTACAGAGTGAGTTCCAGGACAGCCAGAGCTACACAGAGAAACCCTGTCTCGAAAAACAAAAACAAACAAAAAACTTTACATAATAAATATAAAACTTTGTTTAAGAATTTATAAAAGACCCGACCAAGTTAAGATGTGTCCTGTAGTCATGGATAGAAAGATTTAATACATCATAAACTTAGACTCACATAGAGACTTGCGGTTTTCAAAAATGTACAGATAAACATACAACAAGAAAATAATCATAGAAAACAATGGATTAGTTCAAATTTTAGGGTGGTTACCACTGGGGAGTGGGGTAATCAGGAGAAGGTTCCTAGGACACTTCTAAGTTTTTATAATGTTCTATTTCTTAAGCTGAAGCATGAGGATGTAGTCATTCATTCTATTTTTTATTAAACTGTACAGTTAATTTTATACAGTTTTGACTATACATTTTTAAAAAACAGAAATTTGGAGCCTGGGACTATAGCTCAGTGGTAGAGCATTTGCCTCTCTTGTGTAAAGACTTCAGTTCAATTCTTAACACTACAGGTAAGAAGAAGAAGGAGGTGGAGAAGGAGGAGGAGGAAGAAGAAGAGGAGGAAGAGGAGGAAAAAGAGGGAGCAAGGGACGGAGGGAGGGAGAAATAAGAGATTGTTTAAATAAAATTATTAAAATTATTAGTAAATGATTTTCTCAAACTGCCAAATAGCCTATGTTGTCTTGAAAATTCCTGATTAATGTTAGCTTTTTAGACTTGTGATGACCAGGGGGTTGGTCTTTTTCCACATCCTGTTCCATTGTCTTGTCAAAGTACCTGATACAGGAAAAATTAATGAATAAACCAGATCTCATTAATTCTTTATAATGGCACTCCACCAAGCCAAAGCCAGTAATTCTCATCTTCAGACTATACTTCCCATGTTAGTATATCTTTAAGCCCTGATGGGTTTCCCTTTCTTCCCTGCTTATTGTCCACTGGATTTTCTTTCAGCTGAAATGGTTGACTCACTTCCTCATATATGTTTAATGAAGTTATTAGCAAAAACCTTTCTGAGATTTCAGCCTGGCTTGTGTTTCACTTAATGTCTTATTAGCATGCCTAATTGTATTTGCAGAAATCATTGTTAATTAAAAATACCCTATCTGAGAGAATAGCTCAGCATAATTTTTGGCATTTAGCTTGTATCTACACCAAAACAGAATGCGGGAACCTAATTCTTTCACTAGACTTGAGTAGCGTGACAGAGCTTGAGAGTTTTCTCCAGGGTCAGTGAAAAGGTGCCTTCAGAGCAGGGAGGAAGATGAGTCACTGGCATAGATAACAACAGTGATGTTAGTGTACTAAAAGGTGTGGTAATTTGAATGACACAGACTTGCACATTTGGACTCCAGTTAGTGGAACTGTTTGGGAAGGATTAGAAAGTTTGTCTTGTTGGAAGAGGTATGTCACTAGGGATACATGGGCTTTAAGGTTTCAAAAGCATGTTCCATTCACAGTTACCCTCTGTGTTCTCTCTGTTACCCTCTCCACCTTTTGCTTGTACAGCAAGAATGTAAGCTCTCAGTTACTGCTCCAACACCATGCCTACCTTCCTGCTGCCATGCTCCTCTCCATGATGGTCAAAGACTAACCCTCTACAACACGAAACCCTAATAAGCGCTTTCCTCCATAAGCTGCCTTGCTCAGGGTGTCTCTTTTCAACGATAGAAAAGTAATAAGACAAATGGGCTTTATTGTGACATTTCACAAATATACAACTTTTCATCAGATGCAAATTCTCCCATCAAGCTGCCCTCCCTCATACTTCCTCTTCCCCATTTTGCAAGCCTCTTTGCCCCCAAATGGTTAATTCTTTACTTTTGTATTAAACATAAATACACAAAAGAGACATAAATATATAGAGATATAGATATTTAAGTCTAGGTATAAATATCTTTCTTCCCTCAATTACCCTCTCTTGATGCCCTGCTCCTCCCTTTAGACCCTCCTTTCCCTTCTTATAATCCCACATCTACCTTCATGTCACATACACACACATACACACATACACATACATACACATAACACACACATATACAAATATACACATACATACACACATATATACCCACAATAAACATACACATACATACATACACAGACACATACATACACACATACATATACACACACATACACACACATATATAAATATACACATACACACACATATACAAATATACACATACACACACATATATAAATATACACATACATACACACATACATACATACATACACACACACATAAACACATACACACACATACACACACATACACACATAAACACATACATACACATACACAGACACATAGACACATATACACACATATACAAATATACACACACAAATATACACACATGCATACACACTCATACACAAACATACACACATACATATACACATACACACACACATACACACATACATACACAGACACATTCTCAGTTCAAATTCTCAGTGGTTTCCAGTGTTATCTTCTCTGGGATTAGGAATAAGGTTGTTTTTCAAGCCCTGAATTTCATATTAAGAAAGAAATTAATGCATTGAACCCTAAGGCCAGGTTACCGTTTAACCAAAAGAAATTTAATGAGTGGAAATGCTGGACTTGTACATTTGGAACAAAAAGACTCCCCCGGTCCTTCACTCAGCACCCATTATGACCTGAGTAGCTTAGTAACTAGCTGCTTCTAATACCTGAGAGGCTCCCAACACCTGCTGTGAACTCTCAGACACCATGTTCCCATTCATTTCCTTAAAAGGATGCTGTTGTGACATATCCAGCCATATTTCTTTGATGCAAACCAGTCCTAGTTGTCTTTTTTAAATATTTTTACTTATCTATTAATTTGGCCAACTTAACATCTCTAATTAAACTTCCATGGGCCAGAGAGATGGCTCTGTGCATTGAAGGGCTTGTCTTTAAGCCTGGTGACATGAGTTCATGTCATCCACAAAGAAGGAGAGAATAGGACCTCAAGTCGTCCTCTGACCCTCACATATACACAGCAACAGAAAAGTAAATATGGGGAATAAAGGAAATTATACATATGAGGCTCTAGAACACAGTCTCTGATCTTTGGAAAGTACTCAACGATTATAAACAGCCATCATCATCATCATCATCATCACAAGACGAATAAAAGAAAGTCAAAGAAAAGGTGTTCTATTCAACTCGGAATGTATGAAAATAAAAGTGCCAGTGTTCATTGGTAAAGAAAGATAAGAACAAGTTCCACTTAACACACACTTATTGTCTTAGGTAGGTTTCTATTGCTGAACTGAAACACTGTGACCAAAAAGGCAAGATGGGGAGGAAAGGGTTTATTTGGCTTACAGTTCCACATTGTAGTCCATCACTGAACAAAGTCGGAACAGGAACTCAAACACAGCAGGAACCTGGAAGTGCACGAGCTGATGCAGAAGCCGTGGAGATGTGCTGTTTACTGGCTGGCTCCCATGGCTTGATCAGTCTACTATAGAAAGAACCTAGGACCACCAGCCCAAGGATGATTCCACCTACAGTGGGCTGGGCCCACCCCCATCAATCACTAAGAAATGCCCCACAAGTGGATCTTATGGAGGCATTTTCTCAATTGAGGTTCCCTCCTTTTAGATGACAATAGCTTGGATCACACTGGCATAAAACTAGCTGGGATATATAGTTAAAAGGTATTCTTGCTAGACACCCAGACACAAACTTGAATAAGACCTATCTCCCTGGCCTTCGGTTGCCCAGAATCTTATTGTGAAAGTAGCTGAAGCCAAACCTCTAATCTACACCACAGGAAGAGTAGGTCAGTGAAATTACTTCTTCCTCTCATTAATGAGAGAGTCTAGCTGGAAAATCATCAAAGGGAAAGGGGCAGTGATTCCTGAGAGACAGAGAAGGCTCAGGGCAAGGACAGTACAGGCAAGCACTGGCAGAGGGAAGAGGTAGGGGGCTGTATCTTTGCCAAGAATCTGGTTGTAAGGATAGACAAGACAGGAAAAAAGACTCCAGAGGCAAGACTGGACCAAACTGGAAGGGCCTTGGATGCTTCTAGAGCTTCTCCCTGGCCTGGGGATAACAGAGGAAGTGGGAAGCAGAGGCCACCGCTCTCCCGGAGTTAGAGCAATGAGTAAGAGCGTCAGAAAGTAGAAGGAGGTCAAGAAAGAGGACATACTCAGGTAACAGGGAAAAAAGACACAGCACCAAGGATAGCCAGCAGGTCCCTGGTGTGTAAGTGGCTGCGTCTGTAAGAGTTCAGCAAGTGGAGTGGCAACATGGACCAGAAGGGAGAGCTGAGGTATTCATAAGACCCGGGTAATAGGAAGCCTGCAGTTCTGAGCTGCCAGACTGAGGGCTGGAAAACTGAGGGTAATCGCCAGAGCCTGTAGGGTGATGGTGAATGGCAGAATTAAGAAGTGAGCAGTGGGAGAGGGCAATGGCTAACCTCTGCTTTCCCCAGGAACTGAGCTGTCCACTTCAGAAGCCAGGGATGAAGTCCTGAATACAGCACACAGTGGCTCAAGCCCGCATCCAAACTCACCCTATCATCCCCAAACATGTCTGTTTAAACTCAACAGGCTGAAACTGCTGCAGAGATAAAAGCTGGAAATGTGTTGCCCTGCATTAGAGTCTCTGGCATCCGTGTGCTTAATCGTCAATGTTTTCAATTAAATCATGAGGAAATAATTATGCAAACTGTAATTTCACCATCCACGGGGAAGTGATCAGTGTGTTATTCTTGAGGGGTTTGTGCCAGAGCATCTAAAAGCCTTAGATAAGGAACTAATTTAATTTTGCTTCCCCTCATGCTAACATTTCATACTCCAGGGTAATATATACAAAATATGGAAAACATGCCTGGTCTCTGGGTTGGGAGTATCAATGTGCTTAGGAACGAGAGGGAAGATGGCTTTCATATGGCTTCACCCTTTACATCACTAACACTCTTTCTTGTGTGCTCATCTCTTTCATTCTTAGAGATAACAGGGATTCGAGAAACGGACTAAAAACTAAGCTATACACAAGGCAAAGTGTGCCTTGGGAAGAGTCTTGTTTTTTAAATGTGCATCTCTGAATGTATAGAATTTTATTGCTGAATGAAATCATTTCAATGAATCTCACCTATATGAGTGTCATCAGTGGCAGCACAGGGACCCAAGGGACCTACACTCTCCAATCCATCCCTCTATGTCTGTCTTTAAAAAAAAAAAAAAAAAGCAAACAACAACAAAAGAGCAAGAATTGTCTCTAAATTCTAACTCTATCTAACTCCCTCTGTTGCTTTATCTGGCTTCACCCTCTCTCCTTGACTGGTTTTTCTAAAGCTTATAAATCTGCCACCCTTCAGACACACACTCCCTTCTTGGATCAGGCCTCCCTCTCAAGCTCTCCTCTCTCTCTCTTTCCTTCATATCCAAAACACTATTGAAAGACTGTCTCCCCTCAGCATCGGCTCTTGCTTCCTCGCCTTTATTCCTCAGTCCACTGCCATCTGGAGCCTGCGGCCGCCACTCCACTCAACTGCTTTGGAAGTCACTCAAGTTCTCAGCCCTGGGAAAACCAAAGGAGCCTGTGTTTTGCAGACATGTCTGCTAACTCATTCCTTGACAATGTGATACAAGCTCATTCAGTGTATCTTTCCTGCTCAGTCTTTGTAGCTGGCACTTTGAATTTGTGAGCTATGAACAGTGAAGCCCGGAGGACTGAGTTGGCTGATCTGATGAGGAACAAAAGAGAGGCACAGGTATCTCGTACCACCAAGATGCTGCAGCCATCATCCTAATGCAGAAGTCTTGGGTTTTCTTCCTTCAGTTATTCACTCAGTACCTATTTGACATGTTATGTACCAGGTAATGTGCTTGCTATACTTAAGACATTGCTATGAGAGAGGGGAGGACGGAAGCTGCTTTCTTTCTGTCCTGCCTCCAGCCTGTTGTAGAATTTATTTAATCCTGACCCAGGGTTTCTGCCGTGTCTTCTTCACTCAGTTCCCAGATAAAAGACACATACAACCTTTATGTTTACAGTGAGCCTCAACCAGCATTAGAGCTGTGCCGATACCTACCCTCTATGATATTAGGATCTACTTACCTATCAATAACCCCAAATTATTACTTACTATGTTTTATCTAGGCTGCTCTTAACTCCAATTGACCAGCCCTCAGAGCCACGTTTTTATGGCTCACTTAACACATGTAGCTTCACCTTCCTCCTCCACCTTCTTTTCCCCTAGTGGTTTTCCTTGACCCCAAGCCTGGGAATCCTAAACCCCACCTATGTCTCTTCTGCCTAGCGATTAGCTGTTGGCATCTTTATTTACCAACTAGAAATAACTTGGAGGCAGAGTTACAAAGCCATCACTTGGGTCTATGGGCAGACTCCAGGTCTTGGAGAAATGCGCTTGGCATTACAACAGACAGCAAGGGCAAGCATTAATGCCAGCCACCCCCTCCAGCTTCTCTTTCCCTTGGGAGGAGGTGGGTATGTGCACATGAGTGTGGGTGCCTATAGTGTCCAGAAGAGAAGGTCGGAACCCCAGGAACTGAAGTTACAGGTGGTTATGAAACCCTGAGTATTGGGAACTGAACCCAGGTCCTTTATAAGAATGCTATGGGCAGGCACTTAACCACTGAGTCATCGATCCATCTTAGTCTATCTGTCTAAGGAAAGTTGTTGCCACTCCCTCAAGTGAGCCACACACTACAACTGTGGTTTCCCAGAATGCACGTTTTGTTTTTACATATCTTCTGGGTATAAAACATTCTCTCCTTCTTTCTAAGACCAAACAGAATGTCCGTGTCCCTCATGATGCCTTGTTCACACCTCCTGCATCCTGTTCTCGGAGCTCACCAGCATGTTCCAGCTCCTGTCACGTCTTTATATTAAATTAGTCCCCCTTCCTCTCAGCCTTCCTAGTAAATGATCTCTAGGAACAAACCAGTGTGATATGTAACCACCCTGGGCTTGCTAATGCCTTGAGAATCTCCAGCGTTCAGTTATTTTCCAGTTAATGGCTACATTGTTGTTGGCACCATGAATACTTGCTGTAACCTGTCCTCAGCAACAGAGGATTTTCTGGGTTGCTTCTTTACAATTGTCTACCTCTGGCTACTTATTTCTAGGCTATTTATGGACCTCAAATGGAACAGAAAAAAAGAAACCTGACCTCTTTTCTCATCCCTCAGGCTCCTCTTTATTAAGCTGAAACTGAAAAATACTGAGCCACAGAAAGACTCTTGGTCCAAACTCCTCTTCCTGTGCATTTAAATAAAGAGGCCAGCTTTCTTTTCATGAAATTTGATTCATTCCTTCATAAATGGCATAAAGATTAACTTTAGGGCAACGGTACATACAACCAGAGGTAATTCAATGACTAATGAGATATTACATAACCATTTAATTGGTTATTTTTTTTTCATTTAAAAGGCACAACCTCTGTGTTTTACAATGCTGAATTTCCTTTCATTCTTCCCAAGTGTGTCATTGTACAGTGATTTCTACACAGCCCTCTTTGAAAAGTGTGTCTTCCGCTCATCCTATTCCTGTCCTTTGAAAAGAACCGTGCCCACCCACACTAGACTTCATTGAGACTGAGTTAAAGTTGTCACAAAGAAATATAGGTCATCACTCTGCCTCCAGAGTACTTGGAGGCTCCTGCTGCCTGCCCACCCCACTATGTCTCCCACTTGGTGCTTGAGATGCCTCTACGCCAGTGGTTCTCAACCTTTCTGATGCTGTGACTCTTTAATACAGCTCCTCATGTTGTGGTGACCCCCTCCAACCATAAAATTATTTTGATGCTCCTTCATAACTATAATTTTGCTAGTGATATAAATAGAAATGTAGATATCTGATATGCAGGAGACCTGAATCACCGCTCCATTCTTTCATGTTTGGGGCTGTGTATGGCTTTCTGTGGTCTCCTGGTAACACGGAATCCTAAATGGTCGATTCAGTCAGGGATCTCCAAGAGCTGACCTGAGTGTTCTTCCAGGATGGGGTTTTCAGAGCTACCGTCTTGCTGTTCACCCACTGGCCACTGGCCACCAGTGGTCTGTTTTTGGACCACAGAGAATCACCCTGGGAACACAGCCTTAATAAGCCCAGGTCTGGAAGGAGAGGGGGCTGATGGGATTTATGCTACCTACACATTCCAAGTTCAACTGGTCCTTGGTGTTCCAAACTCTCCATCCGATTTTTTTCATCAAGCCTTTGCTTCATAGCAGTCTGCACAGTATGCCTTCCCTATTGTAATACTATCTCCTGTGAAAATACACCTGCCCCATACAAAGGAGAGGTGGGAGGCGGATACCCCAATGCCCACTCTCCTTTTAGACAATTGCCCCACAGGTAACTGTCTATAAAATCCCTGCTCCACCAGAGTTTCTGCCATCTGACTGTGCCTTACCCTGCTGACGATA
This sequence comes from Arvicanthis niloticus, assembly GCF_011762505.2. Lineage (NCBI taxonomy): Eukaryota > Metazoa > Chordata > Mammalia > Rodentia > Muridae > Arvicanthis > Arvicanthis niloticus. The sequence continues at coordinate 88,259,230 of NC_047661.1, read as the reverse complement.
TTGTCCCTTGGAATTACCCATCCACCTCTTCACCTTCATTGAAGATATTAGATACCCAGAACAACAGACACTGTTATAACTGGGGCAGAGGGTGTAGCTCAATGGTAGAGCACTTACCTACTATTCGCAAAGCTCTGTATTCTGTCCCTAACATTACGCCACCACCACTCCCAAAAATGTCTTCACCCCAAACTATTTCTCTGTTATATTTATAGCTCAAACTTTCTTCCTGACCCAACTCTTTCCTGTCGATTTACCTGCCAACCGTTCCCAGTACCCTTGTTCTCTGGGACCTCTGACTCATGGGCCCACACACTTATGTGTGCAGTTCCCCGTCTCTCTACTCTGACTCGCTGGACCTCACTTCACAGTCCCTTCCCAGAATTCCAAAGCCTTTTCCTGTCTGGCTTTGCCAGCAACTGCCTAGTGAAAGCCTGGGTTAACCCAGCACCTTCTCTCTTTGTGGTTTCCCCAGAGATGCTGGAGCAGAGAACTCTCGCCCACCCACTCCCGCCATCTTCTCCTAGCGGCCTCCAGGGGGCGCAAGGCCAGACTTGTTCTCTGTCCTCACCTAGAGGGAGCGATGCCTCAGCTGCCCCTCTTTGCCTAACTCCTTCTTCCCCACTCTCTCACCTCCTACTAGAGACCAATCATCATCCTTACCCACCACCTCTACTTACTCCTTAGGGGATCGTCTGACTTCGTGGCTTTAAGTAGCATTTCGATGCTCATGGCTGCCAAATGGTGCATTTAGAACTCCACAACTGCTGGAACGAAATCTTGACCTGAATTTCTAATGATTTTTACCAGATTTTTTCTCTTTTTTTAATCCCTAACACAGTAGCTCCAAACTTGATTGCTTAAGAACCACCTGGAGGTGCCATTTTAAAAAAAAAAGAAAGAAGGAAAGGAAGTGAGCTAGCTATATAGCCTAGATTGGTTTCAGCCTCTCAATACTCCTGCTTCAGCCTCAATTATGTGTGTGTGTGTGTGTGTGTGTGTGCGTGTGTGTGTGTACACATATATATATGTATGTATAGATATATACATGTGTATATGTGTGTATATCTGTGTATATATCTGTGTGTATATATATACACATATACACATATATACATATATATTATACACACACATATATATATACACGCATATGTGTGTGTGCACGTATATATATATATATATATGTATATATGTATGTATACGTATGTGTGTATACATACACACAAACCAATTCAGGCTCTCAGCTCTAACCACCTTATTAGTCACACTGCCTCTCCATCTACACGATAGGTAACGTTTCCATTCTTTCTTGGGTCAAGAGCCTAGACTCACCCTTAATTCAACAATTGCTCTTCCCTAGCTAACTAGTCTGCTGTCTAGAAGGACACTGGAAAACACTGTGCTTCGTTTACAGTTATTTGATCCAAACTACAAATATGTGCACACAACGTCCAGAGAGAAAGCAATTTTTAGGGACGCTCCTCCCAGGCTAAACCTGGGAATCACCTGAGGCATCACGTTGCTGTCCACCCTCAGATCCCTTTGCTCTGTGATATGAGTAAAGAGTTTTAAAAGCTACCTGCCACCAGATGGGTGTGGTGTCACTTGCCAATAATCCCAGAACATTGGGGGTGGGGTGCTGACACATGAGGATTGAGCATTGGATTGAGTATTTGATTGGGTGTTTGAGTATTCCCACCAACCTCGGCTACCTTAGCTAGGTGGTGTTGTTGCTGTTGTTGTTGTTTTTAAAACCACCCCAGGTAGTTCTTGTGTGGTCAAGTTTTCAGACCACTGTGCTAGGAAGTTAAAAATAATTAGTATTAATCAACGTTTAAATGTTAAGCAGTTTGGGTATCATACACAAAGACAATATTGTAATATTAAAGTAAATAATATTTAAAACTGTGATGTATATAAATATACCCTAGCCTCTTTGCAAGCCATCACTTTAATCTTTTCTAATCTTTGATTTCTCACGTTGATTAAAATCTTTTATGACTTTTAGATGTTGATCTTTTGCCGAGAATATCTTCCCACTACAGAAACGTGATCATTCTCCACTCCCACCCCTCTGGGTAGTTCCATTTCAAGAACAGATTTTTTTTTTCCCTTGTGAATTAAAACTGAAAACATGGCAGGGCTGAGGAGGTGTCACAACCTACAGGCACCAGACCTACTGGCTTTCTCTTTGAATTTGGGTCTTTTTCCTCCAGAATACTCAGGCCTCAGCATTTTCATGGAGAGACGAATTTGAAAGTTGCAACATTTACTTAACAGACAAGTGGAAAGAGACCTTCCAGTCCGTGGCACAGTGGCTGATACTTTAATTCTAGCACTTGGGAGGTGGAGTTGGGAGGATGGAGAGTTGAAGGCCAGGTTGATCTCTGTAATGAGACCAGAGCATTCTGTTTAAACTCCACCCCCACAGTTACCTGGCTACAGCTAGGTATGCTCCTCCCTACAGTTACCTGGTAACAGCCAGGTAGGACTGGCCCACTAAAAAAGGGGGCTGCTTGTCCTCTCCCCTCTCTCTTGATCTGTTGCTCTCTTGATCCCTCTGTCCTCTCACCCCTTCTCCCCTCCCCCTACTCTCTCCACGTGCTCATGGCCAGCCTCTTCTCCCTCTCCCTCTCCCTCTCCCTCTCCCTCTCCCTCTCCCTCTCCCTCTCCCTCTCCCTCTCCCTCTCCCTCTCCCTCTCCCTCTCCCTCTCCCTCTCCCTCTCCCTCTCCCTCTCCCTCTCCCTCTCCCTCTCCCTCTCCCTCTCCCTCTCCCTCTCCCTCTCTCTGCCTCTACTATCTTCCTGGCTCCCCTCCCCATGCCCTGAATAAACTCTATTCTATACTAGAATAGTGTGTGGCTGGTCCCTCCCTCAGGAGGAAGAGACATCCCCTTCCCCCATACCTTACCACACACCCACAGAACATACTCTCTTTATCTCTTATCTTTTTATAAACACATCAGATTGGGGGTGGGGGGCTCAGGAGTTGGGGAAAGAGGGAGGAAGAAAGATGCATGGGGCTGTAGCTCTGTGGTAGACTGCTTGCCTGACAGGCACAAGTCCCCTAGGTCTAATACCCAGGCCTTAAAATTAAAAGTCAAAACAGCAGAATCAGGGGAAGGAGGAACAAACAGGCACACACCCACACCTACACCTTCCTCCATTCCTGTCTTTGGAAGGGAGCTGGGTAAGAAACCTGGGTGGTCAACCTGGTGTCAAACACATCATGATGTCAGAACCTGACATTTCTCCTTCATGCCCTAATTTCTGGTTTTTGTTTTTGTTTTTGTTTTTTTTGTTGTTGTTGTTGTTGTTTTCTCCTTCTGATCAAAACGTCTATGTGGCAGCAAAGGGGTTTATGGGGTGTTTGTTCATTTGTTTGTCTGTTATTGTTATTTGTAGTTACCGGTTTATATCATTGGTTGGCCACAAACTACCTAGCAAAAATGACCTTGAATTCCTAATCTCTCTGTCTCCTACTCCTAAGGACTTGGGTTGCAGCCTGCCCGTCCGCACCTAGCTACCGGAATTTCTATTTCTACGCGATTCTTGAACCAAAAGGAATTCCAGGCTAATGACATGACATGATTTGAATTGTGTGATTTTCCGACTGAATTTCTCCTCTGAGCTTTACTGTTCCAGGTACACAGCAAGTATCTACTAATGAGAAATCCCTCTTTTATTTCACAGTGGTTATGGGAGCACGGGGTGTGGGTGCACTTGCATGTGTGTGCACATGTGTGGAGGCCAGAAGTCAACACTGGACGTCTTCCTCGACTGCTCTTCACCTTAGGTTTTGAAACAGAGTCTCTCACTGGACCTGGAGCTCAAGGAGTCCGCTGAACTGGCTAGCCAGCAAGCCCCAGCAATCTGCCCATGTCTAGCACTGGGCAGCTATGCCTGGGTGCTGGGTATCTGGGCTCAGGTCCTCATGTTTACACAGTAGGCACTTTACCAACTGAGCCATTCCCTGGCTCCTCAGTTTAATTTCTTGTAAAACATATCGACCACAGTACTCCACAAAATCAATGATGACAACTTCTGTAGAACAAAAAGAAAATCCCACCCCACCCCCCAAAAGGATCAGAAAAAAACTAAATTTTGGGATCAGTTTATTAATTGCTTATTTTATTTTTATTTCCACACTTGTGTCATAAGCTTGAGTTACAATGACACTTCTCAAATGATTTCAGGAAATGAAAAAAAAAAATATTTACCCACATAAATATCCCGGCAATATTTTCCAGGTTGTGAACATGCACCCACAGCTCGCTACATCAGCAGCCTTGTTTGTTCTTTCGATCGTGTTTAATTTCACTTTTAAAATATGGCATCTTTCTGGTCTGGGGAAAATGTCGTTAAAAGCAGGAACAAGCTCTTCTCTTCAGAGGAACACATGAAAGGCTTCTCTGTCGTCTCCTTTCCTGGAATGGTAACAGGCTGACCCTAATTTCACTCCTCTAAATAGGGTAACGGTGGTTTGAGCAGAAAATCTAAATCCGGCCTCTGAGGTAGCCCAGTGATTTTCCAGGTCAAAGCAAAGGGAAAAAGCAAAGTTGGAAGGCTTTGTCCTCTCCCAGGTACCAACAGGCTCTGGCCCTCGCTGGGAGAAGTCTGCCACCTAGTGGAACATAGAAGCCACTGACGCAGTGTGGCTCAAGGAATAACTGTGGAGTCCACATTTGATCCCATAAATATGTACAAAGACTGAGTGTTGTTTTTAAATAACAAGCTTTAAAAAAAAAAGCGTTTCTACAGCCAAATATAACAGAGCTTCATGGTCCAAACTTCTGTTAATGCCGGGTAGATTAATAGAATAAATAGTGCACCACCAGGTGGTGGTGGAATTCAAAGCCAAGTAACAAAATGTTCTTTTCTACTAATGGAAACCGAGCAGTACCACCACGTAGAAGCCTCCTTGTAAAGCGCTGTTGTGTAAAGTGGAGTGTTTTTATTTGACAGCCCTTTCAATTTGACAGCAAGCTGTGTATCCTGAGTGCTTTTTTCCCTTTGAATAGAAACAGTGTGAGGTAGGGTGTATACTTAGACTGTCATGATGATGAAATGTTGTAAACTCTCATGCAAAGAGTACTCTCTAACTTGTCACATCTATGCAATAAACAACGTATATTGTCTTTTGGAAATGACTGATAATGGTCCCGTGAAATCGATGAGGTCAGAGCTAGAGCCCATCTGGCTGTTCCTGCTTTCTTCTTGTCATTTCATTTGTTGTAATTTTTTTCCAAGTTGTACTAAATGATTGCTATTAATTTCTATTAAAACGATACAGGCATCGTAAATATTTGTAGCTCAGCCCAGACGCATCCCTTCCCGACTCTAGGCTTGCTTTCTAGTTGCAGCTCTAATAGACGGGTTATGGGTGGGGGTGGACTCTTCCTCCATTGCGTCTTCTACCTGGATGCTGTCTATTGAGAGGTCCGCTGTGAACCCACATGGCCGCATACCAGGAATGCTGGGGGATTTGGACACTTCGTGGATAGAATGACCTGTTGCTTATGTTAAACAAATGACAGTAAGGACCCCTTCGGAACTCAGAGCTCCATGCCGTGTGGCGCCAGAGGCGCCATCCTGAGGCACAGCGCATCAACCTAGAGACAGTATGAGATTTGGTCTCTTTATATGTTCCTTCTTCTCTCATCTCGAGCCATGAGTTAGCATTTCCTCCCCTTCTGTGACGTGCAAATGTGAAAACAGAAGTCATTTTCAGTGAAAGGCTCTTCTGTCTTCAGACACACATACACTGTCAGTAGAGTAGATGTCAGGGTCCCAGAGAAGTGAGCAGAGAAAACCTCTCAACATCACAGAGACAAGTGTGGAACCCAGTGATAGGGAAGGAGACGGGTTCTAGTCCTTTGTCATCTCAACTGAGCCCATTCCAAGCATGGCACAATGGCTGGAATCAGATACGTGGATGCTGGGATAAAAGGTTTCTTGACCAATGTGGACAGTGGCTGCCGTCCAGAGAGGCCAAGATCCCCACGCCACTGCTTCGGTTGTTAAATGATACGGGAGTCTCCTGATAGATTTAGATTGATTACATTTCAGTGTCACACACCAAGATTCATGTGGGCACCTGCTTCAAGATGACATAGGCTGGCTGGGGGATGCAGGAAAACTTATAGGCAGAACTCAAACTAACCTCCTCTGAGCCACAGGTAACTCGTCAGAAGACATTGATGTCCAGGAAATGCTATGAGTCTGGGACAGGCTTGGTTTGAAGGGTATCTCAGAACCTCAAAATCCTTGAACTGTTCCACTCCAACCCTGCCCACATGAATGACAAAATAGCACCCCTTGTTTGTTATTGTCTTTGTGGATGTCAGCTCAAAACAGGACAAGGTCAAACTTAGAATAAGGGAATGAAAAACTTGTTCCCAATACTGCAAACTTTGTGTGGAAAAAAAAAAAAAAAAAAAAAAACCAACGAACTGAGGGCAGATCCAAAGCAATCGGCAAGGACAGCTATAGTCCCATGAAACTCTACAAGCCAAAGTCTCTGTGATTTGTAAGGGGAAGTGTAGTTTTTAATGTCTCTAAAATTCTCTTTAAAAAGTTACCTACTTCTTGGAGATGGAGAGACTACCCAGGGAATAGGCCATCAAGGGACCCTGCCTGCTATGGAAACATGTTTATCATAATCAGGCCTTTACCCACCATTTCCCATAACAAAACCCCAGTGTAAAGACATTTGGGTCTTGTTTAGGGAACATCTCCAAGGAACTGTTCTCAATTACTTACTAGTAAACTTACTGGTGTTGTTTCCCACAATTTCAAGGTAAAAACACTCCCTACCGACCAAAATGTGCCATGCTAATCTTGCAACCTTGTCATCTTCTTGGTACTGGAAAACCCTTGAACTAGAATCCTTGCTCTTAAATACAGACTTTGAATAGCATGTGAAAGTGTCTTGTGTCTAAATGCATAATACCTATAGCCACTCAGGAGAGGCAAAAGGTTGAGAAAGACTCTCCAGAGCCAGACTGAAAAGCATTGTTTCAACTCCTTGTCAGTGGTATAAATTCATGACACCAAAAACAAAAATATTATTTATAAATTCTTTTCAAAATGTCGTAGTTAGTTCTGTCAACTGTCAAAGCAAAGAGTCACCTAAGATGGGAGTCTCACCTGAGGGACTGCCCAGCTCAAACTGGCCTGTGGGTGTGCCTGTGGGCATGCCTGTGGGCGTGTCTGTGGGTGTGCCTGTGGGTGTCTGTGGGGGCCATTGTCTTCACCCATGTGGTTCCTATTTCTTCCTGCTCTGACTTCTCTCAGAGATGTATATCCGGATGTCCTCTGGTAAGGTGAGATAGCCCTTTCCTCCCTAAGTTGCTTTTACTGAGAGTGTTTTGTCACAGCAACAGAGAGCAGACTGGGACAATTAGAAAACAATTCATTTTAAAAACAGACAAATATCTTTAATACAAATGAGCAGTAACTATGTAGCAATATCAGAATAAACTGTGTTCAATAGGAGGGTTTTTTTTCCCCAAAAAAGATAGAAGATGTACGGATAAATCAGTCATACCTTACATATGTTCACTGGGGGCACTTTAATTTCATAATGAAGTATAGCTACTTTCATAGTTGTTATCAACTTAAAATTCCAAAGACATTAACAGAAATATGCATTTCCATAATTGTTATGTGTAAAAATGGTGTGAATCATGTTCCTTAATATTGTCATTCTATGTACTAATCAAAAGTACAATAACCCTGAAGAGGAAGTGGAGTCCCTTTCTTTCCTTACGTAGTACAAAAATACCAAGACAATAGCAGGCATCGGTTATACACATCAAGCTTAGAATGTTTTAGAATAAGTTTCATAAACACAAGGCCATCTTTCTCTTTGGTTCAAAAAATAAAAGAGGTAGGTAGGTTAAAGGCAAAGACATCCACTAGACTTTTCAGAAAGCAACTATAACAGAAATTGCCAAAAAAACCAAATGAGCACATAGACTAAATCTTAAAATGTTAAAACTATCTGTTTTGTTTGGTTGGTTTGGTTTTTGTTTTGGAGACAGGGTTTCTCTGTGTAGCCCTGGCTGCCCTGGAACTCTCTCTGTAGACCAGGCTGGCCTGGAACTCACAAATATGCCCACCTCTGCCTCCTGAGTTCTGGGACTAAAGACATGTGCCAATACTGCCAGGCTAAGACTGTTGGACATCTTATAGAAGAAATAAGATTTTTCTAAGTTTTAAAACAAACCATAAAAAATAATTGACTACAAAATCTGCTTTAGTTTTAAAAGATTGAAATGATTTTACATATTAAAAACTTTCTGTCATCTTCCTAAATCTTGAGGCAAGTGAGTAAGTAGATGCATGTGTATACAGATTGAGTCTTTCATTAAAACAGGTAAGACGAACATATGCTGCTATTAAAATGTGCTGGTGCCTTAACCTTGCGCCACTCCATCTGAGAAGCACAGGTTCAAAGACTTGAACAGTAAGAGGGAAACGAGGGTGCCATTACCTCATGGCCCCCGTCCACTGAATGTGGCTTCTATAATTCATTCCTATTCTGCTTACAGATGAAGAGATGAACTGTGCAAGGTAGATGTTAAATACAATGATTTTTTTTTAACTAATGCCTCTGTCAGGGAATTTTACATCTGTAAAGACATCCCAAAAAATGTATAAAACAATTTAAGCCCTGAGGCTTTCTTATCATTTTGGATTTTTTAAAAATCTGGGTAAAAACAAACTGACATGAGCTTGAACAAATCAAAACAAGGGTTAGTGATTTATAATCCTACCATACAAAATAATTTCAGCTCAAGCCAGTACATTTTCAGATTTAGGGTGCAGGGCAGAGATCTCTATCAGCAAAAATAAAGTACAATTTTGTGGTTTCTTCACTTACTGAAACATGATTCAGAACATTACTGAAGGTATAAAACCAAACCCAAAGGCTTGAAGTGATCACGGCTACACTCTTCCTTTTAGCGGGGAGAACAGCTTCTTTTGTGATGGACTTGCTGCAATCCCAGAAGTCACTGGAGAGCACTGACAATCTTGGTCATCAGGGAAAAGCAAAGGCCTGGATTGGTCACTTCTGAGCTACTCCCAGCGTCTGCTTCATGTTTTCATACACCACATAGCTGATGCCCACAGCGGGGAGCACTTTCATGAAGTTTGGGGTGATGCCTCTGTAAAGTCCTGACACTCCTTCTTTGGAGACTATTCGCTGAAAAAGGCCAACCATGCTCAGCTGCGGGGCTCCTTCTACCGTGGCTAGCAAACAGATAAGCAGACAACAAAATAAATTAAAAAGGGGAGAACCAGGCTAATCCAATATTTAAGCATGAATCATTGTTACAACAGACAGTTGGGGATTTACCATGGGGTCTAGAACACAAAGAACCAATTAAAAAAACAGTTCCAAAAGCAACTCTCTTTGCAAAGCACCCACCAGTGAGTTACAATGACAGACACAGCAGCTCATTATGAATGAAGAATATGCTAGATACTAGGTTAATTATGAAAAAGGAATGTGCTAGGTTAATTACTCTCTGTGCCAACCCTCCAGGACAAATACATACACGGGGAACTGAAAACCTGGAAAGACAAGGAGCTTTTCTCCTGACTCCTTAGTTAGCAAAACCAAGAACCTGTGTTTGGTGACACTGAAGCCCAATACTCTACCACGACCCCCGAAGTACTGACTAGAATGGTTAAATTCTACATGACAGGAAAGAGGAGATTTGGAGATGTTCAGAAAGAGTATAGAGACCTGGGCCTTGTAATTATCTCAATAGAAGAGAAGGGAGTGAAGAAAGGAGGAGAAGAAAAATGAAGGAAGTGGGGAAAGGAGGAAGTAACCCTGAACTGTTGGTACAACAGGAACAGGCATGGGTGAGGGGACACGGTGATTGTTACATGTGGTCATCGCCCATAGAGTATCAAGGAGCTGGAGATGCCCACAGGTTAAATTATTTGTCTATTTCCTACAAGTTGAAGCATTTCCATGGGCTAGAGAGACCCCCTAAGACTAAGGAAGTCAACAAAACTTGCCAAGCTCAGACAGCTTCTGAAACTGGATGATTCACAAGACCACTCCCCGATCCCTGGGGTTACATGAGCAGTTATAACTTCCTGTGGGCAGGAAGCTCCAGCACAAGTCTCTTGCAGGTTATGCGGGGAGCTCCAGTGATTCAGCTTCTGTGGGTGGTGGCTTGCGATGGCTGCAGGCTGAGGGGTGATGGGTAGCTGGTGATGTAGCTGTCTTTGAGTTGTTCAAGCTCCTGTAAGGAGCTAACACCCAAGCTCCAGTAAGAACCACCCCCCACCCCAAACTCACTGATACACTACGCTAGACATGGGTGGGCCTGTTTCTTTGGTCTGTCCTTGCCCTATCTGGGTGAACAGACAGACATCTGGAAAAGTCACACAGCATAGTGGGGGTCAGAGAACAGAGGCAGAGCTAAAGCAGAAGCATCCTATGAGTACTAAAGACTTCGAAACCCCCACTGAGAACTTTGGAATTTATTCTGAAAACTCTGAAAAGTAACAAAAAATGTCTGAAGAGACACAAAATGTTTGGGCCTTGATGGAAAACGGCAGATCTTGGCAACCATGCTAGGCCAGAACTGGAGCTGATGGGGAGGAGGAGGGGGATGGGGGGCTCACTGTGCATCAGTTTAAATTCCTGAGTGGGTCTGAACTCCAGCTCGACTCCAGCTCAAATTCAACATTGTGGACATTGCTTAACTTTTCTTGCTTGTTAGTCATTTGCCAAATATGGATGATATTAGCATCAAACTCCAAAAGTGGTCACCCTGGCTAACTGAGAGACTACACACAGTTAGTTTGCTAGTTTGCATTCCTCTCTACAGACACAATTGGCTCTCAGCTCCGCAAATACGCCACTGCAGGCCTGTGTCCAGCTAGCTCCTGCACTGCAGTCCACGGCTTTGGCTGAGGTTAGGCTAGATCTGCTGCCATGGGGTGTTTTAAAGGGCTACTTTCTGGTCACACCCATGTCTTTTCCACTCCACAGGGACTGTTTCACACCTGAATTGCTGCATTCTCTAACCCTAGCATCCATCTGACAGTGTGTCTCGAGAAGAGTGTCACTGAGTGACTGCTTGGTTGAAGGAGGGATGGTTGCATTGGTGTGCTTTCATAAGAGAAGTTACAGTGGGTGAATATGGCAAGGGAAAAAGAAGAGTGGAAAAGAAAGACAAGGAGTGCATGTTTCCATGGGGCAGGCAGCCAGAAACAGCAGGAAGACAGTAGTCAGGAAGTGTCAGGAGGGCAGGGGTAGCACAGCCTGGGAGCCAGCGGAGAGAATGTCACAGAGAGAAGGACTCAGTGCCAAGCCTGGGGTCTGAACAACACCGACAAGCAGTCAGGCCACCACCTACTTTGAGAGTTTAGCAAATCCCAAGTTCTTTACACATACTGCCGCTAAATTTTTAATCCCTATTCATGGAAGACAACACGAAGGTCGGGAGAGGGCAGAGGAGACCTGAGCACAAGTCTGCTGGATGTTAAACCTTAGGATCTTAAAACATGAACTATTTCTATAAAGGAGTAACAAGAACACGCGCGCGTGCGCGCACACACACACACACACACACACACACACACACACGGAGGGAGGGAGGGAGGGAGGGAGGGAGGGAGGGAGGGAGGGAGGGAGGGAGGGAGAGTATGTGTGTTCCAAAAGCATGTCAGTGACATCATGGCCATTCTGGAACCCAAACTCACCTTGTGCCTGCATCCGAGTCCTCACCAAAGCCAGGGGGTAGCTGGCCAGCTGCCCACAGGTGCTGGACAGGGCTCCACAGCCCAGCAGCACCACCACGCCAGGGTTAACAGAGTCTTTTGCAAAGTTGTCCAGCCAATAAGACTTCAAAAGCTGCACCAGAAACAAAGACGAAATCAACAAAGGAGACATTCAGCCACTGGGCTAACGTGAACATCTTCGAGGCTGTTTCGTGTAATCAGTCAACTCTTTAAAAGTCAATTTTTGAGCATAAAAATATATGCTAATATATACAAACACAGACACACACACACACACACACATTTGTAGTGGTTTGAATGAGAATGGTCCCCATAGGCTCATAGGTTTGAAGACTTGGCCCCCAGTTAGTAGAATTGTCTGGGAGGAAGTATGTCACTGCAGGCTTTGAGGCTTACAAACCCACCCACTCCCAGCTAGCTCGATCTCTCTGACTCTTACTTGTGGCTAAGGATGTAAGCTCTCAGCTACTGCTCCAGTGCCATGTCTGCCTGCCTGGCTGCTGCCATGTTCCCTGCCATGATGGACATAGACTCACACTCTGAAAATGTAAGCCCCAAATAAACACTTTCTCATAAGTTCCTCGGTTGTGGCATCTTGCCAGAACATCTATGAAAAAAATATATAACCAATACCTTTTTAAGTTTAAATATTTTAAGTTTTTTTTTTTTTTTACTTGTTTGTTTGTTTGATAGTATTGTATTTCTCAATGGAAACCTTGTGGGTTGGAAGGAGTCAGGGTGTTATAATCAAAGTGCTAAGTTTAAACAACAAAGGATGCTGGCAACCAAATACAGTACATAGACAAAACTGTCTTCTGAATAGAAAGAAGAAATTAAGATCTCCGCGGACAAATCTGAAGAATGTACCAGACCTGCAAGAGATGACAAAGGCATCCTTCAGTCTGAAACAGAACGGCAATGGGCAGCAGAAGAAAACACAGAAAGTCTACCGTGAAAGTGAATAAAAAGAAAATGACAGCCTTATGATATTGTAATGTGGGTATGTAAATAGCTTTGAAATCTAGTATAGTTTTCAAAAGGCCGAGAATTCATTGTAAACCCATGTTAGGGGACACACTGTAAAAGACATTCTGCTCATCATCAAAACAGGACAGGGGTACCCAGAGGTGTGACAGAGTGGGCTTTATATGTAATTGTAGTTGACTTGACATAGATTGTTACAATATCAAGACTTTTATATTGGAGGGATGCTGATTTAGTAGGCGGCATTTGGGAATGCTACCTCTGTTCCTACTTTTTAAAATAAATTTTATATGAAAAGTTCAATCCAGAGAATAAGGAATCAGCAGCAATTGTTGATCACTGTTGCAGTCTCATGCACGTGACTGTCAGTCTTCAACAGGCTTCATAGTCGGTTTCTTTACACCGACATCATCACCATGCCTTGAGCTCCTGATGTTTAAATATCACCAAGTAACACCTATTTTTCAGCTCCGTTATAATCTGCAGCGACCGCATCATATATAAGTGGCCTCTCATTGGCCCAAACATTATTATGTGGCACATGATTGCACATCTTATGTGATGGATTATTATTGAACCAGTAAGAAGAGTAGAGAATGAGGCATGGATGAACCTTGAAGGCATTATGTTAAGTGAGGTAAGTCAGACTCACATAATATGTCTCACTCCACTAATGAAACACCTAAGATACATACATTCATAGAGACGGGGGTAAATTAGAGGTTCTGGGGTTGAGGGGAAGATGAGGTAGAGGGTTACTGCATAATAGTTTGGGTTGATAAAAAAATAGTTAGAGATTTACAGTAGTGATGGCTTCACACTAGAGCAAATATAACTAACATTACTGAATTTCATAGTTTAAAAAGGGAGTTTTCAGTTCTGTTTTCTCATAATTTCCAAAGTTAACAATGTGATAGTCCAAACGTCTTTAAATTGTACATTTTAAGTGGGTAAAATTCATGATGTGGGAATTGTATCTCAATAAAACTGTTCAAACTAAAATGAAGTTATTATGGAGGGGATCTATAGAAAAGTAAAGCTAAGGATAATATGAATATATAATAAAGGAAACCTTCTGGGTTGCTTTCTCTTTTTTTAACTCTTACACAAACATTTTTTTGGATATTTTATTTACATTTCAGATGCCATCCCCTTTCCCCATTCTGCCCCCCCCCCCCCAGAAAACCCCTATCCCATGCCTCCTTTTCCTTTTTGCATTTATACACTTTTTTAAAATGTTAATCAAAGGCTTTATAAGTTTGGTAATGCTCAATCAGAAGTGTAACCTAATACCAACCTAGATATATCAACTATCTTTGACTGGTGGAGACACGTGAACAACTGCCTCCATATCCCTCCCTCTCTTTCTCTCTCTTTCTCTCTCTCATCACTTAGCTTCTCCTCTCCTTCTCCTCCTCTCCTTACTCCTTCTCTTTCTCTCGGTACTCCTCCCACCTTAGCTCCTCCTACATATCACCCTTCCGGTTTAAAAAAAAAAAACTTTTCTCTCAAAATACAATTAGAGCATAATTATGCCAATTTGTACCAGTGAGGTACAAGATAGTCCTAATACCCAGTCCATCATTTTGTTGACTAACCAGAACCTCTGTCATCTCTCCTAACTAAAACACTTAGTTCTGAACCTGGCTTTTTTCTTGGTTTTAGAATGAATGTCAGCTGAAAACCATCCACTCAAATCTTTTCTCTCAAAGTAAATAGCCAGGATTGGCTATGAGACTATAAGTTTTCAACCCCGTCAGAAATCCAGAATGACTGAGTTAACTGAAATTATGGGAAGCACAAAGCATAGCTTCTAAAACTTTGCCAATTTATAGAGACTGCTGAACACCTGGACACTCCCTATACTACAAAACGTTGGAGCATCTGATCTTCAGCCTTCTGGAGCATCTGACAGACCTTAGTGCTGCAGAATTATTAAGGGCTGATTACTCTGTCTAGGCAGATATAATCAGTCAACTATTCTGTAAGTGTGTCCTTTTCTGGACAGTAATGTGTCCGTAGATGGAAAGAGGCAATTCTTGCCTAGTGGCTGTCTCACCACAAGTGGAGTAACTCCAAAGATGCTCAATTTCTTCTTAGAATCCAAGACAGGAAGCTGTCAGGAGCAGACAGGTCTCTAATCAAAATTAACGTTAATACAGAAATGTTTGTAACATCAATTCTGTGGACTTCTGATGTTTTGAAAACCAATTATCCATGTAAGGTAATCTGGACTGCTGTCTGTTAACTCCACTCAGCTATTTCTAAATAAAATATAGAAAACACCCTAACAATAAACTCCAAGCCATGAATTTGCTATAGTCCCTTAACTCACAGGCTAACTATCTCAAATCAGTTGAAAAAGTTAAAGAAGGACTAGGTCTAGGCCTTGTATTCCTAAATGTGTTATATAGGCACAATGCCTATGAGAGTATCAATATTCATCTCATTTTTATGTCAATAAGAAGCTCGTACCAAAGAAAACCCTAAATGTGAAATCAAAGTAAATTTTGTACCATACACATCTTCCCTCTGGAGCAAAGGCTCAGCCCCTCCTGCTGTGTGTGCTGGCTCGCATCTGCCACGGCACTACTAACAAGGCTTAGCGTCGTCTGTGGCCTTACCCATCTCCCCACCAGAACCTGGGGTTCTTAAAAGCCCTGAGCCCTTCTTTCACTCCAGTATCTAATGCAATGGTTTGAATAGAGTGTGTGTTCAATAAATGTCTGTCAGATTCCTATGTTTATTAAGTGACCTGTGTGGCAGGGGTGACCCATAGTTTGTTGACCTGAGTGAGGGGCAGGAGGGATCCGTGGTTCGTGTTCTGAGTTGTCTGAACTCAAATCTCCCTGCGTGTGCTGCACTTCACAGGTCGAACTGCATTCTCCATGCCCCGCCCCCAGCCCTGGAGACTGCTAGATGACATCACCCACTTGGCTTTAGCAGTGCAAGTTTTAGTGATTCTAATAAACGTCTGCTCATTTTTTTCTGTGCACCGTCCTGTTCCTCATGCCAGCTTCCAGGCTGAATTTGAATTCATATTCATGCTGAACAAAAATAACTATGCTAGCAAATCTAATACAAAGACCACTTAATACATTGGTGGTCTCCCAATCAGGGGGCTGGAGAGATCAAAGAACACACCTGCTCACGGACAGTCCAGCCCCCAATCCTTCTTCTCCACTCTCCCAGCCTTGACACAAAGTCAGAGTCCATGGCAACCAGCTACCCACCTACCGTGCACACTGAAGCATGGCTGTCCCCTCACTCACCTCGTACACTGCGAGATCAATGCCTGCGTAGGGAATAATGCCTAGTAAATTGGGAACGTAGCCTTTGTAAAAAGCGCCAAAGCCTTCGTGTTTCAAAATCTTCTTGGCACAACCATATATTCCAGAGTATTGTCCAGTTTTGGCTACAGCTAGCCGGGTTTTCAAAACCTAGATACCAAAGAATGCAACACAATCTCATTCTCACTTAACATCAAACAATTTGAAAATATTGATTTTTATAAAGCACTAGCAAATTCTATCTCTCAAGAGAATGTCTAGCCTGCTGATAGACTCTCCCTCGGGTATTATTTCTACTGAGAAGCTAAAATTAGAGCCAGGAAGGGCCAATTATTTCATAGAGAGTCTGAAGGAGGGCTTTGCCAAAAAATAAAATAATCAATGTGGCCCAGATAATCATTTTCTTGTCATTAATAAAATTAGTTGGCAAGGATGGTGAATGGTAGCATTAGGGACAATTCTGGTGACTTCAGCTTGAAGCACAGGACAGAAGGTGGAGAGGTGGGAAGTTTTAGTTGAAATGAAGGGTGTGTGGAGTAATCTCTAGAGACTCGGGGGTAGCTCAGTCTACAAAGCACTACAACACCAACATGAGGACTTGAGTTTGACTCGCAAAACCCACATAAGAAGCCAGGCGTGGGAATGGATGAGATCCCTGGGGAGGTAAGACAGGCACATCTCTGAGCCAATCAACCGAGACTGTAACACTGAGCTTAGGCCAATGAGACACCCAGTCTCAAAAACAAGGTACACAGTGTCTCCTGATGAATGACACCTGGGTTGACCTCTGGCCTCCACAGGCACATGCACGTGCATGTGCACCCACACAAACATGTACACATGCACACACACACACATGCACACATACATATACACACATGCACACACATATACACACATGCACACACATATACACACATGTACACACACATATACACACATGACAAAGAGGTTCAAGTTAAGGGTATATGTTGCTTAGGTCTTAATCAGTTATTACAAAGTGCTAGTTGTATCCATAAAAGTATCCACATCTACAGTGTTAGTTTTGCTCTAAAGCAGGAATTGGTGAACACTTTCTGTAAAGGCAAAGTAGTAACTATTTCAGTCTTTGTAAGACTCAAATGTAAGGTCTGTTACATCGTTTGCTTTTCTTTTGCTTTCTCCCTGACTCCTTCAGTAGTAGCAACAGCCGAGGCTGTACGCAGCAGTCCTCAAGTGGCCCGCGATTTGCTAGCCAGCCCATGCTTCACTGCAATGGTGACTAGTTGGGATTACTGTCCTCCCATTACTGGGGTACAAAAGCTCCCTGGAGAGGAATGAGAATAATATTCTGTATCAGCACTGTGACAGCCAGCCTCTGAGATGTCCCCTGCGGGTCCTGTCTCCAGGGATGCTCTGCTTTGCACAGTCCTCTCCCATACGGTACCAGTACCAGGGTTAGTCTGTGTAGACAGCAGGGTACAGTGGAAGTGACAACAGACAGCAGTTTTCATCCCTTGCCATCTTTCTCTCTTCTGCTCATAGTGCTGACTATAAAGGAAGGAAGGACCAGGCTGTGAAGACACACAGACCATCTACAAAGGCTTGCACGAGTTTCCAGCCAACAGCCAGTGAGGCCTGGCATAAGAGTGAGCATGAAAGCAGAGCCACGCCAGGGGTTAGCCTCTAGAGAACGGCAGCCCTGGCTGACACGCTGAGGTGGTCAAAAACCTGGAGCCAGGGAAACCCAGACTCCCCGTTGCCAAACTGTGAGATGGTAAAGACTTGATTAAACTGTTGAGTTTGGGTCAACATCAGTACACAAATACAACTAGCAGGTTCATACACCACCATCATACAGCAGTCAGACTGTAATGGTACTTGCCTCCATGGGATAAATAAAAGTCTGTGCAGTTGCTCCAGCCATGGAACCAGAGATAAACCTCTCAAAGGTGCCTAATTTTTGTCCTTCCTCGGTAAGCAACTTCTTGTACTGAAAAAAAAAAAAGGAAGAAGAGAGAGAGGAAGAGAGAATTGAAGATGCATATTAATATCTACTTTAGGGTAATTGTGCTCCTCCCAAATTCTTATGTTAAACCCTAACCACCATTGCTATGGTGTTAGGAGATGACGTCTTTGGAGACAATAATGCTTAGAAGAGGTACTGAGGCCTCAGGATAGAGCTAGCATCCTATCAGAAGATATACCCTGCTTACACTCTGCCAAATCATGCACCAAGGCCATATGACTGTAGAGGAGGAAGCCAGGAGAAGGGTCTCCCCTGCCTGGTCCCTTGATCGGACTCTCCTTAAGCTTGAGAACTGTGAGATAAAAATTTCTATTGTTTAAACCACACCTTCAGTGGTATTTTGTGGTGGCAAAACACGAATCAGATCCTTGGAATCTGTTCGCTTACGGTGGGATAAGATGCCTCAAGATGTACCCTCTACCTTAATAGTCCTAGCAGAAAAGTGGGGCTTACGCTGACTGCGTCTCTTGGGCAGTAGGTTTTCAAATTGGGTTTCCATGGGACTGGCAGTAGAGCTCAATGGTAGAGCTCTTGCCTGGCACATGTAGTACCTTAAGTTCAGATTCCAGCATCATTTAAAAGGGGGGTGGAAGGGGAGAAAGGGAGGAAGGCTGTTGGAGTAGCCAGGATAAGAATCTGACAAACCGCAAAAGTGTGCTGTGGGTGAGCTTTAAGACATACTGAATTTCCTCATATTGAAATAACAGGAAAAAAAATCATTATTTTTCAACATGTGTCTTAGGCGCTGGCATTCCTACCATAAAATCAGTCATAAGTTGAATGTTCTGGCATTTGCATCAGGAAAATTTATTTCCCCCAGAATGGTCTCCATGTGAAGACTGAGGCCAGCTGCTCTTTGCTTCTCTCTTTTCCAAATCAAGGAATGGACACCATTAACCCTGGTCATCGCAAAAGAATTGTACTTCTCCAATACAAACTCTCCAAAATAACATTATACTTACTCGAATAAGAAACTACAGTGTGGAGTTGAAGTTTTGAGGCTCATATAAACCATGATAAACAATAATGGAAGAAAAGACAGAAATTAACTTTACAGGAGCTCCAGTGGTTCTTCGAATAACTGTAGGGGAACCCAACCTCCAAACCCACGCCTGTGTTTTAATCTTGTCAACAGGGATGCTGACAGGAAGGCAAATGCCTCATTTACTATCTAATTCATTCGCTCAACAAACAGTACTTCAACTGTCCTGTCCTCTGCCTGGGCACTGACGTGCAGGGAGAAGCCAGACCCCTGCTTTCTCGGAATTATTTTTAAACTAAACACTATTTCATTCACACAGAGGAATTCATCTGAACAATTTTCTTTCCAGAGGTACTATTGTAAAGCTTAGATTAAGTTCACTGTCCACTAGGAAGTCAAGATGAGTCACCTAAGATCATGCCTTGAAGACCTACTTAGAAAAGGGGCTAAGGGAAAGCCTCCCTCTATAAATGGTATTACAGCATCCAAAATCCCAGAATTCAGCTGTGTGAGTCACTGAGTTTATCTAATTCTAGGCTCCCAAAAGGAATTTCTTTGTGAAGTATTAGGAATGAAGGCACTGCATGCTGATCTTTACTGAGTTAGTTAGCTAGCTCCTTTTGTTAGTCATTTCCACGGATGATAACAATTACCTGTTCATAAGCCCAAAACTTCACAGCTGTTTCGGGAGCTATCTTAATGACATTAGTGCCATTTCCTCTCCAAAGGGAACGGATTCCTCCTTCCTTTACCATCTGCCGGAAGCCTCCAAATATATTCATTGATTTGGAACCATGAACCTAAAAGTGAAAGCAAAGTGTCATGGGATAGTTCTGCATATTGTTGGTACTATTCCTAAAGTAGGTCTGAGCCAAATACAAACATGGGGTACTGGATGCTAAGGCCTACAGTGAGTGTCTCTGATGGGCTGCAGTGTCCTGATACTCTGTCAACACCAGGAAAGAAAGGCACTAGTGCTGCACTAGGCATAGACAAAAGCAGTCCTGCACTTGGTACTTTCCTGGATTCCGCCCCTGGGCTTCCTATCCTTGACTGATTTGAATCCTTATTTCTTCCTGGTAATAAACCAAGACCATGAGTCTGTATTTTTATAAGGCCATCTAGTGAAGTATTAAACCTGAAGGAGCCTTTTGACAGGCCTTCAGATGTGTAGAAATTACAATCCTAATAGATCCATTTTATTTTAAATAATAAACTTCATGATAACATATGACAAAGGAAAATGTGCGCTTTCTCGAAGTCAGTTTACTAAAGGAAACAGCCTTTATCAAAATCTTCCCATTCTTTATAAAGCACTTATCCCTAAATACATTTTGGAATTGGATACATTAGAAATACTGTCAGAAGTACTTTGTTCAAACAATTTAAAAATAAAAAGAGTGCCACCTGTAGGTCTGACAAGCACAGCCTTAAAAAACACTTTAGGGAACTGTAGGGTGGTCCAGTGGTTAAGAGTATGAGCTGCTTTTCCAGGAAACAGGTTTGGTTCCCAGCATGCTCACAGCATCTTACAACCCTCTGTAGCTCCAGTATCAGGGGATCCATAGGCATTGCATGCATGTGGTGCACATACATACGTCTGGGATAAATGCCCATACACATAAAATGAAAGAAAAACATTCTTAGGCAGCCACTGTGTTCTTCTAGGACACATGCTGGTGCTTATATAAGCTAAACATTAGAGCCATCCTTGTTAGACACTGTGCTCACTGTGGGATGGAGGAAACATGAGATCTCAGAGGTCAAGTGCAGATCAGGAATCGAGGCTCTGTCCTTTAAGCTCTGTCATGCTTCATCTACTCTTGTTCGTAAAGGCAGTTTTAATTCTTACACCCTCAGTTTCCTCAGATGTAAAATGAAGCCATACCACCTGCCCTGCCAGCTGCCGTGAATATTAAATGGGTGCCCATCTTGTGCACAAATGGATAGCCTGTCTTTTCTCTTCTCTCCACATGGCCAGCCCAATGACTGTAAGTAGCCAAGTCTGTCTAGAAACCCAGGCTTTTTCTGAGAATTTTAGCTCTAGAATCACTTTAGAAATTACATTCTTGTCACCAAGATTCTAGACTTGAGAAATCCTCTGCTTTCTCAAGTCATAAACATCAAAGAAAATATAAGTAATATAATGAGAACCCTATAATAACAGTGAAGGGTTTTTTTTAATTAAACATTTAAAGTCGTGGAATACCAAAGACTAATATTTCATTGCATACAAGTATTAACAATTTACAGGTTAGTGGGAAAGCACCAAATACTTAGACCCGTGCCTACTCTGCGGCTTAATGGTAGAAGAATACAATTTTCTAAGATATAAAGGAGACATGCAACACGAGGCTCACCTGCATCATGACCTTGAGTCGATCCAAAGGAGCGGTGCTCGTTCTAGAGACCGCACCCGCCACGCCTCCTGCCAGGAGCTGCCTCCACCACTGTCCTGATTTTTTCTCATCTTCTGTGAATTCATCCGGAATAGTTAAACTATCCCCTATGTCAATACCCTGGTAAAATGGAAAGAGATCCCACAGTTCTTCAGTCACAAACAGATGAGCCCAAAACTTTCTTTTTGTGTCGGAGCTGTTAGGACCGAGGTTCTTCCTTGGGATTGACAGCAAAACAAGCTGAGTGCACATCAGTAAGAGTCTAGTCACACTGAACGCAACACGGAATCATCAGACAAGACTGGGAACAGTCAGTTACAAAGTCCCAGGGCCACGGTCACAGCTTTCTCCTTTTTCCAAGTTGGGTGACTGTTATTGAAAGGGTAAGGTTTACCACATATAGTGAATCCTCATGAATCCCTTTTCACAATGCTAGAAACCACACGGTTTGTGACAGCTTTGACAAACTACTTAGCCAGTACTTCAGACACTCTGTCATAGTAGTTATGGCCCATTATACTCCATGCCATGAGATATATATATAAAAATTTAAAAACTAAAGCATGTACCTCAGTAGTTCTATACTCCTCATCTTCTATACAGTTGAGAACAGTTTTATCACTATAATATTTATTTTTGCAACCTAATTATCTGAATGCTGTGGTGGGTATACCTAAGTCATAGAGCATTTCCTAGCATGCACCACACACGAAAAATGACCTTGGCATAAACTTTATGGGCAAGAATGAAAGGTAATAAACCACACTGGTAGTAATGCTCTCTTCTTCCATTTGTTCCCAATAAAATGAATTTATGATTATAACACCAAATGTTATCAACGATCCCCAAAGATATAATACAAAGTTCACAGTGTAAAATATACAGTCATAATTGACTTTATGATGTTCTGTGCAAACTTAGACATTGTTACTAGTGACAACATGAACCCTCAGAGTATTGAATGAGAGTCAAAGGTACTTCTCTCCAAGTATAGAAGACAAATTCACAGGTTGAGGGTTGGGAGATCCTGTAAAAAGTCCCCAAGTGCTTCAAGGAACAGACGGCATGACAAACTGAATTTATACCAATATATTTTAGCAGATTGTTAAAATGAAACAATCACAATAAAATTTTGTGAAGTATAAACTGGTAGGAAATGCCAACCACATGAGTCAAAGTTATTCCCTAGCATTCAATGAGTAATGCAATAGCTTATGACAGCAATAAATCTAGGCAGCCTGCCTAAATAAGCAGAGGTTCAGGAGGGACTCAAGGCCACATCATCTTTAGCAATCTGGAAGCACAGGGATGATTTCAGTAATAAATATCTTCTGACTACCAGACATCCCTGTGACAGAAGCAGCACATGCCAATGAGACCCAGACAGCTTGTTCATCAAAGTGGGACTTCCTCCAAGTTTTGAGAAAAGCTGTATTTATGCCATCTTGGGGGGCCTTAAAGATACTCTAAAAATCTGTGCCTAACAGAATAAACAGAACTGTAGAAATCAAATATATTCTGGGACTCTCTTGAGACTTGGCCCCCTTCCAAGGATGTTATGGTGCTCTTGGGTGAACCAGAGTTCCATGAAGGGATAAGAGACTGTGAAGACTAACAGCCTGATCAGAACTTCCGTGATGTGGAAAGGTTGCTATGTTGCAAGTCTAGAGCCAACTTATCTTAACTGTCTTTATCTCCCTTAATTTTTATTTATTCCCCACCTTTGTATGTGACCTAACATCCTTGTGACTATTAGGTAAACACTTTGGAAGAAATGAATGACCCCTAGATTCCACCAACACAAGGCCTGAGAACATCTCATTACACAGCATCTGAGGTCCACAGTAGAAATTTCCCTACTTTGTTGTAAGCCATCGATCTGATGCTTCTACCAATGTATTTGAAAAGTGTCCTGATTTATGATTTTCCTCGCCCTGTTACTAATAAACAAAACAAAAACAAAACCTCATGGAACTATTTCCTTGTTAGAACACTGAATTTAGGGTAACCCGAATCTATGTTCCCAGGCCAGGGTCCCTCATTTAGATATAGAATAAATTCTCTCTGTCTCCCTTAAGGCGAGAGCTGTGTCTCCTGCATCCACACTATACCTGTGGCTCAGAGCTGCAGATACATAAAGCTGACTTACAGTAGAGTGTTTCCAGAAACGGATAATTTCCTCAATGTCTGTCACAGGGTTAAATAAAAAGTAATCCCTCCATTCATTCCAGTCCACGGTCATCGTCCCGTCAGAGTCAATGCTGAAAGTTTAAAAAGATGATTAAAGAACAAGATAACACTATTGCCCACTTTATAGGAGGAAAATCTGCTTTCCAACTTAACATTCATACTGAATTTTAAAAACCTTTGGCAGTTTTAAGAGGTTCAGTGACAGGGCGTTTTGTTAGCAGGTATGAGGCCCTGGATTCCATCTTCAAGAAAAATACACTACTTGCAATTATACATTGCTAGAAGTAGAATCTATGTATTATGGTTTTTTCCAGTCATTTTCACTATTTGGAGAAAACTGGATCCAAATATTACAGAGAGCCCACTGCAGATTACCTTTAGCATTCTGTTAAACTCAAAGTCACTAGGCTAAAAGACAATCAATTTTCTTCTCCAACTTTTATCAATGACAGAAAATTAGCATACTGAGCATGGCGGCACATATCTCTAATCCCAGCACTTAGGAGGCAGAGGCAGGCAGATGTCTGAGTTTGAGGCTAGCCTGGTATATGAAGTGAATTCCAGGACAGCCAGGGATACAAAGAAATCCTGTCTCAAAAAAATTTAAAAAAAAAAAAAACAACAACAAAAAACAAACAACAAAAAAAAAACAAACAACAACAAAAAAACACAAAAAACAAAACTAGATAAGTAGGTAGGTGGGTGGATAGATGGATGGATAGACAGACAGACAGATGATTTTTTTTAAAGGAAATAAAATAAGCAGTGATTCTAAAAATCTAATTCTAAATGCCTGATGTTTTGAAATCCTCATTTTCAATTCTAAACTTATCATGCTCTCATCTTACAGGTGTAAGTGGTAACAAACTCTGGGCGTTATTGTTGTTGTTGTTTTAACAAGCTTCATGACAGAAAGCCCATTCTATAAGATTTTCCTATAAACAATGCAAAATCATACCAGACATGCTCAAGGAGGTTGGTTATATACTGAATTAAAATGTCTGGTAAAAAAATGTTTTGGTGTTTCCCCACATTTTATTCTATAGTTTATATGACAGTGACACATGCAGGCGGCATACAAAAATGAAATTTTCAGATACTTATTATTATGCTTTCAGTGCAGTTTTCTGTTTTGATGTGCTTATATACGAAGTTATAGTTCAGCTTTTACTTGTCCTAATGCAAGGGTGTTGACACTCCGATGTGCTGAGAATCCCACTCATTGCTGTGCTTAAAATGTATTCTGGGTTGCAGTATTAGCAGCTTTGATTTTATCAGTATTTTCTGTCTCTGTGCAATGATTTAGCACCTAATCCCAACTTCCCTTTCATGAGTATGTTCTAATAGGCAAATGTTACCTGCAAAATATCCCATAACTTTACTATTTTCCAGTCAAAATATGGCTGAGTTTCTACTCTGGCCCATGTCGTGGGGAAGCATGTGTCCATCTGGGTGTTGGTTATGCAGCACACATGCTGACTGGTAATGCACTAGATCTCTTGTAAAGCCCGGAGTTAGAATTTGCTTTATTCCTAATGCTGTTAAAGGAAGTAAGAGAAAATGATTTCTGGCCTTAAACAAGACAGGAGGGGAAACACGTACTCTGTCCATCTAAGGGTTTGTCAATCTTTGCTTTTTCAAAGAACTAACCCTTTGTCTCATTATGACACAAAAAATTCTTAATAAAATATTTGCACATAAACTGAAGACAATAGGACATTGAAAAGATTTTATATCAAGACTGTTTCATTCCAAGGATGTAAGAAACAGGGACTGGAGAGAAGCTCAGGAGCTAGAGCACTAGCTGCTCCTCCAGAGGATCTGGGTTCAATCCAGCACCTACATCATGGGGCAAGTGGACCATGCCACTAGACAGAACTGGTAAAACTGAGCCAGCCTAAACCCTGGGATGTCTCAGAATTGAGAACAGTAGGCTGAGGCCAGCTCCCTGCCAACCTACCTGATGTAGAACACATAACCACATCACTCCACTGAGAGGACCATGGCAACCAGTCAGTATAGCATAAAAATCTAGAGTTCTCCATGCTAATGAGGTATCTAGAAAGGCCCCAAGTGTTCAGCCAGTGAGCTTCTTTCTCTTCCTGGGCATTCCTTCCCACAAAAGGTGTTTAATTCCTGGTTCACTCTGAGTAAAGTGTATGTTTTCACATCTGTAGCAGCATATTTTCCCACAAGCAAGTTGGGAGAAGCTAAGGTGGGAGGAGTAAGAAGAGGAAGAGGAGTAAAGAGAAGAAGAAGGGGAAGAAAGAGGAGGATCAAAGGAGACAGATGTAGGCGCCGTGGATGACCACGCATGTACCGAGAGCAGTCCTGGATAACAACTTATATCTAGATTAGTTAATTGGGTAGCACCTCCAATTGTGTGGACATATTGTTAATTTGAGCATTACCAAACTTATAAAGCTTTTTGGTTAATCTTTAAACATTAGAGTCTCATTTCTACCGGCTACCGTGTAGATGGTCTGGGCTTAGCCCAGCCTTGTGGAGGCAGTATGTAAGATTGGCAGAGCCATCTCACACTCTGGCTGCTCATGGGTATAGCGCTGGTGTTTCTGGCTGGCCGTTTCTAGCTGTGGCATGCCCGTGGCCTCTGGCCACTTCCAGCTGTGGAGAGCTTGGCTTCTGGCCCACCTGAGCCAGCGGCTTGAGCCACCAAGGAGAACATACCAAGCTCGTGGCCTCAGGCCTTGCCTAGTTGGGATGATGGCGGTTTCGTAACTACAAGCCAGATCGGGTGCCGCCATTTTAAATACTACTTCAACACACATCCATCATCAAATAAAGCAATTTGGACAAGCAAGGACCCTCTCCTTCATCAAGGAGAGAGTGGAGGTAGGCCTTTGTCATAAGGAGCCCCTCCTATATTTCCCTTCTCTCTTCCAGGCGCTCTGTACTGCACTCACTCAGAACCAAACCAGATTCCACCCTGGTCCTGGGCTCAATTATCCTCTTCCTGTCTGGTACACCCCAGTTCCCAACTCCCAGAGGTCCCCAGCAGCATCTGGATACACCGGAGTTCGGGAACCACAGCATCCATTCCAGATCCCACTGTTTCGCAACAGGAAGAACACAGGCTGAAACCCCTATTTTAGACTGTGTTCTGCCTCCCCTGAGTGGCTTGCCGACAGGCACTCAAGCACCTCAACTGCAAGACAGACTCACAGCCGGACACTACATGGTAGCTTAGACTGTCTATAACTGCAGTTCAAAAGGATCTGACACCCTGTTCTCACCTCTGTGGGTACTGCATGCACGTGGTACACACACACACACACACACACACACACACACACACACTTACCAGCCAAACATTCATACACATAAAATATTTAAATGGTTCAACATACACAAGCCAATAAAGTAAATATAGCTCATAGTAGAGCCAAGGACAGAAATCACATGATTGTCTCAATAGAAAAAAACATTTGACAAAATTTTTCATCTCGCTACGATAAAAGTCCCAAAAAGCTAGGAGCAGAAGGATCATATCTCAACCCAATAAAAGCTACCTGTGACAAACCTTTACACAACTTTATATTGAATAGTGTAAAATGAAAGAATTACCTCTAAGATCAAGGCTACGGTGTTCAGTATTTCCACTATTTAGTACAGTGTCTGAAGCATTGCCAAGAATAATAAGGCAAGGAAATCAAAGAGATACAAATACAAAGGGAACAAGAGAAATTACCCTTATTTCCAGATAATATGATCCCACATTTAAAAGACCCTAAAGATTCTACCAGAAGACACTATGATCTGGTGACACTTTCTGTAGAGTTGTGAGGTATAAAAGTAACATATAGAATCCAGTAGCCTTTCTATATACCAATAGCAAGCATAGTAAGAACAGAACAGTCTCATTCTCAATAGCTGCAATATATATGTGTGTGTGTGTGTGTGTATGTATATTATACATACACACACACACATATATATATATATATATACACACACATACACACATACATACTCATATACATATACAGAGAGAGAGAGAGAGAGATCAGAGAATTGGCCACTATAAAGAAGCGAGGAATTATGTTATCTATAGGGAAATGGATAGAACTGGAAATAATCACAATAAGAAAAACAAATATTACATGTTTTCTCTCATGTAGAATCAAGATAAATTTTAAAGATGTAACTTGAAGGGGAACTTTTTGGGTGACGGAGGCCATCAGGAAGGAAACGAGATGAGGGTTTGTTGGAGAGGTGAATGTGACTGGTACGTTCCAGGGAAATGTCATAGCTTACCTTAAAGAGTTAACTCGTGCTAGTGCTTGATTTAAAACAAGGAAGAAAACAAGTTGATTTAAATAGTAATAGCCAGGAGCTGGAGAGATGACTCAGAGACTAAAAGCACCAAGTACTCTTGCAGGGGACCTGGGTTCGGGTCCCAGCACATACATGATGGTTCACAACCATATGTAACTCCAGTTCCAGGGGACCTCATACCCTTCTGTGTTCCACAGGCACCAAGCATGCAAGTGAAGCATGGACGTATAAACACACAAAACACCCCTTACACACAAAATAAAGTAAATGTTTGAAGTAACACTGAAACCCTTAGCCCCTATCTCTAGACCGTGACAGGCTGCTGCCCTAGTGCCCCTGAGGACTTTTGACAAACAACTAGACTGGCTTGAGCATCCCTCTCCCACCCCTGCACTGTGGATAATGTGTGTTCATGTAGACATAGGAGGGAAAAAAGGAAAGGAGGAACCATAGCAGGCAGGTGCAATGAGGTACGCTGAGATGGAAGGAGCCATTTTAAAGTGGCACGTAGAAACCACCATTGAAAACAAGATATAACTGTAAAATTCAAAAGTAGTTTGTCCATTTGATGGAGGGCTTACCTTTGAAGAATCAACTCTGCTTGCTTTTCGGAAATATGTAAACCCAGCATCTGGAGAGACTGGACAATTTCAGAAGGCTCGATTTTCCCTTCAGACAATGAAAACAGCATAAGGTCAGGCTCAGACTCTGAGAACACTTCTGAATGACTAAGGTGAAGCTAAGCATTTAGGTAAGGCAGCGATTAGCTTAAACACATACTGCAGCGTTAATACTCAAAATTTTCACAATTCCTTAAACAAATGTACATGTATTGTTTGATTAGGTAATCATGAAGCACAGTAGATATACAGTGATATTTCTCCACATAGGAGTCCAAAAGCTCCCATGGCCTTGTTAAGCAGCGAGAGTAAGAAGCAACGGGAGACAGCTCTAAACCTGCTAGCTAGGGCCACTCATTTAAAAATACTCACATCCACATCTTCCTAAGTAAAGGGCCATTTACTATGCGTGGAGTCATGTGACCAGGCGAAAGGGAGTAAGAAATGAAGAAATTGAGCCAAAGAGAACAGGATCCTCTGAGAAATCTGGCAGTAAAAATATACAGTAGTAGCAGAAAAACAATGGGAGAGAAAAACGTAATAGGAGGAAAATCTGAACACATGGCCGAGGGAACAAATCAGGAGAAAAGGAGAGAGTGGAAACAGACTGCACACATAGCACAAACATGCCTGCTCTTCCCCAAGTGGCTCACATCCTGGGAGAGGGGGACAGGGATGGGGGAGGGGGAACACCATACAAAGGACAAGAGGAAGGGAAGATGATGTCCTCTGAGAGACAGACCTAAAGAAATGATGGTGTGGGGAGATAGGAAAATAGCAGAGAATCTGGAGAATGTGGTGGGGATAGGGGGTGGTGGTGTTATCTTAGGCAGTGAAGCACTTTGGATGCCTCCCAGAATTCTCCTGGGCCACACTCAAAGACTTAGTCATCCACTCTTATTATGTGAAGCAGCCACATTCTGTGAGGTTACCATAGATACTGAATTAGCAACCACAAAACCACCAAAACTTTGTGTGGAGGAAGGAAAGTTAATTTTAAAAACCGAATTTTGCCTGAGGATTGGACTCAAGTTAGACTTGACGAATCATGTGAAGTTTACTGGTGTTCGCACCTCTGCCTCCACCACACGCTCAGCTCTTTGCTGTTCTGAACCATCAATGAAACCATCCAAAAAGTTTGGTTATATGAAGGAATTTAATCTCTTAAGTTAGGGTTCAGCCTAAATCAGTAGCTAATACACTATAACTGTCTCTCCAAATAAGGCCTGTTGACTTTATTTGAACACATCCATACAATTTGCCTACATACACTCTTTAGCTGAGATACAGCCACAACTCAGACTACATGGTCTGCATGTTAAAATGTTTACTCTCGGGGCTGGAGAGACGGCTCAGAGGCTAAGAGCACTGACTGCTCTTCCTGAAGTCCTGAGTTCAATTCCCAGCAACCCCATGATGGCTCCGACCACCTGTAAATGTATCTGATGCCCTCTTCTGGTGTGTCTGAGGACAACTACAGTGTACTCGTACCTAAAGTAAATAAATAATTCAAAAATAAATAAATAAAATAATAATATGATTTTTAAAAAAAAAAAATGTTTACTATCTAGATTTTTTTATTAAAAACTTGCAAACCAACCCTTGAAAAGATCAATGTTTTTTTTTTTCAATCTATTGTTCAACTTCTTTCTTGAATAGCAACTCTGTGAGTGAGTGACATTAAGTCAGGAAAGGTGTAGCTAGCACTGTGTTACAATCTTTATCAATTCATTCTTCCTGCCAGCGGTTGCCTCTGGACACAGGGTCTAGTACTTTTCCTCGTGGCCATTGCTGATTTTCTTCCTATTTAACGGGGACTCCATTCCCAAGCTGCTACTTTAAACGGAGAAAATGCCACCCCAGCCAGAAGGTACAGACTCACACTGTGCTATTATCCTTTTAAGGACCAGAGACTATTTTTTTTCTAAATTAATCCTTCAAAAAGATTGCCAAGTATAAGATATGAATCTTTTGAATTTTACAATATACAATAGTCATGCCCATATATGAAAAAAAATAATACCTCCTATTGTAAAAACAAGAAAGTAATTATTGTTTAAGCCATGACTATAAGTAGGATCAGCATAATCTCAATAGTTAACATTTTGTGGCAATTTGTAATTCAGTAGACAAAGCTACCTATAGATTTTTAATCCAGCAGACAAAGCTACCTATAGATTTTCTTCACTATGAACTCTTAAGGCTGGAGAGATGTCTCAGTGTCTCACGGAGGCCCCAAGCTATGGTCCTAGAACCCATGCTGGGTGAATCAAGTGTCACAGAATCTGATTCACAGATCTGATTCACAGATCACAGACCACATACAACTCCAGCTCCAAGGGATCTGATGCCCTCTTACAGTCTCTGTAGACACCTATACTCATGTGCTCATAACCACACACACACACACACACACACAAACACCTAAAAATAAAATAAAGTCTTAAAAAATAGATGAATGAAAATATAAACTCTCAATCACATTAATAAATAAGTAGCAATTGGCACAAATAACAATCACCTAGAATTATCTTAGCCTCGAAAGCATAAAGAGGGCTTTTCATAAGAACTGATATAGGACACACCATCGTTATTCTTGTCCAAACTTTTAAATGCCAATTTCATTTTCTTCTCATGGTCTTTCAGGTATTTCATAAATTCTTCAAAATCCAGCTTCCCATCTTTGTTGACATCACCAGTGGTGAAAATTTTCTACAAGAAAAAAAAAAACAAATTGAAGATATTTTATTGTTAGCATAGGCTAAAGTACTGAACTAACTGTGTATATACCGGAAGTAGACTAGCTGCTTTTCTTTCACACTATAATACTAGTTTGGACTAAATGTGTTACTTTGCATTATGACATAGATCTACAGCCTTTCCTGTGGTAAGAAAATACTCCCTGAGTTTCACAAGCTGTGGATGGTGCCAACTTAACACTTATATGAAGGCTAAGACTTCTCTTTTGAATTGTCTTATAATTCCCTCTGTGGAAATAAAGGCAAAACAAGGGCCATTTCTTGTGAGCTTACTGCTGTCATCTATGTTCTGATATAGACCCAAAGATGGGCAGAGTACAGGAAGCCTTGTAGTAGAAAAGAGGAGGTTTGTCATGAGAACAGGTGAGCACAGTCTAGCTAACTGGGAACAGAGGATCCAGTGTGGTTGTATGAGGAGAGGTGGGGAGACATAGCTGTCTTTAGTTAATCCAAAATTGAAAATGGAGACAAAAATTAGGAGAACTGTTAGTGTTAACTTAAGAAGTATTGATTAATCAAGTCCTAGCCACTTGGGGGGGGGGGATTCTTACAGGAGCTAGTATGTCATTTCCTGTATTGTCACTAGAAACATCAACTATGTCCCTCCAAGCTTGTCATTTCTGAAGACCAGGTTTCCTGGCTGGAGGAGCTGAGTCAACATCTATTTTAATTTATGGCCTGGCCATTATCTCTTTGTGTATTCAGTCTCTCCAATTTATAGAATAACAATACAAACCATTACTTAAAATGTATCATTTTTCATAATAAAAAGATATCTTTTGTACCATGTTATACAAGGTTAACTTCTACTTTAGAAAATTAATTGAATTCTAGGTCCACATGAATGAAATTTCTGCTACAGACATATGAGAACCGACCCAACAGAATTGCTTAGGAGATGTGATCTTTATGTGAGGAAAGGCCCAGGAGTTCTTTTAAAATGTTCCGTGTGGTTGGTACAGAGCCCTGTGCGAATGGCTCCCTCTTAGTTTTGACAATTGACCCCCTCATCCACAATCAATGGATATGCAAAACCTCATGCCTTTTGCCAAGAAGATTTTCAGGAAAATAAAACCTTGAAAAGGAATAAGTGGGTTTCAGAAGACTTAACTTGTTTATGACAAAGTCCAGGATTCCTTCTGCAAGGCTAACGGATCTCAAATAAGCAAATGCACATCATATGTGAGAGAAGAGACCAGGGTCCCAGTATCCACCTCCAAGTGGAAGAATGCACATCATATATGAGAGAAGAGAGACCAGGGTCCCAGCATCCACCTCCAAATGGAAGATTCCCAACTCTTTAAAACACATCTCTGAGGAGTTCCACCACCACCTCACAATAGATCTGGAGCTGGGTGCCATGTCATTAAAAGGACCACCTTTGAGAAACCTTTATCCCAACCATAGCAAAAGGCAAAGAAACAACAGGGCAGTGCTTGACATATGCAATCAACTTTAAAGACAACTGGTCAACAAACAAGCAGAAACTCAGAGCCTCTACAGTCTACACAGCAAAGAGGATGAGTGTGTGGATGACTTACTAACTCCACCCCCTTAAAAGCAGAAGCAAAACATAACTGTTCCCAACTACTACTGAGCTCCAAACGCATGTGGGGTAAGTGTTCCAGATCTCTAAATACGTGGCATATCTTGGGCCCAGAGCCTATGTCGGTTTGAATACGAATGGCCCCCATAGGCTCATGTGTTTGAATGCTGGGTCCACACTGTTTGGGAATAATTAGGAAGTGTTGCCTTCATGGGCTTTAAGGTTTCAAAAGCTCATGCAATTTCCAAAGCACAAAATTATAGCCAAGAGCAAAAGCAATCAGAAATTTTGTCATAGCCATGAAGAAAACTCAGAAGTATTCTTGAGGAAGTTAGCTATGAGGATGACCTTCTGCCTCCACATTCTCCCTGCTCGGATTAAAGGCCTGCACCACCACAATGGTATAAGTGGTTCTGGTGGCTTAATCGAATACTCTATTGACTAGTGACATCAGTAGCCCCTGGATTATTCGTAACAAACAAAAGCAGTGCTAAACAAGCAACAACTCAAAAAGCCTGGATCAAGTTTACGAACACATAGATTTGGCCTCAATGGGCTTCAGGAGGCCTCTCTAGAGGTCCTAGGCCCGACACCAATCTGAGCTTTATGAAGCTCACCTGGTCATCCTCCAGAGGCTGGATGAACCCTTAAATCTGTCAGGCATTCCTAAGCTCAATGATGTCCACAGTTCCATCTTTCATCGTGGTCCAGATACCAAAAAACGTAAAGGCTGTCTATCTGTGATGTCTCCTGTGGCCAGAATAACCCCTGCTGTGGCCTTCTGAGTTCCCTGGAGACAGAAGTCCCAGGGATGGGACCAAATGCCCATGAGGAGGAAGAAGGGCCAAAGGCAAAGCACCTGCAGGGGTCATTGTACCTGAAGGAGCTCTCATCCTAACTGTTCTGGGAATGCAGGGGGCACAAGAACCAGTGGGCTACTCAGGGAGAGGGATTCTGCCCACCAGTCCACAGAGGTCCTGCCTCCACCAGAGACTCCACAAGAGCAAGACAGAGCCAGCCATGCCCAGCTCCCCTACCCTTCTCTTCTGCCTTTTTTTTTTTTTTTTTCATCCAAAAAAGGATGCTTGTGTTTTGTCTTGGTTTTGAAAAATGCATTAGTAGAGTTTCAGCTACTGCGCTGTAAGCCGCTAACAGTAGTAGAAGTTGCCAGACGACTTTTGGAAGATTGGGTGTGTTTTGTGGCTTGTTGTTATTGTTGTTTCCTGTGGTGCTGGGGAAGGAATGTTAAAACATGCACATGCTGGAAAATCACTAATCACTCCACAGCTAAGCTGCAGGTCTGAGTCAATAGGAAGGTTACACCTGCCCAGGGATGCTCTTCTCGGGGTGAGGCTCACAGAGTGACCATCATAAAGACTAAAAACAGAGAGAGAAATAGCCTGGATGGGCCTTTTCTTCTGTGTTCCCTCCATCTCTACCTCTTACACCCAGTTTTTCTTATCTTTTATTTTCACCCAAAATCTATAGTGACTCTGAGGGCAAACTGCTCTGTCCAGGCACCTGCTGAGAGGCACCGAGAGGATAATCCCCAAATGGCCAGAAATTAGGGCAGCTGGACTCCAAGGAGATGGCAGGAGATATAAGTATTAATATCTGTGGTTTTTATTTTAATCCTCACCCTCCAGAGCCATGGGATGCCCTGAACCCCTTATTTGTTTATCTGTGGCCCCTTATCCTTCCTGCTCCAGTAAAAATATGCAAATTCGGTTTCACAGGAAAACTCCCTGCTTTTATGTAACTTATTTTTCAAACTGAATACTTTTAATAGTGAAAAAAGAAAAGTTGAATATCGACCAGTGAGATAGCACACACCTAACACTTGAGGATCAGCTAGGAGGATCCCAAGGTGCTTGGGCCAATGCAAGCTAAAGCAATAATGAGACCTTCACTCAAAAATAAATGAATAAATAAACATTTGAATTAGATATTAAAAATCACAAAAGTAATGTTAATTCTGCCATTCTGTGTTAACTTTGGCTCTATTCTTCATCACACTAAATACAAAGAGCTGGACAAAGACCATCACATGTCCTGGGCAGAGCCCCTCAAGGAGGAGATTGCACCACAGCCAGGCATAGGTACTGCTGTAAACTACGCAATAGACACTTTCCCAAGAGCTGTTGAGCAGGGGCTAACATGTAAAACTCTTTCACAAAACCTTTTGTGGCCCAATCATGAATGAATTATCCCACAAAAAAGGATTTTATTTTAATTTAGAAGCTTTTATTTTGTGTGTGTATGTTTGAGAGTGTTTTGCCTGCACATGTATTCATGTGCGTTTCATGCATGCTGGTGCTGAAGGAGGTCAGTAAAGGGTATAGGGTCCCCTGGAATTGGTGTTATAGACAACCGTGGGCCATGGTGGTCTGAGGAACAGGGGACAGTGTTTTGTGACTATTCATTTCCCATAAACCTCTCATCTCTGCCACATTTAATGTCACTGTATTCTCCTCTGCCCTCTTCTGCAACCTCTTTCTGGTGTTTTTGTTTTGTTTTTAAGTCAAAGGTTATACTAGAATTTTTTAAGAGAGGGCCCCAATATTTACGTATTATCTGATGAAAACAATAGTCACAAGACACTGGAGATGTAGGAAATCATCTGAAAGTTCGTGTTTTGACATAGAGGTTTTGAGGAACATAGTGCAATACTGATGAAAGAAGAGTTAGGTGGACGTGTGCTTGTTCATGGTTTCGCTTAGAAGACTGAGAAGCACAGTACTCGTCTACTTCCGAAATTTGGACTTACAAACAAAGCAATGACAGTTAAAAGGGGGAGTACACCAGGATGAATTTACATTTGGGGGAAGGAGGGCTTTCTTTAGTCCACACTTACTCTGTGGCAATATTTTATAAGTGTATGGAAGAGAAAGAGGGAATGGGGCAAGAGAGAGTAAAATGTTCTCTAACTCAGGTTCAGGGCCAGAGATTTAAGAAATGCACTCAGTTATCGTAAGAAGTTCCAGGAATTTTTAAGATGAAGTTGTTTGCCATGATTTCCCGGTCTTCCTCTGAAGCTTGAGAAGATCACTGTATGGAGAGGATGTGTGTATCACTTAGCCTCCGTGAGGATGCAGCCTGAGTCCCCTGACCTTGCTACAGCAAGTTTCTCTCTTTACCTCTATGTTTATCTCTTCATTTCATTTTCTCTGCCTCGGATTTCTCCCATTCTTCCAGGCAAATTACTATGATTGTTGCATGAAGGACCTCCTCTCTTTTGCCCTAACCAATCCAGAATTATCTATTTATAATTTTTTCCTAGTTATTACACATATCGATAAGTAAGCTTCCACAAAGCAACATTCTGTAAGATGCTACTTAACCTCCCTTGTTCACTCTGAGTTCAGAAATTTGACTTTCTAAACAGTGAAGTAGAATTCTCTGATTGGATTTAGGAAAACAGCAAAAGGGTTTGCTGTCAGAAGTTGAATGATGTTCACTGTAAGTGTAGCTCGTCGTCTCAGATGCATTAGCTCCTCGTGGTATATTATGGGCTATGGAGCCAGATGAGGGTTCAAATACTAGTTGCTAGATTCAGAGTCTTGGTCAAGTTATTTAATTCTTAGAGGCTTCAAATATAAAGAGTCAATGATCAGAAAAATCCCCCAAACAGTGTAAAAAATTTTATTTAGCTGCAGTCACTGAACAGTGTAAGACAATGTTCATTAAGCTGGAGGTACAGCAGTGCACAAGGTCAAAAGGAACTGTTGCTGTGTATTCATTAGTTTGGTACATAAAAATCAATAAGCAAACAATGATCAGGGCAATTTCCAGAAGTGAAAAGTGAAGTTTGATAAAATACTTGCATATTATAGCCCGATACTATCAGCCTTGCGGTTCATTCTTCCCTATCAATCTTGAAAATGCTATCAGCTGGCTTTCCTCATTATCTTGGTCATAACTTGGGTCTTTTCTGTGTGGTCACGGGGGTACCACCTATAGAGGTGTATTCTCTACTTGAACATGTCAGGTGTGACTCCACATCCTCTGCCGTATACTTAAACTGTTCTCCATGAGCGATAAAGCCCTCTTTTGTGGGGCTCGAGAGATGGCTCAGAAGTTAAGAGTTACTAGTTGCTTTTGCAGGAGACCTGAGTTCATAAGCCTGAGTACTAGGAGAACTTATATGAATTTTCCCTCTTAACATCATAGTAAAGGGTTAAAGACACATCAGGGAAGCAGGGGCACAAAGAACACTGTAAGGGCCAGAGGTAGCAAGGAGTGCTGAGAAATTCCATCCTCCAGACATGATGTGTTTGTTGCACACATAAACTCACAGCAGCTGTGATTAGCTGCACAAAGCCTATGTAACACCAAGCCAGTTTAAAACACATGTGCACAGAGTGGGACGTGCTCCTGACACTCCACCCCTAGCTGAGGAGCTTTTGATAGCTGCTGTCTTTAGTGGGGTGGCCACCGGGATGTTGTCCATGCCAGTGGATGACCCCACAGTCATTCACATATGGGCTGTGTTTGTTAATTAATTAAACAAAAGAGGAAGCTGAAGGGGGCGGAGGCTAAGGAAAGTAGAAGAGAGGAAGCGGAGGTGGATATGGCTAAGATGCATCGTATCCATGTATGAAATTTTCAAAGAATAAATTTTTAAAAAGAGAAAGCAGAGGTCATAGCATCAAAAGTGTAGCGCAGCAACTTCATAGCAGGCGGGCTCCTGATTTTGTCTCAGGACTGCCTGCCATAGTCTTTTCTCTTCCACTAGTAATTCTGGGATGCCTACCAATGGTTCACTGCTGTGCACTTTATGTCAGCTTTCTACATTCTACTCAGGCATTTTTTGTTATATATTTTACCAAAATATAAAGACACTAGAGCAGGCAAGACAGTAAAGGTACTTGCCACCAATCCTCACAACCTGGGTTCCCTCCCCAGAGAGAGAACTGCCTCCTACAAGTTGTCCTCTGATCTCCACCAGTGCACCATGGAATACAGGTTTGTATACATAATAAATAAATGTAAAAAAAAAGTATAAAATCCAAAAAACTTAAAAAGTCATTTGCTGTCTTCTATGTACTAAATTTATTCTAAAAGCTTGGAAATTTGAGGAAGAGGTAAAATTAGGTGAAAATCTACAGGGATTTCCCTTCAAGGTAAACATCTGTCTTAGGGGCAAACTATTATCTTGGAACTTGAAGTCATCCATAGTTCTTACCCCTCGAATAAACCATCTCTTCAGTCCTTGACAATGTAACAACGCTTGACCATGCCTTGGTCAATATCTTTTGACTGAGTCATCAAATTGAAGCATTTTATTGGCCCCAGTTTCCCAGATATAATGGTGAGCTTTATGGACTAACTTGATTAGTATAAAAAACGATATCCAGGTAGCCAATAAAGACATTCTTGGATGTGTCTGTAAGTAATTTTGGAAGAGATTAGCATTAGAACCAATAGACTGTGTGTGAAGGCATATGCCAGTCCACAGAACAGAACAAGAAAGTAAAACTATAAAGGAATTTATCTCTCAGAATGAGAACATTATAAAAGCTGGCATTCCAAGTGGATGGGATTGGAAACGTGCATACTGTCAGTCAGCACAGAGTGCAGGGAAAACCAAGTTTCTTCAAAGAAATACACAACTGAATTTATATGCATAATCCTCAGACTTCATAATTTCCATTTCTCAAAATGTATCCATCCTATGACAATGAAAATGTAGTGCACATGCACCATGCAATACTGTTCATCTGTAAGGGAGAGTAAAATCACAGAGTTTGCAGGTAAATGGACTGGAAACAATCAGACCCAGAAAGACCAGCATCCATGTTTCCTCTCCTCGGGGGCTCCTACTTCCAAATCTTCAGATATGAGTACATAGCCTGGAATAACAACAGAAACTAGGAGAGGAAATCAGGACCGTTGCCAGGAGAGAGGTATTGAGGAGCAATGGAAGGGGGATGGATACCAGGGTGCTAGTGGTCTGGGGGAGGGGGGAAGGGTGTTCATTAGGGAGGAGGAGAGAGGTAAACACAGGAGAAGGAGGGAAGAGATAAAGAGAAATTTTAGGATACATGTGATCTGATGAGGATATGTGAAAGGGATTGGGAGGCGGAGGCAGGAAAAGGTAAATACAGAGGGACAAAGACGGTAAATTAACAGTAAAGATGCCTGCAAAGGCCATCATACTATTAATTATTTACCTAAAAATAACTCTAATACACGTAATTCTGTGTGTAAATATGCATTTATAGCTTTAATGAACATTTCTCATCTGGGATGCAATGCTCCCTCAAAGAACCAAAAACTACCTAAGCAGACCCGAGAAGCCCTCTTTTGAGTTGTTGGCCAGTGCCATCAAAAAGACTTCCAAGCTGTACAACCTATTGTGTTGCCCTTGGTTGCCCAGGTACTTCAGAAACAGAGCCGGGAGGCCCCTGAGCTAGAACTGACCTGATCTAGCCATAACACAGAGGAACCACAATAACAACCAGAATGGCAGAACAACCTAAAGGGTTCAGTAGTTTCACACATATTGGTGGTAACCAACCACTCTCAAAGTAAATTTAAGACCCTCTCAACAAGAGGGAAAACATATCTGGCACAGGAAACCTAGCTAACTACCAGCGCTAGTGAAGCCATGGCTATTAGAGGACAATCTGTAGCCACTAATTTACTAAATCAGCATAATCCCTACTAACAATCTAAACATTCATCCTTATACCTTGTACTGCCTGATTTCTTTAACTTGACACAAGTTAAAGTTATTACAGAGAAAGGAGCCTTCATTGAGGAAATGCCTCCATGAGATCCAGCTGTAAGGCATTTTCTCAATTAGTGATCAAGAGGGGAAGCCCCCTTGTAAGTGGTACCATCCCTGGGCTGGTAGTCCTGGGTTTTATAAGAAGACAAGCTGAGCAAGCCAGGGGAAACAAGTCAGTAAGCAGCATTCCTCCATGGCCTCTCCACCAGCTCCTGCCTCCAGGTTCCTAGCCTGTGTGAGTTCCTGTCCTGACTTCCTTTGGTGATGAACAGTAATGTGGAAGTGTAAGCTGAATAAACCCTTTCCTCCCCAACGTGCTTCTCAGTAGTGATATTTTCTAGAGGAATAGGAACCCTGACTAAGATATACCTACAGATAGGGGTGGTGTTCACCCCTCATCAAGGAAACTTCTCTTTGCAACAGACAAAATCAATCAAAATGCAGAGTTGTGGAACCCAGTCTTTATGGACACATCTACAATACACTCCCAAACCTATGGTTCAGGGAACATTGTAGACAAGATGGGGAGATTATAAGAGCCAAAGGATAGGGGAGTCTACTGTGAGACCGTGTCTCCTAGTAATGTCAGAAACAACATCCATAGAGTCTAACCAAAATCTCATCCCTGAAGTCATAATGACTGCCCAAACGTGAGCTGAACAAGGATCACACCAATAGATGTGCCAAACTGGATGGAGAAAATCTCATGAGGCCTCAGCCCTACACAAGCCAATAAGGAATGCTCAAAGTGGGAGAGACTGTCTTCCCCAGGGAACAGCACAAAATTAGTTGTCCAATACCAAATAGTCAATCCTGAAACCATGCATACAAGTAGCAGTAGACAGACTGCTCAGAGCCGCGCGCGCGCGTGTGTGTGTGTGTGTGTGTGTGTGTGTGTGTGTGTGTGTAACAATGAAGAAAGTGCCCTTGAATTTATAGGCAAGCAAGGAGGACTGAACAGGAAGGGGGAAGGGGAGAAATGTTGTAATTACCTTATTTTGAAACTATTGATAAGCTAATGGCAATCAGGGTATTGGTGATATATTATAAACATGATGTCATACATTTCATACAATCATTCAAAATACCGTGTGGCAGGGATTAACAGCCTCTCTGGTCTCAAGGTCCTTTTAGAATCTTGAAGAAAGTTTTTGTGTATTGTGAAAATGATGGCCCAGGGAGGGTGGAATTATTTCTTTTCAAGGAACCCTACACAGGGGCACAGCTGACTATCCTCTGGCCTCCAGCCACGGCACCTTCCGTTATACTGCAAGGCCATCTTTTCCCTGGGTTGTTCCAGGCAATGACTGGAGTCTGTGGGGAGCTCAAGCTTCAAGCTAGGCCACTCCTCCCCAACACAAGTGTCCCCTTGTCAATACCATTTGGCTAATTCCCTATGGGACTGGCCTAGACTTTCTAGGAACTTCTGTGTTGTATGAAGCTCTTTCTTTCAAATCCCACTCCTGCACAAATGAGGAGGAAAAGCTGGAGCTTGGTTAACTAAGGATCACTGGGTGTTTGAGCTGCCATATTCCAGCCTTGGGAAAGCGAAGAGAAGACAAAAAAAAAAAAAAATCTTTCTAGAATGTGTTGGGGGACGGGGGATTCACTGCTTATGTGAGGAGAAATGGCCTGAAGTGGAAACATAGGCAGGAAATATATGTCCAGATGACAGATAATATGATGTACAAGTTGGCCCATGCCCAAGGAATTCCCTGTCATATCACATACCACATGTTTACCCAATTTCCCCCAGCATGGTTTTGGCTAGCTTGTCCTACTTCCAATGAAAACAGAAGCACTAACAACTGGGCCTACAGGGCAACTCAGAGGGTAAAGGCGCTTGCCACCAAAGCCTGAGATCCATCCTGGTGCTCACCTGTAAAAGGAGAGAAGTGACTGTGTGACTTGTCCTCTGACCTCCACACACGATGGCTCCCATGCATGCATGTGTGCACGCATGCACACATGTACACAAACACACACATACACAAATAAACAAGTGTGTAAAGGTAACACAACTGATTTAAAGTTCTATTATTATTATTATTATTATTATTATTATTATTATTATTATTATTATTAAAGGACAAGTCACTGCCGTGTCAGTGTATTTCATGTGCTTGCTCTAAATCCTTTCGTATCATGTTGATCCAATGAGTGTGATCTTATTGGAGGGCACAATGATTAAATAAGTAATATCACTCAAGAATTCTAACAGTAGTGACATATGAGGTGAGGAAGCCACCCACGGCAGTATGCAGTTAGCTCATCTCTAGAAGATAGTCTAGGAAGACATACCACAGAGGAGGTGACTGTCAGTCAAAACTTTCCCTTAATTGTACTACAAATGTTGTAAAGAAAAAAGTACAAAAACTCTTACCATTGAGAAGTAAGCATTACTAACCTTCTGTAGAAGAATGTGTTAATGTTGAGAATAGTTGATCATGCCAGTAGTGACGCTACACATCTGAACAAAATATTATATATGTCTGTGTGTGCACATGTGCGTACGTGTGCACATGTGCATGCACATGCAAAATATATATATTTATTAGTGATGAACATGAACATATAGAACTGCTCTGTTCTATATGTTTATATACATATTTTTTACATAATTCATTTTATAAGTAATATTTTAAATTACAAACTTTCCCTCTGACTCTGAGTTGTCTGGGGGTTGTTGTTATTGTGGGGTTGTTGTTATTGTGGGGTTGGGGGTCTTGAGGTCTGTTGTTGCTCTTTGTTTCTGTTCACTACAGTTTGACTTAGATAAGGAGAGGACAGAGCCCAAGCTGACCTGTAACTTGTGACAGTTCCCCAGCCTCAGCTCCCAGAGCCCTGGGATTGTAGGCATGCACCAGATGCGTTGTCTACTTCATTCATATTTTCAAAGAACAAAAATGTACTAGTATATTTAATGATACATGAGTTAAAGAAATGGTGTCAGTGATTAGAAAACACTTGGAAGAGAATAATAAAAACAACAAATAACCAGAAACATGCCTTTGAGATGCAGCCATGGGGTGCCTGAAGAGATGCTATCATTCAGAAGTAGCCAGGCAGGCCTTTGATTCAAGAAATGGGAGGAAATGAATCACCCCAGAGCAAGTAGAAGAGACGCACTCAAACTTGGTTCTTTCGAAAAGTGTATTGAATAGGCAAATCTACAGCCAGAGCAAAGATGGGAGAAGAACTAAGATCAGGAATGAAAAGGGGACCCTGAAGAGACAGAAGTTCTGTAAAGTTATACATAATAATGCCCTGGGGCAAAATTGGTAGTTTCCAAAAAAAAAAAATAAAGTTGTAACTTACTAAGAGGACAGACTAAAGTGAAGAGGCCTCTATTAATGACACTGACAGTGACTGAAAGAGGAGTTTTAAATATAGGTACAGAACAGTTGGTGGCCCACTCAGTAACTCAAGCACGTTCCTCTTAAGATAGAAAAGCCAGCGTCCTCTTGTAAGACAGCGGGCTGGACAAGTTCCAGATCTAGTGTCCCCACCCTGCTAAGGGGCCTGGATGTCAGGGGCACAATTCATATGACTCAGAGAAAGTCCAATTGCTTTGCAACAGGTCAACCCTTCAGATCAATGTGTGCACTCTCGGCACTAACTTAGAATGTCATAAAAACGGAATGTGGCCTTTCTACCTCAACCAACAGCTGGGAGCAAGGCCAGTTTTAACCCCTTTTAGAAACAATAAACTCTAGTTGTAACAAAGCTGATTCAAGTTGAGACTCACTAAAGTCTACAGCAGGACAATCATGAGAAGTTTGCAAAGGACCAGACAGATGATAAACCAAGAACCAGAGATGCTCTAAGAACGAAAGCGTTGACAGTTTTAAGTGTGCAACACTAATTTATCTGGGGAAAATACCCGCAGCCTTCCAGATCCAATTCTCTGGAGCTCTTCCAGCGGGCTGGCCGGCATAGTTCCTCCTGCCTTCTTGCCTGGCCTCAGGCCACCGCCCTCCCAGGACCTGGCAGTGTCCCTGCAGCGCCTGCGGCCACTCCAGCACCCCACAGCGACCCACCTCCTCGGCGTCCTGGCCCAGAGGGATGCCCAGGCTCTGCAACCCCTGCTGCAGCTCTCCAATGTCCACCACGCCGTCCCCATTGCGGTCCAGCGCCCGGAAGAGCGTCTCGTAGCGCGTGGGCGGCTCGGCGTCCTGGCAGGCCACGGTGGGCAGCACGAAAGCCCG
Organism: Arvicanthis niloticus; assembly: GCF_011762505.2. NCBI lineage: Eukaryota > Metazoa > Chordata > Mammalia > Rodentia > Muridae > Arvicanthis > Arvicanthis niloticus. The sequence goes on along the minus strand of NC_047661.1, from coordinate 88,215,438 downwards.
CAGCCAGCGCAGCATGGTCCCGGGGAGAAGTCACGGTGAACTGGCCGGGCGCGATCCGAGTGCTAAGGCCTGGAGGGGTAGGGCGGCGGCGGTAGGGCGTCTGGAGTGTCGTCGGTGGGGGGGAGGGGGGGCGAGGCTTCTGGCTCACAGGAACCGGGCTCGGCAAAGGGTGTGGCCGCCCAGCAGCTGCTCGGGGCGGAGCTGGCCCAGGCCTGGGCTGGCGGCTGGGAGGGGATGAGCCAGCCTCCAGCTTCCAGCCTCCAGAACCTGCAGGCAGGTAGGATAGAGTGCTAGGGACCCAGGGAGGGTTTCTGCTGTCCAAAGCCGGAAGCCTCACGGACAGATTAAACCTTGAGGTGCAGAGGTAGTTTGACGGGCAGCTCAACCTCAAAGGCCCGTTGGGCTGGAAGACTTAGACAATTGCTGTTTGAGTTCACCAGAAAGACAGCAGTGGGTGAGTACCCGGGACTGCGAGTCAAATGTGGAAAGGGATGCCAGACCAAAGGGAGAGAAAAGGGGCCTGGGACCTTTTTCTGAGAACAGCATCAGCCACCCGGGAGACCCTAGAGGGGAGATGGAGCACAGTGGGTGCCTTCCCACAGCACGCAAAGAAACTTCAGCTCCTTCCCTTCAAGAAAAGTGTGGTCCTGAGGTTTGCGGTTTATAGTTAAGGTGAGACGCAGTTTCTGGGATAACTGAAGGAACATTGGAACTACAGAGACTTCGATACCTGATCCTTCGGATATGTAATTCCTGGATAGCCTTCTATCAGTAAAGTAGAATGTGAACAGCTGCTTTGCCATCAGGGGAAATGTCCTTCTCTGGAATATTCTCAATTCAATCACTGCTGCTTAGCAGAAACTGTGGTAATGTCCTGTTGTTGCCTTCGGGTATTTAAAATGGAAACTATTTAAAAGCTCTGTTAAGACTTCAGTGTATCTGGGTGGATGGGCCGTGTCAGGAGGGCCTGGGAGGAGAGGGGAGTTGTGATTTGGATGTACAGTGAATAAATAAATTAATTAATGGGAAAAAAAACCTTCAGTGTTCCAACATTTATTTAAGTTGCGTCCTGAAAACTATATTTGAGTGTAAAAAATTGAATCATTTTTAATAACAGTAATCATAGGGAATTGATCAATATTGTATATTTCTATTTTATATATAAAACACTGGGAGTTTCTCTCCCCTTCCTTCTTCCTCTCTCCTTCCGTTAGCCCCTCCTCCTCGCCATCTCTAACCCTCCATGCTTTCTTCTTAACATCCCTCTTTCCCTCCCCGCACCTCTCCTTCTTTTTTCTTTCCTATCTTCCTTACAGTTAAAGCCACCAGGCAGGTCTGAGTAAGACAAGCTGTGTAGTAGAAAGGAAAGGTGGTGGAGCCCTGCGCTGACTGATGAGCGAGGAGTTCCCCAGAGGAGAAAACCAGAAGCACAAGTGTAACTATGGCGAACTGTCAGATACACCAAAACAGAATCTTCCACCGTCTGTAACCTTTACATTTGTAAAGATAATGAAAGTGGAGGAATGGTTGAAACAATGTTTTGGTTGAAGAAGGCAGGAAGTAAGCGAAGTTCAGCGAGTGACCTGAAAGGATATCGCCACTCTGGAGAGTAGGCAAAGCTCGGCTGGAATCTGTGAGTGAGCACACATCAGCTGCTACTTTTCCATGTTGCGTGGGCTTGCAAATTCTGTGAACTGGCTTTTGGAGTGAGCAAAGCCCTGATACTCTTCAAACAAACAAACAAACAAACAAACGTGCCCCTCCTTCACAGATGGGCAGTGCAGTAAAGTAAAAGCCATCCATATGATGGTGGAAGAAACACAGTCGCTGGTGCTTGGTTTGACCGCCAGCATTGAGGCTACAGCCGAGAACTTACCTGCCTGCGTTCTCCTACAATGTTTGTGGCATCAGAGATGGGAGGTTGGGATTTGGCTAGGAAGCTAGCTAGCATGAAGAGGTGAGTGAAGGCGGAGGTTGGTCTACACACCCAGAGGTCTATCAGGGTAAAGGAAATGCATGCTGAGGGTGTTCATGCGACCATCTTCACAAGGTGAGAGGTTTCACTAAGCCTCCATATATTTTAACCTTCATGAATCTTCTATCAGCCATGAGGATAAACTAAACATGAGGATAAAATAAACAAATACATTTCTCCATTTTTATGTTGGAGATACTTCACACAAGTATTGAAGGCAAGTCATGATGTACACAAAAGACACATAATAATTAATTTTTTTCTTACCTGCAGAATATGTTCTACTGAATAAGTTCACACAGGTTCAAAACTTGCCCAGTATAAAATAATTCTCTTTAAGATACCCTGTATGTGACAAAGCTTGGCTGCTTTTCTCTTTGCAACACAGGGCCCACAGCAATCATGTAAGAGGATGGCATTCTCAGGGCTGCCAATGTACTGCACTGCAACCTGATCTTCATTCACTTTGTTTACCATCCTAACTCTTTCCTACCTTCCTTCTGCTTGCTTTCCTACCTTCCTGCAGGAGGGAAAGTTCAAAGTAAATACACTTCCAGCAGGAGAGAAAGTTCAAAGTAAATACAGTTCAGAGGGCCATTGGGACGTTTACACCAGGCTCAATGATAGAAGTGACCACAGGCTAGAGGAAAACAAAACTCTTAGCTAGAGGTTTATTACAGCACAGGAGAGTGACACGTGTTAAGCTACTGAAAACAGAGTTCCTAGGAAGGTTCATTGTTTTAGAAGGTAAATTAAAAGCACATTAAGTTATAATGCAATACAGGGTTAGGCGTGGAGAGAGCTGGAAAGATGTCTCAGTCAGTAAAGTGCTTTGTAAGCATGAGGACCAGAGTCGAGACCCTAGTACCTACATCTAAAACAACAAAGTGAACGTGGCAGTGCACACCTAGAATCCTAGCGCTGGAAAAGCCAGGATGGGGCATCTCTAGATCTTTGCTACCCAACCAATCTTGACTGAATAGGGAAGCTCCAGGGTTACAAGAGACCCTGTATCAAAAATAAATAAATAAATAAATAAATAAATAAATAAATAAATAAGGTGGAGGGCTACAGGGATGGCTCAGGAAGTAAAGATACCTGTAGTTAATCCTATTGACCTGAGTTCAACCTTTGGGACCCACAGGGTGAGAAAGAACTGACCCCCAGCAACTGACTTCTGACCTCCATGCGCATGCCTTAGCACTTGCTTGTGTATGAGAGGTAGGGAGAGATTAAGAAAGATGCCTGATGTCAACCTCCTGGCTCCACCTGCACACCCACTCATATGAACACACACACACAAATACACAAAAGGTGGCAGGAAAGCTACAATATCATTATTTTATACAGAGGCTCTCCCTGAATTATCTTAGAGTTAGGTACTATATTGTAATATTCAACATTCTGATAAGAAAAGGCCAGAATTAAGGTTGAAAAAAGACTGGTAACAAGAGGTGGGGGGAAAAAAAAACCTTGCCCTCTACCAAATACAAAACAAGGGTAAACAGATGTTCCTTCCCATACATGTTTTAATATTTAATATTCATTGAGTGCCTGCTATGTGTCACCTAAAGACCTCCAAATAGCAAAGACAACAAGGAAGAAAATGACCTGAAGCCCTGTGTTCATGGAGCCTATCTTCCAGTCCAGGGAGACAGAAAACAACATAACGGTTTCTTAAGGGTTCTAACACTATAAGAAATTTGGGATGGGGGCTGGAGGTATGACTTAGCAGTGAAGAGCTCTGTCTGCTCTTCCAGAGGACCCGGGTTTGTATCCAGCACCTACATGGCAGCTCACAACCATCTGTACCTCCAGTTGCCACCTCTCCCTCCCAAGCCTCTGGCAACCACCCTTCTACCTGCCTCTATGAGTCTAACCACACTAGGGCACCTCATATGTTTATCCTTTGTGACCAGTTCACTTCCCTTAAGGTAACACCGTCCAGGTTCATCCATATGTAATATGCATCAGGATTTCTTTCAAAGGAGAAACAGCATTCCGATGTATGCATATACCACAGTTTATTCACATGTAAATGGACATCCAGGTTGCTCACACATTTTGGTTCTTGCAAGCAATGCTGATATGAGCATAGATGAGCACACTGCTCCTTGAGAGCCTACTCTGAATTGTTTCTGAAATAGTGTAAGTGCTGGGTCATACATTCTACTTTGGTTGTGTGAGGTCTGCTGAGGAACACTTCTCCATGACACTGTGCTCCGTCAACCACACACAGGGTTCCAGTTTCTCCGAGTCCTCACCAACACTGGCTGGTTTCTTAATGACAGCCTTCACAGCGGTGTGAGATGGGACGTCCTTGAGGTTTGAAGTTGCTTTTCCCTGTGACCAGGAATGCCAAGCAGGTTTTCTTTGCTTATCTGTGTCGCTTGTACATTCTCTTTGGGGAAATGTCTATCCAAATCCTTTGCTCACTTTAAACCAGAGTTTGTTGTTGAATGTGATCACAATGAATAGTATAATGTATGAAAATGACACGGAGGAAATGTTCATCTTGTACAGTTCATATTTGCTAATGAAGTAAAAAAGTTAATACAGAACTATTAGCAGAGTTCCGACAACAGTCATGTCATTGTAACAGTGGGATCTTAGGCTATAACAGCATTACTGCTCAGTCAGTTTCATGACTCCTGCGGCTCCCATTCACACTGCAAATAAAAAGTAATGACTCGGAAGACGAGCTTTAGAGATAACCTACAGCTCTGAGTCACACACCTGAAGCTGCCCCACCTCCAGCTCCACCAGCCAGTTTCAGTCAGATTACCTAAGAGGGCTGAGATAGGTGCACAAACAGAAAGAATTAAGAAATGATAGCCAGCCTTTCTCATAATGGAGGGAAAGAGAAGCTGTTACCCTGAGTGAAGCACTCCAGCGTCTGTGAAAACTGTATACAGGAGTTACCCCAGGTGAGGGAAGGGAGGCAGCTCTTGTCTACAAAGATGCCTAGAAAGATAAAACCGTCTTCATGGGGTGAGGGGGATCCAATGTGCAGAAACTGAAGGGGACCCAGGGCTAGCAAGGGAACTGACTCATAACACTCTAAATGGAATTATTAAGTGGCTTGCTTATTTTGCTGAAGAAATTAACTGTAACGTTAAGTTTAAGTGCACTGATTTTTGCTTTACTATATAAAACACGTTCAAGCTTAACTTAAAGAGAATTTCTAACAGGAACTCTTGTGTAGCTTAGCAAATGTTTTATCATCCAATCAAAAACTAGTTTTAGGATTTTGGAAAAGGTAACAGGAAATGTACAATAAGACTCCTGTGGATAATAAGGGATTTTAAGTTATTGAATAATTTTTTACCAAAACTACCATTTAATTTGTGTATTTTATAATAAATAAAGACAAAGTAATTTTGTACAAGTAGTTGATGTTTCTTCCTTTTTAGAAAGAAGTAAGATCTCCTTATAACCCAGATATTATCTTATACCTCAGTGATTATGACAATGATGACAGTTTGGTATTCCACTTCTAGGTTAATCCAAAAATCACCTTCACCAGCTCGTGAGCTACACAGCCAATGCCCACGGCAGGAAGCAGCTTGAGGAAACTAGGGGTGAGACCCCTGTAAAACCCCTTCTTCCCTTCCTTAGTGTGTATCTCCCGGATGAGCTGTATCATTCGGACTGTTTTCTTTTCCAGCTTGTCTATAAATTTAAAAAGAAACAGTATAGCTCAGTATTTAATATTTACATATAATCTAGCCCAAAGATAATAAGAACTTATAGAAATTAAAATCATTTCACAGGATACTCATATATAAGCTATACATCAATAGGGTAATGTCCACAGTCCACTCCCTGCCCCCATAGGTTTGTAGCCGTATCATAATGTAAAAGGCATTTAGTACAACTTCAAAAAGTCCCCATAGTTTATAACAACGGCAAAATTGTTTAAAAGTCCAAAGTTCAAAGTCTCTTTGGAAATTCATACAATCTCTTAACTGTAATCTCCTATAAAAAATAACATCAAAATCAAAAGGCATCACATACTTCCAGGCCCAAGATACACAGTTCAATTCCAAAAGGGAACACAGTGAGGGAGTACTGACGAAAACCAGCTGGCCAGACTCCAAACTCTGCATCTCCATGTCAGATGTCAAAACGGTCTTCAGATCTCCAGCTCCTTTCATGTATACTGTCTGCAACACACCCTTTCTCTTGGGCTGGCTCCACTCCCTGTTAGCAGCTTCCTCAGCAGGTATCCCACAGCCCTGGCTTCTCCAGCATCTTGGAGTCTCCAAGGCAACCCAGGCTACATCTTCACAGCATCACACAGTGGCCTCTCTGGGCCTCCATAAAGGAACATGCCTGACACATGCCTGGTTTGTTTTTCTTAGTCTCAGAGGAAGATTCCATAACCCCTTTCTTCTATCCTTGACTCTAAAGACAGAACCACATGGCCAAAGCTGCCAAGTTCTGCTGCTCACTGGGGCTGCGACATGGCCTCCTTGTTCAATTCTATCTTCACCAGCTTTGTGCTTTCAATGGTTTCCTTCACTACCTAAGCTTGGCTGTCCTGAAACTCAATCTGTAGAGTAGGCTGGCCTCAAACTCAAGAGATCTGCCAGTGCCTGCCTCTAGAGTACTGAGATTACAGGCATTGCAACACCACATCGAAGCTCTAATCTCTTCTTTAATTCCTTTTCACAATTGAAAGCTTAGCTGGGTGGGCTCTTGCTCTGAAGTCACCACTGCCTTTTTTCCATTAAACATCAGAATTTTCTTTAATCTGTTTACCTCCTTGAACACAGGACTTAGCTCCATTCCACTTCTTGATGCCCTCTTTCTCCTCAAATTGTACATTTTTGTACCTTTCCTTGTTCAGTCTGCTCTTTTTCATTATAGATTTGCACAAGTGTGGCCACTAATGGCCAGATGACACTGCCCGCATATAATTTTTTTTGACAAGGGCAGAAAGCAGCCACATTCTTCACCAAAATATCACAAGCATCTTTAGGCCACATAGTAACATTCTTCTCTGAAACCTCTTGAGTCAGGCTCCCGTGGTTCAAATCAACATCAGCACCACTGGTTTCCATGTTCCTACTAGTATGGCCCATTAAGGCCCATTTAAAGTGTTCGACTGCTTTTCAAATCAAAAGTATACATTCCTATCTGAATCCCTGAGATCTCTCAAACACTGGACCACCAAAACAGCAGCATACACCAGCTGATATGAGTACCCCAACACATATACAGCAGAGGACTGCTGGGTCTGTGTTCAATCAGAGCTGATGCACCTAACCCTCAAGAGACTGGAGGCCCCAGGGAGTTTAGAGGTCAGTTGGGGTGGGAGGTAGGGTGTAGGGACAGCATCGTGGAGACAGACGGTGAGTTGGAGGTATGGGATGTAGAATAGTTGGAGGGTGGACAGGGGGAGGGGAATAAAATCTGGAGTGTAAAAAAATAAATAAATAAATAATAAAAGTACACATTCCTCCAAACAAAAGGTCAGGCCTATCACAGCAATACCCCACTCCTGGTACCAACTTCTGTCTTAGGATTTCTATCTCTGTGAGACAACATGATCACAGAAACTCTTACAAAGAAAAACAATTAGAGCTGTCTTATATTTCATAGATTTAGTCTATTATGGTCATGATGGAAAGCATGGTGAATGCAAGCAAACACAGTGCTGGAGAAGGAGCAGTTCTACATCTGGATCCACAGGCAACAGGAAGAGATTGTGATCTACTAGACCTGGCATGCACTTCTGAGACCTCAAACCCCACCCACTTGTTATACACTTCCTCCGACAAAGCCACACCTACTCCAATCAAGCCACACCTACTCCAATCAAGCCACACTTCCTAATAGTGCCATTTCCTATGGGTCTATGATGGATGTTTTATTCAAATCACCGCATGTAGTGACTATAGACGTGGCTATTTAAATTTAATTTAAATTAAATTGAATTTTCACTCCTCAGTAATACTAGTACATTTCAAATGCCTGATATGTGTGGATACCATGTGTGGCTACTATACAAGGGAGAACAGATATAAATGATTTCCGTTTCTACAGAAAGTTCCTTGGAACAACTTACAAGTCTTTCATGAGAGACTTCACAGAGGCATTGGAAGTAAGACTGAAGGGTAGTTTAATATAAGTTATGAATGATAGTGGAGAGAGAAATTCTCCATCTCAAGTGTAGTGTAAATTAAACCCAAAGCCTAATTGAGAAAGAGTGGGAGAGAGTAAACGCATATTACCCACCGTGAGACCCTTGATTTACTCGGGAAGACAATAGCATTGTGCTGCTTTTTTCATCTTTAAAAAGTGATTAAAAAAAAAAACTGTTAAAATTTAAGTTCCTAACATTTCACCCAGATAAACAGAACACATAGTGTTTGCCATTACCTCCCTGAACAGACTGAAGAGCGAGAATCCTGAAGCAGCTTACTGCAGTGACAACAAAACCAAAGATGGTGTGCATTAGCTATTGATTTGATTTAAAGAATGCAATTTTTTTCTTTTGTTCTCTATGACCCTTCCTAATTAAAATCTCCTTAAAGAAATAACTGAAGCAAATGTGGAGGGCCCCAGACAGAACTGTGGAAGAAGAAAACTGAAACTTACAAAAAGTTGTAAGAGAGATGGCTCAGTGGTTAAGAGCACTTATTGTTCTTTCAGAGGACCCAGGTTCAGTTCCCAGCACCCATGTGGAGGCACATGACCATCTATAACTGCAGTTCCTGGGGATCTCCTGCCCTCTTCTGGCTACTTCGGGCACTGCTTGTATGTAGTACATGTAGATACATGCAAGCAACCCTTTCATACACTTAAATAAATCCTTAAAAGTGCTTTAAATTGGTTAGCTTCAGTTTTCAATTGTATGAGTTTTATGCCTTTAAAATTATCAATTCATACTTATTTAAAACATATTTCTTACCTCAGTGATGACTTCATTAAACTAAAATAATAATAATAATAATAATAATAATAATAATAATAATAATAATAATAAAAACTCACCAGCCTGCATGCGAGTTCTAAGAAGGTTCATTGGGAAACTGGCTAACTGGCCGACAGTGTGTGACAGTGTGCTACAACCCAGCACAATTGCTATCCCAGGATTCACAGAGTTTTCTGCATAGTGTTCTAGCCAGTAATTCTTCAGAAGCTGGTAGAGAAGAAAGGACCTTTGATCTTGCAACAGTAAGTAGAATAAAGTTTAGCAACTGAGTTCACAGTCTGTGTTTGTAGGTTTATCTTATGTTCTCTTTGCCTGGCTTTGCTTTTTGTTTTTCTTTTATTGTTTTGGGTTTAAAGACCAGAGCAAAAACTCTGGATAGTCTCACAGGAATTAACTCAATACCATTTTTATGCCAACATCAAATCTGTCCTGAGACAGATAACATGGTCATGACCATGAAATGCCAAGACCTTAACTGATAACATCACACCATCAGAATACCTCAGGATGTGGCTAAGAGAATCTATTCTTTTAAAGATCTACAAGTGGGTGATTCTGATGCATATCCAGGGCTGAAAACTACTATTTTATGAGAAGTTATGTCTATAATCATCATGGTCAAGAAGTGAGTTTTAAAAAAAAAACAACAACAAAATTACTAGATTACAGATGTCTAAGTGAAAGGCAAATAAAAATACTCAGTTTGATTCTTGATCAAAAGCTATTCTATGCAAAGCCATATCTATATTTTACAACAGAAATATTGTGCCCCCTTTTCAAATATAATGCATAATGTTGGACTTCTGAGAATGAACTCACCTCAAAGATGGTGAGATCTAAGCCTGCATATGGTATGATGCCCAACAGGTTGGGAACATAACCTTTGCTGAAGGCCTGAATACCCTCTCTCTTCAGAAGTTTCCTGCCACAATCAATAATCCCAGAATACTCTCCAGTTTTACCTAAATTCAGCCTGGTCTTTAGCACCTAGGTGCGAACGAATGGAATAAAAACATATTGATTAGATTTGCCTAACGCATGTCCCAATCTAGGTCTGCTATATCTAATATATATATATATTAGAAATCATAAAATTCCTGGTGGTTTGCTTACACCTGTAGTCTCAACACCTGGAAGACCAGGCAAGAGGATTCCTACACTCCCGATGTCAGCCTGGGCTGAATAGTGACTTCCAGGCCTACATGGGCTACAGAGCAAGACACTGTCTCAAAAAAAAAAAAAAAAAATACCCCACAAACAACAGCAATAAAAACACAAAAAAGTCTTATATTAAATGTCTACTTATTAAACTACACTTGTTCAACTGGTTATTTTCCCCTAAAATGTCTTTTTCATAATCCCTTATGTTCAAAGCCTACGCCCTGTATTCATATCTTTCATGGAGTTCTTAACTAGACATAAATAAATGTTCCCCTTTGAGTTTCCACAGCACTATATATTAAGCTATCTTCTAGAACTCTTTTAAATTTTGGATCATTAATATCATTGTAGTTTTTTTTTTTATTTTCCCTTCTAGATCATGGAATACATGGTGACCAAAATCTCCATCTGAGTCTCCCTTGGATCCCACATGATACCTAGCAAAGTGCCTTAAACTTTGCATGCATACAATCCATATTTGCCTAACAAGTGACTAAATAAATAACTGTATTTTCTTGGTCTATCTACAATATCATTTGTCTAAAACAACAATAGTCTATTGAGATTGACACTTTATACAAGGTTAAAATCTTTACAAAGTTGTTATAGCGATCTAGAAATCATTTCGGATTGTTAGTTGCCTTAATAGCATAATTTTAATTAAAATGTTACAATACATACCTCCAGGGGATAAACACAGGTTTGGGAAGTTACACCAGCCATGGAACCAGCTATAAATCTTTGAAGAACCCCTAAATGAGCATCATCAAAACTAAGAAGTCTCTTATACTGTATAAATAAAAATATTGAAATGCATAATATTACTGAAATATATGCCTCTCAAGTTTTATAACAGTAACTAATAGTGCAAAATTATATAATACTAAAATTTATATCAGGTGCCTAAAATTAGCACAACCTAATATAATACTAAATACCTAATATAATACTAAATTTTAGTTTCTATGTAATAGATGATTTAAAGATTTCTATTCTGCTTTTTTCTTTTATTTTTTTTCCTGTGGAATAATTCAATTGCAATGTTAAATTACTTAAGTCTATTCTTGAATCTGTTACATCATCATAAGGAGCATGCAAATAATATAAACAAAAGTTGTATTTTGATCTCTTTTTAGCATCCTGCTTTACACATGGAAGACAACATGATCAATGACAGATAGTTACAAACGTAACAGGACAGACTCTGTTACTAGGAATATGGTAAAGAGTATCACGACAGTAAAGCTTATGGGGACTCTACTGGGAATTAACCTACAGGCAACCCTTGTTAACTGTATAAAAGAATTAGGGTGTAAAGAGAATTAAATATAAAAGAAATGAAGAGATGGTTCAGTGATTAAGAGCATTTGCTGCTCTTGCAGAGGACCTTAGTTCAGATCCCAGCACCTACTTGGAGGCCTACAACCACTCTCAACTCCAGTTCCAGGGGATCTAGTACACTCTCTTCTGACTTCTGCAGGCAGTAGGCACATACACAGAATGCACATACATGCTTGCAGACAAAACATGCATACATGTGTAAAAGCCTTAGGACGCATGTTGTTTGTGCCCTGGGATTTTAAAGGTGACAGAATGGTTTATTTGGCAGGAAAAATTTCAAAGCAGTAAAGCATCCAAGCTGCAGCATGTGTTGGCCACTTTTAGCCAGATATATCATGAGAAAAGGGGCAGAGAGTAGGGTCTGAGCAGAGCAGAAAGATTTAAAAGATCTACATACTGTCTATAAAAAGGGGGCACATGGCAAAGTTACTTAAAGATCAGTGCCATTAAAAAGGAGCCATGTAGGTAAATGCCATGGTGTGTGCTGATAACCCCAGCTGCTGAGGTGCTGGGGCAGCCTCAAAACATAGCAAGACTGTATCTCAGTTTTTTAAAAAATGGGAAGGGGGGGTAAAAGTCTTTTTAAAAACTAAAATTAGAAAAAGGGGATATTGCAGTTGTATTAGAGAAGTATACATGATTATAAGAGCCTAGTATGAAGAGCTATATGCCAATAACCTGCATAACCTTTCCCCCAAAAAATAGTCACTACCTTCATTAAGGAGAAAAAGAAAGCCTGAACAGACCATTAACAAATAAGGAGACAGGATCGCCAACCAAAAATCTCCAAACAAAAGGAAATCAATGATCAGATTGCTTTAGTTTATAGAACTGATGTCACTCTCAACTTTTTTAAGAATGAAAAGAACACTCCTACTAGGAGGCCAGCATCACACTTACTCTAAGTCAAAGACACAATAAGACAAAACAGTATCTTCAATGGATATATTTGGAAAAATCCCCAAGAGAACACTAGCAAACCAAACTTAACAGCACACTTAAAAGATCAGATAGTAGGCCTGAGGATCTTTATCAAAGATAAAGGCTCAGCATCCTCACAAACATCAATGTGGGACAACACTTGGATACAAGGAAAAAGACATTATCATCTAAATAGACAGAAAAAGCCAACATTCATTCATGATTAAAGCCCTGGGGAATTTTTTTCAAATGCGTATTGAAGGAACTTATCTCCACTCGGTAAAGGTCAAACCAGAAACACCCTCCCAACACGGTGGCTGGAGTGGTCCCTCCCTTATCCACTCATGATGGAATTTAGTTGCTATTTGTTCTAGTTTCATTTCTATTGCTGTGAGAAGAAGCAACTGAGTGGAGAAAGTGTATTTGAGCTCATTTTTCAAGGGTACAGTCCCTCATAGTAGGGAAGTCAAAATAGCAGGAGCTTGTAGCAGCAGCCAGTAACATCCACAGGAAAGATCAGAAAGAGGGGGGGAAATGCATTCGTGCTTAGTATGCAGCTAGCTTTCTCTACTCTTAATACGGGGCCCCAAACCAAGGAATGTTGCCGCCCATTTTCAAGCTGAGTCTTCCCAAATTGATTAAGGTAATGAAGAGAATCCTCCATAGAAATGCCCAGAGACCACGCAACCTATACACTCTCTTGCTGAGACTTTCTTCACAATTGAGATGATTCTAACTTGTGGCAAATTGCCCTAGAAAATTAACCATCACACCATGTATCATAAATAACCATCACACACAGTAGCATTATTAACAAGTAGGACCGTTATGAAGTGATTAGGCAACAGGGCCCCCTCTCTTTTCAGTGGTGTGATGACCTAATTCTCACAGGAAGAGATCAAAGCTTACTGCTACAGGAGTATAATGAAACCAGCTAGCCCTTCTTGCCTCTTACTCTTTTACATGCATTCTTTTGACCTCCCATCTTCCACCATATGATTGTGTAGCTTGAAGACTCTCAAAGAGTTAGTAGACCTGAACTTCACAGCCTCTAGAACCCTTAGACACGTACCTTTTTTCTTTATAAATTACTGAGTGTCTCACAGCTGTTATAGAAGCATAAGATGGGTGTAGATAGACTAAAAGAAACCTTACAGTCAATGGGGAAAAGTGAAAGTGTTCTCCAAGACCCAGGTTAAGACAAAAACTCTCACTCTTATCATTTCTGCTCAAGGTCCTATTAAGAGTTCTAATCAGGCCCAGCATTGGTGTCACACATCTTTCATCTCAGCACTTGGGAGGCAGGGGCAGGGGCAGGGGCAGGGGCAGGGGCAGGGGCAGGGGCAGGGGCAGGGGCAGGGGCAGGGGCAGGGGCAGGGGCAGGGGCAGGGGCAGGGGCAGGGGCAGGGGCAGGGGCAGGGGCAGGGGCAGGGGCAGGGGCAGGGGCAGGGGCAGGGGCAGGGGCAGGGGCAGGGGCAGGGGCAGGGGCAGAGGCAGAGGCATCTGAAAAAAACACTCAAATGGTTCTAGGAAAAAAGTGCTTTGTGGACACCTCGTATGCTCTAACAATGAAGAGAACTACTCACAGACCTGTGGTAATACTACAATGTAACCTATAGAGGCACACTTATCATAAAAAAGCACAAGAAACCAGATGCAAACAAACGCAGTAATGTTTACACCGACAACTACTGCTTATACATATGTGTGTTCTCTTTTGCAAAAGTCTAAACTTTTAAAAATTAAGTTTAAAGCATGATTAAGTCAACACCTCACCTGTTCATAGGCCCCAATCTTGATTGCTGTCTCTGGTGCAATTTTAAAAATATTTACACCATTTCCTCGCCAAAGAGAAAAAAAGCCTCCTTCCTTTACCATCTGCTTGAACACATGAACCAATCCCATTTTACTCACTTTTAAACTTTGAACCTAGAAGGAACCAGCAAATTCATCAATCTATTTTGCCAGTAATATAAAATAATTTCATCGCTGGTGAAACAATTATACTATATACCTCGTAGGTTTCAACAGCAGTTTCATTTTCCTTCAGTCATATAAAATCAATGTTAGTATTTTTCTTGCCCCCAGTTACACATAAAAATCAAGTAATCTTCCCTCTATCCATTGTTTTTGATATAAAGTTGAATCACAGAAATAAACATTCCATGTTTGACCTTGCATGCTACTCGGCATAGATGGTGAAGTCACCTACACTCTAACTCCACTTTGCCTTTCTGTGCACTGTAGCTATGCTGTAAAGGCTACCTACCCAATAATCCATTAGGAGCCACCTCAGTTCTCAGATCTACTACTCCAGTGTTACCACAGGACTTATGTTCCAGGATTCCTCATTTCATTTCATTAAGGCCCCAAAGCTCAGCAGTAGTGATATTTACAATGTGCATATGCCAGAGGTGACAAAGTGCTTCCTTAACAGACAGGATGAAACCATGTAACGTGCATTAGAGTCTATGTTCATGACTGTACTACCTTAGTATTACTGTTGGTAATCTCTTATTATGCTTAATTTATAAATTAAATTTTATCATGTGTATGTATGTATGTATATGATAAAATACAGTAGTCTAAGGTTTATTATTATCTATAGTATAAGTTAACTAATGGGAAATTTTCCTAAAACATCAAAGAAAAATAAAGACAAGTTATGAAAGTTAGAAATAATGCAATTATCAGAAAGTTTTAGCAATAATACCCAAAGATTATTAAAGAGCACATTGAAATATGCCCTGAAAACAGAATTAGATGTAAATATATGAATCTTTCAATGGTGAATATATTGAGGTTTCAAGGTATTGTGGCTTGAATTGCAGCTCTCAAAATGCATTTGTTGAAGTCCTAACTTACAAGTCCACAGCCCTCGTGGTATGGTCTTATTTAAATAGGGTCTTTGTAGATAAAATAAAGTTAAACTGATATGACCTTTATTTTTATAAAAGGAAATTTGGACACTGAGACCTAAAGGAAGGCAATGAGAAGTGACAGGGGAGATGGCCATATCCAAGTCAAGGAGAGACACCCAGAGCAGACCCCCTAAGTGATGTCAGAGGAGCCAGCCCTGCTGGGTACTTGATTGGTCTGCAGGCTCTAGCACTGTAATATCTGTAAATGTCTTCCTCTGTGCTCTTCTGTGTTTCTTGTGTTTTTATGTCTTTTCGTCTTTTGTGTCTTTTGTAAAAAGAAGTGTGTGTGTGTGTGTGTGTGTGTGTGTGTGTGTGTGTGCGCTTGCGCGTTGTGTTATAGTGAAAGAGAGATAGAGTGGGAGTGTGAGAGGGAGAGGGAGAGGGAGAGGGAGAGGGAGAGGGAGAGGGAGCGGGAGAGGGAGAGGGAGAGGGAGGGAGGGAGGGAGGGAGGGGGGAAGTGGGAGAAGGGAGGGAGGGATGGAAGAAGAGAGGGAGGGAGGAAGGAAGGGAGGGAGGGAGGGAGGGAGGGAGGGAGGGAGGGAGGGAGGGAGGGAGGGACTGGCTTAATACCTGGTATGTGACTGAGGATGATCATAGACCGCTGACCTCCTGCCTCCGCTTCCTCAGTGCTGATGTTACAGAAATGTGTGACCACACCTGGCTTTAATTCACTTCACATTTACTATCCCTCTTTATTCTCAACTTTTTTTTTCTAAAGTTTCCTTCTCTCTTTCACATCCTTTTCCTAGTCTATCTGCTTTATTCCTTTCTGCTTTTCATTCTTTTTATTACCCTACATTTGGTCCATAGTTTTAAGATTTCTTTATTATTTGATAATTTCATATATATTGTGTTTTGATCAGATCTGCCTGTTTCCTCCCCTCCATCTCCTCTCCTGACCCCTCCATCACTTTTCCCACTCCGTTTCATGTACTTTTTATGTCTACTTGATGCTGCATGCGTGCGGGTGGCTGTGGGATCATTTCCTGCAGCACAGGCAGCCTCTCGGGGCTCACATCCTTGGAGAAATTCATGAAAGAGCCTCCAATGTCCATGCTGGAATTTTAGCTGGCCTGATTTTCTATTGGTCTGCTGCTGCACATGTGTCCATCTATGTACTGCCACACTTGTCCATCTGTGTACTGCCACACTTGTCCATCTATGTACTGCCACACTTGTCCACCTGTATAGAGCTGCACATGTGTCCATCTGTGTATTACTGCACATGTGTCCATCTGTGTACTGCTGCACGTGTCCATCTGTGTATTACTGCACATGTGTCCATCTGTGTACTGCCGCACATGTGTCCATCAGTGTATTACTGCACATGTCTCCATCTGTATGACACTGTACATGAATCCACTTGTGTACTGCTGTACATGTCCATATGTTTTTCTTTTACATGTAATTTTTATATTGTCTTACAGGTCCAGTTACTTGGGAAACTGAGTCCTCAATTGTGCTCCAGAATATTTTCAACTTTCCTTTTCTAACAATGGTCCACATTTCGCTTCCTGGTTGAATAGAATATGGGTCACATATGGAGTTAAACAAGAAGGAAATGGGTTAGTTGTCCCATTACCATATACTAATGTATAATGTAATGTAATATACTAATGTATATTCTCTATATTTAGATTATTAAACTAAAGCCTTTATTTCCATTAGATAAATTAACTAAGATATCATTATATATCTACAGGAGAAATAAATGGTATATATTCTTTCTTGGTATTCCCACAGCACTAGTGTGGTTTTTGTCTGGCTATATAATGGTGTTTTAATATTTATTATCTAATTATTTTCCCTGATGTATGAAATTCCTCTAATGGCAAATGTGTGTCTAACCCACTGTAGTACCTAATGCATAACATACCTGCTAAATATGTATGGAATGAATAAATGAAGCTCTCTTAATCCTTTTAACATATGGTACTTTCTTAAAATGCCATATAAATTCAATATCTAAGCAGAGTTACAGGTTTTGAAAGAACAAAGAATAATTACAGATAATTTACAAAGTTCTTAATTAGGTAACATTATAGTTTTACACAATTATCATGCTATATTATAACCATTCTTAATTTAGCACCAAAGGCTACCAATATCACCAAAACAACAAAGGACAATAAAACAATCATATGTTTTTTACAATATTACAAATTTTAATTCAGAACATTTTTCTTCTTTTATTGGGTATTATATTTACATTTCAGATTTTATCCCCTTACCCCACTTCCCCCCACCACCCAGAAACCTCCTATCCCATCCCCACTCCTCATGCTTCTATGAAGCTGTGCCCCCACCTACCCCCCTCACCCCCACTCCACCCTCCCCACCCTCACATTCCCCCCCCCCATTCTGTGTTCGTCCTTCATGGGACCAAGAATCTCCTCTGCCACCTATGCCCAAAAAAGCCATCCTCCCCTACATATACCGCTGGAGTCATGGGTCCCTCCCTATGTGCTCCCAGGCTGGTGGTTTAGACCCTGGGGGGCTCTGGTTGTTTGGTATTGTTGCTCTCCTCATGGGGTCACAAACCCTTTCTGCTCCTTCAGTCTTCTCTCTAAGTTCTCCATTGGGAAACCCTTGATCAGGTCAGTGGTTAACAGTGAGCATCATCCTCTGAATGTGTCAGTTTCTGGCAGACCTCTAAGGAGACAGCTATATCATGTTCTTGTCAGCATGCACTTCAATATCCTTAGTCATCAGGGCAATGCAAATCAAAACAACCCTGAGATACCACCTCACACCAGTCAGAATGGCTAAGATCAAAAACTCAGGTGATAGTAGATGCTGGCGAGGATGTGGAGAAAGAGGAACACTACTCCATTGTTGTTGGGATTGCAAGCTGGTACAACCACTCTGGAAATCAGTCTGGTGGTTCCTCAGAAAACTGGACATAGCATTAGCTGAGGATCCAGCTATAGCACTCCTGGGCATATACCCAGAAGATGCTCCAACATATAACAAGGACACATGCTCCACTATGTTCATAGCAGCCTTATTTATAATAGCCAGAAGCTGGAAAGAACCAAGATGTCCCTCAACAGAGGAATGGATACAAAAAAATGTAGTACATTTACACAATGGAGTATTACTCAGCTATTAGAAATAATGAATTCCAGAACATTTTTCTTGATTCTTATATTCTTATTTTTAAAAGTACTAGCAAGTATTGATTTGTAATTACAATTTTTTACTTCATTGATGTTTCAATGAGAAGGTACTAAGAAATCTGCCAGGCACTTAAAATCAGTGTTATACTTATGAAGGACTCTTCATGTTACCTCAGCTCTTCAGGAGTGGGTAAGGCGTACAGACTACCTGATTCAGGAGTGGGTAAGGCGTACAGACTACCTGATTCAGGAGTGGGTAAGGCGTACAGACTACCTGAATCATGATTTTCAAGCGGTCCAATGGCGCTGTGCACGTCCGTGTGATCGCACTTGCTATTCCAGCTGCGACTAACCGCTTCCACCATTCCCCGGACCTCTTCTCTTGTTCTGTAAATTCATCCGGAATACTTATACTCTCTCCTATATCAATTATCTGATAGAAACAAAAAATAATTAGACAGTGAAGTGTAAACAGTAAGAGCATAACTTTCTACAAAAATCAAGAAACACTTTTCACACAGACCAAAAACTTCAACATTTCTTTTTCAGATCACCGCTGATACTGAAGATAGACAATTTACTTAGTACACAGTTCTTATACTTGAATGATTTTGAATAATACATTCACATGAAGATTTTAAAACTAAAAATACTCATTAAATTTGGTATTATTTTAAAATAATTCTCAAACCATTTGTATAATCTCTTCCATGAAAACAATGTAAACCTGAGAGCAGGTAACACACCACTTGACATGAAATCTGCCACACAGTGGGTGAGGAATAAATACTGAATAAATTCCCACACTTTTTCCCAAATTCTTAGATATAACTTAAGTCAGGAGTCAAGAACAGCATCTTATATGCTCCAACTTACTACTCACAGTGATCTTTTTTTTAATTCAATTCGATATTTTCACAGTGATCTTCTGTTGACTAATTTTCTCTTTAAAATATGTATTACAATGAGTTTATATGTAGTGATTTCACCTTTAGCAATCATATTTTGTTTTCTGAAGACTATTTTTGAAGTGTTAAAGCATTATGTTTCAGTGAAGTGTGTCAAACTAGACTTGAAGACTAGGGTTCTATTTATTACTGTCAATGTGGTAGGCAGGATACTGCTCTTAGCTTCCCTCGTTCCATTAAGCACATTGCACAAAATCTCAAAGAACTAATAAAAAAATAATATTTTAGAAATAAAACTTGTAAATTTAAAAATAACTTTAAAAGAAAGTGAGATTTACTGTATAGAGAGAAGTAAATGTTTTATAGTTAAAGTATCTTAGAAGCCTCAAAGCCCCAGCTTGAATCCAGGCATCATGACTTCAGAGACCACCAATCATATAAGCAATGAAATATATAAGCAATGAAAATGATATGCTTGAAGATATCACTCATTTTAAAAACCACAAGATCATATGTAGGCACAGAAAGACATGTTTAAAAAAAAATAAAAGGGCAAACAAAAGTCAGTGAGATGACACTGCAGAATAAGGCAATGGCTGCCAAACCTGGCAACCTGAGTTCACTTTCCAGAACTTACACAGTGCAAAGAGAAAACTGGCTCTGGCCAGTGTCCTGCCACCTCCACCTGCACAATACTTACACTAGGTTTAATCTCTTTTTTAAAGGATTTATGTAATATTGGTTAGAAATCAGAAAGATTCTAGAGTAATCATATCAAGAGTTTGAAATGGTTACTGTTTTGCTAGGTTGGTTATTAAGAACAAAGGAGTAATATCAAGTTTTGAGTTTATATTGCTTAATTCCATGTGCAAAATCAAGTTGATCAGTCTAAATATGACCTGATATCACAGATCAGCTAATTAGAAAGGAAATGAAAGTCAGAGGTGACTGAAAGAGAGAAAAACAAAGGAGTCAAAATAATAAACCAAGGTCCACAGATGTAAGTGCTTTTATAGGCTAGGCAAGAAGTCTCATGCAGCATCCAGAGAAAGCCCCCAGGAAATGAACACATTTGTCTCTTCATTTTAGCCAGTTTTATATCATTGTTCTTATGTGGGAATGTCCACTGAGGCTATATGTTCTTCTAATGTTCCCAGAGAAACCAGAAAACTCTGATTTACCTGTGAAGTTCCTGTAGTTTTAAGCAACATATAAGGCAAACAGAAGAGCTGCCCTCTGATGGATGCCTGGGAACTGGCAGCAGTATGAACTAGACTCACTCACAGCTGTGCCCAGGTTGAGTGATGTTGAGATAAGGCTTATCTTGGGCTTTTAAGTTGATACTGGAACAAGTTATAAAAAGAGGCTGTAGAAAGAATGGAATTTATTTTGCATGTAACAATGTGAAATTTTTAACAAGGAGCAGAGCACAATGGGATGGATATTGGGGCCTCCCCCCACAATTTTATAAACTTTAATACCAATAACAGGGTGGTGATTATGTGGAGTTGGGGATCCACTAAGACATAACTAGATTTAAAAGGTAAGGGCCTCAAGAATAAATCTTTCTGATTTCTAACCAATATTACATAAATCCTTTAAAAAAGAGATTAAACCTAGTGTAAGTATTGTGCAGGTGGAGGTGGCAGGACACTGGCCAGAGCCAGTTTTCTCTTTGCACTGTGTAAGTTCTGGAAAGTGAACTCAGGTTGCCAGGTTTGGCAGCCATTGCCTTATTCTGCAGTGTCATCTCACTGACTTTTGTTTGCCCTTTTATTTTTTTTTTAAACATGTCTTTCTGTGCCTACATATGATCTTGTGGTTTTTAAAATGAGTGATATCTTCCCAGTACTTGCAAGCTATTTTTATGATACCAAGGTTCTATGATACTCAGGGCACTAAAACAAAAGCTGGTTGATGTTACATCTCAAACAGAAAGAACACCTAGGTTTTCCAGGCTGTGTATGTGACACGGCAAAGGCTGTCATTGGAAAAGAGATATTCAAAGTAATTTCTTACTATTGGGAAATGGCCTGTGAGGCCTGGCTCAGGGCCCTGCCACAAAAATTAAGAGCAGTTTCAGTCATGAAGGAACATGGCAGACTGAAAATAAATGCTCCACTCAGCACTGGAGATTTAATGCATGCTATAGCAGGCAGTACTGCTCTAGACTTGGCCACAGATAAATATTTTATGCTCCAAAACTCAATGTTATAAAGTAACTACTGGAGCTATGGTCCTTTGCCCTTGGGGACAGTAGGGATGATCTTAGGAAGGAATGGATTGACTTTCCAAGGTTTTACTGTGCATCCGGGGATTATAAATGAAGATTTCAAGGGAAAAATTACAGGCCCTTGAGCAGCTGGTGCAACAGCAGGTGGAGACTGAGCATATAGAAAAGTCTATCAGCCCATGGAATTCCTCTGTATTTGTCATAAAAAGAAATCAGAAAAGTGGAAAGTGTCAACAGACTTAAGAGTGGCAAATAGAGTAATTCAATCAATGGGTTGCAGCCTGGGATTCCTTTACCTTCTTTATTACCTAAGGCATGGCCTATGACAGAAATTGACTTAAAAGACTGCGCTTTTACTATCACCTTGCATGAGCAGGATAGGGCAGGTTTTGCTTTCATAGTGCCTATGTATAATGCTCAACCTGTAAAAAGATCTGGTGTTGTCACCCTAATATCTAACAAAATTGACTTCAAATCAAAATTAATCAATAAGCTGTAAAACAGCTGGATGGCTGCATCTGAGCCCATGAGTTGCCAGCTGAGTCTTTCTGACTTCTTTATCAAAAATCAGGTATCCATAGGCGTGTGGATTTATGTCTGAGTCTTTGCTTCAACTCCACTGGTCCACTTGTCTGTTTTTATGCCAGTATCATGTGGCCTTCAGTACTATAGCTCTGTGGTACATCTTGAAATCAAGGATGGTTACCAACAGTAGCTCTTTTATTGTTCAGGATTGTTTGGCTAACCTGAGTTGTTTGCTTGGTTTTTGTATGTATGTATGTATGTATGTATGTATGTATGTATGTTTTTATGTATGTTTGTTTTCCATATGATGTTAAGTTTTGTCCTTTCAAGTTCTATAAAGAATTGTGTTGGGATTTTGAAGGTGAGTGCATTGAACACAATTCCTTTTGGTAGGATGGCCATTTTTACTACGCTGCTCCTACTGATCCATAAGCATGGGAGGTTTTTCCATCTTCTGTTACCTCTTCAATTTCTTTCTTCAAAGACTTGAAGATTTTATCATATAGGTCTTTAACTTGCTTGGTTATTTTATATTTATATTATTTTTTATATTATTTGTCGAATTTTGGAGGGTGTTGTTACCTGATTTCTTTCTGAACCCATTAATTGTTTGTATGTAGAAGGGCTACTTTTATTTTTAAGTTAATCTTGTATCCAGACACTAAAAGTGTCTATCAGCTATAGGAATTCCCTGGTGGAATTTTTGGGTCAGTTCACAAAATAGCTTGTTTTCTCCTATGGTGATCAAAGTTTTATTGGGTATAGTTGTCTCAGTTGGCATCCATGGTCTCTTAGAGTCTGTAGTATATTTGTCCAGGCCCTTCAGGCTTTTAGAGTCTCCATTAAGAAGTCAGGTTTAATTCTAATAAGTCTGTCCTTATATGTTACTTGGTATTTTTCCCCTGCAGCTTTTACTATTCTTTCTTTGTTCTGGATGTTTAGTATTTTGATTGTTGTGTGACTTTCTTTTCTATTTGGTGTTATGTAAGCTTCTTGTACCTTTATAGGCATGTTCTTCTTTAAGTTAGGAAATTTTCTTCTATGATTTTGTTAAAATATTTTCTGTGCCTTTGAGGTGGGAATCTTCTCCCTATATCCCTATTATTCATAGGTTTGTGTCAGATGCCATACAAGAAGAGCTGCAATGGACAAGTGAGATACTTTGAGATGGCCCACCATCCTGCTCAGCTTTGATGGGTGGGCTCTGGTATAGCATGGCCCCAGAGACTTTGTCCAGGATTGCTTCTTGCTACTGATGTATTTTCTCATGTTTGTCATTGCCACACTCCTCATTCATTTAGCTTGGTGTAAGTGGACACCAAGAGACCCTCCTTGCCTATCATTTGGTGTAATTACTTCCTGGGTGACGGGCCATTCTGTTGGGCAAGCTTTTTGCAGATCAACGTGAAGATGAAAATTCATAAGATAATGTTGTCTAGATAAGTTAATTATTTTATGTTATTTCTGAGTTGATTTAAGTATTTTTTTAAAAGGTTAGTTTGACTTAAATAATTTTGGGAAGTTTGGGTAGCTGATAAAAAACTTAAAGTTAGAAAATTAGGACAGTTAATAGAAGCTTTAGGTTAGAATTAGGAATAAAGTGTGCCTTTTCCTGGTGGGATGGCAAAGGCTGCTTAAGTGAGAGAAAGAAGTACAGGGAGCATTCATGCAGTACAAACACAGAATTGTAGTGGTAAGAAGAATCGGCTTAGGATAAGCTAATTGTCAAAGTAAGCGTACGTTCTGGGTTGGGCCTGACTTCTTCGATATTATGTATATTAGGATGAGTATATTGGCTTGTTTTGTGTGCCAACTTGACACAAGCCGGAGTTATCACGGAGAAAGAAGCTTCAGTTGAGGAAATGCCTCCATGAGATCCAGCTGTAAGGATCAAGGGAGAAGGGCCCATTGTGGGTGGTGCCATCCCTGGGCTGGTAGTCTTAGGCTCTATAAGAAAGCAAGCTGAGCAAGGCAGAGGAAGCAAGCCAGTGGTAACATCCCTCCATGGCCTCTGCATCAGCTCCTGCTTCCTAAACTGCTTAAGTTCCAGTCCTGACTTCCTCTGGTGATGAACAGCAATGTGGAAGTGTAAGCTGAATAAACCCTTTCCTCCCCAACTTGCTTCTTGGTCATAATGTTTGTGCAGGAATAGAAACACTGACTAAGACAGATGAGGTAACAGGTTTTTGATGTATACCAAGAAATAATAAGGTTATAATAAAGAGCAAATGATTTAATTATTAATATAAGAACAGAAAACAGATGACTAGCCAGGTTAGCCAATTAGAACTTCAAAAATAAGATGTAAGAATGGTGAGTTGCTCCTTAGTAAGTATAAGTTGTTGTCAACCAATCGTAGGGAAAAATTTGCTACTATAGACTTGGCTTGTTTAAACTTTGTTAATAGATGATTAAACATTACTGCACCCTTGAGTATTTTTGTTACTCCTTCTAAGAAGGACCGAAGCACCCACACTTGGTCTTCCTTCTTCATGAGCTTCATGTGGTCTGTGAGTTGAGTCTTCACTATTCCAAGCTTTTGGGCTAATATCCACTTATCAGTGAGTGATTACCATGTGTGTTCTTTTGTGATTGGGTTACCTCACTCAGGATGATATTTTCTAGTTCCATCCATTTACCTAAAGAATTTCTTGAATTCATTATTTTTAATAGCTGAGTAATACTCCATTGTGTAAATGTACCACATTTTTTGTATCCATTCCTCTGTTGAGGGACATATGGGCTCTTTCCAGATTCTGACTATTATAAATAAGGCTGCTATGAACATAGTGGGCCTATAGTTGAGCAGGTTGTCTCCAACTGAGTTGGGAGGTTGGGTCCTGAGAACAAGGTGAGGGAGGGCATTGAGTGAGTGGAGGATGCAGCCTACCTGAACTTCTGAAAGTTCATGGAATGGAACACCCATCCAGTAAAGACAAGATCAGATAATAGCACCTAGAACTGCAATCATCCCAAACTCAAATTCCTAAGCACCAGCATAAAAACACAATAAGTAATAGGCAGGACAATATGTCTCCACTGGGGCCTAGAAACTCTACTATGGTAGGCACTGAGAAATGCAATATAGATGAATTATAAGACAATGACTCCAAATAACCTTTTTGAATATGTTAGAGGTCCCTTAAAAGATATGAATATATCTATTAATGATACCTATGAAAACACAAACTGTGGAATAAAATGAAGAAAATAGTTCAAGACTTACAAGAAAAAATTAAATAAAGAAAACACAAACTGAGGGACAATTGGAAAATAAAAATTTAGGAATTCAAGCAGAAACCTCAGAGGCAAGCCTTACCAATAGAATACAAAAGACAGAAGAGAGATTCTCAGGTATTGAAGACATGATAGAAGAAATGGATGCACTAGTCAAAGAAAATGTTATATCTAAAACCCGGGCACAGACATCCAAGATCTCTGAGACACTATGAAAAGACCAAAACTAAGAATTATGGGAATGGAGGAAGGAAAAAGAAACGCGTGTCAAAGGCATAGACAATATTTCCAACAAAATGATACATGAAAATGTCCCTAACCTAAGGAAAGAGGCACCTATCAAGGTACAAGAAGCATACAAAATACCAAACAGATTGGCCCAAAAGAGAAACTCCTGACGGCACCTGTACAGAACAATGAAATATTAAAAGCTGCATCGAGGAGCACCACTGCCACCGCTGGCAGTGCAGTAGATTTGAGTAACGATATTCGGGTACAGCCACAACTCCTTACAACATTAGGTCGGGAGCTAAAAATTAAAAGAGCAGATAGCTTGTACGTTTGTTGCTTTTTCACTCTAAATTCTGAAATCTTAATATGTAATTTTATATTTCTGATGCCTAAAGATCCTCTCAGTCATAGGACACATATGTAAAAAAAAGAAAGGAAAACACTTTTTTTCCCTTTTCTAGGACCATCCAACTATGCATAACAACATGATTCTTTATAACATAGAGTGGTTCATTTTAGTAGGTACCTGTTGTAAGATGTAGGTGTTAACAAAACAAATTAAGGTGTCTATGTTTTCATATAAAATACTACCTCTCCTTCCAGAAATTAGTAGAATATTGTTAAAAGGAAATAATACATTCTTAGCCACTGGGGCTAGAACTATGTAATGATATTCACAATAACAAAAAATAAATTAAAAAATAAAAGCAGTTAAATGCAGAATAACCTTACAGTAGAATGCTTCCAGAAACGAACAATGTCAGTAACGTTTTTTGCAGGGTGGAAGAAAAAGAAGTCTCTCCATTCATCCCAGTCTATTGTCATCGACCCATCAGAATCCATGCTGAAATGAAATTTTAAATGGTGTTTATTACACTTATAACACCATCATTATTCACATTACTCAAACACTTAAGGAGTATTTGTTATTGAAGCCATTTCTTTTGACTTCATGGGCATAATTGTAGTTTCCAGTCCCCCTTTTAAAGAATGAACTTTCAGATCAATATCACACTTCAAGAGAAGTTGAGATGACAACAACATATAGACAACTCTTATATATCCCCACACCTATGCTCTCATGTTGGTTACATCTTACATGATTGTGGTTTATTTGTAACAACTCCTGACTAATGGTTGACGTATTATTCATAGCTACATTTTATACTTTACTCAGCCGTCCTTCATTTTAAACTAATGTTCTTTTTCTCTTCAGCATCACACTGAGATATGACATTCTGTTCTGTTATCGTGTCTCCCTAAAGCCCTCCTAACTACAATAGTTTTCAGACTTTTCTTATTTTGAACAATATTGACATTTCCAAAGAGTACTGATGACCAGGGGCTGGGGAGACAGCCCAGCATGTAAAATGTTTGCCTTGCAACCACAGGGATCTGAGTTCAGTTCCCAGAACCCACGCAGAAACAAGGAGATGAAAACTTGCAGGCCCTCTGCTCACTAGCCAGCCAACTTAGCATACACTGGACATTCTAGCCTCTGGGAGACACCAACAAAAGAAAGCGATCAAACAAACCAGTAGATGGAACCTGTGGAACAACACTTGAGCTTGTCCTCTGGTCTCCACATACACAAGTATACATAAGCACGAGGACACACACACACACACACACACACACACACACACACTGGAGTACTCATCAGATGTTTGGTAGACTGCCCCTCCACTGAAATCTATTACATGTTGCTTCTTTAATTGTTTATTTGATGTAATCCTCACAGTTTTATATTATTTCTTGAAGAGAAAATATTTTAAACTGGTGTGCATCTCTCTAGCACTGAGCAGTAAGTCAGCATTGAATGACTAAGTCAGTAAATCTGACCTTCTATCTTGTGGGTCTTCTAGCATTCTTGTTGCCTTTGACTCTCTTTTCCTTGTTTACAGCTTTCAAATGAATTTTAATGTAACTTTTTATACATAAACTCCATTTTTTAATAACTAAAGTTCCATTTCACCATGCAGAACTGAGTGTTAACTCTGCCTTCAAACATCCCCAGAGAAGATGGCTGAGCGGGTCAAAGGGCTTGCTGCACAAGTCTAATGACCTGAGTTCAATTCCTGAAACCCACAGCGGAAGGAGAGAATGGACTCCTAAACATTGTCTTTCACCTTTCACACATGACACATGCACCTGCACACACACACACACCAATAAAAATTAAAATCTCACCTTAAAAATGTCTCTTCATGTCAAGGTAAAAGGTAAAGTGAGTGGGGGAATTTCTAAGAGTATTTTTCTAAACGAAAACTTTGTGAAACAAAATGCATTCTCCTGACAGGCAGCCTAGTACAGTTCAGAACACCAGGGAAACATGTGAACATCCATGAACTGACAAAATGCAGGACATGAGTGTCCGGAGGCACTGTGAACAGAAGCATGACGTGTGTGGAGAAGATTGACAAATGAGCCAAGCTCCCTTCCATGCTGAAGTCTAGCTGGGAATAGTTTCCAAACAGTAGCATGTGGAAGTGGGAGCCTAAGCAGAGAGCAAAACAGATGTGCAACTCTGGAGAGCAGGGACTCATGGTTAAATTCTGTATTTAAGTGGCACCAGTCAAATACTAAGTTACAAAGGATTCATCAGCCCCCACCATAAAATGACTATGGATGTGCTGGCTCACACTTGCATTTCCAGCATTCTGGAGGCTGAGACAGAGCAGTGAATTCAAGGTATCATGAGCTACAAAGTGAGTGAGTTCTAGGACAGGCTGGCTACCAGACTTTGTCTCAAACAAGCAAACAAAAGACAAAGCAAAAGAGAGTACTAAAGGTCTGTGTACTTAATGGAAAGTCTGTAGCTGAGCTGTTAGGAAGGAAGAGGGAATAAGGAAAATACCAATTTACACACCAACTCTTGTAGAACATATAAAAAGCACTCGCAACACTACTATTGTTACTGAGGTTATAAGTAAGTGGTAGAGAACTTGCCCAGTGTGTGTGAGGTCATAGGTTCAATGCCCAGTACCACCACCAGACCCAAAATTCTATTCTCACTTCTAACAGAAATCTGAAAATTGATGAACTAATTGTGTAATTTAGCAATTTAGTAATAACAATTGTAAACACAAATAAAGGACACATATTTTAAACAAATTTAACTTATAATAATAATAAACTAAGCAAAAGAAATACAACATAATACAACTTCATAAATACAACAGAGACAACTCTTGCAGGTTTTCTTTTGACCTCTACAAACACAGGTACTGGACATGTGCCACCCACCCACATACATACATATGTATACACACAAACAAAAATAGTAAAAATTTTAAAATAAAGTCTGAAATTTTTTCAGACAAAATGTTCTTCCCAAAAGGCACACAAACTGCGGTTAAAAAAAATAATAAGTATCAATTTGAAGGGAAGTAAAGAGATAATAAGACTATGATGAACTGCTCCCACCACCCCAGTGCCAGGTCACATGGCAGGTTGCAGCAGTTAGTGTGGTGGAGGCTTACCACTTCACAGCTGTATGACAGACATCACATGTGCCTCCTACCTAGCACCAGCAGGACCACCAAGAGAAAGGTCAGCATGAAGGTGGAGCCCAAGGGCTGCTCAGCAAAGCTATAGGGCAAACCTGCCCCTGACAAGGTGTTTCAGTGTTTCAGCTAGATTATCAGGTAGCAAACACCCAAGAGCTGACTGTCTCTGCCTCCACAGTTGGGTTACAGGCATGAGCCATTCTGCCGGCTGTATGTGAGTTCTGAGGACAGATTTGGTCTTTATGCCCATAGAGCTGGCGCTTTTCCCACTGAGCCATTTCCCCAGTCCCACAGACAGTGTTTGATTCAGTTCTTTGTGTGTTGTTTCATTTCTTTTAAGCTCTTTAAAGATTTTGACTATTAACCCTCTGTCAAATACAGCTGGTAAAGATTTTTTCCAACTTTCCACTGGCTTATCTATTCTCTCTGCTTTTTAACTCCATGTGGTCTCATCTGTAAATAGCTGCACTTATTCACGGAGCAACTGGAGTCCTATTTAGAAAGTTTTTATCTACACCTATATCTTGGAGTGTTTTCTCCACTTTTTGCTCCAGCCATCTCACGAGGTCTTTGATCCACTTGAAGTTTATTATTGTCCCAGGTAAAAGATAAGGATCTCCTTCCAGTCTGAGCCAGTGCCTTGAGCAGACCTTGGACACTAGCTCTGCACCTAGTCCCACAACATCCAGAAGAAGCTCAAATCCACGGTGCTCTAACACACCCAGGATCACAGGATCTCAGAAGCTTGGTCACACCACGATTTCAGGATCCCAGAGGCAGCTTAACTCCCAGGATCTCAGGATCACAGGATCCCAGAATAACAGGATTACAGGGACAGCTAAACTCTGAGGAGTTTTGACACAACCAGGATCACAGGAGGGATAGGCTTCAGTCAGAGACAGCAAGGGAAGGTAGCACTAGAGATAACCAGATGGTGAGAGGCAAGCACAAGAACATAAGCAACAGAAGTTAAGGTTACTTGGCATCATCAGAACCCAGTTCTCCCACCATAGCAAGTCCTGGACACACCCCATCACACCGGAAAAGCGAGATTCAGATTTAAAATCACTTCTAATGATGATGATAGAGGACTTTAAGGACATAAGTAACTTCCTTTAAAAAATACAGGAGAACACAGGTAAACAGGTAGAAGCCCTTAAAGAGGAAACACAAAAATCCCTTAAAGAATTACAGGAAAACACAACCAAACAGGAGAAGAAATTGAACAAGACCATCCAGGATCTAAAAGTGGAAATAGAAACAAAAATTAAATCACAAAAGGGAGACAACCCTGAATATTGAAAACCTAGGAAAGAGATCAGGAGTCATAGATGCAAGCATCACCAATAGAATACAAGAGATAGAAGAGAGAATCCCAGGTGTAGAGATACCATAGAAAGAAAACATTGACACAACAGTCCAAGAAAATGCAAAAAGCAAAAAGCTCCTAAATCAAAACATCCAGGAAATTCAGGACGCAATGAAAAGACAAAACCTAAGGATAATAGGCATAGAAGAGAGAGAAGATTCCCAACTTAAAGGGCCAGTAAATAGCTTCAACAAAATTATAAGAAAACTTCCCTAACCTAAAGAAAGAGATGCCCATGAATGTACATGAAGCCTACAGAACTCCAAACAGACTGGACCAGAAAAGAAATTCCTCCTGTCACATAATAATCAAAACACCAAATACACAAAACCAAGAAAAAATAGTAAAAGCAGTAAAGGGAAAAGGTCAAGTAACATACAAAGGCAGATCTATCAAAATTAAACAAAACTTCTCACCAGAAACTATAAAAGCCAGAAGATTATGGACAGATGTCATACATATCCTAAGAGAACACAAATGCCAGCCCAGGCTACTATACCCAGCAAAACTCTCAATTACCATAAATGGAGAAACCAAGATATTCCATGACAAAATGAAATTTACACAATATCTTTCCACAAATCCAGCCATACAAAGGATAACAGATGGAAAACCCCAACACAAAGAGGGAAACTACACCCTAGAAAAAGCAAGAAAGTAATCTTCTATCAACAAACCCAAAAGAAGATAGCCACACAAGCATAATTCCACCTCTAACAACAAAAATAACAGGAAGCAGCAATCACTTTTCCTTAATACCTCTTAACATCAGTGGACTCAATTCCCCCAATAAAAAGACATAGACTAACGGACTGAATACATAAACAGGACCCAGAATTTTGCTGCATGCAGGAAATGCACCTCAGTGACAAAGACAGACACTACCTCAAAGTACAAGGCTGGAAAAAAAAAAATCTTCCAAGCAATAGATCCCAAGAAACAAGCTGGAGTAGCCATTCTAATATGGAATAAAATTGACTTTCAACCAAAAGTTATCAAAAAAGATAAGGGAGGACACTTCATATACATCAAAGGAAAAGTTTACCAAGATAAACTCTCAATTCTGAACATCTATGCTCCAAGTGCAAGGACACCCACATTCATAAAAGAAACTTTACTAAAGCTCAAAACACATATTGCACACAAACCTCACACAATAATAGTGGGAGACTTCAACACCCCACTCTCAGAAATGAACAGTTCATGGAAACAGAAACTAAACAGAAACACAGTGAAACTAACAGAAATTATGAGCCAAATGGATTTAACAGATATTTATAGAACACGTCATCCTAAAACAAAAGAATATACCTCCTTCTCAGCACCTTCTCCAAAATTGACCATATAATTGGTCACAAAACAGGCCTCAACAGATACAAAAAGACTGAAATAATCCCTTGCATGCTATCAGATCACCACAGACTAAGGCTGGGCTTCAATAACAACAAAAACAACAGAAAGTCCACATACATACAAAAGCTGAACAACACTCTACTCAATGATAACTTAGTCAAGGAAAAAATAATAAAAGAAATTAAAGACTTTTTATAATTTAATGAAAATGAAGGCACACATTATACCAAAATGTATGGGACACAATGAAAGCAGTGCTAAGAGGAAAATGCATAGCTCTAAGTTCCTTCAAAAAGAAACTAGAGAAAGCATACACTAGCCGCTTGACAACACACCTGAAAGCTCTAGAACAAAAAGAAGTAAATACACCCAAGAGGAGTAGAAGCAGGAAATAATCAAACTCAGGGCTGAAATCAACCAAGTAGAAACAAAAAGAGCTATACAAAGAATCAACAAAACCAGGAGCTGTTCCTTTGAGAAAATCAACAAGATAGATAAACCCGTAGCTAAACAAACCAGAGGGCACAGAGACAATATCCAAATTAATAAAATCAGAAATGAAAAGGGAGACATAACAAGGGATATTGAGAAAAATTTTTAAAAATCAGATTCTACTACAAAAGCCTATACTCAACCAAATTGGAAAATTTGGATGAAATGGACAATTTTCTAGACAGATTCTGGTGCCAAAGTTAAATCAAGATCATATAAACCATTTAAACAGTCTCATAACCACTAAAGAAATAGAAGCAGTCATTAAAAGTCTCCCAACTCTCCAAAAAAAAACCT
This sequence comes from Arvicanthis niloticus, assembly GCF_011762505.2. Classification (NCBI taxonomy): domain Eukaryota; kingdom Metazoa; phylum Chordata; class Mammalia; order Rodentia; family Muridae; genus Arvicanthis; species Arvicanthis niloticus. The sequence goes on along the minus strand of NC_047661.1, from coordinate 88,182,903 downwards.
CTCTCCAAAAAAAAACCAGGACCAGATGGGTTTAGTGCAGAATTCTATCAGACCTTCAAAGACCTAATACCAATACTCTTCAAACTATTCCACAAAATAGAAACAGAAGGAACACTACCCAATTTGTTCTATGAAGCCACAATTACGCTTATACTTATACCACACAAAGACCCAACAAAGAAAGTGAACTTTAGACCAATTTCCCTTATGAACATCAATGCAAAAATACTCAATAAAATCTCACAAACCAAATCCAAGAACACATCAAAACAATCATTCACCATGATCAAGTAGGCTTCATCCCAGGGATGCAGGGATGGTTCAATTTACAGAAATCCATCAATGTAATCCACTATATAAGAAAAAAAAAACACATGATCATTTCATTAGATGTTGAAAAAGCATTTGACAAAATTCAACATCCCTTCACGTTAAAAGTCTTGGAAAGATCAGGAATTCAAGCTTCATACCTAAACATAGTAAAAGCAATATACAGCAAACCAGTAGCCAACATCAAACTAAATGGAGAGAAACTTGAAGTAATCCCATTAAAAACAGGGACTAGACAAGGCTGCCTACTCTCTCCCTATCTATTCAATATAGTACTTGAAGTGCTAACTAGAGTAATTAGGCAACAAAAGGAGGTCAGAGGGATACAAATTGGAAAGGAAGAAGTCAAAATAACACTATTTGCAGATGATATAATAGTATACTTAAGTGACCCCAAAAAATCCACCAGAGAACTCCTAAACCTGATAAACAACTTCAGCAAAGTGGCTGGATATAAATCTAAGTCTAACAAATCAGTAGTCTTCCTCTACTCAAATGATAAACAGGCTGAAAAAGAAATTAGGGAAGTGACACCCTTCATAATAGTCACAAATAATATAAAATTTTTTAGTGTGACTCTAACCAAGCAAGTGAAAGATCTGTATGACAAAAACTTCAAGTCTCTGAAGAAAGAAATCGAAGATGACTTCAGAAAATGGAAAGGTCTCCCATGCTCATGGATTGGCAGGATTAATATAGTAAAAATGGCCATTTTGCCAAAAGCTATTAAAAACAATGAATTCATAAAATTCTTAGGCAAATGAATAGAACTAGAAAACATCACCCTGAGTGAGGTAACCCAATCACAAAAGAACACACATTGTATACACTCACTGATAAGTGAATATTAGCCCAAATGCTTGGAATACCCAAGATACATTTCACAGACCACATGAAGCTCAAGAAGAAGGAAGACCAAAGTGTGGATGCCTCTGTCCTTCTTAGAAGGGGGAACAAAATACTCATGGGAGCAAATACAGAGGCAAAGTGTGGAGCAGAGACTGAAGGAAAGGCCATCCAAAGACTGCCCCACCTGGGGATCCATTCCATATACAGTCAACAAACCCAGACACTATTGTGGATGCCAAGAAGTGCATGCTGACAGGAGCCTGATATAGCTGTCTCCTGAGAGGTTCTGCCAGAGGCTGACAAATACAGAGGCAGATGCTTGCAGCCAACCACTAGACTGAGCATGGGGTCCACAATGTAGGAGTTAGAGAAAGGACTGAAAGAGCTGAAGGGGTTGGCAACCCCATAGGAAGAACAACAATATCAACCAACAAACCAGAGCTCCCAGGTTCTAAACCATTAACCAAGGAGTACACATGGAGGGATCCATGGCTCCAGCCACATGTGTAGAAGAGGATGGCCTTGCCGGGCATCAATGGGAGGAGAGACCCTTGGTCCTGTGAAGGCTTGATGCCCCAGTGTAGGGGGATTTCAGGGCAGGGAGGCAGGAGTGGGTGAAGGGTGGGAACACCCTCATAGAAGCAGGGGAGGAAGATGGAGTGAAGGGGGGACCAGGAAAGGGGATAACATTTGAAATGTAAATAAAGAAAATATCCAATTAAAAAAAGATAAGGATTTACTTCTGAATGAATGCACAGTTTGTACCTCTGCACATCCAGTTTTCTAATGCAGTAAGAGGCTGTTTTCTCCAATGTGGTAGTTTTGGTATCTTTGTCAAAAGTCAGGTGGCTGTAGTTGCCTGACTGGTACCTGGGTTCTCTATTCTGCTCTGTTTATCTCTCTGTGTGCAAGTACCAAGCTGTTTTTATTACTACAGCTCTGTAGTGTAATTTGAAATCGGGCAGTGATACCTCCAGCACTGTTCTTTTAATCCATATTGCCTTGGCTACACAGGGTCTTTTATGCTTCTAGATAAAGTTCTGTTGTTTTTGTTGTTGTTGTTGTTGTTGTTGTTTCTATGGATAATAGTGTTAGAATTTTGACAATATTGGACTGAATCTGTAGATTGTTTTTCATAAAACACACACACTCACACACACACAGCTTTAAAAACGCATCTTTTTAAAACTGACTTAAGGACTTGAAGGCATGAGTGGTTCTATAACTGTTAATGAAATTTAGTTAGAATCCTCACACACAGGACTCAGGAAACTCGGCTAGTTTTATGTAAGTTCTTTTAAGCCCTTAAGAAACAGATAACTGTAATGATTGGTATTGTCAAATGAACACCTAAGAGACAAGGCTCCAGCCACAGCTTGAGGGACTGTCTAAGGTTAGCCTAAAGTTAGGCTCTGTGATTGTCTCTGGGGGATTATCTTGATGGTGTTGGTTGAGGTGGGAGGCCCCGCCCACTGTGTGTAGCGTCACGCCTGGGCTGTACTGTGAGAGTGAAGGGTGAGCTGAGCAGTAGCAAGCATGCACTGGTTCCTGTGCTCTGCTCTTGACGGGGGAATGTGATGTGCCCAGCCGCTTCACCTCCACCGCCTTGACGTCCCACAGCGATGGACTGTCACCGGAATTGTGAGTCAGATAAACCTTTTCTCCCTCAAGTTGGTTTTGTCAAGGTATTTTATCCCAGCAACAGGAGACATCACTAGGATAATAATCCACTTCTATTTTGTGTTTTACAAAGAAGATACATGTAAAGAGGTTTAGGCAGGAGCTCAGGACAGGAGCTTGGAGACAAGAACTGAAGCAGAGGCCACGGGGAAACACTGCTTAGTGGCTTGTTCTCATGCGTGGCTCGAACATTAGTTTCTTCTACAACTCAGGACCACCTGCCCAGGGTTGCACCCCTGAGGAGGCTGAGCCCACCTTCATCAGTCATTAATGAAGAAAATGCCCCCAGTGACCTGCCTAGAAGAAATCTAATGGACGGATTTTCTCGGTTGAGGTTCCTGCTGACTTTAGCTTGTGTCATGTGTACACACGCGCTCGCGAGTGCACACACACACACACACACACACATACACACACAGCAGGACATGGGGCTTGGTCCTGGGAACCCAGCTCAAGTCCAAATGCTTCACGACAAGCACGTCACCCACTGAGCCATCTTCCCCAGACCCCCAAGAGAAAAAAATGTTAATGTTAATGCCACAGGAAGGAATACAGATGAATTAATAAAGAAAAAATGGGTAATACATAACAGACTAAAGAAATACATGTTCAATCATCTCATAAATGTACATTTTTCTGAATTTTTTAAATCTCTCTACAAAAAGAGAGATGGCACCTGAAATGCCACATGTATCGCAGTTAATTCCTGACATAGACTATAAGACTCAAAGCTATCAAAGACAAGAGCACAGGCTGACCTTTTTAATATGTCCTTGGCCTGAGAGAGAGAAATGTGGATTCCCAGTGATCTCACAGCAGCAGCTATTTCTGAAGCATCTATCTTACCTTTAAAACATGAAAATATCAAGTTAAGAATCTGAAAAGATGACAAAGCAAAATACACTTAGAATGTGATTATACTAGATTGAAAAGTCTGTGTTTGGTGGGTCTTTGCTCCCAAACTCAAAGCCTAAAAACTCTGAAATGTTGGCACCAAGTTCACATTTGGTAGTGAAGTCTCTTTAAACTGAAACAAGAACTGCTTTACCTAGTTATTTGTCCAGGCGTGAACATTCATGTTTCAGGACAAAAATATTTATGAATAGCTCATGACTCAAACATCACTTGAAATATTACAAATCACAGGCACACTGCATTTCTATAAACTAAATTCTAAATTTCAAACAACAACTGGCCCTGAGGACTATAGATTATAACACATTTGACCATTGTCCTATTTGAAAAGAGTTGAAAAAGTTAGTGCTGAAAATCTGATTCAGGGGCACAAGAATAAAGGATTGTGTTTATAAAGTAAAAGATCCAAAACCCTTATACAACCAAGCTCAAGCTCTTTTAACAGAAACATGTACTATATTAAATAACACACACACACACACACACACACACACACGTGTGTGTGTGTGTGTGTGTGTGTGTGTGTGTGTGTGTGTGTGTATGTGTGTGTAGGTCTTAAGTCCAATAAAAGAGCTGTTGGTTTTCACTAAGGTATGTGTGTCATATATGTATATATTATGTATGTGGGGGGGGTGGGGGGGGTGCTGTGGTGGTTTGAATATGCTTGGCCCATAGAAAGTGGCACTATTAGGAGGTGTAGCCTTGTTGGAGAAAGTGTGTCACTGTGGGTGTAGGCGTTGAGGTCCTATGCTTAAGGTCCATCCAGGGAACTAGCAAGTCTCCTCCTGGCTGCCTTCAGAACAATATGTAGAACTCACATCTCATCCTCCTGAACCATGTCTGAAACTGTAAGCCAGCCCCAACTAAATGTCTTCTTTTATAAGAGTTATCTTGGTCATAGTGACTCTTCACAACAATGAAACCCTAAGACATATACCTACTATGTAGTTCACTTACACATTACTCAATGTTGTGAAGAAAAAATTTAAAATTCCATATTCTTATCAAACTCTAAAACACAACTGTAACACATCATTTTCCAAATTAAAAAAAAAAATTGATTCTTTTTACTTTAATTGTATATTTTTCTATTTTTTCATTTTAATTATTTATTCTTATTTTTATATGCATTAGTGTCTTGCCTGCATATTTGTCTGTGTAAGGGTGTCAGACCCTCTGAAACTGAAGTTATAGGCAGTTGAGAGCCACCATATGGATGCTGGGAGTTGAACCTGGGTCCTTTGCAAGAGCAGCTTTAAACCACTGAATCAACTGTTCAGCCCCCTCTTTTTCTATTTTTTATGATTGTAATATAATTATATCATTTCACCCTTCCTTTTCTTCCCTCCAACCCTTCCTATACACTTCCCCTTCTCCCAACTACATGGCCTCTTTTTAATTGCTGTGATGTGTTGAGTGTTTACTTATTTATATGTATATGTTCTTAAATATATAAATACAACCTGAGAAGTTCATGAAATATTACTTGTGTGTATATGTTTTAAGACTAACTATTTGGTACTGGATAACCAATTGGTATGCTCTTCCCTGTGGAAGACTATTTATCTAGCTTTCAGGATTCCTTGGACGCCTGTCACTCTTTGTCTAAGGTTGAGGTTTCCTGAGACTGTTTTTCCTCCTTCCACGTTAGTATGCGTATTGGTGTTATCCTTGTTTAGGCAGCCATGTTGGTGAGACTTCATAGGTATAACTTTCTGCCCTCTCTTCAATAATGACCCCCTGAATCTTAGGTGCAGGAGTTGTGTTGCAGTTGTCAGTTGCGACTTGGCTCCACAGCTCTGCATGTGATCTTCTGTAATGGTCTCCATCTGCTACAAAGAGAAATTTCCTTGATGAGGAGTAAGGACTACACTTATCTGTGAGTGTAAGGACAAATATTTAGAATATAACTAGGGATCATGCTAGTTAGTAAAGTTGCAGTTGCAGGTCTTCTCCAGAATACATGACTTCACTAGCCTTTGGCAGTTGGCTAGGTTTCCAGTGCCAATCATGATTGCTCTTTTTTTTTTTTTTTTTTTTTTTTTTTTTTTTTTTTTTTTTTTTTTTTTTTTTTTGGAGCAGGTCTTAAGTCCAATAAGAGAGTTATTGCTTACCGCCAAGGTGTATGTGTCACTATTGTACCCTTAAGGTTACTGTGCCATGCTGGTCATTGCTGGAGTTCATAGGCACACCCAATTGCCACAGTAAAAAGATAAGTTTCAAGAGTCAGTTCTATTCTTTCACTGTAGAATCAAGGATCAAACTCAAGTTGTCAGACTTGCAGAGCAAGCACCTTTCCCCATTGAGCCATCTTACTGGCCCTGATAATTCCTGATATATATATGTCATTCTTTATATCAACTTCAGTGTCTCCTAACTTAAAAATCCATCAAAATGTTACCATAAATTTAGTCATACTTTTCATTTGCATAAACCATTTATAGAAATTATGTGTGAGAAACTATGTACATGTGAGGTATTACTCCATCAACAAAGGCACTTTTTCATACAGAGTCACATTTTTTATGACTCAGGTGTCCCAGGCTCCAGACAAGGGAGTGCACTAGCCTGTGAACCAATGTTTCTCCAAATGACACCTCTTTACTTAACAGCTGCTCATCTGTGAAGTTCAGTCATTTTAAATAGTTAATCTGCTATGTAAATCACTATCTTCACTAGGGTTATTGCTGCTGTGACGAAGCACCATGATCAAAAGCAACTTGAGGAGGAAAGGGTTTATTTCACTCACAGTTCCATGTCATAGTTCACCATCAAAAGCAGTGAGGGCAGGAACCCAAGCTGAGCAGGAACCTGGAGTCAAGAGCTGATGCAGAGGCCATAAAGAAGCCTTGTTTACTGACTTGCTCCTCATGGTTTGTTCAGCCTCCTTTCTTACAGAACCCAAGACCACCAGTCCATGGATGGCACCACCCACCATGGGCTGGATCCTTTCCTATCAATCACTAATTAAGAAAATGCCCTGCAAACCTGATTGCAGCCCCATCTTATCAATGAATGTTCTCAGTTGAGGTTCCTCCTCAGATGACTTTAGCTTGTGTCAACTTGGCATATTACCCAGCACAATCTCTATGCTAAATATAATCTAGTTCAAAGGCTGATAAACTCCCAAAGGACTTGGCAATTTTGTATGAAAGTATTCATAGTTTTAAAATATTTTATATTAGGAACTCCAGTTATCACTTGCTACTTCTATAAAGTATATTACATTGTGCTAAATGTATGTTACCTGAAGGGTTATAAGCAGAATAAAAATGAAGTATTGTAAAGAACACAACTCAGCCCATAACAAGTGCAGTATTCTCTTTCTCACCTTCAACTACCCTGGTCAAACTCTACACAAAGGGAATGACCACGACATGCACAGTAACAGGGAGTAAGATGGCAACAAAAGCAGGCAGCTCAACCAAGGCAGCACCTTCGATGGCTTGCCAGGGCCTGGGCAACTCTGCATGGTAGGTAGTATCCCTGATGCTAATTATATCTTCTGCTGCAACCTGGTTACTCAAAGCAACGAAGCCAGTAGAAGACAAATGGCAATGCTCCTAGAATGATATTTCTGAAGGCTGAGGCTGAGCGTTAATATTCCAGCTTGACTTATCAAGACCTAGTATGATACTAATATATCAACTTGAGGATTTCTCCTTCATGTGAAACATATTTACCTCAGGAGCATTTTTCTACTACCAAGGTGTATTAATAGATATATTACTTAAGGTTCTATAAGGGAACAAAGCTGATGGGATGAACATATATTACAAAAGGGATCGATTACATTGGTTTACACAATATGGGCTTGTGTCAGAACCTTCTCCTAATGAATAAAGATTCCAGGGAACCAATCACTGGGAAAGGAGTAGGCAGGACTTCCAGGTCAAAGAAAGGAAGAGGGGAAGGAAGAGAGAGATACAGGCTTTTGGACAGGAGACAAGTGGAGGCCAAAATGTAGCTAACAAGAGGCCCCCAGTTTAGATGGTGGGTCCACCAAGCCTCACCACCAGAGGAGTTATATTTAGTATAACTTACAAAATTAGGATGCTAGTTGCTGTGCCTAGGGATTGAGTTACCTGTTGATTCTGAACTAAGTTTGTGCAGTGTTTTCCTTCACTCAGCAACTCAACGAAGGCAAAGCATGGGCTTGCAAGAAGTGCACCCCAAAAGGTCTTGGGAATTTGGAAGAGTGGGACTGGTGTGGCAGCGACCTGCCAGTGGGAACTTAACATGGGTGGAGAGATTTCAGAGCTCCAGGTTAGAGTCTCCACGAGATGAGAACAGCCCGTCGGTGCACTGCCAGCTTAGTGTGGATTGCTTTTTTAATATTTCACGCTACATGGACTGAGTAGTCAAACAGGTTGTCTGTATGCTGGAGAGGCTGAAAACTTCAGAGATGCGTAGTCTATGAGGCTGAATAGCCCATAAGTCCCATCTTAGAGCCAAAGGCCTTGTTGATTCTTGCAGTCATTGGTCTTCGGTTCAGTTTTGAAGGTTGTCTTACTTTTCTGTTGCTGTAATAAAACACTTTGTCCATAGCAACTTACAAAAGACAGTGTTTAATAAGGCTTATGACTTCAGAGGGTTAGAGTCCATGATGGTAGAGCAAAGGTGTGGCAGCAGGAATGGCTGTGAGCTCACATCTTGATCCACAAGTAAGAGCCAGAAAGCACACTGGGAATGAGGCCTCAAGTCTTGTGAAACCTCAAGCTCATAACCACTAACACACCTTCTCCAACCAGACCACACCTCCAAATCCTTCCCAAACACTTCCACCAACTGGGGACCAAGTATTTACACATATGAGCCTTATAGGAGCCATTTGCATTCAAACCAACTCAAAGGCCAAAGAAGTTAGGTTCCAGTGTCAGCAAAGAATGGCAATAGCCGTAGCAGTGACAAGAGTAGATGAACTCACAAGTAAGGAGTAAAAGTTGGCAGGCAAAAATAGAACTACTTTTACCTCAGACCTCTATTTAATTAGGACATTGCGGAAGAATGCTCTCCATGCTGGGGGAGTGTCTCCCTACCCTAGTCTGTCTACTCACACACCAACCCGCCCCACACACCACACACCCATTTCCCCCACCCCACCCTCAGTTAATCCTTCCAAAAACTACCCTCACAGACTTGCCCAGAGGTGTATCTCTTAGTAGACTACAAATTGATTCCAGTTGATAACCAAGATTAATCACTACAACAGGGATACTAGAAACATTGTATGTAGAGGAATTTTAATCCAGCAACACTGGCAACACTGCTCTGGCAAGAGATCACATTCAAAGATCATCTCTCTGTGTCACCCAGCTGCTTCAAGCTCCCGCCACTTTGAGTTCCCCACCAGGATGAGCTGCTCCTTTGAACCCTGAATCACAATAAGCCTTTTATCCCTTCAGTTGCTTTGGTCTGGTCGGTTCTCTTTTCTATATGCACATAATACACTTTAGTAACTTTGACACCTCATTATACCCTCTCTAATCCCCCATCTCCCAGTGAAACCTTTACCTTCCCCAAACTTCCTCCGCTATTTCTACATCTTCTTAATTTTTTTTTTTTTTATTTATTTATTTTTTTTTTTTGTGAGACTGAGTCAGAGGTTACTTTCTGGAGCATGGGCAGCTTGTCAGAAATTACTTAAAACAGTGACACCTTCCCTTCACCACCATCAACTGCTCATAGTTCGTCCCTAAAGAGGGTGGGGCCTCGTGATGAAGGTCGGCAGGCCCAATCAAGTGCAGCTCTTGTGCAGGTAACCACAGCGATTGTGAGTTCATGAGTGTAATGACAATGTCATTCTACAAATCTCCCAATTCCTCCAGCTTTTCCATTCTTTCTGCTTATGTCTCCCACAATGTTCCCTTGAGTCTTGGAGCAGATAATATACAGGGCCTACTAACAGCCAAGCATTACACCAGCCCTTATTCTTGGCAATGAGTCTGCATTAGCCACTGCCTACTGCAATAAGAAAAACTTCTCTGACAAAGGCGGAGAGCAGCACTAATCTTTGGATGTAAACGTGTATTTAGAAAGCAGGATGACCACGTGTTGACTTAGGAAAACTATAATGGGTTCCCCGTGAGACCCTATGATCTCCCGGCCACCAGCTCTTGAACAGGTTTATAGTACCAAACATGGTTTCTCTCCTTTGCAGCAGACCTAAAAATCCAACCAGGAAGCAGTTAACCCTGTAACATTCATGATATTATTGCATCAATGTATGTATCTTGCCTGACCAATCATTACTGTAGCTCTCAAAGGTCACAGCTGAGTTGGTTTTTCTCCCCCAGAAGCCTGCAGCATACCTTCTTATACTATAAAAGCTAGCCAGGAGGGGGTATGTTCCCAGGTCAATACCAGCTTGATTTCTCCATGTTCTGTGACCAAAACGTGGCGTGTCTTTAGCAATACTCTTACCACCCATTTCTGGTAGACAAGAGCAACGGCAGCAGTTCGGATGTGAGGGCGGGTGGCTCCCTGGCCTCGCTTTGTCAAAGCATTTCATCTCAGCAATGAGAAAATACTAAGAGTGGATTCTAAGCAGTTTTTATTTCCTTCCAGAAGTTTGCATTAACCAAATTTCCTGAAACAAATATATTTTCAAAATCATCAAGATTGTCATGTTTGAGACAGAGAGAGAGAGAGAGAGAGAGAGAGAGAGAGAGAGGTGAGATGTCAGGCACATGTGTCATAGGACACTTGTGAAGGTCCAAGGAAAACTTTCAAGAGTGGCTCTCTCCTTGTACCGTTATATTAGTTTCAGAGATCAATTCGGACTACCTGGCTTGTGGAAAAGTACTTCTACCCACAAAGCCATGCTGCCAGCCCACAAATGTCAAATTTTAAACTCCCACTTTCCATTTATTACAAAAAAAAAAAAAAAAAAAAAAAAAAAAAAGACTACCCAATACACAAAGCTTTAAATTCAGAGGAGACCCCTGCAAAACTGATTTTTATTAAAAATATAAGGTATCAGATGTGGTGGTACATGCCTTTAATCCCAGCATTCAAGAAGCAGAGGCAGATGGATCTCTGTAAGTTTGAGGCCAGACTGTCTGCAGAGTGAGTTCGAGGCCAGCTAGGGCTACACAGTGAGACTCTGTCTTAAAACGTAAATAATTAAATTTTAAGAGAGGGGCTAGAGCAATGGTTCTCAACACGTGGGTCACAACCCCTTTAGGGCTCAGACAACCTTTTCACAGGGGTCGCCTAAGATCACTGAAAAACACAGACTTTTACACTGTGAATCATAACAGTAGCAAAATTATAGCTATGAAGTAGCAATGAAAGTAATTTTATCGTTGGGGGTCACCACAACGTAAGAAACTGTATTAAAGAGTTGCAACATAAGGAAGGTTGAGAACCACTGGGCTGGAGAGATGACTCAGTGGTTAAGAGCACTGGCTGCTCTTCCAAAGGACCCAGAATTCCTGCACCCTTGTGGCAGCTCATAACTGGTTATAAATCCAGTCCTGGGGAATCCAATGACCTCTTCTGGCTTCCATGAGCACCTGACACACATGTGATACACAGACATACAATTCAGGCAAAACACTCATTGTGTGTGTGTGTGTGTGTGTGTGTGTGTGTGTGTGTGTGTGTGTGTGTGTGTGTTTTAATGTGCTAGACATGATGGTGCATACCTTTATCCCAGTACTCAGGAAGCTGAGGCAGGTAGATCTCTGTGAGTTTGAGGCCAGCTTGGTCTACATAGCAAGTTCCAGGCCAGCCAGGGCTACAAAGTGCGATTTGCAGCATCAAGAATTTCCTAGAGAAGTGAAGGAACTCATCACAATAATCATATGCAAAGCCACCATGCCATGCTAGCCCTGGCACATTTCACTAGTAATTATAGCTTCCATAACTGTCCGGTACATAGGGTTTAGTCATTAGTGTAAGCCTAAGTCTCAGAGCAAACAAACAAACCATGTATATACACACATATGATTTAGGGAAATTATAATACCTATTGCTGGCTAGTTTTTTGTCAACTTGACACAAGCCAGAGACTTCTGAGAAAAGAAAACCTCAATTGAGAAAATGCCCCCACAATATATGCCTGTAGACAACAAGCCTGTGGGATATTTTCTTGACTAATTATTGATGTGGAAGGGACAAGCCTACGGTAGGCAGCACCATCTGTGGGCTGGCCATCCTGGGGTATATAAGAAAGCAAACAGAACAAGCCAGGGGATCAAGCCAGTAAGCAGTGCTCTTCTGTGGCCTCTGCTTCCGTTCCTGCCCAGACTTCCTCAGTGATCAACTGTTACCTACTAGCATAAGAAGAAATAAACTCTTTGCTCCCCAAGTTGCTTTTGGTTATGTTTCATCATCACAATAGAGACCCAAGGACATCTATTCTATTATTCTTAGTAATTTAAAGATTATTCTAGATAATAAATTGGATCTGACAGCAGGAGCACATGACAGACAGAAAAAGTACTCGTCAGTGCCAGCACTTAGTCACATCAAGCTGTGGATGAAACATACACACACCATCATCATTTTTGTCCAGACTCTTGAATGCCAGTTTCATTTTCTTCTCGTGGTCTTGAAGGTACTGCACAAATTCTTCAAAGTCCAGTCCTGAGTCAGCATTGGCATCTGCATCCTTCAAAATTTTCTACAAGAGAAGAAACTCATTGCAACGGTCATATGTAGAGCCACTATGTCATGCTAACCTTAGTACATGTTAACATTAGGGCTTAAAGATACTAAGATATATAGCCTCTTCTGTCAGAGACAAAAATCTGTCCACTAAATGTGATAAACATAGAATTCTAATATATTCCCCAGATTAATGCTTTGAGACCTAGCCTTGTGAAGTAATCATGTATGTTCAAGTCTCACTAAGTCCTTAAGCTTTTTTAAGATAAAAAAATTAACACTATAGGTGTGGAAAGATAGCTCAGCAGTTAAGAACACGTGCTGCTCTTTCAGGAAATCTGGGTTCAGTTCCCAGCACCCACATGGCAGCTTTCAGCTACCTGTTGCTCCAGTTTAAACGGATCTAGGACCCTCCTTGGACTTCACAGGCACTAGACACAAGCCCAGTGCACTTATATAAGTGAGGCGAAATACTTATGCATGTAAAAATAAATAAATATTTCAAAAGCATATGTAAAAATATGTTGTATGTTCCCAGCCCAGAAGACTCTTACCTCATTAGCTATATATTATTCATTTTTGTACCATCAATATCTAGCATAAAATATGAAATATAGAGGCCTTTAATAGACTAGATAATTCATACTTAGTATTTATTGAGTTTGAAAATAAATGTTATGAGCTAAAAACTGGATCACACTGCATAGCACACACTGAACACTGCACACACCATAGACTGCACACTGCATAGCACACACCACGCACTGCACACTGCATAGCACACACCACGCACTGCACACTGCATAACACACACCACACTGTACACACCACTCACTGCATAGCACACCACCCACTATACACTGCATAGCACACACCACACTGCACAACACACACCAGACACAACATACTGCATAGCACACACCACACTGCATACCATGCACTACATGGCACACACCACACACTGCACACTGCACACTGCATAGCACTGCAAACACCACATACTGCACACTGAACACTGCACAGTGCACATCACACACACTGTGCATGGTACACACCATACACTGCATACTACATAACACACACTGTACATCACAAACTACACACCACACACTGTTGGAACTAAAAAAGCTAAAAGTCTCTAATATGAAGCAAATTATAAACTACTGGAGATAGTACATATACCAAAGGCAATATTTTAGGTGGAATAATGCTATTAATTCAAGGTAATTCCTTTCTATCTGAAAGTAAGCTTTCAGATAATAAGTGAGGTAAAAATGCAGAAAGAATCAAGAGAGGCTTCATAAAGGAAGACTGCTTGAGCCTGGATTCACAAGGAAAAACATGTGCTAGACAGAAAAACAAGAGTGGGCATTTCAATAATATGTGAAATGTCTGCATGGAAGTAGAACAGGTGTTATAAAAATACAGCAATAAAAATGGTGATAATAACAATCAAGACTTCCTGGATGCTTAGTTCTAAGCAAGTTATGGATCTAAGTTCATTTCATCTTTATCTGATTTGCTGAAGACAAAAGTGCATGAAAGGAAAATGGAAGATGAGTTAAAGAGGAGAGAAATCCTGAGGAGATTTATATGCTGCAAAAACTATCTCAAATTAATGGTTCAAATGGTTGCTTCCCAATGAGTAGGACACATACAGTCCTCACATGAAAGCAGCATCAAACAACATTAAATCACAGTTTGAGAAAATGAGCCTTTGTTTCAAGCATCATTTGTTCCTGATTATATCGTGGGAATGTCTGTAGTGTTCTAACATGCCTCAAAACTTGCCAACTTCTTAAAGAAAAACACATCGGAGTGGAAGACTCAACTTTACCAGATAATATAGTATTTAAACAGAGTTTTACAATATTAACTTTTAAAATGCCCATTTTACGGTTATTTATAATCTACTGGATTTCCACCTATGGCAGAGATATATGTTTCATTTTTTTGGAATGATATTAACAATATCACAAAATAAAAAGTCTTAAGCTCCCCTCCACCAGAGGCACACATACCAGAAAGCATAGTGATCATACAAAGAACAGAACATCTTTTGAGATCCCTAAGATGTAAAATCAACCCTGAAACCACCTTTATAATTGGCAGAACAGAATAATAAAAGTGAGAACAACAGTCTCACTTAAAGCATGATGCCTCTCCCTACTCTCTGAAGTCAGTACAAGGCCAGATAGACTCTCTTCAGGCCCAAGCTCCTACAAGACGAAAGACAACTAGAGGCCAGCCTCCCTAATATTCTAACACAGTTGCTGAGAGGCCGAGCCAAGTCTTACTGCACACAGACCACTGGGAGTAGCAATACAGTTCACTCCTTGCAGTCAGACAGAAACCAGAAGGGCAAATAGGTCAAGGAGTATAGTGATTGATACATAAATCTTGATATTATCTCTTTGCTCCCGCCAAGCTTGGTACCCAATCAGAGACATTAGCCAACTTTATGGCCACTTGTAAAACTGAGCTGGCTGCCCTCAGAAACACAGTATGAAGCTTAACTTAATTTGACTCTACATCAGTGGTTCTCAACCCTCCCTACCATGATCCTTTAATTCAGTTCCTCATGTTGTGGTGGCCCCAAACTATAAAATTACAGTTACTTCATAACTATAATTTTGTATATATACATATATATGTATATATGTTGTGTGTGTATATACATATATGTGTGTATGTGTATATGTTATATGTATATATGATGTACACATGTATATATGATGTATAGATGTATACATGATGTATATGTGTATATACATACACACACATAAATGTATATGCATATATGTGTGCGTGTGTGTGTGTGTATGTATGCATTCTCCAGAAAAGAAATTTGATGAATTGGACAATCTTAGACTGTTCTCTTAGGATGAGTCACTTCTTGGGACAGGTGAGACCAGAGATTATGTTCCCTAAATATATATTCTATAATATATATTATATTCTATAATATATATATATGTATATATATAGGCAATCAGACTAGAAGCCACTCTAGAAGCACTACCCAGCATCTGAACAAAGTTAGCAACAATTAGACAGACAATTAGCAGAGACCATGCAAAAAGCCCTACTTACCAAATCATCACTTGGTCATTCCAGAGTCATAGCTAAACTAAACAGCAGGTGTATAACCACAACAAAATACAAGGCCAGATGAATGGACTCCCTCCTCAAGCACACAATACAAGGAATTAAGGATTATGAAGAATTGGGGACCAGGCACTCATTGTACATTCTAGTAGCAAGCAGAAAACCACACAGTGCCAGTCTAGGGTCTCCATTCTGTTTCCCTTGGGGCTCTGTGATTTCTGTACAGTCATGGGTCCAATGCTATTGAGTCAACAGCTATCCAAGCATGCAAAATTATCCTGAAATGCATTATTACAGTAAAATGTTGTAAGTTAATGCCTTGATCAGATATTTAGGAAATACCAAGTAGAAGACCTTAACAGCTTTTAGGTTAAAATCATATGAAGGATTCAATTGCTCATTGCTTCGACATGATGTAACTTCCTTGAATAAGAGCACTTCGCTCAATTTCAGATAACTGAGTGGGAAGAGGAACAGCCCAGCATGTTCTGACACGCAGTAGATTGCAGGCTTGGGTGTGTTTCTGGCAGCAGGCTCTAGGGCCAATGTGCAAAAGACTACGTTGTTAGAAGCTGACATCAGGATACTAAGATACTTGGTCAGTTTACAAGGCCTGTAGGAGGATATCTACTGCTTACTTGGTTTTAAACTCCGCAGAACCAGGCTTTCCTGCTTCAGGAAGCAGTACTTCCAATAAATATCTATCTGAAGAATTTAATTTGATCCTTATCTCTTACCTCGCACACAAAGCAGTTCCAAATGAATCAAAGATCTCAATGTTAGATATGAAGCTGAAACTTCTAGAAGACACAGTTGGGAGCATACCTAAGGCTATAGGCTAGAGTCAGACTTTCTGAATAGGATCTCTCATGAAGGAAACTGGACCATCGACTGACAAATAGGACTTCATGAAATTGAACTGCAAACTGTTAACTAAAGAAGCAGCCTACACGAAAGAAAGAAGAAAAACCACCATTGCCAGTTATACATCTGATAGGTTGGTGTCTATAATACATGAAGAACTCAAGAAACCAAACAAACCCTTTAAAAATAGGCTAATGAACTGAACAGAGAGTTCTTAAAAGAAGAAATGTGCATAGCTAGGGAATCATTCATGTTAAACATCTTTATCTATCAAGTAAATGGAAATTAAAAGGACATTGAGATTTCATTGTACCCTAGTCAGAATGACTTGTCATCGAGAAAGCAAGTAACAATTGCTGGCGGTGGGCGGTGAGAGAAAAGAGAGCCCTCACTTGTTATTTGTAAGAGTGGGAACTGAAGGAACCAGGATGCAAATCAGTATCATGGGAGGGGACTTCAAAAAGCTAGAAACAGATCTACCATGTGATACTACTAACAGGTATATATCCACAAAGGACTGTATATCCTTAAACCACAGAGATATTTGTTTGGCCATGTTCATTGGCTCTCTGTTCAAAATAACTACAAAATGAAAACAGCCTCAATGTCCATCAACTGATGAATGGAAAATGAAGATGTAGTATATATACACAACTGAATTTTATTTGGCCATAAAGAGTGAACTCATGAACTACACAGGTAAATAGACCGAACTTTAAAATAAAATTACACTTTGTTAACCCAGACCAGAAAGATCATTCTCACACATGTGGATCAGAGCTGCAAATCTTTACATTTGTGTGTTTAACTTGGAGTACCTATAGACCAGGGAACTAGAAAGAGGCCATTGGGGTGGCGGCCATTCTAGAAAAGGAAGACAATACTAGATTATGAAAGACATTAGTAAAATGTAAGTCTGTTGGCTCACCATAGATTTGTATACTGTTAAGTAGAAAGATGCCAATTCTGGGATACTCATCTCCAGATAGTGTGTAGAAGATCTTGAGGCAAGTTTTCCCTAGGCTGAAAGCCTCTTGGGAAAAGCAGGTTTACTTTAGACAAAGGTTAACACAGTCCTGACCCTTATGGACAGGAAATGTTCAGAACCTCAGAATCTTCTGCAAAAGCCCAGACGATCTTGTCACTACAGATAATGACTATTTTGTGCCATTATCTATAACTATGTATCTGTAACTATAACGTAACTATAAATGTGTTGACAATGCATTTCACTGGGTTATGTTATTCTGCATGAAGAACCCTACAGAAAGAAATTTCACACCTACTCCAAAAGCTCTGGAAATTTCTGGAAGGGCCAGGTCGGCAGGTTGGCTCTGAGCTCTGTGCATCTGTGCAACTTCTTTCCAACATTCTCAGGGCCACATTCTCTCAGTGGCTCACCTGCTCCGGGTCTACACCAAATGAGGAACTCCAGTGTTTCAGCCCATCCCTAAGCTCCGAGATATCCACCACGCCATCTCCATTACGGTCCAGGTCTTCGAAGAGGATCTCATAGGCCAGGCGGTCATAATCACCCTGGCAGGCCTCGGAGGGCAGCAGGAAGTCCTGCAGCCAGCGTAGCATCACCCAGCAGGAGATGGCGGCCACCACAACCCTAGAGGCCCACACCACTTATGTTCAGGGCCACAGGTCTGCCAGCCCCAACCGCCTGAGACACGAGCCCCTTGGTTCCCCAGTGGAACCTTGAGAACAGGGAACACTACGGGGAGGAAACCTGGCACCCTGCGCCACGAGCCTGGCCTCCCTCACCGGAAGTTGGACTCCGGGGACACCTGAGACTATGACCACCCAGACGGTAGAGGCATCCTCAGAAGAGCGAGTGAGTATCAAATCCTGTGAAGTACAGCTAAGGAGAGCACATTGCTCAGGAAGCATGGAAAGCGCAAATGGGCCTCCAGAATCTCCTCACATAATTTCCGAGAAGCTTCACAAAGGTCAAAGGGTGGGGTTCTCCTCCCAACCTTTTACACCTTAATACAGCCCAGTGAAACAGATTGGCAACTCTTTCAAAATAACTATTATCTGCAGTGCCGTAGCTGCTGCTTGGCCCTGGGAATGATTGTTACTGTGTTCTCTGTTTACTGTTTCCTCACACTTAGGTCTTGAGTGAAATATCTATGCCTCATTCTGAGGCCTGGAGGGGTGAGTAAATGGAACCTTTTCCCTTTAGTATCTAGTGCCCTAAGGCCACCCCTCACGCCAAGGAAGAGCAGCATGTAGGCTTCTGGACCAATCGGAGACACCTCCTACCTGGTCCCACGAAGGAAGGGAGGAGCTTGTCCTTGTACCTGTCTCGAAGTAATGGTTTGCAGCTAACCCATTTCCTCTTCCTTGTCTCTCACTTTCTTCTTAAAAGAATGCAGTCTCAGAGGCAGGCATAGCTCTGACTTCAGGGCCAACCTTGTCTACAGAGCTAGTTCCAGGACAGCCAGGGCTACACAGAGAAACCTTGGGGGCAGGGGGGAGCTCATGCATTACCACCACCACCTGCCTATTGAACCGCCGAATATCACAAAACTCAATGGGTACTTTAATATACTTTGATTTATTTACCCAGGTCTTCACTGCATGCTGTTGTCCATGCTCTTCATCCTGAGACATCATCTCCTTTGTCTTCTGGGATACTACGAACTTCTGCCTCTTCTCTTTCTCTCTCTTACACCCTGGCTCCGTTGTGAGCCCAAGATCTTCTAAACACGAGGCCTTGCAGAATGGCTGCAGATACACTTTAGGACAGAAAGATAGCTCAGTTATTATTTCTGTGAAGCTTTGTGCACTCTTGATCATGTTCTTTGAGAGCTAGCAGCAGAGTATAATGGCCCCGGTTGTTTTTAAAGTTTTATCTTTTTATATGTAACTGTCTGTGTAAGTTTAGTGTGTGTGTGTGTGTGTGTGTGTGCGCGTGCGCGCATGCATGCCAGCACATGCCAGAAGATAATGTGGGAGCACCCAGAACTGGATACATTTTCCAACCCCTGACATGTTTGCGGGGGTGGGGGGGTGGGGGGAGTTGACACGTGTGTTTTTAAATAAATTATTTTTTTCTCATTCAAGCCTAAATCTTACATCATAAAGCTCTTTTTTTTTTTTTTTTTTTTTTTTTTAAAGACAAGGTTTCTCTGTGTAGTCCTGGCTGTCCTGGAACTCACTCGGTAGACCAGGCTAGCCTCGAACTCAGAAATCCACCTGCCTCTGCCTCCCAAGTGCTAGGATTAAAGGCGTGCGCCACCACTGCCCGGCCATTTATTTCTTAAAATAGCACTATTTTACCTGTATTTTATTATGTTACTTATTTCATACATGTTTTTACCGTATGTTTTTCTAAATGCTAAAAGTCTAACATAACATTGAAACAGCACTCATAGACAGTCAACATCTAATACACTTTAGAGTGAAATGCATCCTAAGTGCTATAATAAATATGTAACCAAATGTCATAAAATGTGTATTCGTATTATTTCCTTGGATAAATTCATAAGTCAACAATACAAAATGTAAGTGGTGGGCATTTATAATTATTAAAGACAATTTTCCCTTAAAAGATATTGTAAGAAATAAATAACATACTGTGTAGTTTATAACATGTCAGAACTAAATGTATGGCAGCAATTAAAGGTTGTAAAGGAAAATGTGAACATATATGGCTAAAAACTCTGCATTATATGCAAAGTGGTATGTATTTTCAAAATACATAAGTTAGTGTGGTGGCTCGCTTTTAATCCTAGAAATCAAGAGGCTGAGCAGGACCATGAGTTCAGGAGTGGCCTGGGCTACATAGTGAAATTCTAAGATTCAGTCAAAACAGAGAGGGGCTAGGGAAGAAGGAGGAAGAAGAAAAGGAGAAGAAAATAGGAAACTTCAATAACAATATCAGTCAATTAAGATTTCTAGATCACTGCATGCAACAACAGCAGAATGTCTATTTTTTCTTTCAGTTACACATGTAAAAGTCACACTATATGGGGGCTAGAAAACGCCTCGGTGGTTAAGAGGGACTGGCTGCTCTTCCAGAGGTTCCAGGTTTGATTCCCAGCACATGGTAGTTGAACATCTATAACTCCAGCTTCAGAGGATCTAACACTTTTTTCTGGCCTCCTCAGGCACCGGGAATATACAGAGTGTGTAGACACACATGCAGGGAAAACACTCATATGTGTATATTTTTACATCACTGTGATCATATAATGAATGGTACATGAAACAAGAGAATACATTTAAATGACTGAACTTACACAGAGCATGCTCTCTGATTCCAATAGAATTAATTACATTAGAGATTGATCACAAAAAGATAGAAATACCAAAATATGGGCAAATTAAATAATATGATTTTGAATGCCATACTAAGAATTTGAAATCAGAGAGTAATTTATAAAATATTCAGAAATCTTAAAGAGAAAAGTGAACTCCACCTACTAAAGCAAACACATCAGAATAACATTCAGTCTTCCATGGCAGCCCTAAAAGTCAGGAAAGCATGAAACATCAGTGGAGAATATCCATGAATGTATTGGCAAAGGAGACAACTCCCTGAACAGAACACCAATAGCTCAGGCACTAACAGTGGTGGCGCACGCCTTTAATCCCAGCACTTGGGAGGCAGAGGCAGGTGGATTTCTGAGTTCGAGGCCAGCCTGGTCTACAGAGTGAGTTCCAGGACAGCCAGGGCTACACAGAGAAACCCTGTCTCGAAAAACAAAACAAAAATTAATAAACAAGACCTCATGAAACTGAAAGCTTCTGTAAGGCAAAAGATGATGATGGTGATGATAATGATAAAAGCCACAAACAAAATGAAAGTTACAGACCTTACACATAACAAATAGTAGAGTGTTTCAAAAGCATAAAGAGTTCTGTAGGTTAGTAAGAAAAAGACAAGTGATCTAATAAGTAAACAATCTGAATAGGGACCCACATATCCTACAAATTAATATTTCTATATAGCCACAGTGCTCAGTCCATCATGTCCTCAGGGAAACACTTTGCTCCAACTTTCTTAACAGGATCCAGCATCTACTTAATTTTTCTTAGTGCCTAGGACTGAACTGAGGGCCTTGTACTAAAATCCCTAAGTTTGATGGCTTGAATAGGTATGGCCCCCATAGATTCATGTGTTTGAATATGTTTGGCCCATGGGGAGTGGCACTATTAGGAGGTGTGACCTTTTTAAGGTAGGTGTGGCTTTGTTGGAGGAAGGTGTCTCCATGCGGGTGGGCTTTGAGGTCTCCTATGCTCAAGCTCCGTCCAGTGTGAAGCGGTCTCCTTGCTGCCTGCTGCCTGCTGCCTGCTGCCTGCTGCCAGCAGAACACGATGTAGAGGTCTCAGTTTCATGAGGTCCCATTCATCAATTGTTGATCTTATAGCCATTGGTGTTCTGTTCAGGGACTTGTCTTCTGTACCAATGAGTCCAAGTCTATTCCCCACTTTCTGTTCTATTAGGTTTAGTGTATCTGGTTTTATATTGAGATCTTTGATCCACTTGGACTTGAGTTTTGTACAGGGTGATAGATGTGGATCTATTTGCATTTTCCTATATGCAGACATCCAGTTAGACCAGCACCATTTGTTGAAGATGTTTTCTTTTTTCCATTGTATGACTTTTTATCCTCCTTTGTCAAGAATCAAGTGTCCGTAGGTGTGTGTGTGTGTGTTTATTTCAGGGTCTTCAATTCAATTCCATTGAGCCACCTGTCTGTTTCCAATACTACACAGTTTTTATTACTATTTCTCTGTAGTACAGCTTGAGGTCAGGGGTAGTGATATCTTCAAAAGTTCTTTTATTGTTTAGGGTTGTTTTAGCTATTCTGGGTTGTTTTGTTTTTCCATATGAAGTTGAGAATTGCTCTGTCAATGTCTGTAAAGAATTGATTTGGAATTTTGATGGGAATTGCATAGAATCTGTAGATTGCTTTTGGTAAGATGGCCATTTTCACTGTTAATCCTACCAATCCATGAGCATGAGAGATCTTCCCAACTTCTGAGGTCTTCCTCAATTCATTTCTTGAGTTACTTGAAGTTCTTGCCAATAGGACAAAACATCAGCCCACAGATTTGGAAGGCTCTTCACCAACCCTACATCTGACAGAAGGCTAATATCCAAAATTTACAAAGAACTTAAGAAGTTAGACACCGACAACCCCCCCCCAAAAAAAAAACAATTTAAAAGTGGGGTACAGAGCCAAACAGAGAATTTTCAACACATGACTCTTGAATGTCTGAGAAGCATTTAAAGAAATGTTCAAAATCCTTAGTTAGCAGGGAAATGGAAATCCAAACAACTCTAAGGTTCCATCTCACATCCATCAGATTTTGGCTAATCTCAAAAACTCAAATCACAGCACATACTGGTGAGGATATGGAGCCAGAGGAACACTCCTCCATTGCTGGTGAGAGTACAAACTTGTATAACCACTTTGGAAATCAATTTGGCAATTTCTCAGAAAACTGGGAATAGTTCTACCTCAAGACTCAGCTCTACCACCCCTGGGCATATACTCAAAAGATGCTCCACCATCCCACAAAGACACCTGCTCAACTATGTCCACAGCAGCTTTACTCATAATAGCCAGAAACTTGAAACAACCTAGATGTCCCCCAACTGAAGAATGGATAAAGAAAATGTGGTACATCTACACAATGGAATACTATTTAGCTATTAAAAACAAAGACAACACTAATTTTGCAGACAAATGAATGGCATTTAAGAATATCACCCTGAGTGAGGTAACCCAGACCCAAAAGAATATGCATGCCATATACTCAAATATAAGTGGATATCACCTATAAAATATAGGATACTCACACACACTCCACAGACCCAAAGAAGCTAAATAAGGAAGGCCCAAGTGAGAATGCTTGAATTTCACATAGAAGGGGGAATAAAATAGTCATAAGAAGCAGATGGAGGGAGGAAACTGGGTGGGAGAAGGGATGAGGAAGGGGATAGGGGGATTCAGGATCAGGTGTGGTGATGGACAGGAGAGAGAGCCAGATGGCCATGAGAATGAATGGAAATCTGCAACTGGTTGGAGTGGTAAGGTGGGGAGGGGCCATCCCAAGGACATGACAGAGATCTGGAGATAGGGGAAGTGCCCAAGAATCAATGGGGGTGACCTCAGCTGTGACTCACAGCATTGGGGATATGAAACCTGAAGAGGCCACCTCCTGTGGGAGACAGGAACCCCAGTGGAGCAATAAAAACCCCAACCCACCCACAAAACTTTAAATTCAAAATTTATCTGGTCTACAAGAAATATAGGGATGGCAGATGAGCAGAGACCGAGGGAATGTCCAAGTATCGTGCCCAACTAGAGACCCATCCCACGGGCAAGCATCAATTTCTGACACTATTAATGATACTCTGTTACATTTGCAGACATGAGTTTAGCATGGCTGTCCTTTGAGAGGCTCCACCCAATCACTGACTCAGAAGGACAGAGACCCACAGCCAAACAACGGATGGAGCTTGGGGATTCTTATGAAAGAGTTAGGGGAAGGACTGAGCGCCCCAAAGGAGATAGGAACTCCAAAGGAAGACCAACAGGGTCAACTAACCTGGATCTTTGGAGCTCTCAGAGACTGGACCACCAACCAAAGAGCATACACAGCTGGACCTAGGGCCCCCAGCACATATGTAGCAGATGTGCAGCTTGGTCTTCATGCGAGTCCCAAACTAGAGTGGGCCTATCCCAAAAGCTGTTGCCTGTCTATGGGGTATGTGCTTCTAGCTGGGCTGCCCTGTCTGGCCTCAGAGGGAGAGGATTGCCTAGCCCCACAGAGACTTGATGTGCAGGGGAGGGGGAAGGACTCTATCCTCTCAGAGGAGGCGATGGGGAGGAGGAGAAGGAGAGGATCGTGGGAGGGGGTGATTGGGAGGGGGCATTAATAGAGATGTAAAGTGAATTTAAAAAGAATAAAAGCTCTAGAACCCTCAGCTCCTCCAGCACCATGTCCGCCCACACACTGTCAAGCTTCCTGCCATGATGGTAATGGACTGAACCTCTGAAACTGTAAGCCAGCCCCAATTAAATGCTTTCCTTTATAAGAGTTGCCTTGGTCATGGTGTCTCTTCACAGTAATGAAACCCTAACTAAGACACTAAGACCCATCTTTTTCTATATATTAGTATTTAATGAATGTTACTTTTTATACAATTCTGCCTACCAACTACCTGAATATAATTATAAGTGTCACAATTTAACAGAAAAGTAGAGAAACATGACAAATATCCTAACATTTAGCTTGAATTTCATATAAGTACACAGTGTTCACATCATTTCCTCCTAATCCCCTTGACTCCGTTCCAGGTTCATTCCCTCTCTTTCACTATTATTATTATTACATATATAGAATGAGCTATATTAATAGTCCATTTAGTGTTGCTTATATGGACACAATTTTTAGAGCCAAGCACTTAGTATTGGATAATCAATCAGGAGCTCATCCTCAGAGAAGGCTGTCTCTTCCCTCTTAGCTGTCATTAATTGCCTCCAAATCTTCCTCTAGGAGCTGGGATTTCCATCAGCCATCGTTGCATGTCAACTGGCCATGTCATTCAAAGCTCATCTAGACTGCACTATTGTTGAAAGTTTATGGGTGCAGCTTCTGTCATACGTGGAAGACACAGCTTTACAGCAGATGAGATACGCATACACTTACATGTATATAGTTTTGGGGTAAACATAAAATAATATGATCCTCTACCATATTTTCAAACCTCTCTAGTGTTATTTATTCCTCCTCCCTCCCTTCTGCACTGTATTACCTTCATCATCTTCATCAATGCCTTACACATCCCTTCACTCCATGACCCTTCTCCCATCTCTTTACTCATTTGACAAAACCATACCTTCGGTTCTCCATATTTATTGAGAATCCATTGTCATTAGCTATAGACACTCTTCCAACACAACCAGGAAGCAGGTGCAAGGTCCAGTAAGAGCTTGTAAATATGGTAGAAGACAGGACGATTCCATTGGCTTCTGTGTCTTCAGAGAAGAATAAAGAAAAAAAAAAAAAAAAAACCCAGAGCATCAGAAGGATGGCAATCAAGGACCAGAAGTTTGAAGACAGAAGGACCCAGAGGCTGTTACTATGCAGAGTGAGAAGGCTGTGGTACAAAAGAAATCAGGTAAATGACCAGCCACCAGGAATACTAATTTGTGGCAATGGACTGATGGGACATCAGTTTTCAGAACGTGATGCAGCTCAGATTTGGACATGTACCCATCAGTCTATAGTGGTAATGGATCACTACATCAGGACCTTCTGTCAGAAATGCAAGTGCCGGCTCCACACGCTCACCCTAACTACTCCATGGAGGCTCTGCACCTATTTATTCTACTTAGTTCATGTTATGGAACAGTACATCAGAAAGACAGAGGACCATGGTGACAAGGGAAGCCTCACTTCAGCCCTAGACTGAACACATGCACGTATGACAGATAGGCTCAGACTTTAAACCCCTGGTATTTTCTGTCCCCCATGGATGAACCCAATTCCAACCAAGAAAAATCTCCAATATTAATGCACACCTCTCCAGAATAACAGAGAATCACAAAAGTTAGATTACAGTCAAAATGACTGTGAATTACGAATTTGAAACTGCTAAATTAACAGTAGTGTTTTTAATGGAATCAATTTATTAAAAATATGTTTCATTGACTTTTATGAACGCATAGAATGCATAAACAGCTTTTGATGGAAAATGAGAACAATCAGTTGAAGAAATTGCCTCAATTTCATTAATCTGGCTTAAAAAATAAAACACTATAAGCAGAATGCTGTTGATAGAGATATGAAGAATAAACAAGAGGCCCCTAACATTATAGAGACCACAGAGACACTATTTTGTGTATGCTTAGTTGCAGTATTATTTATTTTGTTTGTGAACAGATTCTATAGATTTAGCAAATAAACAATCTTGTTTTTTAATTTTATTGTCTTTTAGAAACAACTTAGGGTAGGGTAGACTAGGTGTAATTTTGCACTATGGACACTAGAGAGCACCAAAGCAACAGAACGATAACTTAAGGATTCCTTTGTGGACCACCTCACAGACTTTTTTTCTATAGTTCATTCAATGACTTTCCCTCAGAATCAATGGCATAGCTTAGTTATAACTATGGAACGTATGTAAAGCTGTTCTGATTAAAATGCATTCACGATTTGCCAAAGTGCATTTTTAAAGTAATATTTATTACTGTTTTATTATTCTTTTTTAATATTTTCCCTCTATGTTATAATATCATGAAAATTGATCAACCAAGGAAATTCATTGATCAGTTTTCTCACAAGTGTTGTAGCTTGTCAGTTTTACTACTATCATTCCAAGTTAATGATCAAGTTAAAACCCAGTGTTAGGAACACCAAGCCAACTACGGCTGTTGAAAGAATAAAATCCCCATGTTATTACTCTGTGAGCAGTGTATCTCTGCAGCTTGGAAATTGATAAGCCTTATTTATTTATATCAGTTTCTTTGATGGCCTTTCATACAGATGATATACACATGGTCATAAAGTTTCAAAATGCAGCTGCATCAGCTTTATGTTAAACTATTGTATTCAGAGAGAAGAAAGGAAGCTTTCCTTATCAGCACCTGTTGTTTAAACTTGTGGAAACCCCAGTCCTGCTCTCCTTCACTTTGGAAGTGCATCGACTGCAGGCATTGGTGGTGCACCCAGTTGACTCTGAGTTTATGGATATTCAGAGAAAGAGTTGGATTTTGTGTGGTTTTGGGGGGGGGGGTGTTTAAGTTTGAGTTAGGGCAGTTTTCTCAGGTTGCTACAGTAAATTGCCAGAAATGGGTGATTTAAAACAACAGAAATTTACTCTCAGAGTTCAGGAGGCCAGAAGATCAAAATCAAGGTAGTAGAGGTATGGGGGAGAGGGACTTGTAAGGGTGGGACTGGGGGCGAGGGGGAGCTGTGATTGGGATGTAAAGCGAATTTGGAAAATAAGTTATTGAAAAAAATCAAAGCAATCAGAATCAGTTCCTGCTAGAATCTCTGAGGGAGACTGTAGCCCTAGACGTTTTCCTGGTTTCCCACGGTTGTCGTAAATGCTGCTGTCCTTGGGTTATAGCTGCCTAACTCTATCTAGCCTTTGCTTCATCACCCCTGGTGCTAACCCTGTGTGTGTCGCTGTCCTCAGAAGACTTCCACACGCTCTCATTGCTGGATTTAAGGCTCCCTTGAATCCACGTCACCTCCTCCTAACCAATTATGCCTTCAAGGCTTTATTTTCAGGTAAGATTAAATCCTAAGGTTTCAGGTAGACATGAATATTGATGGAACTCATTATTTATTTAGCCCAGCACAAGAAGTAAGACTATTTTATATCCCTTTGAAGAAATAATAAAAGAGAAAACTAATGCTGTCCTTGATGGAAATAATATGGACACCTGAGTGTTTTATTTTCAGAATAGATGCAACATAGACTCAAATAAGTGGATTTTTTTTATTTTTATTTATGTATTTACTTATTGAGACAAGGACTTCACTGTGTATCCCTAGCTGACCTTAAACTCACTGTTTAGTCCAGGCTGGCCCTAAATTCATAGAGTTCTTCCTGTCTCTGCCCCCAAGTGATGGAATAAAAGCCATTTGCCACCACACTCATTCAGACTCAATTTTATTTCAAACTCTTATGCTTATATTATTTGTTGCCTGTTCTTCAGAAGTTCTCAAGTATCTTACAAAATAATTAATATGTTGTGTACAATATAAAATGATTGCTATTCATTGTCTGCAAATAGTGCATATTTTATATTAGCTCTGGGGAATAATGACTCAGTTAGAAAGGAAGATACAGCAAAATCCTTTCAATAAGCAGAGTTCAAAAAGTTGCATCTATAAAAATTCACCGTTACCTGATTAAACGGCTGGCAGGGAACGCCTCAAGAAGTCTTCCAGCAAATGCATGTTTTACTTTGTTTTATAAGCTATGACAAAAATAGACCGGTAATTACCATTTATATCATACACTGAGTTGAAAATAATCCTAACTGGTGGCCCTAAGTAAGACTCCCAGCAGCAGGAGATATGCAGCCTGAAGTGGCCACCTCCTATAGCCAAGGAAGACTTCCAGTGGAGGGAGGGGAACATCAAACCACCCACAAAACTTTCAACCCCAAATCTGCTCTGCCTACAAGATACACAGGGATAAAGATGGAGCAGAGATTTAGGGAATGGCCAACCAATGACTGGCCCAACTTGAGATCCAACCTGTGGGAAAGAGCCAACCCTGACACTATTATTGATACTCTGCTGTGCTTGCAGACAGGAGTCCAGTACAACTGCCATCTGAGAAGCTTCATTCAGCAGCTGATGGAAACAGATGCAGAGACCCACAGCCATACATTAGGTGGAGCTCAGGAGTCTTGTGGACGAGTAGGGGGAAGGACTGAGGGAGCCAGAAAGGACAAGGACACCACAAGAAGACCTACAGAGTCAAATAACCTGGGCCCATTGGGGTTCACATAGACTGAACAACCAGCCAAAAACCGTGCATGGGATTGACCTAGGTCCCCTACACATATGTAGTAGATGTGTGGCTGGGTCTTCATGTGTGTCCCTAACATTGGAACGGAGACTGTCTGACTCAGACTGTGTTGCCTGCCTTCGGATCCTTTCCCCTAGTTGGTCTGCCTTGTCAAGCCTCAGTGGGAGAGGATGTGCTTAGCTCTGATGCCACCTGATGTGCCCGGTTGGGCTGGCTGGTGTCGGGGGGGGGGGGGGGGGGGGGGGGGGGGGGGGGGGGGGGGGGGGGAGAGGAAGGAAGGGAGACTGGGAGGAGGGGAGGGAGGGGGTACAATAAGGATACAATATGAATTAACTAATTAATGAATGAACAAAAAGAGAAAATAACCCAAAATAACCACAAGATAATCATTTCTTGACCTTCACCTGTAGAAAATACCACTAGCCAGGCCTCACTTAAGAATTTTATGGAAATGAAGTTTGGGAGCTAAGTTATCATCTAATTTTGATTCATATTACCCTAGAAACATTTCACAATTTTTAGGTAGAATAGAGCCAGGACATGAAAATACAGAAGATGGGGGAAATACAGTCATGAGTCACTTAATGAAATGGAAAGTTTCCAAAAAATGTATCATGAGACATCAAAGTGTTCTCATAAAACCCTGCACGATACAGTCGACAACAGTCCAGGCTGCCGCATTTAGCTGTACTTGGTGTGTGAGGTCTGTGTCTGCTCTTAGCCAAAACATCATTGAGTCATACATGACTCCATAATCAGTTGTAAAAATCTTTTTATCTGCCGGGCAGTGATGGCACACGCCTTTAATCCCAGCGCTTGGGAGGCAGAGGCAGGTGGATTTCTGAGTTCGAGGCCAGCCTGGTCTACAGTGTGAGTTCCAGGAAAGCCAGGGCTACACAGAGAAACCCTGCCTCGGGGAAAACAAAAAACAAAAAACAAAAAACAAAACAAACAAACAAACAAACAAAAAAAAAAAACACCAAAAAGAAAACAACAACAAAAACAATCTTGTTATCTTAAAAGAAGGCAATGCACCACCTCCTTGAGACAGCCAAGGTTTTTATAGCAACGAATTGTCTTTAAACATATCACTGAGTGACGAACATATCACATCACATCTTCTCTAGATTCCTAAAATAATTGCAACAACAGGGAACTGTTTGCCAACTCTTTTGTTCAAATGAGGACCGGAGTGGCGGAGTGGCGGAGTGGCGGGTGGCGGAGTGGCGGAGTGGCGGAGTGGCGGAGTGTGGCGGAGTGGCGGAGTGTGGCGGAGTGGCGGAGTGTGGCGGAGTGGCGGAATGGCGGAGCACAACTCAGCTGAGTCGAGTCGTTTTCAGGGACCAGAGAGAGCTAAGCCAATGGCTAGCCAACGTATTCTTTTAAGTAGCTGAGCCTCTCTGCCAGTGCCCTCCGGTCATCCCAGCTCGGCTGAGAGGAGAAGAAACCGGAAAGGGAAAAGGAAAGCAAAGGATGGAGAGGTGAAGAGAAACTGAATATCCTAGTAAAAATTCTTAAGTGCTGAGAACAGATGCCCCAAGTAAATGCCTCCCTACGCTTGCATTCTGGACTCCTAACACTACCCCAGCACTGACACCACCACCAACAGCAACATGAAGCTAAGGGCTCCGGGATTCTAAGTTCTAAAGCACAGACAACCAATTTGTAAGTCTGTGGAAGCAGAGCCTAGCACTCCCCCCGAGAGCTCGTGTTCCTCCTTCCTTAGTGCAGATGCTTCTGAGACGGGACAGGACCTTCATTCTGTGGCCTCGGTCACATACACATGTGACGTGTTACTACATGGGAGATGAGTGAACGAGATGTGTTACATTTACAGGTCAAAGCTTTTGAGAAAGAAAGGATGGAGCCAGTGATGTAAGTCTGTGATAGAACTCATGCTTAGCCTGTAAGGCACTACATTCAATCCCCTGTATAAGAAAAAGAAAGGAGAAAAGGAAGGAGTAAGGAGAAGAAGGGGAGAGGAGGAAGGAGGGAGGAGGAGGGAGGGAGCAAAGAAGGAAGCACGGAAGGAAGCAAGAATCCTTTTAACAAGCACTACAGTTTGCTTTTTGACAAGCCAGAAGTACAAGGCACCAAGGCCCAAGGAGATGCAAGTGCTGGGAGGTGAGTTTATTTCGCTCAGCACAGTGCCTTCTGTATGTTCACAAATGGCAGCGTTTCCTTCGTATGTCTACATAACATTCTGTCATTCGGAGACACACATTTTCTTGATCTGCCATCTGTCATCCTCACACCTGGGTTCTTGTGCACACTGCTGCAATGCACACGGACGGAACTTTTCAAGGTTTTATGGAGAAAGGTTTTCCAAGGCACTACAACAGACTTCATCTCACTGCAAACACGGTGCTAGAACAGAATGGAGCAGGGCCTTCTCAGTTCTCAGAGGAAAGAGGTTTGAAGATGTTGGGGTTGGGGGTTCATGCCTCTAATTCCAGCACACAGGAGGTAGAAGCAGGTGGATTTCTTGAGTCAGAAGCCAGCCTGATCTACAAAATGAGTTCAGGCCAGCTCAGGCTCCATTAAGAGATGCTGTCTTTGAAACAAACAAAACTATTTGCATGTAGAATGTTGTATCCTGACAAACTATAAATCAGTGTGACGGTCCACTAAAGATATTTTCCAGTTTGTGCCTACTCAGAAATTTCCTCTCCTGCATGTTTTTGTTGCTGCTGCTGCTGAAGAAGAAACACTTGGAAATATCCCAGGGGCATGAGGTGCAAACCAACTAAGAGG
Organism: Arvicanthis niloticus; assembly: GCF_011762505.2. Lineage (NCBI taxonomy): Eukaryota > Metazoa > Chordata > Mammalia > Rodentia > Muridae > Arvicanthis > Arvicanthis niloticus. The sequence continues at coordinate 88,151,267 of NC_047661.1, read as the reverse complement.
AAAATAACATGAGAGGTGGGGGTGACCCAGGAGTCCATTCCAAAGCTTCCCAGGTGGTAGGTGTGCTTGTCTGCAAACCACTAGTAGTTGAAATAGAAGGCAGCCAGTCCCGACACGATTCCATCAAGAAGAAAACTGAAGTGAGGTCTGCGGATAAAGTGGCTGTGGATTGACACTGTGACCTGGGAAGAAAGCATGTCTCCTCTTAAGACAAAGGAAAGACAAATGGAAATTCCAACCAACATTGTATTTGAAACTCATGATACGAATTACAGATCATCTAAAATGTGTCACAATTTTAAGTAAATTTCCAAAATTATTAAAAACGGTTTTTTTTTTTTTTTTTTTTTTTTTAGTTTGGGCAGCAGTTTCTGTATGACTCCATTTATATATATATATATATATATATATATATATATATATATATATATATATATGATTTTGCACATAGTGTACCTAGGCAGTAAGCAATAATTATAATTAGTTATAATAATATAAACTGGGAGTGGGACATAGCTTGGTAGTAGAGCATTAGCATTCGTGAGGTTGGGGGTTCAATCCCTAGCACCCGAAACAAACAAGAAAGAGGAAGATAAAGGGAAAGAGGAATATCTGTTAGAATATTAGGATTTTTTTAGACTGTGTGTGCGCACACACACGCACGCAAGCATGCCATGTGTGTAGGGATACCCATGGAGGCCAGAAGAAGGTACCAGATCCCCTGGAGCTAGAATTACTGGTGGTTGTGAGCTGCCTGACATGATTGGTAGGAATCAAACACAGATCCTCAGCAAGAACTGAGTGCTGTTCTCCAAGTCAGCTCTCCAGCCCCAGTTTGGGAATTAATATTGTGTCCTTGTTGTTTTCTCTAACAATGGCCAGTCCTCACGGGTTATTGTCTTATGTCATTCCTGCTTGGCTCTTGAAAGAAGAACCCGATTATCATGGATAAACTTAACTACCCTGGCCTTCGATTTTCTAAGCTAGTGAAACAATACCCACAGAGATCACTTCTCCTGGATATTTTTAATGTCAGCCCTCTGTTCCTACGACCCTCAAATCTTCCAGTGCTGTGGAAACGTAACCTTTCAATAGCATCTGTAACTAGCAGTTTCTATGAGACCAGCACAGACCTCCCCACCCTCCTCCGCCTTGATTCCATCCATTCTGGTATTACAGCCAAAAACCTGGGAGTAGTTCTCACCAAGCCTCTCCCTCGTGTTCCCTTCCACTTCCTGCTGACTATGACTTCTCAAATTCTGTGGGCTAAAGGGAGTCCACATCAATATCACATTTGGTCTGACACTATAGTAATTTTTAAAATAAAAATAATAAGGGAGACCTCATAATTCTTACTCTGGATCAGATGGTCTTTAAGTAAGCACAGATTGCTGCGTTTAGTCCTCTGAACCACTCCACAGGAGATTCTAGTACATTCTTACTTCAAGCTATTGCTGTGTTTAGCCCTCCGAACCACTCCACAGAAGACTCTAGTACATTCTTACTTGAAGCTGCTAAAACTAACACACAGAGAAGTAGCTCGCCCAGAATCACACAGCTAGCTTCGTGGTTAATCATGGTTGTAAACTTGATTGAGTTGAGAATCAACCAGGGATTATACTACAGGGGACCTGACCTAAATGTGTAAGAACCATCCAATCCTTTGTGGGACAGTCTCTCTGGGTCTGCTTTTTGGAGGTCATAAAGTGAGCAGCTTTGTTCTCCTGGGTGTTTATCACATCCCAGGGATAGCCAGCGCCCATACACTGAAACCTGGGAACCATGAGAAAAATAAATCTGTCATGCTGGCATCAGGTACTTTGTCATAGCAACAAAAGAGTGACTAATTCACCTGGGAGGTGAAGGAGTCAGCCATCAACCCCTAACTGATCCTCAGTCGTTTTTCTGGTCTGATTTCCACATCATGGCCCCGGTGGTTGCTTAAAATAGCTAACTCCTAGATGGGAGTAGAAGTTCTCCTAAGACAGAGAGAACAGCTTTGCACTTTCTAGCCTGTTCAAGTCAGCACTACAGACTTCTTTCCCAGCATCTAAGACAAGTTCTTTCCTTTCCTTTTTTTTTTTTTTTTTTTTTTTTTTTTTTTTTTTTTTTTTTTTTTTTTTTTTTCCTGTCATAAAGTAGTTAGTATCATTTCAATAGTGAAAATGGAAAGTGCCCAGTCTGGCATGTTGGGGCAGAACTCTGAACTTCCTTTTCAGCAAATGCTTCCTCTCCAATATCCTCCCAAACTTGCTTGAGCTGGTGGCTTTTGTAGTGGGTGCCATCTCCTCCCTGCTGGCTCTCTTCCACTTCATTCTCTCTACTGACCTTTGACCAGCCAGAGATGGAAGGGAAGAAGATAAGAACCATGGGTGCCTCCTGTGGCAGGCGCAGCTGTCCTCCAGCTTTGATATACTCTGGCCACAGAAGGGGTAATGGAGTCGGGTTCGTAGAACAGCTTGTTTCTGAGACCGAGTTTACGAAGGTCTAGGCGGAGCTGGAAATCTCAGTCTTCCTGCCCAAGTCCCTAGGCATGGACTCCAGCTGCTCAGGACCATTTAAGAGCAGCTTGGGAATTCCTCTGCAGCGTCCTCTGATGTGTTCCATGCACGGGGCAAAGCCTGAGCCACAGCTGGACACTTTCTGCTAAGGCTGTCCACGGTGGGCAGAAGGCCTCTTAAGTGTGATCCATTTCCAAATGCCCCCAAGTGTGTACTCCTACCAAGAATCTCATTCCTTTGGGCTTCCAGTGAAAGGTTGCTGTTATTTTCCAAGCAGTTCCTTACTTGAATGCCAGTGCGCTATTTCCCAAACATCCCTGTGACTCAGAGGGTACAAGTCAGACTCTCCATGTGGTTGCAATAAAGTCTCCACTGGCAGATCTGAGGTGAAGGAAAAGCATTGTGTCGACTCCCCAGTCTCACAACTAATAAAGACTCTTTCCCTGGGAGTCTTCCCAAACTCAGCTAGCTCCAGCTTCTTTCCCTTCAGCCCACATGGCGCACAGCCCTAACGAGGAGCAGGGGAGGAAAGATCCTCAGAACTGGGTTGCCTGTTTGCCTGCTTGTTGCTAGGGCTCTAGCCAAGTCTCATATGCTAGATAAGAATTCTGCCCCTGAGCTACACGCCCAGCCTCACATGTTTACTTCTGAGTCCTTCGTTATAATTGGTCTCACCGCTGACCTACAGCAAACACTCACGGTGGAATAGGGGGATAATTGCGACCTCCCGCTGGAGAAGGCCCAGCAAGAGTCCTGTTTTTATATCCTTAGAAACGCTAGTCATGCCATGCCTTGCTACTGCTATGACCACTAACTCTTTAATATGATGTGGCCTCGCTTGCCTGTCGGGCCTCGTCCCACAGCACTGTTCCTGCACTTGGACACCCTGCTCTTCTTTAAGTTCTTGAATTCACCCTGTGCTGCCTCCTACCTCGGGGCATACATTTTTGTGCATCCCCGCAATATCCTCTGTCCACTTCTTATGCTTATTGTGAAGCCTCAATTTAAACATCACCCGCCCGTGCCCCATTCTTACTCAGACAGGCGAGTTTTCATTTACAGCACTTATCATGAGTTATGTTTGTGTGTTTACTAATCTATGCTCATCTAGCCAAAGAACGGTCAACTATTTGCCAAAGCAGTTCTGTCTTCCCCCTGGGCACATCATTGAACTACATTTCCCAGCATCTCTTGCAGTTGGATGCAGCCATTTGACCATTTCTAGCCAAGGGAATATAGGTAGAAAAAGACAGCATTGAGGTCTGAACTGTTAAATCTTCCCACACACACTCTTCCATTCTATTTTTCCATTGATCAGCTTCATAAAGAAGATTCCAGAGACTTGGAGTATATAATCACAAAAGGGAAGGGATCTCAGTTAATGCTAAGGGGCAGGTGTCCAGCATAGTCAAGGTACTTGTGGAAACATTCCCTGAGTTTAAAAACCAACATTCCTTTGGGTTAAGCCACTGAAGCTTCTTCTTACATAACTATTGTGGGGATAAAGAAATGGATCTGCAGTGTGAGAATTTGTTCCGCTTCTATAAAAGACCTGGGTTCAGTTCCGGCACCTACATGGCAGCTAACAATCTTCTGTGGTCCAGTTCCAGGGGATCTGGCACCTGGGAACTTTCCAATAAATGAAAAAAATAGGCATTTAAGTTAAGGAGTGGAGAGGGAAACAAAGTGCATGTTATCAAAGAAGAGGGAGAAATTCTGCTGACAGAAGATTGAAAGAGGTGACAGAAGCCTAGAAACAGAAGAGTGTAGGGCAGTGGGCAGCCAGAATGAAGTCCATGCTAAAATGCCAATAAGGAAACCTGGAATTCTATATACTACTTTTTTTTTTAATTGGCTGATATGGTAACTTATTTGAAAATATTAAACTTTCATGCTCTGGAGGGTCAAGTGAGAGAGCCCAAGACATTCAGCTCAGTGATTTAGAGCAAGTCCCTCACAGAAGCAAAGACCTAAGCACGGTCTCCAGCACCACAAAACATAAAATTAAGTACAAAATGGAACACCAGTCAGAAAACACCAGAGCCTTGTTCAGAACTTTGCACAGCTTCTTAAAATGTAAAATAAAATTTAAACTTTCTTCATGGCCTCTGGCTTCCTGGCAACATCTCTGACTTCGTTTTCTCACACACACACACACACACACACACACACACACACACCTCCGGCTGTGGGCTCCTTTATTCCTTTTATTCCTCAGAAAGTGATAAGTGCTTTCCTGCCTTCCTCTCAGTGCTTGCTACTGTACTGCCTTGAAGACTCCCCCACACCTCTGCCTGTGGCACTGCCATCGTTAGAAGCCCTTCTGGACCAACGTATCAAAAAGAGACCTCACTGCTCTCACTGTCCTCGCCTTAGCCAGCAATTTAACTGTTTTACTTTTCTTCATTGTGCTCCACACTGCTTAGTATCAGCTATTTTTCTGTGTGTACTTAAACCCTATCTTACTTCATAATGGAAGCTTCACGAGTGCAAGAACTTGGTCTCTCTCTCTCTCTCTCTCTCTCTCTCTCTCTCTCTCTCTCTCCTTCCCCCCACCCCCGTGTGTGTGTGTGTGTGTGTGTGTGTGTGTGTGTGTGTGTGTTTGTGTGAATAAACAGATGAAATGAATTCTTTAATAAGTGAACATGAAGCCCTATTCACAATTTGGAACATAATTTAGGAAACCCCTGAGTTCCTGTTACTTAGTGACTAGGTAACCTTGGGAAAGTTGCCTCATCTGTGCCTCAGTTTATCCATCTGGAAAATGGAAGACCCAATGACTAACTCATTGAACATGGTGTCTAAATCAATGAATCCATGAAGTACTTAGGCTAGAACCATTTCCTGGTACACAGTAAGCGTTTAGCAACTGCTCGTTAACATTAGTGTCGTTCCAGAACTAGACTTTCCAGAGTTTAAGCCCATCAGATGAAGGAAAGGAACACTTCCTGCCTTATAAAGGAAATCATAAAATCATAGCAGATCAGATCATACATAACCAGGATTGCATAAAAAGGTCACAGGCAGAAAGGGGTCACAAACAGGTCAAGTTTAAAATGTCCTAGAACACACAACTACTCACCCCCACACCTCTCTGGAGGCAGGTACATCACTCTTGATTGACCTAAGCTTGTCATAGTAATGCAAGGCAAACAAATGTGACCGGAAAAGAGCCTCTGCAAATGAAGGGACCCGATTAGTTAAGACATCACTAAAAAACAAAAGTAAAAGTTTAAAGCAAAACACTAGATACTTTCAACAAAACTTGCTTTCAAATCAGTTACTTATGCTTCTTTTTCCAGATACACAGAAAATATTTTCCTTTCTTATTGTTCATGTTACGGTTTCAGTTTTGGTGTTTTTGCTTCAAGTCATCACGATTTGTTACAGTCTATCTAGAGCAAACTGACTTACCAAGCACCTGTTCTTACATGAAACCACTCATCCTTTCTCAGCACTTCCAAAAGTGCAAAAGAAAGGAAATAATACTAGGTGTCTCAACACAACTTAAGTCTGGGTCCCCCTCTTCCTCTCAGTTAACCAAACAGTCCCCAGCCAGCTGTTTACAAAGACAGCCTTTAAGATTTGAATTAAAAAATTAGCAAGGTTGGGTACTGGAGAGACGGCTCAGTGGTTACGAACACTGGCTGCTCTACAAGGTTCCAAACCCCAGCACCAACATGGAGACTCCCAACCATGTGAAACATCAGTCCCAGGGAATCTGGAGCCCCCCTTTGGCCTCTGGGGGCACTCAGTGCACATGATGAAAAAAAGAAAAAAGAAAAAAAAAGCATGCAGGAAAGACAGCCACATTCACTTAATTAATTAATTAAATAATTAATGGGAACAAACTGATAAAATTAGGCAAGTTAACAAATGGCTTTTTAAATACGCTTCTATATGGAGTCACTGTGTGTTCCTACTGTAATTTCAGATTGAAAAATGCAAAACCATAATAAATAGATCGTAAAGAATTGCTTGAGATATTTTGTGTTATAAATGCCTTCACTTAGAAAAACAAGTCTTCCTTCGCCGATTTATTCCAGAGTAAAACCAGTCATTTTTACAAACTATTGTTTAAAAGCCTTTAAAATAAAACTTTTTATCGATTCTTTGTGGATTTCACATCATACACCCAAACTCCACTCATCCCGCCCCTTCATACCCATCCTCTGCCTTTACAAACTTCCCGGCTAAAAGAAAAGAAAAATCTTGAGGAAGCTATAGTGTATATCACAGTGTGTCCTACGGTATACCCTTTTCTCTTCGGGTTTTCTCTTACAAACATTCATTGCAAGGAGTCATTGGTCCGGTTCAAGGCTCTGGCTTCTGCTACTTTATCACTATTGCATCCTCACTGGGACTCCTCCCGGATAGCCTGTTGTTGCCCTGTGTCATGGAGATCCTGTCGTTTTGGATCTGTAGGACTGGTTCCTTCATGCACTCCAGCAGTTCATCAATGGGGTAGATGTTGGAGTTGACCAATTCAAAACCCTGAATCTGGGCCTGAGAAGTGTCTGAGCAGGTCAACCCAGCAGCTCTCCCACACCCACACCACCAGAGTGAGCTCCACAGTCCTGCCCAGGCTAGGTCATCCAGTGCTGCAGCCAGCAAGGGGCAGTGCCAGCTCTTCAGTTCTCATGCTCCCTTGGCTGGCTCACCTGCAATCCCCACAAACAGGACCAGCTCTACTGTGCTGCCCAGGCAAGGTGCAGAGTCCATTCTCCCAAGTACTGCAAGCTGGTGAGGGGCCAGCTCTCCTGTTCTCACACCTTCAAGGCCAGCTCGAACATGGTGCCCTGTGGGTGGGTGAGGGAGGGAGTCTGCACAACCCTCAGACAATAGACATGGCTCTCCGGGTGGCAGCCCAGACCTGACCTTTGGTGCTAACAGACCCCTGCTGCTACAGAGCCACAGTTCTAGACATGGCCCTTGGTGACAACACAGGCCAGGACCTCACCATGGCCTTAGGTGGCATCACCGGCTACTCACATCAGGCTGTCCCTCATAACCTTCAAGTCTCCAGCTCTGCCTCTCTTCACTGTGCCCACATCCTCTGCTTCTCTTTCTCTTCCATCTCTTCACCATCTGCTAGCTCATCTTAGTGGCGCTGGGGGCCTCTGGGTGTCTGGGGTTGTCTCGGGAGTGCTCTTAGGAATGTTATTTCCTGCTATGTGGCACGGGACAGGGGTCATCTCGGGTGTGGTCTGCCCACCCAGGGCCTGTGTGGCACCAGAAAGGGGTCGTAAAAACCTATTTTTTTAAACTGTTGTTTTATGTTTATTTATCTTAAATTTTGAAAGCAATACTTCTTATGGGAAAAAAAATGCAACCGGGAAGCTGTATTTTATTTCATGACACTAATTGTCTCCAAGCTATTGATTTTAAATTTACTAACACTATAAGATTAATCTGAAAAGTCCTTCATTTTGAATGTTTAAAGAGCTTCTGACCTAAAACCTTAAGTCCTTCCTGGGGTGAGAACTTTCTGTAGTTAAAAATAGAGGCCTTTTGTGCTATTTTGAGAATCTCCTTGGTTAAAGATGTTGAATGAGGTAAGAAAAATCTATATACCTCAAACACTCCACTAACAAGGAAGGTCAAGTTAAGGTTACAGGAAGCGTCCCTTCAACTCATCAATCTGAGAACATAAATATGCTTAAGTAATAAGAGAAACAACATTAAATACAAGTAACCAAGTCATCCATTAGCATTAGATTCAATATGATGTCCTCAATGAACTTCTACACACACACACACACACACACACACACACATACACACACACTTCCAGAATGTAATATAAATACGCTTCTTCCTTGTAGAAACATATTTTTGTCTGTCTGTTTCTCTTTCTGCATTTGGAAATGCCACCACACTATGAAGAAGGTTTGGGATATAGGGGCAATTTTTACTTCCTCGTATCCCATCATTATACACCCTGGGCTGATGGCTCCTGTTGACTGCAGTGTTTCAATAACCTTTCACGAGCCAGTTCCTCCCCGCGAGTTCCCACTGGCTCCTAGTGCAGAGGGGTTGCCTGCCCTTCTGTAGTCTCTAGCCTTATGTGTGGGTTCCTAGGCTTATCTTCTCTCCATCCCATCATATATTAAGCACTGTCAAAACTGGCCTCTATGTGGCTGAAGATCACCTTCAATGTCTCATCCTCCTGCCTCCACCTCTCAGATTCTAGAATTATAAGCAACCACTTACAGGATAGAACCCTGAGGTCCTAGACCCTAAGCAGGTCCTCCAGCAGCTGCATCTCTCGTCTCAGATTAATATCCTCAATGAACAGCTGTGCTTAGCTCTCCTCTTTGTTCAAATGACTTAAAGATTACAAGTAAAGCCTAGACTCCCCAAACCTGACATTGGAAACCCAGGATGTGACCACAGTCCATAGTCTCAATCTTCCTTTCCTCAAGGTTCACAGTTCTTGTTCTTGAGCTTGTGCTCTCTCACTTCACGTTTTCCTGTCTCAGAAATGGCCATGCTGCCTTCCTTGCCTTTGTCTATCTCACACTTCCTTCAAGGCTCCAGGTCTCACTCAGCACCACATCCTCCACAAAGTCTTTGTTTATTGAAGGAGCTGCCAGCCTCCTGTGCGGATCTCTGCAGGGTGGTCTCTAATGCCCTTCTTTTCCCTTTCTCTGCACTCAGGTTCCGAGGAGATCCTGCCCTTGGTTACCTTAAACCCTCTAATGGATTTCATAGTAATATTCTAGTCAACTAAAGAATAATGAAGGAGGTGGAAACCTATGTATCTAATAAATGTGAAGGGACACCACATCCACTTTTATGTGAAAGAAGGTATCATCTAATACAGAAAAATACTGTACTTTCTGTCACTAGACGTCACTAGCAGGAAAGAGAAAAGCACATTGAAAATCAGGAAATGTTTCTATCCAAGCACCCTATAAAAGAGTTTTTTCTGAAAAATATCTCAAGCCTTTTTTTTCTAAATAGACTTGGTTTCAAAGTTTATGAGCCAGATTGTCTTTAATCTACAGAGGTGTGTGCGTGTGCGTGTGCGTGTGCGTGTGCGTGTGCGTGTGCGTGTGCGTGTGTGTGTGTGTGACTGACTATCAGTGTACAGATACACATGTCAGTCTAGAGTACCCAAGGAGGCCAGGAGCTGGAGTTACAGATGTTTCTGTGGTTGGATCTGAACTCCCATCTTCTGACAGAACAATAAATACTCTTAGCCACTGAACCATCTTCCCAACCCCTTGACAGTGGTTTTTAATGGGCAAGCATGCAAAGTCTTTGTTTCTATTTCTGTACTCTTAATGCAAGACAGTATTTCTGAATGGGCTACAAGTAGTTCAAGTATGAAATATCATCATCTCACAATATTCTTGAAATGAACCTATACCTATGAAAATACAACATATCGAATGAGTGAGTTAACCAATCAGCCATCAAGCAATCTCAAAATGAGAGTGCTCGTGGTGCTGGTTAGAGAGAACTATTTCTGGGTGATAGATCTAAGAAACAGAGTTGATAAAAAAACTAGATGGAAAATACATTAGTTGGGTTTAATGAATATACTTTTAGAACACAGATAAGATGTGCCCCTGGTCACTGTTCTCTTCTTTGAGTACTTGGTAGGTTTTGCATATAATTAATTAGCAAGAACTTATTTAGTCTTCTTCAGTGCTAACTCCTTGAGGACAAAGGCATCATAGCGGCCCACCTTGCCCACCTTTGTTTCATGTGATGCTTAGGAGATACTCAGATGCTTGTTGACTGAGCGATTGAGTCTAGGCCTCTGCTGTAGGGTGATCATTGGCTGCATGAATTAGAATGAAGTAAAAATGCAAATGCAATTCCTTTGTCGCATCAGCCACACTTCAGGTGAGCAGTGGCTGCTGTAGTGCACAGATCAGAGACTTCTCTCCTGATTGCACAAGGCCCTACTGGACAGCACTGGTCTAGACGATTTCCTTTATTTTGCAGAACAGAATGGGCTCAAGGAAGTTCTCATTTGCTCAGATTAAGCCATGAGAAGCAGTGCCAGGACTCCAGCTGGGACCCTAACCCCATCCACCTCCCGTTGACTATTTCAGAATTCTGATTGAAACGTGAATATGGAGGGCAGTGGTACAGGAAATAGAGTCTTTGTCTAAGGACTGCTACCAAAGCTATTTTATTTAATTAACTAAATATTTTAATCAAAAAAATTGTGTAAAAATGAAAAATAAGGTACCCAAGAGTCCTGCACTGGTGATGATGAAGGGGAGACTGGTACTGGCTTTAAAGATGCTTTGAAGGTACCTATCTGGCTGAGCAGCGTATCATAAGGCTCCGGTCTGAGCCAATTTAGCTATAAAAGCTGTTCATCAAACAGGGTCTGGTGTGATGGGTGCAGTTTTGCTTCTATTTAGTTTCATTTAAACCATTTATTTACAACAATTTAATTTTTAAAAGAATCATCTGACTCTCAATCAACAAATCAATAAAATTTGCTAAGATTTGGGGTTGAGGGGCTGGAGAGACAGCCGTTCCATCCAGCAGTTAGACCTTCCTCTTGCAAAGAACCTAAGTTTGTTTTCTAGTCTGGCAGCTCACAACCACCTACAACTCCAACTCCAGGGGACCTGACACTCTCTCCTGGCCGCTGGAGGCATTCAAGTGCACCTACTATCTCTATACAGACATGCATGTGCACACCTAAGAATAAATACTGAATCTTTTTACAAAAGCCTTCGTGGTCAAAGTTGGTTTGGTTCAAATTCCCAAAAGGTTTTCTTACGTGTCTTAGAAAACAGCCCTTTCCACCAAAAGGTATTTGTTTGTGGAATTAGTATTGAGTGTTCCTAGAAAAGAGAATGCCAATTCATTTAATAGCACAGAAATAATCACAGAGATGTGAAGACAAACTCATTCCCTATTCTAACGAAACTCCTGAACAGGAGACTGTGAATGGGGCCAGATAGCAAGAACCAAATGGAGATGAGATGTTCCAGTATACATAGGCACATAAAAATGAGCATACAAATCAAGCATTACTGATAATAAACCTTAAAGAAATGTATTTTCTTATTTTGAAATGCTTTTATTAGCACATGGGCTTCATCATGAGATCCTCATACCTATTGTTGTAGTTTGTTTTTAGTTGCTCTGATAAAACACTGACCCAAAACAACTTGGAGAAGACAGGGTTTATTTAGCTTACATTAGCCTTCATTGAGTGAAGTCAGGGCTAGAACTCAAGCAGGAGCAGAGGCTGAAACCATGGAGGGACACTGCTTACTGGCTGGCTTCCAGGAACAAGGTCAGCTCCCTTATATCTCTCAGGACCAACTTCTCAGGAGTGGCATCAGCCACAGAGAGTCAGGTTCTATCACATCAAGAACCATGCCACACAGACATATTTGGCCAATCAGAGGTAATTCCTCATTGAGGTTATCTCCTCCAGGTGACTCTAGTTTGTGTCAAGTTGACAAAAACTACCCAGTCAGTACACATGTGTATAACGTCATATGCACCCCTATTACCTTCTTTCACCCCCACTTCCACTGAAACCTTTGGGTTTTTTTTTCTTAAGTAGTCCTATTTCCATGTCTTTTGTGTGTGTGACCTACTGAGTTTTAATATGGCTGTTTGCATGAGTGTGGGTGGGACTTTATTTACTGGTGGATGGTAAGCTTTTCAGTAGCTACACCACGGAAACAAATAGCACCCTTTCCCCAGAATCATTAACTGCCAACAATCCACAGAAAAGTGTGGCATCTCATAACCCCTCCCTCATCCATGATAAAACATTCATGGACCCAGTCTTGAGCTGGTCGCAGCTGTAGTGAATTCATGAGTATAACAGCCATGTCATGCCCAGGTTTACTATTGTTGTTATTGTTTGTTTGCTTATTTATTTACTTACTCATTTGTGCATGAGCACACACACACTTGCACATAGGTCAGAAGCCAACTCAGGGGAGTTAGCTCTCTCCTACCATGTGAGTCCTGAGGGTGGAATGTAGGTCAGCAGGCTGGGCTTGACAGCAAGCACCTTCACCCACTTTATCTTCGGGCCCAGAAGATATTTTGAAAGTATCTGTTTTCACAATTAAACCACTCTTTCTACAGGAGCATAAAACTTTGTGTGTGTGTGTGTGTGTGTGTGTGTGTGTGTGTGTGTGTGTATTATAAAATAACACAATCCAACATACACAAAATCTCAAATCTGAACTGAGATGGTTCAGGGAGCATGCCTTGGTGTTATGTAGCATATGACACACAGAGCATATATGTGTTGTGCATTTAGAACCATGGCTGTAGGGAGGGGAGAAGTGTGCTGTAATATGGGTGAGGTACGAGAAACACACTCGTGTTTCGCCTTACACATCTTACTAGGAATCAACTTTTGGTTGTACATTCAGAAAACTTACTGTTGCTAAATTAGTCATGGCCCCCACATTAGTTACACAACCTTGTATGAGTCGCTGGCCACGAATTAAGAAGCTAGGGCCTCGGGCACTTCAGAGGCTCGTAAGTGCTCAGTTGAACAACTTTTGACCCACTCTAGTTAGATCCTGACAGGAAAGAAGTTGAATAAACACTTCTGTTTGTGACAGAAAATTATATAATTAAATGTCCTTTAAGACCTATGAAGACAGCTTGCCACCTTTGCATAAGAATTTGAACATAGATTAAAACAAAACTATAACAAAAGAGATTGAGCTATAGACATTAAATAGGAACCTCAGAAAGTAATTGTGTGTCTTCCTTCAAAGACATTGTTCTTCTATCAGGCAGACTAGAACTCAAGACAGGGGTTTGCTGTTACTGTTTCATTGCACGTGGACATGCGGGATGGCAGGGGAGAGCGCACATCGTAGTGTGCATGTGGACGCCAGGTGTTGTGAGTCAGTCCCCTCAGTCTACCTTTACCTGAATTCCAGGGCTATACACAAGGCGCCAGGCTCTGGAAGCAAGCACCCTTCCCTGCGAACCACCTTGTCAGCTCAAAAGATACGGTGTTGGTTTCATTTCTTTAAACTGCAGTATTTCCTTCGAAATATAAAGGCCTTTTTAAAAGCTGGGTATGTCATTATTTAAGCCCCTGTATTGTGTCTTTCAGTCAAGGCCAAATAACTCACTTGTGTGTGAGAGAGAGGGGGAGGGGAAGGAAGAGGGGGAGAGAGAGGGAGAGGGAGAGGCTCCCTCTATAGCTCAGGCTGGCCTGGAACTCTCAGTCACCCTACTGCAGACTTGATTAATATTGGGATCTCAGGCCTGCGCTATCATGCTCAACAAGTCCATGGTTTTTAAATAACCTAGTTGAGTTGTTTTCTAAAGATGAATTGTGGGATTGGGAGAAAAGGGTTATGAGGTTCTAGTATCAATTTTTACCCCAACATTTTGTTCAAAAATTTACTTGAAGTTCTTCAGATAAGTGAATTTTAATCTTTATCTTCTTCATCCTAGTGGATTGAGAGGTGGTGTAACTCCTTTTGCTGTTACCAACTACGTTTACCCAATCACACTAGTCGTTCTTCAGATATACTTTGGTAAAGTATTTCTGATACCTTTTGGGGAAAGTTCTGTCTTGGTCCTGACTGACACTCCTGTGATGAGACGCCATTACCAAATGCAGCTTGAGGAGGAAAGAGATTCTTTGGCTTACATATCTTGTGTCACAGTCCACTGAGGGAAACCAAGTCAGGAGCTCAAACAGGGCAGGAACCTGGAGGCAGGAGCTGATGCAGAGACCATGGAAGGGTGGCTTGTTCTTCATGAGCTTTATCAGCCTGCTTGTTTTAATTATTTTATTTGTTTATTTATTTATTTATTTATTTATATTCCATCCATTGGCCCCCCTCCCAGCCCCTCCCCCACAGTTCATCATCCCATTCTCCCTCCCCCTTGCCTCCAAGAGGGTGCTCCCCTCAACCCCCCTCCCATGCTTCTTCCCTGGGGCCTCAAGTCTCTTGAGAACTAGGCACATCTTCTCCCACTGAGGCCAAACCAGGCAGTCCTCTGCTATATATGTGCCCAGGCCCTTGGAGAAGTCCATGTATGCTGCATGGTTGGCAGCTTCGTCTCTGGGAGCTCCCAGGGGTCCAGGTTAGTTGAAATTGCTGGTCTTCCGATGGGATTGCTCTCCCCTTAAGATCCTACAATCCGTCCCCCAATCCCTCCATAGGGGTTTCCGACTTCAGTCCAATGGTTGGGTGTAAGAACCTGCATCTGTCACAGTCAACGGCTAGTAGGGCCTCTCAGAGGACAGCCATGCTAGGCTCCTGTCTGTAAGCACATCATAGCATCTATAATAGTGTCAGGCCTTGGTGCCCCCCACCCCCATGAGATGGATCCTAAGGTGGGCTGGTCACTGAACAGCCTTTCCTTCAGCTTCTCCTCCATTTTTGTCCCTGCAATTCTTTTAGACAGGAAACAATTCTGGGTCATAAATTTTGACTATGTGTTAATAACTCCCATTTCTCTACTCAGGGCCATGTCTATCTACTAGAGGTAGAGTCTTTGAGTTCCCTCTCTGTTGAGCATTTTGGCTAAGGTCACCCCCACTGAGTTCTGAGAATCTCTGATCTCCCAGGTTTCTGGGACTTTCTAGAGGGTTCCCCGACCTCCCATCCCCAGAAACTGTATATTTCCGTTTATTCTCCTCTGGGTTTCTCTCCTGTTTCCCTGACACCTAATACTTGATCCTGTTTCCCTTTTCCCCTGCCCCTCCTCTCTCCTACCCAGGTCTCTTCTACCCAGGTCTCTCCCTCCCTGTGCCTCCTGTGATTGTTTTGTTCCCCCTTCTAAGTGGGATTGAGGTATCCTCACTTGGGCCTTCCTGCTTGCTAAACTTCTTCCAATCTGTGGGTTGTATCCTGGGTACTCTGTACTTTTTGTCAGCCTGCTTTCTTACAGAACCAAGGACCACCAGCTCCACCCACAATGGGTGGCTCCACCCACAATAAACAGCAATCACTAATGAAGAAAATGCCCTACTGCCTGACCTTATGGGAGCATTTTCTCAATTGAGGTTCCCTCCTCTCATGTGACTCTTGCTGTGTCAAGTTAACGTAAAAATTAGCCAGCACAAGGGATATGGGAAGTTACAATGATTCTGGTCTTGTTCCTTTTCCACTCCACCCTCCATCCCAAGCTTAGGCCTGATGCTCAGCAAGTCCTCCCTACCCCCACACTACATCCCCAGCCACGGTTTGTTCATCCCCAGTTTGTTTCTTTGGTTTGCTTTTTTTTAATTTTATTACTCTAAGACAAGGTCTTGCTGAATTTGTAATCCTCCTATCTCAGCCTCCCATGTAGCTGAGTTGACAGGCCTATGCCACCAGGCTCAGCTCACCCTTGTTCCTGTTGGCACTATGACCTCTCTGGCCAGATTCTGAACTTTTCCATTCACGTTGCTTCTCTCCAGGAGAAACTGCTTGAAACTGGCAACAGCAGTGATCCCACCTTCTACAGGAAGCACGCACGCAGTCAAGGTGGACGCGCCTCTGCTTCTTTCTTTGTTTCTCCCCAACCCCCCTTTTACCACAAGCTTTTTCATGGAGGCCACAATAACCCAATAGTGATTTAAATTATTATAATTATTTTTTCTTCTTTTGAAGATTTGTGTTTGTGTGTGCGTGCGCGTGCGCTCGGCGTGTGTGCACACGGACATGTATGTGTGTTAAATGTGCCCAGGGAGGCAAGAAGGGGGTGTCCAATCCCTTGGAGCCGAAGTTCCCCACGTTTTTGAGCTGCCCCATGTGGGTGCTGGTATCTGAACGGCAGCATTCTGATTGATACTGCACCACACCCTCAGCCTCTGTAGTGATATTAAACTTAGGCTGAAGTTAGTTGTATCAAAACTTTCATATAAGCATAAATCACTATAAATTTGTAAATTCAATACAACATCATGCCTTAAACAAATATTACAAATTAACAACAACTGAAGGTTCACTTAGGCAATAAAGGCTTGTTTGAAAAGTTACTACCTGCTCCAGGCACACAATATGTATTTTAGTGGCTTGTCTGTTGTCCTGCTTGTTCTTTGACTATCTGGCTTTATTGTCTTGCTTGTTCCTTGACTATTTGCATCTATTGTATTGCTAGTTCCTCAACCTAAAACTGACCTTAATACTTGCATGTAATTAAAATGGTATAAAAGCAAAAAGGAGGAGGAGGGGATGGGATTGGACGTTAATGGGAGGGGAGATGGGGAAAGGGGATAACATCTGAAATGTAAACAAATAAAATATCAAATAAAAAAGTGATAATAAAAAAATATAAGTGACTCATGAGCATTTTGGATCTGTATACTGCTGTTCTCATAAAGAGAGACGTGATAAACTGAGTGTTTAATTTATGCAGTGGGTATTTTTTAACATACAATTTATATCTATGCCTTTATATTTCTAATGAAGCAGTTCTGCAGAGGCTTTTAGAGTTTGTTCAGCATGGCTGTCCTTTGTTGTGGACACTTGTGCCCTCCACCTACTGCCTTTTACAGCTGCTTCATGAGAAGGCTCTGGAAGTTCCATGAATCACCTGTCCTCTCCTTGCCACAAGTAGAAGAAATGGTTGGTCCTTTATTTTTGGTTAGGCTATTAAACAAAACTCAGTTACATCCCCACCCCTCCACCCCCAAACTGTGTTCACATGGCTGTGTTTGTAGTTTGACCAGGGCAATACTATACATTCCAGATCTATGCTGAGGTCCTTTCTGGTTGTTCCTCTGTCGTTATTGTTTTCAATTGACTATATGAAGAACATTAAAATCCTAAATCATCTTTTTAAAAAAAGAAGAAACAAGAAAGAAAATGTTTAAGCACTGTGGTAGAGTGTCATCCTAGCATAAATGAAGCCCTAGGTTCAATCCCTAGGAAGACAAAAAGAAAATTAAACATTTAACAGAAATAAGCTAGTCACAAACGGACAAATACCATTATCCCATTTATATAAGGTGGCTAGGCTAGTCAAATCTGTGGAGAAACAATAGAATGGTCCCAGGGGCTGTGGGTTACTTTGGTTACTTACTATTCAACAGATACAGAGTATCCATTCTTCAGGAGCCCTGAGAAGGATAATGGCGCACAATGATGGACTTAGTATCATTGAATTCTACTTTTAAAAGATTTCAGGTGGTATGTTTTATGTGTATTTTACTGCATCTTAATTAAAGGCCTGAGAATATTGCTCAGTGTGGACCCATTTTCTTAGCAGATAAGATATCCTAGGTCCAACCTCCAGCATCATTAGTAATAATTTTATTACTATTATTTTAAAATTAGATGATAATTTCTCATTCCTTCCAGATCAATATTCTGGTCAGTGGGATTGGAAAAGCAAGTAATGTCTTCAGGGACCTAGGTTGGTGGAGACTTGATTACCTTGTCTTCTGCAGGTATCCTTGATAGCAAAGTCTAACCATCGGTTAAACAAAGAGCAGAAGAATCACACTCAGGAGGCTTGTGAGGGCCAAGCCTGAAACTGGAAAATGTTGTCAAACTATCTGCTAAAACAAGTCTATTTCATGAGGAGCCAGAAATTTATGCCATAGTCTATCCATTTGGTCACTAGAGGTAGTGATTTGAAGAGGTTTGGCCCCCACAGACTCATGTGCTTCAGTGCTTGGCCCACAGGGAGCAACACTATTAGCAGGGTTGTCCTTGTTGGAATAGGTGGGGCCTTGTTGGAAGAATAGTATCACTCTGGGGTTGGGCTTTGAGATCCTATGCTCAGGCTCTGTAAGAAAGAGAGACCCTCCTCCTGGCTGCCTTCAGATCAAAGTTCTCTCAGCTCCTTCTCCAGCACCTTGCTTGCCTGCACACTGCCACGCTTCCTGCCTTGATGATAATGGACTGAAGCTCCGAACTGTAAGCCAGCCCCAATTAAATGTTGTCCTTTGTACGAGTTGCCACGTTCATGGTGTCACAGCAATGAAAACCCAAACTAAGAAACCAGATAAACACTTCATCCTCTTGACAAAACAAATAATACACTCACTTCCTCACCAAGTGAGAAGGCCTAAACTTCTCACATAGGCACTGCATTTAAGCTCAACAGTACAGAACACCAAGGTAATGCCCAAGAGTTTCCCTGAGGTCTCGATATAATTCCACAACATACTGTTGTCCACTTGTTCTTGATGAGAGTGAGTTTGTCCCATAGCAGATATTAGGCAACATCTGGAGATACTTTTGACTGACACACTGAGAGTGAGGGGCATGCTTAGAGACCAGGGATGTTTCTGAATATTCTACAATGCACAGGGCAGTCCCCACACCAGACCCCTCCAGTACAACATATCACTGGTTCATGAGTCATGAGCTGTTGAAACATCTTTCCCTACCTCTTAAGCAACAAGAGGACACATGTAATGTGGTAAATACTTCAGGCTGTGAAAGCAAAAGAGAGCTACTGAGCCATACGTAAGTTCTAATTCTGCCATTGTGATGGCATAATGGTGAAGTGCCTTCTTTGTCCATGGCTCTGTATGGTCATTTTTCTGGCCTCTGGAAGTTTCTCTCTACTATTGAATTTGAAGTGGGTATTAGGAAGCACAGCTTTCTTGTGGAAGCACAGCTTTAAAAAACAGACCCGTGGTACCTTTAGCAGTGTATTCCCTCAAAAACTGAGACTGCTTATCACTTTGTTTCCAGTCAGTTCCAAGAGCCAGTGGCATGAAAGTATTCCACAGATAATTCTTAGTCTTGATTTATTCCTCTGCCACTTTGTTCCTAGAACTTTCCCTTTCAGTTTCAGGTGGCTCCTTGGAGACCATTAGACTCTAATGTGGAGCCACACCCTAATCTAATCTTTACTGTGCGGCTGGGTCTTAATGGGCTTTCATTGCTCAAAAGCTTTTTCAATCTTATTTTCTATTCTTTGAAAAATAGAGCGGCCATTTTTTCCAATCCCCTGAGGCTTCAAGTTTCCAGTACTCTGTTTCCTTTTTATCCGTGCCTGGAAGCCTGCTAATTATTGCATGAATCCATCTCGTGTTTGTAGTATCTTATTTGTAGTACCTTGTTTGATGCAGCCAGGAAGCATAACCTACTAGCATTCTCATTTTTCCAACATTTTTATAGAGCTGTGGGATTTGTAGGCATCGTGTGTTCCTTCTAAATCATTGCAGGCAACTCTGATCAAACGCCTTGTGCTGTGGTTTGAACTGTGTATTGAAATGTAAGCCTTATTATGAAATATTAAGAAGGGAGACCCTTCAGAGAGGATTAGAGCACTGCCCTCGTGAATGGATTTATTCAATCATGTAATTAATGGATTGATGGGTTGATGGGCAATCTAGAGTGAATCTGCTTTAAAAGCCAATTTGGCCAGGTCTCTTTCAAGTTTCTGGGCTCTCGCCATGCAAAGGATGCCCTGTACTGCTTTGGTACTGTGTCAGCATTTGACCTTGGGTAGAACCATGAGACAAAATGAAACTCTTTCTAACTTAGCCAATCAGTAGTATTATTCTTTTAGCAACAACAACAACAAAAATGGACCAAGACACTTGTCAAGGGTTCCTATTTTTCAATCTCCAGTAAGTTTCCTTATTCCTGCCTAAGTAGTTTGAAATTTTTTTTATACACTGCTTCTGTAACAGTTTTTGTATGAAGGTATTGCCAGCTGTTTGTTGCAACAATATTTCAAACATTTTTGGTTAAAAAAAAGGGGGGGGTTCTTGTCTTAGTTAGGGGTTCCGTTGCTATGAAGAGACACCATGACCAAGGGAACTCTATAAAGGCAAACATTAACTGAGGCTGGCTTAGAATTTCAGAGGCTTAGTCCATTATCATCATAGCAGAAAGCATGCAGGTAGACACAGTACTGGAGAAGGAGCTGAGAGGTCTGTACCTTGACCTGAAGGCATCCAGGAGAGAGTGGCATCCTCAGGAAGCTAGGAAGAAGGTGTCCTCCACAGTGGGTGGATCCTGAGCATAGGAGGAGCTCTCCAAAGCCCAGCCCCACAGTGCCGCACTTTCTCTAACAAGGCCACACCTCCTAATAGTGCCACTCCCTATGGGCCAAGCATCTTCAAACCACTGCCTTTCTTTCTCACATTACAGTTCCACGTAAGCATTCCTGGTTAGGGGTAGAAAGGTGAGGTTAGTCTCTGCTACACAGTCATCTAGGGACCTAGGCTCTGTCATCTTTATTATGTAACTTCCAACGTTTCCCTTGTCTTCAAAATCCAACTAACAGATGCCAGAAGTAAAGGAAGAGCCCCTGTGGGCGGTTTTGGTGGAGCCTGGCATTGGTGCTATGATGGGATTTAAATAAGAACGGACTGTGTATATTTCAGGAAGCATTCTCAGGGGAAGAGAACATACCTCTCTTCCTTCCACCTTCTTCTCATACTTAATCCACTGTTACTTTTGAGTTTTATTTACAACTGAACCTAGCGTTAACTTCCATAATTTCTTTGGCTATAGCTACTTTTTTAAACCCTATTTGTTTATTTTGAATAGGAAATGTTCTCCATGGCTCATGTTGGTAAACACCAGATCCCCCAGCTGGTGGCACTATTTTAGGAGATGGGGAAACCTAGGAGTTGGGTCTGGGAAGAGGAAATGAATCATGGGAAGAGGGGTCGCTTTGAGGCATCTTTTGCCTCTGCTCCTTTCCTGCTTCTTTGCTCCTGCTTCCTGGCCACTGTGAGGTGAGCGAGCAGCCTCTACCACAAGCTCCCCTTCCACAGTGTTCTGCCTTACCCAAGTCCCAAAACAATGGATCTACCCGAGCCCTGAAATCATGAGTGAAAATAAGTCTTTCCTTCTTTTAAAACTGTTCTTGGATATTGTCACAGAAACAGAAAGTCTGACTAACACATCACCTCCACCTCCTTTTTCTAGTGACCACCATGCCCTCCTCATAGTAGAGAGTACTATATAAACTGTCAACCCTGTAGGGACTGCATGGCCCCTCAGAGTCGATATAGGACGCACCCAGACACCAAGATCTCAGCACAAAGATTTATTACCCTGGAGGAGCAATTGGGGGCAGGGACAAGGGATACATCTGGATCACATAAAAGCAGACAGCAAGCAGCAGCAGCAAGAGGTATTTTGCAGGAGTGGATTTTTAAGGATGAAAAGGGAGACTCTGTGATAGAGTGAGTTTGTAAGTCCTGATTGAATGTGTTAGCCAAATGATGAATTTTGATTGTTGGACCTTGGTGTTTTGTCTTAGGAATGAGTCAGTGGCCAAATAAGGTAATGGACCTTGGTTTCTAGCTTTAGGAATGTAACCTAACGGTTTTTAGCAAAAGAGAGGGAAAGGGGGAGAAGAGCAAAGCCTGCTGGCGCTGTGCTTGTCATACTCCGGCCTGTTAGAGAGCAGGCCACAACCTTTGGCAGCAAACAGTCTGGGGACATATCTTGTAGCTCTGTTATTTCACCTAAGGTGAAACACAGCTTAGGACTGCTTCATAAATCCAAGTAATTTCAAGAAACACCTATTGGCTATCTACTACCAAACTTGACAAAGATACAAAGCTGACTAGCTGACCTAACCATCTCTGCCTTTGAGGAACATGCATCTCAGATGCTGAAGTGCTCAGATTGTTACTTTCCATTCTACCGTGCTATTAGAAGAGTTTGGAAAGGTTTTTGGTTTTGTTGTTGTTGTTTCAAAAAAAAAATTACACTCCTGAAATTCCCTTGGCATTCAAAGTACAGGTTCAAATCAGTTCTGCTAATGAGATGCAATAAGACAAAAACAAGTCTGAGTTAATACAGGCTATCTCCTGGTATTTGTGGCCATTTGCAAGCAAGTTATGGTGACATGAATGTGATTTGTAGGCTTCTCTTAAGGTCCTCATGCTGGGAGAGTCAGTAACAGTATCCTACTATCAGTTCCACATTTACATTCTAATCAGAATAGCTCTGCCTCCTGTTGTTATAACACACAGTCTGCAAACCTCAGCGGTCCAAGACAAATTTCCCTCAACCCAAAATGTTTCCTGGAGGTGTGGCTCAGAGAGCAGAGCTCTTATGATTCTGTGCTCTTCCATCTTGGTCAAGATCTCTCCCATAACTATTATGGCAGGGGAGGGATGGTCCAGAAAACTATTCAAAGATTTACTCCTTCTCATCCTTATTTCTCACAGAGTAAAGGCTAGAACAGTGTTTCTCAACCTGTGGGTCATGACCCCTTTGGCAAACCTCTCCAAAATATTTACATTACAATTCGTAACAGCAAAATTACAGTTATGAAGTAGCAACAAAAGTAAGTTTATGGCCGGGCAGTGGTGGCGCACGCCTTTAATCCCAGCACTTGGGAGGCAGAGGCGGGTGGATTTCTGAGTTCGAGGCCAGCCTGGTCTACAGAGTGAGTCCAGGACAGCCAGGACTACACAGAGAAACCCTGTCTCGAAAACAAAAACAAAAACAAAGGTAGGTTTATGGTTTGGGGGGAAACCACAGCATGAGAAACTGTATTAAAGGGTCACAACATTAGGAAGGTTGGAAACCACTGGGTTAGAACAAGACACATAGCCTACAAGTGAACTGAGAAATGCAAACTTTCATAGGTCAGAAAATGAGGAGCAAACAAGTGATGTGTCTTGGCATTCAATATCCTACAGATTTCCAAAAAGAAATGTTATAGATTATACACACACACACACACACACACACACACACACACACACACACATTTATGTTGGGTTTCAGTAGAGAATGCTGAATGCTGGCTGAATTAACTGTGTGCTCACAGCTTTCTGGCCCCTTGCTTGGCTCTGTTCTCAGCCCTGTATGCCCCATGTATATATCTCCTCTAAACCACATTTTCCAGGGCCCTTTACTCTCTGGCTTGGGTGGCTTGGCATCATAGGAAGCACCTGCATGAGATCAGAACAGAGGAGGTAAGGGACAGCAGGGTTATTTCTTCCGCCTCTCTCTGTCTGGGGTTGGCACTGTATGGAATCCTTTCATTGAGCCTTCCTCTTTTAAATACTGGGAATACTGGACTGTTTCCTGCCTTCATCCTGACTCATGCCAGGTGTTTAATAATCAAAATGTAGGCTGCCTTCCAGTGTTACTACAGCTGGAGAGCCTTATAAAATTCAGATCTGAATATGGTTTGAAACGCCTCTGGTTTAAGACAACAATGGCTCTCCGTTACACCGATTTCTAAGTAGGACTCTAAACTGCAGACAGACAGAACTAATTTCAGTTCCCTCTGCAACACAGTATCTCTTCCTCTGAGCCTCTCAGCATGAGAATAGGACAGAAACTGTTCCCCAGCCCTACCATCCTCTCAGGCCTCAGCTTTAACGTCACTAATCCCAGAAAGCCTTCCACAAGCCTACTTAACTTGGTTAGCCCGTGTTATTTTCTATCACAGCCTTCTCCATCACTTACAGATCACTCGCTGTTACATTGCACTACAACTCTGCTTTTTTTTCCCCTATGTCCTCCATAGGATGTAGCATCTGTGATGCACCTCAGATCTATAAGGTGCTCAGCACATAATAGTAACTCAGTAAGTACTAGAAAGTTCCTGAATACGGCTGAAAAGTTTGAACCGTCCTTGGACTAATGTCAACTCTCATTCAATGACAAAAATCAGGAAAAAAACCCTTTTAGTCATCCTTCCTCATAGCTACCTTCTGCTCACTCACAGGGCCATTTTAATATCGCTTTGCCAAGATCTTTTATGGAAAATTCTCTTGCCAAGGTTACCAATGACCTGTGAGCTCTTCAATTCTATAGCTTCTTTTCAGGATTTGCAGTGCATGCACATATGCACTCGTTCTCTCTCTCTCTCTCTCTCTCTCTCTCTCTCTCTGTCTGTCTGTCTCTCTCTCTCTCTCTCTCTCTCTCTCTCTCTCTCTCTCTCTCTCTCACACACACACACACACACACACACACAGAGTTGTGTTCGTGTGTGCCAGAGGTCAACATCAGGTGTTTATATCAATCCTCAATGCCTTTTTGAGACAGGGTCTCTCATTCAACCTAGACCTTGCCAGTTTAGTTAGACTAGCTGCCACCAAGCCCCAAGAATCCTCCTGTCTCTGTATCCAGTACCCCAGCTGATCTTAATAACTAATGTTACAAGATTTGAACTCTCTCTTGGTCTCTTTCTCTGGCTGCTTGTTTTTGGAAGCCTTCACAGTCACCTCCTCCTCCATCTGCCCATCAAGTACTCTCCAGAGCAATTCATCTTACCCGCCTTTTGGGCTTCTGCCATCAGTGACTACCACAATTCCCAAATGCATCTTTTCAACCTTAACCTCTCACAGGCACAAGGCTCAGTCTTGCTCCCTGAAAACAGCTCAGATTCTCATTATGTCCCCTCTCCCCGGTCTGCCCTCCTGCTCGCAATGTTCAGTCCCTGCTTCTGCAAGCTACAAAGATGAATGTCCACTAACACTTCCCCCATCTCTTTCTGTCTCACAAGGCAGCAAACTTCTACTACCAAATTAACTCACTCAAATAGTAAATCCTGTCTGAGTCACCTGGGATACCTCCTACTTTCTCTCAAATCCTAGTCTTTAAAATTCATAAAGTTTCAATTCATCACTTCTTATTCTAATTTCTACTTTGGGTTTTTTTTTTTTTTCCTGTCTTAGGTTCTGTCTTTTTTTTTTTAAATTGTTGTGTATTGTTATTCTTGTGTAGGGTTGAGTGACATGTGTATGCGGAAGTGTGCATGTCATGAGGGTATTTGGGCCTCAGAGGACAACTTTGTGGAGCTGGTTCTCTTTCCACTTTTACATGGATACTCAAGATTGAAGTCACACGCTGGAAGCTCCTGAAATCAGGCTTGGTCAGGCCCTTTACTCACTGACATTTTGCTGCAGCCTGCTTTTGTCTTTAAAAGTTTTAAAAAATATATTGATTTAGTATTTACATAATGCAAGTGTATTTGTAGGTGTGTATGCCTCACAGTGAACCTGTGGAGGTCAGAGGCCAACCTGCGGGATTAGATAGTTGTTTCTTTCCACCACGTGAGTTCCAGGGATCAAAGTCACGTCCTAGGATTGGCTGCAGGGTCCTTTGCCCACTGATCCATCTTGGTCAACCCAGGACTTTAAAATTATTACAAGCAGTTTTTGGGTTTTGATCATGAAATCTAGCCAGTGACTGATGGTTTAGGTAATTAAAATATTTTATATGAATAATAAATAAATGGGCTGGAGAGATGGCCCAGCAGTTCCAGAGGAACCTGGTTTAAGTCTCAAATCCACAGTGCAGCTCACAACTGTCTGTTAAGAGTTTAAGAGTATCAGACACTGTTTCTGGTCTCTGCAGTTACCAGACACACATGTGGTACACAGGCGTGTACACAGGCAAGGGACCCAGACACATAAATTGAATTTTTTAAAAAATGTAAAGGAGTGATCTACAAAGAAGAATCTTTTTAATTATTCCGTTTCAAAGATTAAAAAGACAAGATCCCAGGCTACAGATGTAGCTCAGTTGTGAGGTAGCTTGCTAGCATGCATGGAAGTCCTAGGTTCGATTCCTAGAACTGCATAAATCTGATATGGAGGCACATTCCTATCACTCTGACATGAGAATCACAAGTTCAACATCATCCTTGGCTACATGGGGAGTTTGAAGCCAGCCTGAGCTAGAGACCTTGACTAAAACACAAAACAAAACAAACAATAACTACAAGCACCCTCCCTAAAAACACTATGCAGCTAAGTTGATAACATACATTTTAACAATAAATACTCTGGGGGGGGGGCAATTGTTATTCATCTAAAAAGATTTTTTTTAAGTATGCTTTCAGAATCCGACTTCATGTGTTATGGTTCACAGTACGGACAGATTTTAAAGGGAAAAGTATTTTAACTCCTCTGGTCCTTTTTCTTTCTTGGGTGACAGAAATTAAATAAACAAGCCATCAATGACAGGAAACACAAGGCGCAGCCCCTTGCTTGGGCACTTGGTGTGGCCACAGCACATTTTAATCTTTTCCTTTCTCCTACCCGACTTTCATCTAATGTTTAAGCGGTAGTGATTTTAGAGACCCTACAGAAGACTTTTAGGTTTGGGATTCTGTTTGTCTCTATTTATCTTCAAACCCAGAGGCTGTGAAATCACTGGAGGGGGAGGGGAAGAAGGGGGGCGGTGCAAACCCAGAAAGGAAAGGCGCAGAGGAAGCTGCAGAAGGAAGCTTTTTCGGCTGGGTTTGTCTTTTTTTAACCCCGGGGAGGCGTGCCGAGCTCGCTGCCGTCGCGTGTTAGCTTGCCCAGCTTCCCCGGCGGGGGCGCGCGCCCGCCCGGAGCTCCTCCGCCCTCTGCGGACCGCCCGCTTCCGCGCTGGGTGCGCTTCCGGCCGTGGCCGCTGGGGGCGCCCCGGGCAGGGAGGCGGCGGCGACCGTTCTCCTAGCGGCGCTTCTCTCCCTGCTCGCGATCAGACGGGCGGCGGCGGCGGTACCGAAAGGGCGCCCACTCCCCGGGCGAGCTGCAAGGCGACCGCTCCTCGCGGGCGGCCGGGGTCCGCGCTGCAGCCGCCGGTGCTCTCCGGCCCGGGCTGCCGCGACAGGCGGCCCCGGCTCCCGCCGACTCGCGGCGCCCCCCGGCTGCGCCCCCACGCGCTCGCGGCCCGGGCCATGGGGCTGGGCGGATCCGAGGCTCGGCCGAGCTGAGGCGGCGGCGCCCGTCCGCGCAGCCCGCTCGCCGGCGCTTGGCCCTCACGATGATGAAGAAGAAGAAGTTTAAGTTTAAGGTGGACTTCGAGCTCGAGGAGCTCTCCTCGGTGCCCTTCGTCAACGGGGTCCTCTTCTGCAAGATGCGGCTGCTGGACGGCGGCAGCTTCACCGCCGAGTCCTCCAGGTAACGAGCCACGGGGGCTACTCTCCCGCGCCCGCCCGCCTGCCCGCCCGCAGGCAGGGGCTTCTTGCACGGCCAGCATCCCTTTCCTTGCTTGGCCCCTTTGCTCTGTCGAGCTGCCAGCAGGGTGAGCTCATCGTCCTCCAGAGACGAGTCTGAAATCAGTCAGGGCATCGAACAAACAGGCACCAAGTGCTTCGCAGTGGGCTGGGCTGGTTGTCCGGCGCTTCTCTCTCCAGGTGGCCCCTTGAGTCTGCTTTCCCCCAGTTCTTCAGGAATGGGAATGGTGGAGACGCAGAAAGGATGCTTCTGGTGTCTCCGAAGACATCCCCATATTTGCAAAATACAAAGTGGACCTGAAAGCTTTGAGACGCAAAATTGACCCAAACTGTTACAGTCCAAGAGTTCCCACTCGAAACCGCCTGCGGTTGACATGATTCTTGAGACTTTACTGGGACTTAGGGTGGCCACGATAGAACTTGGGCCGGTTTGAGTCAAGTGTTCCTGTCAGACAAGACTATGTAGTCTTTGGCCTGCCTTAGAGCTATGTCCCCAGTTAATGTGCTTACATTCTCAGTTACCCATCTTCAAGTGGCCACTAGTGGGTCTCGGTGAAGGACTTAGAATCAAGAGAGCCCAGACTTTGTCCTCCTTTTAAAATGAGCACCTAGACACTGGGAAAGAATCTAGCAGCAGGTGACAACGCAGCCATGTATGGCAGGATTCCTTGAGTAATTTAAGGGCAGGTTACAGATTGATAGATTTGCTCTTAGATATTTTTTCTCTACAAGAAAACAAAAGAATTGGAAGAAGATTTAGAATGAACTTTTAAGTTCTTAAAGTCAAGAAGGGTTTAATCGTCAATGTATATTTTGTCTACATATACTTCATTTCTACCCTAAAAATATTCTTTTTATCTGTTGTCCCATTAATAATGTAAAGGAAATAATGTCAATGGGTTATGGGATGGAAGCCAGAAAACTGCCCTCTGTGGCAATAATGAAGCCCATGGAAGCCAGGAAACGCCTAATTGCGTAAATGAACAGATGTACAAGGCGCTATTGATCCTCAAAATTATATAAAAAAAAATCCACTGAGGATAATTTTCAATATTAAACTGTGATGACAAACCTGTAGGCATTCAACTAATTGATTATACAACCATTTTAACACTCCTGTCAGAGAACAATGAACTGTGGGGAGGAAAAATAATACATACATACATATATACACATACACATACACATACATACACACGTATACGTGTGTGTGTGTGTGTGTGTGTGTGTGTGTGTGTGTAACTTTCTGTGTGTCCACTAAGACCCTTCTCTAACAATAAAGATATTATTTTGTGTGGGGTCCCTAAGACCATGCCTAGGGTTTGGCAATTCCTTAGAACTCAATGGACTCAGCATACAGTCAAGTGACAGAGAACCTTACCCTGAGACCTAGACAAAGTTTTCCTGGAAGGTTCTTACCCCCTCCCCCAACTTGGAACTGATAGGCTTAAGCCTCCGCCTCAGTGGTGACACCTGGTGGTCAGAACATGGGCCTACCACCTTCTTTCTCTTCTACCTCCTCTTCTGCATGGAGTGTTGATTTGGCTTGCTTCATCTCACAAGCCAGTTAGTCATCGAAAGCAGTCCATCTGTCCTTCCTCCCCCCCCCCCCCCCACTCCCAGTACACATGTCCACTGGGCCCTTTAAACATACTTTCTTATTTACTACCCTAAGCAGGGCTATGAGGTGGAGATTCTTATTATGCTAGTAAGTGCATTGAATCTTAGGAAGCATACCTTCCCAATATCCCCTCCTGTCTGATTACACAATGCCAAGTTTCTGGCCCAGGTCTAACTTCAGACAGCATGATATCAGACAGAGGAAAATGGTGTGTGCTATAGAAGAGTTTCTGATCTCTGCTGCCTAATGATTTAAGGTACACGGGCTACAATTGATTTCTCCACACAGAAAAAAAAATCAAAAGCCAGGTTGCCTATGTTAAACAAACCCTTCCTCCAACTAAAATCTGGCTTTTATCAAGAGAAAGAAGATTAATAGTGCCCTAACTAGGGCTTCGAATGAGGTTCTACTGTGATGAACCTGCTTGGGTTTACTTAGACATTCACAGCTAAAATTCAGAAAACTGAAAGTCAGTGATGTGAGGCCATCTTGAGGATTTCCTAGGACAATATGCCTGAAACACTTAAAGTACTTTGGCATTCAGTGGTGAAGAAGCTTGCTTGGATTTTCTACCAACTCCTTTATCCTACCAAAGTGTTGGTTTAAGAATCAACTCTTGAACCAGGTATAGTGGTGCAGACCTCAATCCCAGAACTTGAGGTAGAAGCAGAAGGATGCTAGCCTGGGCTACATAAGACAGCCTTGAAACACACATGCATGTGCACATGTGCACACACACACTCACAGCAATAAAAAGAGCATACCTTCATTTACAGGGAGAAATAGAAAATCTGAAATAATCAAAATTATGTAGCAGGTGCCAGTCTAAAGAATACATCTCTGAGTGCTAGATTTTAATTTAGAAAATTATTCTAGGAGACCTCTTTGGATCATCAACGGTTGAGACTAGCATTTCTCCCATAGCAATATAAAATGACTTCTGTGTGAAAGAGTTGAAGCAGATTCAAGACTGTCGGTTTAGAAAGGCCTGCTGACAAGAGTACCTTTGATGAGTGTCATGACCTTCTTGCCTGGATGACAAGCATGGCTTACTGTGCTTAGACTCTTGTACAACTAGGTGGTTCGTGCTAAATGCCTTCTGAGAACCTGGAGATTGCATCCCACTAAGCAGAAGACAGTTGGCTAAGCAGCCAGTCCTAGTTAAACCTGATAAGCATCTCTGTTAGACAGCACATCGCCCCCAATCTGAGAAACTGTGAACTGATTCTGCTGCACACTCCAGAACTATACCGTCTTCAGCGATGAGTACGACTGTATGCTGACTCCATTGAGTTCTAAGGAATTGCCAAACCCTAGGCATGGTCTTAGGGACCCCATGCAAAATAATATCTTTATTGTTGGAGAAGGATCTTAGTGGACACACAGAAGGTTACACACCAAACACACACATACACACACACACACACACACACACAACTTGCCTTTGTTCAAAAACAAAATGTGCAAAGGATTCATTGTTCACCAAATATCACTTAAGCACTTAGCAGGTTTATCGTTCTCTGTCAAGGGATGTGGGGAGCGAAGCAAATACAAAATCCATGAAGGAATTGACTCTAATTAATGAAATTAGATCATAGGTGTCTAGTTGCTAGATGGTGGAGGACATACGCCTTGCTACTTAATCAGTGGGTCAGACGATATGTGAGTTTTGAAAAGGAAAAGTCTTTTATTTACAGCTATGATGGTTACTGAAGTCTGCATTGGTATTTCAGCTGAGCACGCCAAGAGGATGGATTTGCACAGAGAAGAAAGAGGTGAGAGGAGAGCTTGAGCAAGCCATTAACAGGCTTGGTGCTACATCAGCCTGATGGCACAGAGTTCCCATGAACAGAAGCAGCAGATAATGTTAGAAAGAGGCTTTGAATGGCATTATAGGGTTTGATTTCCCTGCTCGAAGGATAGAATTCAATATTGTATTCTTGATCTGCATCGTAATGTGATTAAAGTAGAATTTAAGCCGGCTGGCTGGCTAGCTGGCAGCCTACTGCTGTTTGGATTCAAGTGGCAAAAGATAGATTAGTGATGGAGAGACAAATGAGAGGCTGTGAAAATAACCTGGGCCTGGTGAGAACCTGAATGCAAGCTTTTCATGTCAGTACCTGACAGGAGATAATGCAGTGGCCAATGCCTCATGTCATTGACAGAAGTCAGGAAGTTGAGGTTTTGTTTGGGGTGGGAGGAAACACTGTACATGGCTGTAAAGCAGAAGTTCTCAACCTGTGGGTCATGTCAGATATCCTGTATATCAGATATTTCCATTATGACTCATAACAGTAGCAAAATTATAGTTACAAAGTAGCAGTATATGTGTATGTATATGTTTTGGTTTGGTTTTTGAGACAGGATTTCTCTGTGTAGCCTAGCTGTCCTGGAACTCACTCTGTAGGCCAAGTTCAACTCAAATTCAGAGATCTACTTGGCTCCGCCTCCCAAGTGCTAGGATTAAATGCAAAAAGCATGCTCCACCACAGCCAGTGTAATGGGATAATCTTATGGACGGGGGTCACTACAATGTGAGGAACTAACTGTATTAAAGGGTCATAGCATTAGAAAAGTTGAGAACCACTGCTCTAGAGGGTATGAAAAGTGTATGCTTAATATATTTCATCTAAGGTGACAGTGAACCTGACAATTGATCGAAGACACAGTTATTTCAGTACGTGTATTTTTTATATTCTTGGCCTATTGGGGCCATACAAGCCTGTTTATTTCCATTAGAATAGGTATATACTGGTTTGCCTGTTTATAGATGATTAGTGAAAATGAATTTTAGAAGGATCTAGAGTCTCCTGTGAAAGTTTAATCAGTAAAAAAAAAGAAGTTAGAAAAAATATAAAACTATTTTTGAGTAAGTGACACTTAAAATGGTTAAGGCAAGTGGTTTTGGTCTCACCACAGTTAACAAAACGTAGAATATACATTGCAGTGTTACAATGGTCTATTCAACTGAAGCCAAGCAGCTGCCTAATAAAATAGTTTTGAAGACCTTTCAGAAAAACAGAACATTGTATTATTTGAATCTTTCCAGAACTCCCCTTAATAAAGCATGTAAATCAGTTTTAAAGCTCACTGGAGTTATGAGGACATGTTTAATTCTGGTCTGTTTAAGCAAAGGAGTGATGGGAAGGAAATTTTCCTACATACCTGTGATTTCCCAGTTTGCCTTGCATTTATCTGTATGTTTGTGTTGGTAACTAATAAGTTTCCAAGTTTCACATGAGCTTGTGGAAAAAACACATGTGAACTCAGGGAGTATCCGGGAAGCGAGAGCACATCTGTGTATTGTATCTCTGACTTTGTAAACAAGCTAAAAGGATTTCTTTTTGTTTTTGCCAGAGAACATCTTTGTTTCCAAGATTTTAATTCACTGAACATCATGTACTACTTTCTAGTTAATTTTTGCCATATTGCAAAAGTAAAAATGTTTTCGTGTTAGAAAACTTAGAGAAGCAAAATTAGCAAATATTTTCCATAAATTAGCCATGCAGAGCTTACCACCATTATCAATATTTTGCTAGGTAACCTAGCCTCCATTGGTCCCTACCCATAAATACATATATGCATACATACACACACACACATATATACATACTACTGCCCACAGTGACACTGATGCATATTTATTTGTTCATTTATTTATTTTTAGACAGGGTCTCACCATGTAACTCTGGCTGGTCTGGAACTCACTTGTGTAGACCAGACTGACCTTCAGTTCACAAATATGCCTGTCTCCCAAAGGTTGTATTTAAAAGCATACACCACCAGACCTGGCCATTGATCTTTTTGAACCAAAATGAGATCATGCTGTACCTAATATAATTTCAATTAATCTTTCATGTTATTAAATATTCAACTGCAAAATATTTTAAATAGCTACATATTATTCTCTTATGTTAATTCCAATGATTGAACTAAATTTCCTCAGAAGTAAATTTCTTCCTGTCTTTTTCTTAATAATTTTATAAACTGTAGTAAGCATCTTTGTGACCAAAATAGTACACATCTGTTATTATTTAGGCTGATATACAGAAATAGAGTTATTGAATTTCACAAGTTTTTTTTTAAGATTTATTTCTTTTTATGTGCATTGATGTTTCCAACTTCCCTTCTGTTGTGTTGAGCTGATTTTAAGATGAAAAAAAAAAAAAACACTAAGAAGCAGCAAATATGAAAAACAATCATTATTGTTTGGTTTGGTTTGGTTTGGTTTTTGAAACAGGGTCTTACTATGTAGTTCTGGCTGGCCTGAAACTCATTATGTAGACCAGGTTGACCTGGAAATCACAGAGATCCCCCTGCTTCTGCTTCCCAAGCACTGGGATTAAAGGTATGTCCCACCAAGCCTGTCTAAGGTTTTGTTTTTTTCAAACTCATCTTCCACACTGAGATCACAAAGTAACCAAAAATAACCAATATTTTAAAATGCTTTCTGACTGCAAACTGGAAACTCTATGCCCTGCACCCAGCAGTCCTTCTTCTAGGTATATATATCCCTATATAATGTAGACAATATGTTGAAAAGACCCTTGTACTTAGTAGCCAAGACACTGAAACAACTTAAGTATCTACAAACAGGTGACTGAATAAAAGAAAGGTGGCGTGTCCAATGGAGCTTATTCTGTCTTCAAAGAAATTCTGTCTTTAGTGGCAAGGCAAATGAGCCTGGGGGACATTATGCTAAATGAAAAAAAGCCCCATGCAGAAAAACGACACTGTATGACATCATGTCTGTGAGTGCAATGAAAAAGGTAAGATGATCTCCAATTGAGGCAGCCTACTCTAGATAGCAAGACCCTGTCTTAGAACAAAACAAATTGTGTTCATGTTAGGATGTTCATTTAGCATTATTTAGGAGAAACAGAGAAGATGCTGAATTCTGAGGAATCTGGAACATTGCTAACAATGGAGGACTTGGGTCAGTCTTAAAGTTAATATCTTCAAAGACTAAAATGGTGAGCATGTATCTGTGTATATCATACCTTCTTGTTTTTGTTTAATTCTTGGAAAACTACTTTAATAGAGATGGGAAGTCCATGCTCCTCCTCTTGGCTCAGGAGATACGTGCAAATTATTTTTTTTTAAAAAAATAAGTGACAAATAAAATGAGTTCTGTCTCATATGAAGTCCAAGCTGCTAGTGTGGTTCTCCCCTGTCAAATTGTCAGGTAGTTGACTCACTTTATATTGCTGCTCTCAGAGTATCGTCTCATCCCTGGGGACAGTGGCTCACCCTGCATCCCAATCCCAGCCATGGGCAAAGAAAAAAAAAGGTAGAGGACCCTTCTGTTCACAGTCTGTAGGCCTGATCTTAAACATGTCTGATTGTAAGGAAGGCTGGGAAATGTCACCTTTACAGGGCATTGTTGTACCTAGCAATAAATAAATACGTAGGAGGCCAGATATCAAGGGGTGAGAAATTTTCAATTAAAAAAGCGCAATAGAGAAAAGTGACCACACTACTGCTAACAATTAAATGACCTTGTCTATTTGTTAAGGCTGGTGATTTTATTTTTTTTATTTCTTTTTTAAAATATGTATTGATTTTATTTTGTTTGTATAAGTGTTTTTGCTTGTATGTATGCATGTGCACTGTGTGTGTGCACTGTACCTGCAGAGGCCAGAAAAACAAAACAAAACAAAAAAAGCATCAGAGTCCCCTCCTAGACCATCTTCTATAGCCTAGGCTGGGCTGATCTTCCTGAGGTCCTGGGTTCAATTCCAAACAACCACAATTCCAAGAAGCTCACAACCATCTGTAATGGGATCTGATTCCCTCTTCTGGTGGGCATGAAGACAGAGCACTCAGATACATGAATCAATAAATTTTTTTAGAAAACGTTTCCAGGGGGAATGGGAGAGGAAGCTGAGCAGAGGTGAAGAGGCAGGACATGAGAGCTTGCCAACCCTGGTCAGGTGAACAGCAGGATGAATTAGGAAAGAGAACAGCGGCAGGAGAATGGGTCACCAAGAAAGGCCAAGCAAGAGGAGGAGTGACAAGGGTTTCACTGCCATCTTTTTCTGTGGCTTGTATGAGTGAAAGGTGTAGGAAGAGCTCGTCTGTAGTCCCTAAGATTCCCAAGGGGGAAATGTAATACATCAGTGTGTCCCACCTCAGACCGAGGAGACAAGGCGGTTCCTCCAGTTCCCAATTCTTCCAGCCTCATGTATTTTGTGTATGTGACTGCTCCATCTTCATGCACACCAGAAGAGGGAATCAGATCCCATTAGAGATGGTTGTGAGCCACCATGTGGTTGCCCAGATTTGAACTCAGGACCTCTGGAAAAACAGCCAGTGCTCTTAACCAGGAGAACAAGTGAGGTCACTTGGGCCCGTCTACTTCCTAGGAGGTCTCGCCTCCTTTTATTGCTTGTGCCTCTTTCTGGGTCTCACACCATCAGCAGCTGTCTCATTTCCAAGGAAGGAATCTGCTTCCTCCTGTCCCTCGCCACTTCTCTGTGCCTCTTACTCTACCCATGCCTGGCTCCTGGCTCCTCTCGGTATACAGTGCCAGTCCACTGTTTGTAGGGAAAAAAGATTGTCTATTTGATCTGTCTTAAGCACTCCTTTTCTCCTCTCAACCCTGTAGTATAAGCTCGGCCCCACCACATGTCTGAGATTGACTTTCCTAATATCAGTCACTGGTGAATTCTATGTTTTCTCCTTTGTACCCCAACCAAAGCTATGGCAATTACTTACCTCTTGAAACTTGGCTGTTTCAGGCCCTTGAGACCTACTCCCCATTTTTTACCTCTAGGTTCTCTGACTTCCTTTATGAATTCTCTAGGGGACTTACTTACACCCATTTCATAATAGCCTTTAGTTTTAGAGCAAACTTGAGTAGAAAGTACCAAGTTCCCATATGCATCCTGTCACTCACAGAGCTTCCGTGCTGATATTCCCCAGTACAGTGGTACATTTGTTACAGAGAACCAGAGAACCATGGTGTGTAAATACCTTTACACACCATTGCATCCAAGGTTCATAGTCTATCAGAGTTCATGTTGGTGTTGTATATCGTATACCCACCACTGTAGGAACCTACGGGATAATTTCACTGCTTTAAAAATGTGAGTTCTGCCTATTTGTCCTTCTTGCTTTAACCATTCTATACCTACTCTCTTCCTGATGTTGCCTTTTCAAGCATGTGCCCAGCTGGAATTACAGTGGATAGCCTTCTAATTGGCTTCTTTCACTCAGTACACGTAAGGTCTCTTCATCTTATCATAGATCCATGACGTCACAATTCCTTTCCTTTAAAAAGAAAAGATTTACTGTTCTTTGCTTTGTTTTAAGATGAAGTAATCCTGTGTTTTTACACAGTTTGATCAACAGTTTTCATTAAACAACCTCTCCAGTAGAAAACAGAGAGCATTAAAAGCAGCCTCCACTGCTCTGCTCAGGGCTGGGGTCCCCCTTGCCCGAGTGGTAAAGTAGAAGGCTGTACTTCTCCGCTTTGATTAGCACAACCCATTGCCTCTTGATGTCGTAGTCATGGTTACTATTGCTGTCATGAAACACCATGGCCAAGCAACTTGGGGAGGAAACGGTTTGTTTAATGTACTATTCATTGTTGAAGAAGGGAGGACGGGAACTCAAACAGGGCAGGAACCTGGAAGCAAGAGCTGATGGAGAGGCCATGGAGGGGTGCTGCTTACTGGCTGAATTATCAGCCTCTCTTAAAG
Organism: Arvicanthis niloticus; assembly: GCF_011762505.2. Taxonomy (NCBI): domain Eukaryota; kingdom Metazoa; phylum Chordata; class Mammalia; order Rodentia; family Muridae; genus Arvicanthis; species Arvicanthis niloticus. Next base: position 88,114,626 of record NC_047661.1, on the reverse strand, counting down.
AAACTTCTTTGGTAAATGAGATTCCAGGGTGGTTTATAAAGAGTAGATTTTTAGATTTATTTTACGTGTATGAGTGTTTGGTCTCCGTGTATGTCCGTGCACCAGGTATGTGCCTGGTACCACAGAGGTCAGAAAGGGGCATTAGATCCCCTCGATCACAGGGTTGTGAGCCTCCGTGTGAGTGCTGGGGATTGAACTCAGGTCCTCTGCTAGAGAAACAAGTGTCTTAACCACTGAGCCAACTCTAGAGTCCCAGGTTCTCTCACTTTTGTTGTCTTGTTTGTTTGTTTTGATTTTGGAGACAAAGTCTCACTGTGTTGCTCTGGCTGGTCTGGAACTCACTGTGGAAACCAGGCTCACTGATTGGCCAGACTGGCTGGACAGGGAGCTCTGGGAGTCTTCCAGTCTCTTCTTCCCCAGTGCCATGACGACAGGCGCACATCACCATGCCTAGTTTTTACATGGGTCCTGAGATCCCAGATTGAGGTCCTCACGTTTGCACAGCCAAACCCTTTCCTGACTGAGCCATCTCCCAGCCCCTAAACAGAGGTCTCTTGAGGAGAATTCTTTAGGCTGTACAGCCAGAAACATTAAGTACCAACTTTCACTACTAGTGACCCATCTATAGTGTTAGAAGTACAGAGTTTCCTGGGTTTTAAAGATTGACTAACGTTTTGTATGACCGTATACTGTATTTGTGTAGAATGTGTTTCTCTGTTGCTGGCTACTGATGCTATTTCCACATCTTGGCTTCTGTGAGTGCAGAAACAATAAGGAGTGCTTTCCAGATGTGCATGGTGTGTGCTCACCAACTGTAGCTGACAATAATGGAGTCTACGCAGGAAGACATCCATAGATGAAAGTGATTCCTCATCAGTTCAGTGTGGAAAAACTCAGAGCCAGTTCCACTGAAGCTAAAATTCATTGCCTCCATGGCCTGGGGAAATGGGTCAGTGAGTACTACACTTGGCAGCCTGTTGGGGGCCGACTTTTAGCAGAAAGCGGCTATCAGCTGCAGCCTAAGTGTCCAAGGGCTTGGGTTCAGATCCCTAGAACCTACATAAAGCTACATGGTAGCACACGTCTGTGACATAGTACTCCTGGGGCAAAATGGGAGACAGAGACGAGGGAATCCTCAGCTAGCCTGGCACACACAACATCAAACCACAGAGACTCTGTCTTGAGCAAGGTGGAAGGTGCTCCTGAACACCTGAAGTTGTCCTCTTACCTCCACACCTGCGCTGTGACATGTACACCTGTACTCACACAATGTGCGCACGCACACACACACACACACACATACACACTCAGTATTAAAAATGAAAACTTGTCCTCTCTCCTTTATACCATATGAATGAGGGTTACAGACATCCTAATGAAAAGGAATAACAGGTGGGCAGACATGCAGGTGGGTAAGGGATGGTGGGTAATTCCATTAATGGAGGAATCAAAGATCAGATTTTAGTGGTAGGCAGAACCAGGCCTGGTGGTATAACTACTGTAGTACCAACCACTTGGAAGCTGAGGCAAAAAAGATCATGAGTTCAAAATCAGCCTAGGCTATACAGAGAGGTTATGAGCAGATGAAGGTTTGGCCTTTAGCCTATATAAAGAGTCATATTTCTTTTAGGGAGGGATCTGGATATGTTCATGTGTCCACACATGCATGTGGACGTCAGGGGTCAGTGTTGGATGTCCTCCTTCATTGGTCTCCACCTTAGTGTGTGAGTGTACATGTTCATGCGTGTGTGTGTGTGTGTGTGTGTGTGTGTGTGTAGACAGTCTCTCAGTGAACCTAGAACTCACCAATTCGTCTAGACTGGCTGGCCAGCAGGCCCTGTGGATGCTGCTGTCTCAGTGCTGGGATGTCAAGCATGTGCCGCTCCAGGGGGTTTTTCACGTGAGTACTAGAAATCCAAACTCAAGTCCTCTAACTCTTGTGGCAAACACTGTGTTCTGACTGAGCCATCTCTGTAACCCTGAAGCCATAGATTTCTTGATCTGAAACTGGCTCACTGGATCTATAATTTTAGAAACTGTTTATAGATATTTTTCTACATTTTTAGAATAGTCACAAATGACAACAAAAAAATGTTTTGTTTAAAAGGCAAAACCTAGTAATTTAGTTGCTATGTTTTATTCTTAAAATCTATTTTTTGTAATTATTTCCACATTTACATTTGTATTCAGAAAGATATCTGTGTGGTGGGGGGTTATATTTAAGTGGTAGTCATATTTTTTTTCTCAGTTTGTTTTGATCTCCGAAAGAGAGAGTTCATCTTTTGGCCATGTTTTGACTATAGTTCACAGCAACTCCTAAATTCTGTAAAGTTATTACTCCCTTGTTTTAAGGGATAT